>NC_086449.1:658238087-658838087 GCF_028390025.1 Pseudophryne corroboree | reverse complement strand
GCTTGATAAGCTGGTGATAAATGTCATCCATGCTTAGTTGTTTTTCGGAATCCGCTAGGTCTTCTGTAAACAATACTCGTTCTGCATCCACATCACTGAAGCTAAACATATTGGCAGAGTTGGGGGTATGTTGTAACCCCCAGCAGATGCTCCCTGAGACATGTTATTAAGATGATGTACAATACGCTGCATTCACTGATGTTAATAAAGCTGACGTGTCCAAATGAAAAAAAAGTGTCCAGTGCTTAATAAAGTGTTTAGTGTCCTATTAAAGTGCAAAACCGTGCCAAAGTGCTTGTGCTTGATCGCAGAATCTCTTCTTGCAAAGGGTTGTTACAAAAAAGGACCGATGGTTACTAGAGATAAGCGGGTTCGGTTCCTCGGAAACCGAACCCCCCCGAACTTCACCCATTTTACACAGGTCCGAGGCATACTCGGATTCTCCCGTATGGCTCGGTTAATCCGAGCGCGCCCGAACGTCATCATCCCGCTGTCGAATTCTCGCGAGATTCGGATTCTATATAAGGAGCCGCGCGTCGCCGCCATTTTTCACTCGTGCATTGGAAATGATAGTGAGAGGACGTGGCTGGCGTCCTCTCACTTTGTTTCAGGGGGCTGCATATCTTTATTCTGGGGACCAGCAGTATTATAGGAGGAGTACAGTGCAGAGTTTTGCTGACCAGTGACCACCAGTATTATACGTTGTCTGCCTGAAAAACGCTCCATATCTGTGCTCAGTGTGCTGCATATATCTGTGCTCACACTGCTTTATTGTGGGGACTGGGGACCAGCAGTATTATATAGGAGGAGTACAGTGCAGAGTTTTGCTGACCAGTGACCACTAGAGATGTGCACCGGAAATTTTTCGGGTTTTGTGTTTTGGTTTTGGATTCGGTTCCGCGGCCGTGTTTTGGATTCGGACGCGTTTTGCCAAAACCTCCCTGAAATTTTTTTGTCGGATTAGGGTGTGTTTTGGATTCGGGTGTTTTTTTTACAGGCTTTTGCAGAAGAAGCTGGAGACATTGAAGGAGGAGCTAAAACAGAGCGATTCCGCTAGGCATGTGGGACTTGTGGATGTACCGTACTGCTATATATACTGGTGGTCACTGTCAACAAACTGCAAAACTAAAATGCACCACAGGTATAGAATCTAGATGGATAGTATACTTGACGACACAGAGGTAGGTAGAGCAGTGGCCTTCCGTACCGTACTGCTATATATACTGGTGGTCACTGTCAGCAAAACTCTGCACTGTACTCCTCCTATATAATACTGCTGGTCCCCAGTCCCCACAATAAAGCAGTGTGAGCACAGATATATGCAGCACACTGAGCACAGATATGGAGCATTTTTCAGGCAGAGAACGGATAAAACTGGTGGTCACTGATCAGCAAAACTCTGCACTGTACTCCTCCTATATAATACAGCTGCTCCCCAGTCCCCACAATTAAGCAATAAGCACAAATATTTGCAGCAACATTAATAAACGGAGAGGACGCCAGCCACGTCCTCTCCCTAACATTTCCAATGCACGAGTGAAAATGGCGGCGACGCGCGGCTCCTTATATAGAATACGAATCTCGCGAGAATCCGACCGCGGGATGATGATGTTCGGGCGCGCTCGGGTTAACCGAGCCATACGGGAGAATCCGAGTATGCCTCGGACCCATGTAAAATGGGTGAAGTTCGGGGGGGTTCGGTTTCCGAGGAACCGAACCCGCTCATCACTAGTGACCACCAGTATACGTTGTCTGCCTGAAAAACGCTCCATATCTGTGATATATCTGTGCTCACACTGCTTTATTGTGGGTACTGGGGACCACCAGTATATTATATAGGAGGAGTACAGTGCAGAGTTTTGCTGACCAGTGACCACCAGTATTATACGTTGTCTGCCTGAAAAACGCTCCATATCTGTGCTCAGTGTGCTGCATATATCTGTGCTCACACTGCTTTATTGTGGAGACTGGGGACCACCAGTATATTATATAGGAGGAGTACAGTGCAGAGTTTTGCTGACCAGTGACCACCAGTATTATACGTTGTCTGCCTGAAAAACGCTCCATATCTGTGCTCAGTGTGCTGCATATATCTGTGCTCACACTGCTTTATTGTTGGTACTGGGGACCACCAGTATATTATATAGGAGGAGTACAGTGCAGAGTTTTGCTGACCAGTGACCACCAGTATTATACGTTGTCTGCCTGAAAAACGCTCCATATCTGTGCTCAGTGTGCTGCATATATCTGTGCTCACACTGCTTTATTGTTGGTACTGGGGACCACCAGTATATTATATAGGAGGAGTACAGTGCAGAGTTTTGCTGACCAGTGACCACCAGTATACGTTGTCTGCCTGAAAAACGCTCCATATCTGTGCTCAGTGTGCTGCATATATCTGTGCTCACACTGCTTTATTGTGGGTACTGGGGACCACCTGTATATTATATAGGAGGAGTACAGTGCAGAGTTTTGCTGACCAGTGACCACCAGTATACGTTGTCTGCCTGAAAAACGCTCCATATCTGTGCTCAGTGTGCTGCATATATCTGTGCTCACACTGCTTTATTGTGGGTACTGGGGACCACCTGTATATTATATAGGAGGAGTACAGTGCAGAGTTTTGCTGACCAGTGACCACCAGTATTATACGTTGTCTGCCTGAAAAACGCTCCATATCTGTGCTCAGTGTGCTGCATATATCTGTGCTCACACTGCTTTATTGTGGGTACTGGGGACCACCAGTATATTATATAGGAGGAGTACAGTGCAGCGTTTTGCTGACCAGTGACCACCAGTATCATACGTTGTCTGCCTGAAAAACGCTCCATATCTGTGCTCAGTGTGCTGCATATATCTGTGCTCACACTGCTTTATTGTGGGGACTGGGGACCACCAGTATATTATATAGGAGGAGTACAGTGCAGAGTTTTGCTGACCAGTGACCACCAGTATTATACGTTCTCTGCCTGAAAAACGCTCCATATCTGTGCTGCATTGTAGTATATAGTAGGAGTACAGTGCATCATTTTGCTGACCACCAGTATATAATATATAGGAGTACGGTACAGAAGGCCACTGCTCTACCTACCTCTGTGTCGTCAAGTATACTATCCATCCATCCATACCTGTGGTGCATTTCAGTTTTGCACAGTTTTCTGACCACCAGTATATAATATATAGCAGTATGGTACAGTAGGCCACTGCTCTACCTACCTCTGTGTCATCAAGTATACTATCCATCCATACCTGTGGTGCATTTCAGTTGTGCGCAGTATATATAGTAGTAGGCCATTGCTATTGATACTGGCATATAATTCCACACATTAAAAAATGGAGAACAAAAATGTGGAGGGTAAAATAGGGAAAGATCAAGATCCACTTCCACCTTGTGCTGAAGCTGCTGCCACTAGTCATGGCCGAGACGATGAAATGCCATCAACGTCGTCTGCCAAGGCCGATGCCCAATGTCATAGTAGAGAGCATGTAAAATCCAAAACACAAAAGTTCAGTAAAATGACCCCAAAATCAAAATTAAAAGCGTCTGAGGAGAAGCGTAAACTTGCCAATATGCCATTTACAACACGGAGTGGCAAGGAACGGCTGAGGCCCTGGCCTATGTTCATGGCTAGTGGTTCAGCTTCACTTGAGGATGGAAGCACTCATCCTCTCGCTAGAAAACTGCAGTGCCACTCCTAGATGGGCCAGGTGTTTGTGTCAGCCACTTGGGTCGCTTAGCTTTGTCACACAGCTACCTCATTGCGCCTCTTTTTTTCTTTGCATCATGTGCTGTTTGGAGACTTTTTTTTTTTAAGTGCCATCCTGCCTGACACTGCAGTGCCACTCCTAGATGGGCCAGGTGTTTGTGTCGGCCACTTGTGTCGCTTAGCTTAGCCATCCAGCGACCTTGGTGCACCTCTTTTTTTCTTTGCATCATGTGCTGTTTGGGGACTATTTTTTTGAAGTGCCATCCTGTCTGACACTGCAGTGCCACTCCTAGATAGGCCAGGTGTTTGTGTCGGCCACTTGGGCCGCTTAGCTTAGTCACACAGCTACCTCATTGCGCCTCTTTTTTTCTTTGCATCATGTGCTGTTTGGGGACTATTCTTTTGAAGTGCCATCCTGCCTGACACTGCAGTGCCACTCCTAGATGGGCCAGGTGTTTGTGTCGGCCACTTGTGTCGCTTAGCTTAGCCATCCAGCGACCTTGGTGCACCTCTTTTTTTCTTTGCATCATGTGCTGTTTGGGGACTATTTTTTTGAAGTGCCATCCTGTCTGACACTGCAGTGCCACTCCTAGATGGGCCAAGTGTTTGTGTCGGCCACTTGTGTCGCTTAGCTTAGCCATCCAGCGACCTTGGTGCACCTCTTTTTTTCTTTGCATCATGTGCTGTTTGGGGACTATTTTTTTGAAGTGCCATCCTGTCTGACACTGCAGTGCCACTCCTAGATAGGCCAGGTGTTTGTGTCGGCCACTTGGGCCGCTTAGCTTAGTCACACAGCTACCTCATTGCGCCTCTTTTTTTCTTTGCATCATGTGCTGTTTGGGGACTATTTTTTTGAAGTGCCATCCTGCCTGACACTGCAGTGCCACTCCTAGATGGGCCAGGTGTTTGTGTCGGCCACTTGTGTCGCTTAGCTTAGCCATCCAGCGACCTTGGTGCACCTCTTTTTTTCTTTGCATCATGTGCTGTTTGGGGACTATTTTTTTTAAGTGCCATCCTGCCTGACACTGCAGTGCCACTCCTAGATGGGCCAGGTGTTTGTGTCGGCCACTTGGGTCGCTTAGCTTAGTCACACAGCTACCTCATTGCGCCTCTTTTTTTCTTTGCATCATGTGCCGTTTGGGGACTATTTTTTTGAAGTGCCATCCTGTCTGACACTGCAGTGCCACTCCTAGATGGGCCAGGTGTTTGTGTCGGCCACTTGGGTCGCTTAGCTTAGTCACACAGCTACCTCATTGCGCCTCTTTTTTTCTTTGCATCATGTGCTGTTTGGGGACTATTTTTTTGAAGTGCCATCCTGTCTGACACTGCAGTGCCACTCCTAGATGGGCCAGGTGTTTGTGTCGGCCACTTGGGTCGCTTAGCTTAGTCATCCAGCGACCTCGGTGCAAATTTTAGGACTAAAAATAATATTGTGAGGTGTGAGGTGTTCAGAATAGACTGAAAATGAGTGGAAATTATGGTTATTGAGGTTAATAATACTATGGGATCAAAATGACCCCCAAATTCTATGATTTAAGCTGTTTTTGAGGGGTTTTTGTAAAAAAACACCCGAATCCAAAACACACCCGAATCCGACAAAAAAATTTCAGGGAGGTTTTGCCAAAACGCGTCCGAATCCAAAACACAGCCGCAGAACCGAATCCAAAACCAAAACACAAAACCCGAAAAATTTCCGGTGCACATCACTAAGTTACAAAGATCAACGTATGCAGAGATCTGGGGGTGCCTTGCTCCGAGATAATGAACCAGTCATTAGAGGTATGTAGAAAACGATAGAACCGGCACTCACCCTACAAACACTATGCTCCGGTGCCCTCTGGAATCATAGATACAAAACCAAAAGGAGACAAACAGCGGCACTCAGGAGACTTGTTCAAAATGAATAAAGTGCAGAAAATGTTTAATCCATGCTAGGATCGGGTGACCAACGTTTCGGGGCCGTGGCGCCCCTTTGTTCATAGCAACGCCTTGTTGCTATGAAGCGCCGGTTGCCAAGGCCGCCAAGTAAGCTCCGGTTTCCAGGAAGTAGCTGTAAACGACGTCTAGGCGCACTGGTGTGATCACGGCCGGATGTGCACGGGACGGAGTTGGTTCCCACCCCCTCGCCCGGATTGCATCCCGTTCGCGGGTCTTCTTCTGTATAAAAGGTATGTTGTTTTACACTCATACTTGTATCACCTTGACAAAGGGGCGCCACAGCCCCGAAACGTTGGTCACCCGATCCTAGCATGGATTAAAATTTTTTTGCACTTTATTCATTTTGAACAAGTCTCCTGAGTGCCGCTGTTTGTCTCCTTTTGGTTTTGTATCTATGATTCCAGAGGGCACCGGAGCATATTGTTTGTAGGGTGAGTGCCGGTTCTATCGTTTTATTTATATATATATATATATATATATATATATATATATATATTATATATATATATAAATTTACTGCTAGCACATGCATGATAATGTACCAGGTTAATAACAGCAATGCACTGTAGAAAATAAACCATACTACTCTGCAGTATAAGGTAACATATGTACTGTATAATGTATAATTCATGTGCACAGACTGGAACCTGATTCCTAGAGGAGAAGGAGGGCACCCAAGCAGTGGGGCCCACCGGTGGTTTCCCCTGTGCCCCTATGGGCCAGTCCAGACCTGTTGGGGTGACATGGGCATGTTACTATATAGTGATTGTATACAGAAATGCTGCATTGCTCACAATGGAGGCCATACTCAGATGATCTGCACCTAACATAGGACTGGTGAAGGTTTCAATAGTGCAACCACTAGTGGTGTCTATAGTCGTACAACGCATATTTGCAGCATCTGTAGTTAGTAACAGTTGACATCTCAATACAGTACTTGCATATTCAGCTGCATGGATGTATACCAGGGAAGGGCACTGTAGCAGAATTTGCACAGACGCAATTGCAGCAATAAATCATTATTATTACTAGTTACCAATTCTCGCAAAGTATCGAATTTGAGGTCTGCTGTAGAATTGCCCTATATCCTGCAATAAAAGGTACAGCATGAGGTCCGTTGTGGTAGAATGGAGGGGCGGTTCACGGTACCGCCTGTCGCGGATCTCATGCTGTCCCCAGTAGGGGTGGTCCCCAAAAAAGCGGGTAAATTTTATTCCATCTGATTCAGCATCTGTCTTGCCCATCAGGGTCTTCTGTTATTTCCAGAGGAAATTTAAGGAGGCTTTGGAATTGGCTCGGCCTTTTTACCCGGGGTGTCCTCATGTGCAAGCTAGATGTGGAATCTACTTTTCACCTCCTGCCTTTACACCCAACGGCGTTTCGTTTTATGGGATTTCGGACCACAGTTTTTACGTAGGCAAATGCCTGCCGATGGGTTGCTCGGTTTCTTGTGCTTATTTCAAGCGATTCAGTTCCTTCTTGCATTAGTGTATCGTGCAATGCTCGGGGGAATTCGGGGGTTGCTCATTACTTGGACGACCTCCTATTCGTCGGGCCGGCGGGTTCTGTGCAGTGTTCTGAGCTGTTAGCTAAGGCATCTGCGCTTTTGGAAGAGTTTGGTGTGCCCATTGCAGCGGATAAGATGGTGGGTCCATCAGCTATCATTACATATTTGGGTATTGAAATTGATTTGGTTGATGGATTTTGTCGCTTGCCAGAGGATAAAGTAGTGCGATTGCGGGGAAAGCTTCTTTTTGCTTTGGTGGCAGGCAGTCGTTAGCAGGGCTCTTGTATTTGTGTGTAGAGTTATTCCGGTCGGTAAGGTTTTTTGCCGTAAACTGGAGCGAGCAATGTCGGGGGTGGATAGGGCCCACTGTTTCATCCGGTTTTCTAGTGAAATTTGCTGAGACCTGCGTATTTGGGATGTCTTTTTGCAGGATTTCAATTGGGGTTAGGATTTGGGTTGCCCTGCCAATTTGCAAAACGGAATTGCAGTTATTCACGGATGCAGCTGGTTCCACGGGCTTTGGTGCATATTTGGGGGTCATTGGTGTGCAGCACGATTGCCTACCGATTGGGCTACCGAGGGACTTAATAGGAACCTGTTTCTGCTGGAGCTGTTTCCCATCCTGGTGGCGTTAAATTTGTGGAGAGGAATTATGCAGAACCGTTCCGTTGTATTCTGGCGTGATAACCTGGGAGTGGTGCACGCGATTAATAGACAGCGCTCGGCTTCACTGCCGGTGATTCGATTGATCATGCAGATTGTGTTGCGCTGTTTGCAGTTTATTATAGTTATTTGGGTGCTGCAAGTGCCCGGGGCTGATAATGGCGTAGCCGATGCACTCTCTCGGTTTGATTGGGCATGGTTTAGGCAGCTTGCTCCTTCAGCAGTGTTGGTTGGTGACTCCTGTCCCTATTATGTGTGGCAGGTCATCCGGATGAGCCGGAGGATGTAGTGTCCAGGTCCCTGGCTCCGGCAACCCGGTTGGCTTACATTTCATCCTGGGAAAAGTGGGTTTTGTTCCTACTTCATGAAGGTCAAGAGGCTTTTGCGTTGATACCGACCTTCGCGGGTGCTAGCCGGTTTCAGTTAGGCTTGAGGTCGGAGGACCAAGTGCCTTGCTGGTATATCCTTTCCCCAGCATTGCTGGGTGTCGGATATTAAAGTGTTATATTTGCGAGATGCGTCGCCGTTTTTTTTGGGGTGCGTTTTCGGACGGGTCTCGTAGTTTTGTTAAGATGGGTGATACGGCTTTTCAGGTCAATGGTTTTGATTTGTGGTGACGAATTGGTTTCTGAAAGTCAAAAATGTATGATGAGCCTGCAATGCTAGGCGTCTGGTATGGAATGCCTGTCGCAGGTGCTGTTGTCTTCATGGAGTCCTAGTTTTTTTTTTGGATTGCTAGGTTAGGATGCTGCCCTTCATCGCTATGTGCATCTTGTGCTTAAAGGCTAGGATCTTGAGGTTGGGTGTTCAGACACTTTTTTGCAGGATACTTGGTCTTGGTTGGGGGGATCAGCGGTTGCTCTTGTTGGCGCGTTGGGTACCTCGCACTTGACTGAGTGTGGCTATGGGGAGGGGCATCTTTTGGGTCTAATTACAGGGATCTGTAGAGGCAGACATTTGTGTGCAGCAGCTTTTCACCGTCGTGATGACGGTTGGGTTCACAGTTCCGATCCGTGCCTTGAGTAAGTGGAAGTTTGATGAGGCTTCAGCTGCATCGGATTTGCACGTGCTCGGGGCTCCCTTACTGAGGATTAGCCAGTTGCTGCCACCAGGCGGGGGTCTTGAGGAATTTTTGCTATACCCCCAGTTTTAATTACGACTTCTGCCAGCTGGCGGATGTTTTGTGTTTTTGCCTCAAGTCAGTATTAGGTTGCCACGTCGCAGATGGCTGTTGATCGCAGCCAATTCCCTGAGCTTACATTAGTTAGTTGGCTGGGCATACAAGGTTTGAGATGGGAGTCATTTAGGCAGACTATCGATGCTGCTGCTGCGATGTTTGGCTACCCTGTCTTTTTGATCTTACACCTTGGTGGTAATGATCTCATGTCTCGTACATGTCTGGACCTGCAATGTACGTTTCATAGTGATTTGCTGGAAATGATGGAGAGGTGGCCGTTTTGCCATGTTTTTTGGTCTGATATTGTACAGAGGAGTGGTAGAGGTGCAGATTGTGGCCCGTGGAGATCATGTTATTGCGCATAGTGGAATTGCTTATGATAACCAGGTAGTTTTTAGGGACGATGGGGTTCGTTTGTCTGAAGTCGGAAGTGACCTTGTCTTTAGAGATGTTTTTGGGGCCATGTGAGTTTAGATTAGAGGTTTGGTGGCGGGGTGGTTCTGAGGAACCTTGTTGGCCGGTTATAGACGGTCTCTGGTTTTAGTGATAGTAGTAGTTATTATACCCTGGGGGGGCCATCTTATCCATGGCAGGGACATAGGTATGGTAGTACCTCCCGTATAGGGCCACCATCGGTCCAGGTGGGGCCCTGTCTCTTGGCCGTGGGTGGGAGGTCCCCTCAAGATGATAGCGGTGTTGGGCTGGTGACCTCACCACTTGGGTTATTGCCCCACAATGGTTAGCTGGGTGCATTGACCCTTGTGAGTCGTGCAGGGTTGTGGGTGAATAGCCTAAACCCTGTGTGAGGTTTCTTTATAATTTATGTTAAGCGCAATTTGCTAGGCTGTCCATTCCCCTGCCACCATTATTTTTTCCTATACCTTTAATTGTAAAATTGGCTAGGGTTTAAAATTTTCTCTATATTTCACCCAGAGAATAAATGCCGACCCAAATTTCAACACCATATCGTTGTCTGGTCTTATTATTTATTAGGATTAAGATGTGTGGATGAGAGTGAGCGAATCGGTGCATGGAGGGCTTAAGAACCACAGAGGAAACGCATGTGAGCAAGTGACATAAGCCTCCTGTGCCTGTTCGCTCACTCTCTCTGGAGACACAGAGGGGTTGGATTTGTTATCTGGGTGGAGTCTGTCTTGTTTGACTTGTATTGATTGGTTAGTGGTTCTAATAGGAGGACCTGTTCGGTTTTTGTTTAGCTTCTGGGAAGGAGGAGGTCTCTTCTCGTTGAGGAACTTGCCCTCCCTGATTTGAGTTTTTTTCATTCTTTAGTGTCTAGTTTTGGTAGTGTCAGCTTTTTGGTGGCCGGGTATAGATGGCCTCTGGTTTTAGGGATAGTAGTAGTTATTATGCCCTGTGGGGACTGTCTTATCCACGGCAGGGACATAGGTTCTGTAGTACCTCCCGTATAGGGCCACCATCGGTCCAGGTGAGGCCCTGTCTCTTGTCCGTGGGTAGGAGTTCCCATCAAGATGATAGCGGTGTTGGAACAATGGCCTCACTGTTTTGGTTATTGCCCTACAATGGTTAGCTGGGTGCAATGACCCTTGTGAGTCATGCAGGGTTGTGGGTGATTAGCCTAAACCCTGTGTGAGGTGGGCCAGTGGCCCTGTTTGTTCTTTATAATTTATGTTAAGAGCTATTTGCTAGACTGTCCATTCCCCAGCCACCATTATTTTTCTCCTATATCTTTAATTGTAAAATTGGCTAGGGTGTAAAATTTTCTCTATATTTTCACCCAGAAAATAAATGCCGACCCAAATCGGTGCATGGAGGGCTTAATAAACGTGTATTTTACATACAACTTCATATGTATGTTCATATGCTCTGGCCAGTTCTGACCTGCACACTTTAGTCAGCGCTGCAGCTGCCGCAGATACACAGTATCTATCTATCTAGATATAACATCGGCAGGGGCATAGTTGTTCATAATGATGGTTCCCAATTTCGAATTGTACAAATTGTGGCTGCAGGATCTATTCCTCAAGATAAAGCATATTTTTAATGGCTGTATAGTACTTACTGGTGACTTTAAAATATCACGGATTCACTGTAATTCTTGTGATTTGTAGTTAGAACACTTAGAGAGTTTGGTATTTTGGACAGAAGAAGGTCAAAGAAATTGAATGCCTCTAGTAACATTTTATAGGTCATTGTAGACTATTTTTTCAGCATTACCTTTTATCTGAAAGGCTATTGTTTTTTACTCTGTAGAATGAGTGTATATTTATCAATGCCTGTAATAACCTGCAGCTATTTCTACCTGGTAGGCTGTTTCTACAATCCAAAATTCTACATTTGCCAAAGCTATTGTTGTTAAGTGATTTATTCCTGGCAGAAAAATGTAAAAAAAAAGCAGATTTGACCCTTTTTGTGCCAGTAAAAGTAAACTGTGACTGTGATCCATCTACTACATTGATATGCTCCTCTGTAGATTTTCTTAAAGACACAGTCCATTTTACTATGTACCAGCAAACTTAATATGGCTTTAGTTCATATTGTGGGCTACATGTAATAGAGCTAGAGTTTCAGAAAGTGAGAGATATGGTAAGGTTTTGTAGTTTTTTTTAAAGTGGCAATCATTTACACAGCAAGATCAACCTGGTTTTGCAGTATAAATGATTGCCACTTTAAAACAAAACTGAAAAACCTTACCAAATCTCTCACTTTCTGAAACTCTCACTCTATTACATTTGGCCCTCAATGTTTAATAAAACCTACGTTTAAACACACACACGCTCACACACACACACGCGCACACACACAATCAATCCAGACCAGATATGATCTGTAGTGTGCATACCAAATGAATGTGCAAATGTTAATAATGTATAAAACATTACAGTCAGCATTTAGTAACAGCAATGGCACAGATACTTAGCTGAGACAATAACTGGGTCATGCTGCTAGATCTGATTGATTACGAGGCAGCAATTCAAAGACCTGTTTTTTTAAGTGCTTTGTGAAACAGTGGTTTTCACTGCCGCATGAATAGACCCCTAAGGGTTAGTTTGGTTAACCATACCTCCCAACATTGGCTTCGTGGGCAGAGGGACATCCGCGGCGAAGCCGCACCCAATTTACGAAGAGGGCGTGGCTTATCAGAAAGGGGGCGTGGCTACACGGGAGAACCGCAATCACGCGCCACGCCCCCCGTTTTCATCACTGAGGGGGCTCTGTGAGCTGCTGGCATGCCCCCTCTCCTTCTGACTCCAGTGAATAGACGCTGTGCGCATGCACACAGCGTCTATTCACCGCTGCTCTGCTAAGCAGGGCAGCGAGAGACAGAGTCTCCCAACTGTCCTCCCAACCGCGGGACACTGCGGCCCACGGGTGGGACAGCGGGACAGTCCCCAAAAAACTGGACTGTCCCGCAAAAATCGGGACAGTTGGGAGGTATGTGTTAACCTTTTGGGTGACAGTTGTTTCTGTGGAGATGTCCTCCGGCAGGTCCCCTGCAGCAAATGGCACTGGGATCAGGTGTCGGCACCCAGCACCAGAGATGTACTCGCGGCAGGTATCCGTTATTTGTTTCCAGCACCAGTCAGGCGTCATTTTAGACATGACACTGGTCGTGAACCAAAGAACAGGCTCAGTGAAGTGTGTGCAGAGGTGGGATGCTTTGCTACTTCCGAACTCTAGTTATATCCCTTGTGTGGGGGAGCGGTTCAGCTCTACACACATAGTTGTGACCACAGAATCGTACCAATTCACATTACACCATACAGTAGTATCAGCTAGTCACATTACACCACACCATTTTGCTCCTTGTTCACATTACACCACGCAGTAGTGTCCCTTATAAACGTTCTCCCACAGAAGTGCCCCTTATTCACATTATGCCAGGAAGAGCCCCTACATTTCATTTCTCCTCATCATTTCTCTCCCCCACAGGGTGTAGTGTAGCGCATGTGTGTGTGTGCCTGTGTCGCCCCCTTCCCGAATCAGATATATATATATATCTACCAACAAATATAAAACCACAGCACTCACCACCCCAGAAGCGGGGTGCAGTGTCTGCACTCACCACTCATAGGGTGGGGTGC
Source organism: Pseudophryne corroboree (assembly GCF_028390025.1). Classification (NCBI taxonomy): domain Eukaryota; kingdom Metazoa; phylum Chordata; class Amphibia; order Anura; family Myobatrachidae; genus Pseudophryne; species Pseudophryne corroboree. The sequence continues at coordinate 658,825,031 of NC_086449.1, read as the reverse complement.
ATGTAGCCCATGGCCACCTACTTAAAAATATACAATTTATCAGCCAGTGTCAGGTGACTAGCAGAGCCGGATTAAGAGGGGGGTCCCGGGGATAAGTCCCCCGGGCCCCCTTTTTTGAAAGGGCCCCCCGTCGCAGATCGGAACAGAGATCCGATCTGCGGTATTGCGCTGCGCTCCCGGGAACCGGTGACACACGCAGTGGCAGGGCTGTCCTGTCCCTGGCGGCTCTGGCTCCCGGCGGCGTCTTCACAGGCTGTGATGGAAGGACAGCTGAGCGACGGCTCAGCTGTCCAATAACGTGAGGAGCAGTAGCAGCCTGCGGCTCAGACATTGGCTGCCGCTGGGCGCGCAGGCTGCAGGGAAGGAGTAGGGAGGACAGCCGCATGAGGACTCCGTGGAGGCAGCAGCCAGCCCAGCACCCTTTCTCAGCCAGGCTAGCCAGCTCTCAGACTACTAAAAAAAACATAAGGCTGCATAATTTACATTATGTACTGGGTTTTAATATATATATATATATATATATATATATATATGTGTATATATAAATATGTGTGTGTATATAATATATATATATCGTATATATATATGTGTATATATAAATATGTGTGTGTATATAATATATGTATATCATATATATATATATATATACACTAGTGATGAGCGGATTCGGTTTTACTCGGTTTTACTCGGTTCTCAAAACCGAATCTTATTGGCTCACTGATGTCACGTGTTTTGGATAGCCAATAAGATTCGGTTTTGAGAACCGAGTAAAACCGAGTAAAACCGAATCCGCTCATCACTAATATACACACACGTGTGGGTGTATGTATATATATATATATAAATATATATGTGTGTGAATATATATATATATATATTTATATGTGTGGTGTGTGTGTGTGTGTATACACACACACACACACACACACACACACACACACACACACACACCCCTTTGAATAGGGGCCCCACTGTCTTAAGTACCCCGGGCCCCCCATGGTCTTAATCCGGCTCTGGTGACTAGTGTACCTTTAAAAGCCATGGAGTATTTGGCAGATACACATTAAACCAAGTAGGCATATTTGCAGTTATATTATGTGTGATACAGTTGCTAGTAGAGATGAGCGGGTTCGGTTCCTCTGAATCTGAACCCGCCCGAACTTCAGTTTTTTCTTCACGGGTCCGAGCGACTCGGATCTTCCCGCCTTGCTCGGTTAACCTGAGCGCGCCCGAACGTCATCATCCCGCTGTCGGATTCTCGCGAGGCTCGGATTCTATCGCGAGACTCGGATTCTATATAAGGAGCCGCGCGTCGCCGCCATTTTCACACGTGCATTGAGATTCATAGGGAGAGGACGTGGCTGGCGTCCTCTCCGTTTAGAGAAGAGAGTGAGACAGTAGAGAGAGACACAGTAGTAGTAATTTTGGGGAGCATTATTAGGAGGAGTACTACTATACTACTACTACTTGCTGAAGTGATATAGATTAGATAGTGTGACTGTATTAATTATCTGACTTGTGGGGGAGACACTGACAGTGGGGAGCAGTTAGAGTCTGAGAGCAGGACTCAGGAGTACATATAACGTACAGTGCACACTTTTGCTGCCAGAGTCAGTGCCACACTGCCATTGTGACCACACTGACCACCAGACCAGTATAATATATTTTGTTATTGTCTGCTTAGGAGTACTACTTGCAAGTTGCTGATAGTGTGACCAGTGACCTGACCACCAGTTTAATAATCAATCACCACCAGTTTAATATATATATATATATAATTGTATATAATATATATATATATATATATAATATTGTATACCACCTACCCGTGGTTTTTTTTTTTTCATTCTTCTTTATACATACTACTATAGTAGTTTACTGTAGCAGTCTGCGGTGCTGCTGAGCTGACAGTGTCCAGCAGGTCCGTCATCAGTCATTACATAATAAATATATATACCTGTCCGGCTGCAGTACTAGTGATATTATATATACATATATATTGATTTCATCTCATTATCATCCAGTCTATATTAGCAGCAGACACAGTACGTTAGTCCACGGCTGTAGCTACCTCTGTGTCGGCACTCGGCAGTCCATCCATAATTGTATACCACCTCCCCGTGGTTTTTTTTCTTTTCTTTCTTCTTTGTACATACTACTATAGTATAGTAGCTTACTGTAGCAGTCTGCGGTGCTGCTGAGCTGACAGTGTCCAGCAGGTCCGTCATCAGTCATTACATAATAAATATACATACCTGTCCGGCTGCAGTACTAGTGATATTATATTGATTTCATCTCATTATCATCCAGTCTATATTAGCAGCAGACACAGTACGGTAGTCCACGGCTGTAGCTACCTCTGTGTCGGCACTCGGCAGTCCATCCATAATTGTATACCACCTCCCCGTGGTTTTTTTTTTCTTTCTTCTTTGTACATACTACTATAGTATAGTAGCTTACTGTAGCAGTCTCGGTGCTGCTGAGCTGACAGTGTCCAGCAGGTCCGTCATCAGTCATTACATAATAAATATACATACCTGTCCGGCTGCAGTACTAGTGATATTATATTGATTTCATCTCATTATCATCCAGTCTATATTAGCAGCAGACACAGTACGGTAGTCCACGGCTGTAGCTACCTCTGTGTCGGCACTCGGCAGTCCATCCATAATTGTATACCACCTACCCATGGTTTTTTTTTTCTTTCTTCTTGATACATACTACTATAGTAGCTTACTGTAGCAGTCTGCGGTGCTGCTGAGCTGACAGTGTCCAGCAGGTCCGTCATCAGTCATCATTACCTAATAAATATATATCTACCTGTCCGGCTGCAGTACTAGTGATATTATATATACATATATATATTGATTTCATCTCATTATCATCCAGTCTATATTAGCAGCAGACACAGTACGTTAGTCCACGGCTGTAGCTACCTCTGTGTCGGCACTCGGCAGTCCATCCATAATTGTATACCACCTACCCGTGTTTTTTTTTTTTTCTTTCTTCTTGATACATACTACTATAGTAGCTTACTGTAGCAGTCTGCGGTGCTGCTGAGCTGACAGTGTCCAGCAGGTCCGTCATCAGTCATTACATAATAAATATATATACCTGTCCGGCTGCAGTACTAGTGATATTATATATATATATATATTGATTTCATCTCATTATCATCCAGTCTATATTAGCAGCAGACACAGTACGGTAGTCCACGGCTGTAGCTACCTCTGTGTCGGCAGTCGCTCGTCCATCCATAAGTATACTAGTATCCATCCATCTCCATTGTTTACCTGAGGTGCCTTTTAGTTGTGCCTATTAAAATATGGAGAACAAAAATGTTGAGGTTCCAAAATTAGGGAAAGATCAAGATCCACTTCCACCTCGTGCTGAAGCTGCTGCCACTAGTCATGGCCGAGACGATGAAATGCCAGCAACGTCGTCGGCCAAGGCCGATGCCCAATGTCATAGTACAGAGCATGTAAAATCCAAAACACCAAATATCAGTAAAAAAAGGACTCCAAAATCTAAAATAAAATTGTCGGAGGAGAAGCGTAAACTTGCCAATATGCCATTTACCACACGGAGTGGCAAGGAACGGCTGAGGCCCTGGCCTATGTTCATGGCTAGTGGTTCAGCTTCACATGAGGATGGAAGCACTCAGCCTCTCGCTAGAAAAATGAAAAGACTCAAGCTGGCAAAAGCACCGCAAAGAACTGTGCGTTCTTCGAAATCCCAAATCCACAAGGAGAGTCCAATTGTGTCGGTTGCGATGCCTGACCTTCCCAACACTGGACGTGAAGAGCATGCGCCTTCCACCATTTGCACGCCCCCTGCAAGTGCTGGAAGGAGCACCCGCAGTCCAGTTCCTGATAGTCAGATTGAAGATGTCAGTGTTGAAGTACACCAGGATGAGGAGGATAGGGGTGTTGCTGGCGCTGGGGAGGAAATTGACAAGGAGGATTCTGATGGTGAGGTGGTTTGTTTAAGTCAGGCACCCGGGGAGACACCTGTTGTCCGTGGGAGGAATAGGGCCGTTGACATGCCTGGTGAAAATACCAAAAAAAATCAGCTCTTCGGTGTGGAAGTATTTCACCAGAAATGCGGACAACATTTGTCAAGCCGTGTGTTGCCTTTGTCAAGCTGTAATAAGTAGGGGTAAGGACGTTAACCACCTCGGAACATCCTCCCTTATACGTCACCTGCAGCGCATTCATAATAAGTCAGTGACAAGTTCAAAAACTTTGGGCGACAGCGGAAGCAGTCCACTGACCAGTAAATCCCTTCCTCTTGTAACCAAGCTCACGCAAACCACCCCACCAACTCCCTCAGTGTCAATTTCCTCCTTCCCCAGGAATGCCAATAGTCCTGCAGGCCATGTCACTGGCAATTCTGACGAGTCCTCTCCTGCCTGGGATTCCTCCGATGCATCCTTGCGTGTAACGCCTACTGCTGCTGCCGCTGCTGTTGTTGCTGCTGGGAGTCGATGGTCATCCCAGAGGGGAAGTCGTAAGCCCACTTTTACTACTTCCACCAAGCAATTGACTGTCCAACAGTCCTTTGCGAGGAAGATGAAATATCACAGCAGTCATCCTGTTGCAAAGCGGATAACTGAGGCCTTGACAACTATGTTGGTGTTAGACGTGCGTCCGGTATCCGCCGTTAGTTCACAGGGAACTAGACAATTTCTTGAGGCAGTGTGCCCCCGTTACCAAATACCATCTAGGTTCCACTTCTCTAGGCAGGCGATACCGAGAATGTACACGGACGTCAGAAAAAGACTCACCAGTGTCCTAAAAAATGCAGTTGTACCCAATGTCCACTTAACCACGGACATGTGGACAAGTGGAGCAGGGCAGGGTCAGGACTATATGACTGTGACAGCCCACTGGGTAGATGTATGGACTCCCGCCGCAAGAACAGCAGCGGCGGCACCAGTAGCAGCATCTCGCAAACGCCAACTCTTTCCTAGGCAGGCTACGCTTTGTATCACCGGTTTCCAGAATACGCACACAGCTGAAAACCTCTTACGGCAACTGAGGAAGATCATCGCGGAATGGCTTACCCCAATTGGACTCTCCTGTGGATTTGTGGCATCGGACAACGCCAGCAATATTGTGTGTGCATTAAATATGGGCAAATTCCAGCACGTCCCATGTTTTGCACATACCTTGAATTTGGTGGTGCAGAATTTTTTAAAAAACGACAGGGGCGTGCAAGAGATGCTGTCGGTTGCCAGAAGAATTGCGGGACACTTTCAGCGTACAGGCACCACGTACAGAAGACTGGAGCACCACCAAAAACGCCTGAACCTGCCCTGCCATCACCTGAAGCAAGAAGTGGTAACGAGGTGGAATTCAACCCTCTATATGCTTCAGAGGTTGGAGGAGCAGCAAAAGGCCATTCAAGCCTATACAATTGAGCACGATATAGGAGGTGGAATGTACCTGTCTCAAGCGCAGTGGAGAATGATTTCAACGTTGTGCAAGGTTCTGCAACCTTTTGAACTTGCCACACGTGAAGTCAGTTCAGACACTGCCAGCCTGAGTCAGGTCATTCCCCTCATCAGGCTTTTGCAGAAGAAGCTGGAGGCATTGAAGGAGGAGCTAAAAGGGAGCGATTCCGCTAGGCATGTGGGACTTGTGGATGGAGCCCTTAATTCGCTTAACAAGGATTCACGGGTGGTCAATCTGTTGAAATCAGAGCACTACATTTTGGCCACCGTGCTCGATCCTAGATTTAAAAACTTCCTTGGATCTCTCTTTCCGGCAGACACAAGTCTGCTGGGGTTCAAAGACCTGCTGGTGACAAAATTGTCAAGTCAAGCGGAACGCGACCTGTCAACATCTCCTCCTTCACATTCTCCCGCAACTGGGGGTGCGAGGAAAAGGCTCAGAATTCCGAGTCCACCCGCTGGCGGTGATGCAGGGCAGTCTGGAGCGACTGCTGATGCTGACATCTGGTCCGGACTGAAGGACCTGACAACGATTACGGACATGTCGTCTACTGTCACTGCATATGATTCTCTCACCATTGAAAGAATGGTGGAGGATTATATGAGTGACCGCATCCAAGTAGGCACGTCAGACAGTCCGTACTTATACTGGCAGGAAAAAGAGGCAATTTGGAGGCCCTTGCACAAACTGGCTTTATTCTACCTAAGTTGCCCTCCCACAAGTGTGTACTCCGAAAGAGTGTTTAGTGCCGCCGCTCACCTTGTCAGCAATCTGCGTACGAGGTTACTTCCAGAAAATGTGGAGAAGATGATGTTCATTAAAATGAATTATAATCAATTCCTCCGTGGAGACATTGACCAGCAGCAATTGCCTCCACAAAGTACACAGGGAGCTGAGATGGTGGATTCCAGTGGGGACGAATTGATAATCTGTGAGGAGCGGGATGTACACGGTGATATATCGGAGGATGATGATGAGGTGGACATCTTGCCTCTGTAGAGCCAGTTTGTGCAAGGAGAGATTAATTGCTTCTTTTTTGGTGGGGGTCCAAACCATCCCGTCATTTCAGTCACAGTCGTGTGGCAGACCCTGTCACTGAAATGATGGGTTGGTTAAAGTGTGCATGTCCTGTTTATACAACATAAGGGTGGGTGGGAGGGCACAAGGACAATTCCATCTTGCACCTCTTTTTTCTTTAATTTTTCTTTGCGTCATGTGCTGTTTGTGGAGTGTTTTTTGGAAGGGCCATCCTGCGTGACACTGCAGTGCCACTCCTAGATGGGCCCGGTGTTTGTGTCGGCCACTAGGGTCGCTTATCTTACTCACACAGCTACCTCATTGCGCCTCTTTTTTTCTTTGCGTCATGTGCTGTTTGTGGAGTGTTTTTTGGAAGGGCCATCCTGCGTGACACTGCAGTGCCACTCCTAGATGGGCCCGGTGTTTGTGTCGGCCACTAGGGTCGCTTATCTTACTCACACAGCTACCTCATTGCGCCTCTTTTTTTCTTTGCGTCATGTGCTGTTTGGGGAGTGTTTTTTGTAAGGGCCATCCTGCGTGACACTGCAGTGCCACTCCTAGATGGGCCCGGTGTTTGTGTCGGCCACTAGGGTCGCTTATCTTACTCACACAGCTACCTCATTGCGCCTCTTTTTTTCTTTGCGTCATGTGCTGTTTGGGGAGTGTTTTTTGGAAGGGCCATCCTGCGTGACACTGCAGTGCCACTCCTAGATGGGCCCGGTGTTTGTGTCGGCCACTAGGGTCGCTTATCTTACTCACACAGCTACCTCATTGCGCCTCTTTTTTTCTTTGTGTCATGTGCTGTTTGGGGAGGGTTTTTTGGAAGGGACATCCTGCGTGACACTGCAGTGCCACTCCTAGATGGGCCAGGTGTTTGTGTCGGCCACTAGGGTCGCTTAGCTTAGTCATCCAGCGACCTCGGTGCAAATTTTAGGACTAAAAATAATATTGTGAGGTATTCAGAATAGACTGAAAATGAGTGTAAATTATGGTTTTTGAGGTTAATAATACTTTGGGATCAAAATGACCCCCAAATTCTATGATTTAAGCTGTTTTTTAGTGTTTTTTTGAAAAAAACACCCGAATCCAAAACACACCCGAATCCGACAAAAAAAAATCGGTGAGGTTTTGCCAAAACGCGGTCGAACCCAAAACACGGCCGCGGAACCGAACCCAAAACCAAAACCCGAAAAATTTCAAGTGCACATCTCTAGTTGCTAGGTTTTAATTTTTGAGACTCTGTGATAGTGTAGGACCTGCATGAAGATGGGGTACCTTGGCGAGCGGTTTGCAGGCTTCCGTGCATTGGCCAATTCACTAACTAAACCCCCATCATTTATTTATTGATGTTGTGAAAACAAGTGAGCTTGCTTTGGTGAATGCTGAACTTTCTGTTTGAGTATATATATATATATATATATATATATATAAAAACATCTATGACCGGCACTCCTACAGCAGAGAGCAAATACCCGGGTGCCCTCCCGTGGCACTACAGGGCCCAGCAAACAATACAACGTAATGGGCGGCACTCCAATGGATTTGAAAAAAATCATACAGCTCACCAAGCCAGTTTAGATCAACGTTTCAGGTGCCTTTATTTACACCTTTCGTCCTGACGAAAGGTGTAAATAAAGGCACCTGAAACGTTGATCTAAACTGGCTTGGTGAGCTGTATGATTTTTTTCAAATCCATTGGACTGCCGCCCATTACGTTGTATTATATATATATATATATATATATATATACATACACACACACTAGGGGATTCATCGCTCCCTAAGGGCGCTCTTCCCACCGTCGTGAGGGGCTATGCCCCCTTAACCCTTGCACGCTCTTGTGGCGTGCAATAGTTGTATTATATGGAGTACTATCTCCAATCATAATTGTGTGAGTGGTTAAATATTGCACGGACAAAGGGCGTGCGATGGTTATGGGGTCGTAGCCCCTTGCAACGGCGTGAACAGCGCATGTAGGGCCTGATGAATCACCTAGTAGGTGCTGTGGTTAGGGGAGTAGCAGGTTTGGGGGAGAAGAAGGTGGGGGAGGGGGGCCAGGGGGGCCGCGGGTGGGGAAGGGGGTTGCAGGAGTGGTGGGGGAGAGGCTGGTGCGGTGGTGGAGGGGCGGGTGCCGTGGGTGGGGTCCAGAGCCACCGTGGGTGCGAGGGTGCTGCGGGTACGGGAGGGGTGGGGGCAGGGGTGTGCGGGTGGGGGGAGGGGGTCCGGAGCCACCGTGGGTGGTGGATGGGGGGTGTGCGGGTGCCACGGATGGGGCCCGAAGGTACTGCGAGTGGGGGAGGGGTGGGTAATGCTTCTCCTCCTGGAAGCAGCTAGGCTGCTGTCCTCCCTTTGGCAGTGGCTCTCCCGGAGACTCGCACAGCAGCCAATCACTATTGTTAGCGCTGGTGTCCCAATGCACCGCATTACAGGTAAGAAGATGCACTCAATAAACTACAGCTCCCAGCAGCCCTTAGCGTCTGAATGCTTCGGCGCTAATGGGTGCTGGGAGCTGTAGTTTATTTAGTGCGTATACTTCCCTGTAATGCGGCATGTTGGGACACCGGCGCTATCAATAGTGACTGGATGGCAGAAATGACTGACTCGTTGAATCAATGTAAAAGGTGAGAGTGCTGTGCAGTGTCAGTATCAACGTCCAGAAATTACCCTCCGCGATATCACCCACTCTATCCGTTACATTAGCTATCTCGAAGCTACCAGGCCGGCAGGGAGTTACTCGCCGCTGCCCGGGTCACAGCGGCTGCGTGTGACATCACACAGCCGCTGCGGCCCGCCCACCTCATGGTCCGCCCACGCCTGCGTTGGCCGGACCGCGGCTACAAAACGGCGGGCAAATGCCGCCGTGCCGCCCCCTCCTGCCCAGCGACTGCCTCTGCCTATCAATCAGGCAGAGGTGATCGCTAGGCAACGACAGCCGTCAGCTATGTGCAGTTCTGACCTGATCACTGCACTGCGATGAACTGCAGTGAACGATCAGGTCAGAATGACCCCCATAAGATGCTGCAGTAAAAGGTTTTTTTCCCCCCTATCTACAGCACAGAGCCTTGCTGCAGATGCAGTGGCATACCCTCCAGCTGGACCTTTTTGGCAGGTACAGGACCTTTTTTTTATGGTCTGTACCAATTTTTGGCTCTCCAAACTTCCATTGAAAGTACAGGAAAAGGGGCGTGACCACGCCACTGTACCCATGGCCACACCCCCTTTTCGAATTTGTAGCGATTTTTATGTGTAAACTGTTGGAGGGTATGTTGCTGCAGATGCAGTGAGACTATTTTCGGGTGTGGAGCTGGAGCTGCCGCTCCATCAGTCCCATTGTTAATCCTGCTCTGGGTACACACAGCAGTGAAAGGACAGAGCCTCCCATTGGATGTAACCTGTGTGGGAGTGTGTTTCTCGCCCAATCAGCTGTGGACTGGGTGTGATAGACTTGCTGCTAATCCAATGAGAGCTCCTAGCCACGCCTAGCATTAGCGACACAGTCACAGAGTGACAGATCTGGGCAATTATATATATATATATATATATATATATATATACTGTATATATATTTAGTTTTTCAGCTGAATGGTGAATGATATGGAAAGCTAGACATTAGATAAGGCTGGGGGAATGTGTCAGCCGCACAGTTCCCCTGCAATCTACTGTAACTTGACAAATATTATTATTTGTTGTTTTCCAGACACAGATATAAAGCTGTCAGTAAGCAATAGGTAATCCAGTTACTGAGTAAATATATAGTAACATAGTTGGTGAGGTAACATCTTGATCCGAGGCACCAACAGGCTCAAAGCTTTAGACTGTTCCCCAGATGCACAGCGCCGCCTCCTCTATAACCCCGCCTCCATGCCAGTGAGCTCAGTTTAGTTAACCAGCCCAATGCAGTAGCAGGTACCAGAGACGACATCCGCTCGTAGCCAATTACACCACACACTCACCATAGGAGAGGGTGTCAGCGGCTATGCCAATACCAACCCAAAAAAACTAAGTGCGTCAGGGTGGGCGCCTTGTGGAGCCCAGTGTACCTCGCAGAAAGAGATTTAACAATGGTAAGTTCTTACCATAAATCTTGTTTTCTGCTGCAGGGTACACTGGGCTCCACAAGGAAGTAACATCGGGGATGTCCAAAAGCAGTTCCTTACGGGAGGGGACGCACTGTAGCGGGCACAAGAACCCAGCGTCCAAAGAAGGCATCCTGGGAAGCGAAAGTATCAAAGGCATAGAACCTAATAAACGTGTTCCTCGAGGACCACGTAGCCGCCTTGCGCAATTGTTCAAGGGTCGCACCACGATGGGCCGCCCAAGGAGGTCCAACCGACCGAGTAGAATAGGCTTTGATCGTAGCAGGAACTGGACGACCAGCCTGTATATAAGCGTTTGCAATCACCATTCTAATCCATCTGGCCAAAGTCTGCTTAGAAGCGGGCCAGCCACGTTTGTGAAAACCAAACAACACAAAAAGAGAATCGGATTTCCTAACAGAGGAAGTTCTCTTCACATAGATACGGAGAGCCCGTACCACATCCAAAGACCGCTCTTTGGAAGACAACTCAGGAGAATTAAAGGCCGGAACCACAATCTCCTGGTTAAGGTGGAAAGAAGACACCACCTTGGGTAAATAACCTGGGTGCGTCCGAAGAACCGCCCGGTCACAGTGAAAAAGCAAATAGGGGGAATTATAGGTTAAAGCACCCAAGTCCGATACCCTTCTAGCTGAAGCAATAGCCAGCAAAAACAACACCTTAAGAGATAGCCACTTAAGGTCAGCAGAGGTAAGAGGCTCAAACGGAGACTCTTGTAGGGCCTCCAATACCACCGAGAGATCCCAAGAGGCCACGGGTGGCACATAAGGAGGCTGAATCCTCAGCACACACTGAGTGAATGTATGAACATCAGGTAGGGTAGCAATCTTTCTCTGAAACCAAACCGACAAGGCCGAGATGTGAACCTTGAGGGAGGTCAGAAGCAGGCCTAAATCCAGGCCTTGTTGCAGAAGGGCCAATAGTTTGGCCGTACTAAACTTGAAAACGTCATGATTGTGAGACGCACACCAAGTAAAGTAAGCATTCCAGACCTATAGGCAAACGCAGGGGGGGTTTTGGTTGCCTGGAAACCACCGTCCTTTTGGCAAGTGGCTAAAATGATAACAATAGCAATGGTATATAATATGAAGGTTGCTGCCAGGAAGAAGAGACAGGAGCCTTTCCATGAGGTGGGAGAATGTGTGCTTAGAAAGTGCACTTCTGTCTACTACTGGTTCTATTATGTTTGTTTGTTTGTTTATTTATTTAGTATGGCATGTTTAACCTTTTCCTGACCACTTATCTTATTTATATTTTTTAAATATGTTTGATACAGCCTATACTATAGACAATCTATAGCGTTAAATATTAATACTGTATTCCATACAGTATCAAATGTATAAAAAGTACCAATGTTCAGGGTCATTACTAGGTTCTTCTACCACTCCCCCAGACTCCTGCACTTGCTCCGCAGAGTGGGAGATTATGGATTGCATTTGGAAACCCCCCTCTAGATATCCTGCATTTGCCACTGAGACCCTATGGTATATCCGAGCAGAAGCCAGCTTACGGGTGTTCAACATAGTTTGAACGACCGCCTTGGCCCTCAGGACGGAAGCTTCAAGAGCCATGCCGTCAAAGCCAGATGGGCCAAATCCTGGTAAACAAAAGGGCACTGAACGAGGAGGTCTGGTCATTGTGGAAGTAGAAGGGAACGATCCAACGAGAGGCCCTGTAGATCAGAGAACCAGTGCCACCTGGGCCACGCTGGAGTGACCAGATGTAGGTTTTCTCCTTCTTGCTTGAACTTCCGTATTACTCTGGGCAGGAGGGACACTGGAGGGAACACATATGGCAGACGAAAGTTCCACGGGATTGATAGAGCATCCATGACGCTGCTTGAGGATCTCTTGTCCTTGCTCCAAAGACCGGAACCTTGTGATTGTGTCAAGACGCCACCAGATCCACATCTGGGAGACCCCACTTGTCCACGAGAAGTTGAAACACCTCCGGATGTAGGCTCCATTCTCCGGCGTGCACGTCCTGACGACTGAGATAGTCCGCCTCCCAGTTCAGAACACCCGGAATGAACACTGCCGATATGGCCGGCAGATGGCGTTCTGCCCACTGAAGAATCCTTGATAATTCCCTCATGGCTATGCGGCTTTGAGTGCCGCCCTGATGATTGATGTATGCCACCGTGAGGGCGTTGTCCGATTGTACTTGAACAGGTCTGTTCTGTATCAGATGCTGGGCCATTGTCAATGCATTGAACACTGCCCGCAGTTTCAGAATGTTTATCGGGAGTAGAGACTCCTCCTCAGTCCACCGACCCTGGAGAGAGTGTTGTTCCAACACCGCGCCCCAACCTATCAGACTGGCATCCATCGTCAGCAGGACCCAGTTGGATATCCAGAAGGGACGGTCCCTGCTCAAACGTCGGTCCTGAAGCAACCAGCTCAGTGACAGATGGACTTTCGGAGATAGGCAGATCATGTGAGATCTGATCAGGTGAGGCAGGCCGTCCCACTTGGACAGAATCAACTTCTGCAGATGGTGAGAATGGAATTGAGCATACTCCACCATGTCGAAAGCCGACACCATGAGACCTAGCACTTGCATCGCCGAATGAATCGACACTTGCGGACAGCAGAGGAAGCATCGGATCTTGTCCTGAAGCTTCAGGACTTTCTCCTGAGTCAGGAACAACCTCTGGTTGTGGGTGTCCAATAACGCTCCCAGGTGTACCATGCTCCGAGCCGGAACCAGGGAGGATTTCTTCCAGTTGATCAGCCATCCGTGGGCTTTCATGCACTGGATTGTCAAATCGAGATGACACAGGAGAAATTCTGGGGAACTCGCCAGGATCAACAAATCGTCTAGGTATGGTAGTATCCTGACTTGATGGCGATAACCTTGGTGAAGACTCGCAAAGCCGTTGTCAAACCAAAAGGTAACACCTGAAATTGGTAATGAAGGTTGCCCACTGCAAACTGCAGGTACTGCTGATGAGATACCGCAATAGGAATATGTAGGTAGGCATCCTGTATGTCCAGGGAGACCATATAGTCTTCAGGCTCCATGGCCAGAACAATAGAGCGTAGCGTTTCATACAGAACTTGGAAATTCACACATACTTGTTCAAGGACTTCAGATTGAGAATGGGCTGCAAGGACCCGTTCGGTTTCAGGATTAGAAACAGCGGTGAATAGAACCACTCGCCCCTCTGAGTCAGAGGCACCTGTACCACCACTCCTGTGGACAGCGGGAACGTACCACCGAGTGCAACGCGTTTGCTTTTCTGGATCCAGAGGCATATCTGTTAGGCAAAATCGATGAGGGGGGCGATTCTTGAAGGGTATGGCGCAACCTCGAGCAACGACTTCCCTCACCCAGGTATCCGAAGTGGTCTTCAACCATTCCCGGGTAAAACCTAGAAGTCAGCCCCCCACCCTGGGATGCCCCAGGGGTAGGCCCGCCCCATCATGCTTGTCAGTTTTTGAAGCTGGCTGATGGGCGGCCCAGGCACGCTTCGGTCTGGGCTTGGCAGGTCTGGAAGCACGGGCTTGCTTTGGGTACGCCTGACCTTTTGCTTTACCTGAAGTACGAAAGGGCTGAGGGAAAGTACTTTTAGCATCCTGTGTGGAAGGAGCCGTACTAGGTAGGCAGGCTGTTTTAGCAGTAGCCAGGTCAGCCACAATCTTATTGAGGTCTGCTCCAAAGAGAATGTCTCCCTTGAAAGGAAGAACCTCCAGGGTTTTTCTGGAATCCAAATCCACCGACCAGGATCTCAAAGGATACGCCTGGCCAAAATGGATGCAGTAGCAGCCTTGGCCGCGAGCACCCCAGCATCGGAGGCCGCCTCCTTAAGGTACAGAGAAGCTGTGGCAATATATGAGAGACATTGTCGAGCATGCTCAGAAGCATCCGAAGGCAGTTCTGCCTCGAGTTCCTGAGCCCACGCCTCAACAGACAGGGTATAAATTGCTTTTAAACAGCCCTCCACCCGGCGATCCGTCGGTTCCTTCAGAGAAGTGACGGTAGTTACTGGTAGGGCAGAGGAAACAACCATACGTGCCACATGAGAATTTACAGGCGGAGGGGTTTCCCAATCTTTACACACCTCCGCAGAGAGAGGATAGTGAGCCAACAGTCTCTTATTCGGTGTAAACTTTGTCCCCGGATTTTCCCAGGATTCCTGACGTATGTCAATCAGGTGTTTAGAGTAGGGTAGGACCTGCTTAACCACCTTCTTACACTTAAACCTATCAGGTTTCTTGGAGACAGTCTCAGGCTCAGAATCATCAGCCACCTGAAGAATGAGCCGTATCGCCTCTATCAAATCCGAGACATCCACTGACGATTTCCCCTCCCCATCTGAAACATCAGCGTCAGTGTCCGAGGGGTCAGTATAAGCACCGTCCTCTTAGGAGGACGTGTCAGTTAAGGCCGCGGATCGAGAGGAGGTAATGGCCCTTTTAGAAGACGACTTAGTCTTATGCGGGCGAGAGTGACCCTTAGATTTGGACATAGATCGGTTCAAATGCTGTAACTGAGTGGAAAGCTGATCCGCCCATTGCGGGTTCACAGCGGGGACCATAATCTGTGGTAACGGCACAGGTGGTCCCACGGGGGGCGTCAATTTAGTTGCAAGCATGTTTAACAATATGGAAAATGTAGCCCAAGGTGGTTCTTGTGATGCCCCGAGTACTACCGACCCACTGGGGGGCAAGGAAGCCCCTGAACCTGAACTATCAGCTGCTAAATTATCCTCCATTCCGTCAGTGGCCTCACTACCACGCAGTGTGCTAGAGGCCCCAACGTCGTTGCCACGTGTAGCAGAAATAACAATGTGCACAGTAATGGGCAACTCGGTACAAACAGTAATTTTATATTTAGCAGCACTATACCTAGTAAGAACTCTCAGAATAACAGCCGCAACTGGCACAGACAGAGGGTTCAATAGGAAGAAAATATACAGTGACTATAATTCACAAGTAAAAAATACTCCAGTAGTATATCTTGCGAGACAAACCTATATTATCAGAGAAAAACCTGAAACACTTGGCCCCCACAGGTATAGTAATATAGGAATAGCACGCTGAGTGAAATACCCTGCAATAAGGCAACCACACAGCAGCTACATGGACACACACGTATATAGTCACAAACGTACCATGCAGATATTATGTACCATAAACTGCACTGTACAAAGTAATACTCAGTATGGCTATATGTGATAATGATAGATATAACAAACACAGTAAGCACTGGATGTATATCACAGGGTGTTTGTACCACACAACCCTGACAGTATGCACTCTTTCTTAACTAACACAGTCGCAGTGACAGGTAGAATACTCAAGTGTCCTGTAGGAAGCACAGCACTGGCAGTCAGGCGGTTCCACAGAGGAGGATTTGCCCCAGCAGTCCTAGAAACAGCTCAGCTCAACCTGTAATGGCTGCTGATCAGGAGTGAGGGAGAGAGATATGCAGCTCCAGGGCGGAAACATGACAGAAATGGTGCCCTGGGGCTGGGGGGAGGGGCCTCAGGTCTGGCCTACTCCCCCTGCTGGCATCCCCACCGGGCATGCGGGCAGTAAAAAAAGTGGGGGGTAATGGTACAAATGTCCCCCCTGACCTGTGCCCCTATAAAAACACCCTGGTGGCTAGTGGAACAGCATCCCAGTAATCTCGGTCCACGCCAGCGCTCGCGCTGCCCGCCTCCTACGGCCGCACAGGATCGCGGTGTACAGCGTGGCACAGAAGCCCCTTACCTCCCCCATGACAGCGGCCCCGCGATCTGGAAGATGGCGGTGTGTGTATGACTCACGAGGACAGAGAAAGAAAAGCCGGCGCCTCCGCTGTAGTGACCCGGCAACCGCGGCGCGGGAGTATACAGCGCCGCTGGGGGTGATGGAGCTGCTGCAGGGACGTATTGCATGACACAGCCTGCTGCAGCCCTGGGTAAAATCCTCTTCTTCTGTTAAGCTAAAGCTAAGAAATATGCTGCCTGAAGCAGCCCCCTGTTAAGTGACCTGCTACTGCAGGAACCAACTACAAACTGGGCTCACTGACATGGAGGCGGGGTTATAGTGGAGGCGGCGCTGTGCATCTTAGGAACAGTCTAAAGGTTTGAGCCTGTTGGTGCCTCCGATCAAGATCCTACTCTACACCCCGATGTTACTTCCTTGTGGAATGTGTACCCCGCAGGAGAAAAAATAGGATTTTAATTACCTACTGGTAAATCCTTTTCTCGTAGTCCGTAGAGGATACTGGGGTCCATTTAGTACCATGGGGTATAGACGGGTCCACTAGGAGCCATGGGCACTTTAACAATTTGATAGTGTGGGCTGGCTCCTCCCTCCTCCCTCTTTGCCCCTCCTACCAGACTCAGGAAACTGTGCCCAAGGAGATGGACATACTTTGAGAAAAGCATAGATAAGGATAGTGGTGAGATTCCGAACAAGCACACACAACAAGAGGTAAGCCAAGCTAACCAAACTTGAAACAGGAACAGCAACGGCTGAACCAACATTTCTTAACCAAGTAACAGTGCAGGAAGAGCGAAGCACTGGGCAGGTGCCCAGTATCCTCTACGGACTACGAGAAAAGGATTTACCGGTAGGTAATTAAAAGTTGTAGAACTTAGCAAACGTGTTCGAACCCGACCAAGTAGCTGCTCGGCAGAGCTGTAATACCGAGACACCCCGGGCAGCCGCCCAGGAAGAACCCACCGACCTAGTAGAGTGGGCCTTTACAGATTTTGGAACCGGCAATCCTGCCGCGGAATAAGCATGCTGGATAGTGAGCTTGATCCAGCGTGCAATAGACTGCTTTGAAGCAGGACACCCAATTTTATTGGGATCATAGAGAACGATCATGAGTTGGATTTTCTGTAACGAGCTGTTCTCTTTACATACACCTTCAAAGCCCTCACAACATCCAAAGACTTTGAAGTAGCAGAGGTGTCAGTGACAACTGGAACCACAATAGGTTGGTTGATGTGAAATGCGGACACCACTTTAGGAAGAAATTGCTGATGAGTTCTGAATTCAGCTCTGTCCTCATGGAAAATTAAATAGGGACTTTTGTGAGGCAAAGCCCCGAGCTCAGAAACACGTCTTGCTGAAGCCAAAGGCCAACAGTGTGATGGACTTCCACGTAAGATATTTTACGTCCACCTCCTGTAACGGTTCAAACCAGTCCGATTGAGATCCCAAGGTGCCGTGGGAGGCACAAAGGGAGGTTGGATGTGCAGAACACCTTTCAAGAACGTCTGGACCTCAGGGAGAGAAGCCAATTGTTTCTGAAACAAAATGTACAATCTGAACTTTTATGGAGCCTAGACGCAGGCCCACATCCATGCCTGCCTGCAGAAAAAGCAGGAAACATCCCAGATGAAATTCCACTAATTTTTTATTCCAATCATTTCTGCTCTCACACCAAGATACGTAGGGGGTCATTCCGACCCGTTCGCAAGAAGAGTGACAGGTGGAAGGCATTCCGGGGCGTCAACTGATCGTTTCCAGGCATTGCGGTCCACCGTCATGCTGAAGTCTTTGTGGAAGCAGAGCCTGGGCTATGTTCCTGAGCACCTCCTGTTGCTGGTTTGCGTGGTTTACCTCTTGCACCGCTGGAGGACATAGAAGCACCTCTGGATTTGCCCTTGAACTTGGCCGTCCGAAAGGACTGTAACTTAGAAGCTGAGTAAGTCTTCTTGGTTGGGGGGGCTGCGGAAGAAAGATACGTAGACTTACCTGCAGTAGCTGTGGAGATCCATTTGTCTAATTCATCTCCAAACAAGACCTCTCCTGTGAATGGTAGGCCTTCCACACCTTTTCTGGAGTCCACTGGCATAGACACAACCCCCTGCGTGCCGACACTGCCATAGCGGTGGTGTACGCGTTAAGCAAGTATATTTCCTTTATTGCTTCCACCATAAAGTCATAAGGTCCTGTATATGCTGCAGGAGTAAGACGACAACCCCCCTAGATAAGGAATCTAACCCCTCAATTAGGTTTCCTGATGATTTAGCAATGGCTTTAGTGATCCATGCACATGCAATAGTGGGTCTTTGGGCCATCCCAGCAGCTGTGTACAATGATTTGAGTGTAGTCTCAATTTTACGATCAGCCGTGTCTTTCAGGGAGGCTGCACCAGGATCAGGCAATACAATTTTACGTGACAGCCTAGAGACTGATGCTTCCACCATCGGTGGATTTTCCCATTTTTTCCTATCCTCCAGAGGAAAAGGACAAGATGAGAGCAACCTTTTAGGGATCTTTAGGAAACTTCTTATCAGGATTAACCCATGGTTCTTCAAACAGGGTATTCAATTCCTTTGACACAGGAAAAGTAACTTAGGACTTCTTTTTTACATTAAAATAAGATTCCTCACACTCCTCTGACACCTTATCAGGAATATGCAGAACATCTCTGATAGCCTCTATAAGAGCCTCTATTCCCTGTGACAGAGCTGCATCTCCCCCATCTGAGTCCACCTCCCCCTCCTCCATTTCTGACCTGCCCGCATCAGAGTCAGACTGCAGGATATGGGCCAGAGATCGCTTTTGCAGACAAATGGGAGGGTTTGAGATGCTGTTTTGGGGACCGAGTCTCTGTTCATAAACTCATCCACAGTCTGTTTTAAGTATTGCGTCTCTTTCTCATTGCGGGACAATTTTGTAGAAAGAGTGGAGATCATTCCTATTAAAGAATTAACCCACTCTGGTTCATCCCCGCTATTCTGTGAACCCTGAGTACCCAGTAGTGAGCCCCCTGGTGAAGAGGAACACTCCGCTGTACAAGAAACACACTCTTTGCCTGACATAATGTAAATGTGACAGCACGCACACACACACACACACACACACACACACACACACACACACACACACACACACACACACACACACACACACACACACACACACACACACACACACAAAGGTTAAGCAGAAGTAACCCACAAAGAGCCCTTCAGGGAGACACAGAGTTGTTTGGAGCCAGTCCCCACCACGCCCTTACTGCTAATGCCAAGCTTACCCGTGTTGCAGACTAAGTACCCTGATAGGGAAATGAGTACACTAATATTCGCTCCCCCCCTGCTATGACCCCCTGGTACCACTAAGGTAATTTGGAGTCACACCGGAAGAGCTGCGCGTCCCTGTCAGTCGGCGTCTGTGTCCACTGCATAGGGAAAATGGCGCTGGTGAGCTGCTGGATCCTCTCATAGTGAAGCCCCGCCACTTCAATTGCGCGCGGTCTTCCCACTTTTTTTATTCTGGCTGAGGTAATTTTTGTGCTTAAAATGGAGCAGAACCATTTTAAGGCTGTGTTTGCCAGTCTGAGTACTGTGTACAGTGTACTAAGACGCAGTTGTGTACTGTGTCTGGAGACACATTCCGGCCCGTTTAGAAGCTGTGCGTCTCCATACCCTCATGCCGCCATAATGGCCAGTGCCCTGCTAACCGGGATGCCGGCTCAGTACTCACCACTCTTCATTGTTCTGGCTCTGTTAGGGGTAGCGGCGTGCTGCGGGAATGTACGCTCGCCGTGGTGGGGCTTGCGAATAGTTCCCTCAGGAGCTCAGTGTCCTGTCAGCGGGGAACGGGACCATTAACTCTTTAAGAGGTTGGGCCGTTCTCCCCCCTAAGTCCCACAAAGCAGGCAGGCTGGTGCCAACCAGTCCTGCCTGAAAACAACAAACATAGAAAATAAATGCAATTAACTTTTCAGGAGCTTCCTTCAGCGGGATCGGCTCCTCCGGGCACATTTTCTAAACTGAGTCTGGTAGAAGGGGCATAGAGGGAGGAGCCAGCCCACACTATCAAATTTTTAAAGTGCCCAGGCTCCTAGTGGACCCGGCTATACCCCATGGTACTAAATGGACCCCAGTGTCCTCTAGGAAGTAAGAGAAAGATAAGTTGTCCATCATGTTCACCCTTTGTTTTGATCCTATACTGTTATTAATGTAACCAAATTATACCCGTAGTAACTCAATACAGTCTTTTTAAATGTTATATCCCTGGATATCTTGATCAGTTAGAAATTTATCCAACCCATTTTTAAACTCAATTACTGAGTTCGCCATTACTACCTTCTCTGGCAAGGGATACGGTTTTTAGGTCAACACAGCTTAGGTCGACAGTCATTAGGTCGACCAATGAAACTCGACATACATTACGTCGACGTGGTCAATATGTCGACATGGTCATTAGGTCAACATGTACTAGGTCAACAGGTCAAAAGGTCGACATGAGTTTTTCAATTTTTTTCACTTTTTTTGGACTTTTTCATACTTGACGATCCACGTGGACTACAATTGGGAACGGTAACCTGTGCAGAGCACAGCGGTAGCGAAGCATTGCTCCTTGCCCGAAGCATGGCGAGCAAACCGAGCGATGCGAGGGGACATGGTGCTTTAATTGGGGTTCCCCGTCACTTTACGAAGAAAATAACACCAAAAAAAGTCCAAAAACCCATGTCGACCTTTTGACATGTCGACCTAATGACCACGTCGACCTATTGCCCCTGTTGACCTATGTTCACCAAATCTTCATGTTAAATTGTCATAAATGTATATTACAAATTTATTTTGGACATATTGACACATTGGTGGTCATTCCGAGTTGTTCGCTCGTTGACGTTTTTCGCAACGGAGCGATTCGTTGGAAAATGCGCATGCGCTAAGTACTTTCACACAAAACTTAGCAGATTTACACAAGGCCGACTGACGTTTTTTCATCGCTAGAGGGATCGTAGTGTGATTGACAGGAAGTGGGTGTTTCTGGCCGGAAACTGGACGTTTTCAGGGAGTGTGCTAAAAAACGCAGGCGTGCTAGGTAAAAACGCAGGAGTGGCTGGAGAAACGGGGGAGTGGCTGGCCCGAACGCAGGGCATGTTTGTGACGTCAAACCAGGAACTAAACAGACTGAGCTGATCGCAGTCTAGGAGTAGGTCTGGAGCTACTCAGAAACTGCTGCAAATTATTTAGTAGCAGTTCTGCTAATCTTTCATTCGCTATTCTGCTAAGCTAAGATACACTCCCAGAGGGCGGCGGCCTAGCGTTTGCAATGCTGCTAAAAGCAGCTAGCGAGCGAACAACTCGGAATGAGGACCGTAATGCAATAAGTACATCAGCATATGAAAAAACATCAGTAGCATTACTGAGAAAAGTTTAAGAAAGAAAACTGGGTGTTAAATTATTCCTTCTGAGTTATTGGGCAAGGAGATCATTTTCTGTCCATATTACAAAAACCTCTGCGCAGATTTTTCTGTCAATAATGTCAGGGATACCCTGTGTTTAAAAAAATAGAAATAATTTCCCTTGATTGGGTTTGAAAACAGATTCATAAGTAAAATATGTTTTAAGTGTAATTACTAGACTCTTGGGGACGTTAGTGCGCCAGTGGTTACCATTAGCACTTTCATAATATAGGAAGTTATTGACATCAACCTTTCATTTATGTGGAAGACACAATTTTGTGGTGAACCACCATTAGACTGACTGAGAGCCAGGAAGGAAATGAAAGTTCTATGATACTGATATGTGAACTTTAAATTATAATCATTATTATGAAGCTGAGAAACAAACGCTTGTGCAAATGTAGAGATGTGCGCTGTATCGCAGGGCACATCAGAGCAGCAGCGGTGGGTGCCCGGTGCAGGGACCGCGTATTGGTTCCCTGCACTGGACCAGAAGTGGCAGCAAGCAGTGCTGCGACGCTTCAAAATTGGCGCCTTTTGGCAGCCAATCTGAAGCGCCGGCAGCAGGGCTCCGGCCAATCATGGGTGGGTGCGGTGAGTCATAGGCCCCGCCCCTGGCCAGTGACATCAGATGCCGGGCGGGAGCTGGAGAGAGGAGGCCGCGCCGAAGAGCAGTGAAGAGTCGGGCGGCGCCAGGAGGAAGAGGACGCTGCGGGAAGAGCTCCGGTGGCCGCGGAAGAGGCCAGAAGACGCCTGCATCCCGGAGGAAGATGTCCAGCTTCGGCTGGACGCGAAGAAGAGGCGGCGGTGCCGCTGGCCATTACGGGCCAGCGGCAGAAGAATGCGGCTGAGGACCCGGAAAGGCCACCAGGGGAGGAAAGCGAAAGAGCTAACGAAGCTCCCCTCTGGTGCCTCTCCCATCTGTCACCCCCCCTTCTCTCCTCCCTAGCCCACCAGGGATTGGGCATTAGGCCCATGGGGACAGTCAGGCCACAGGCCTGTGGCGCAGCAGGCGGGCACTAGGCCCAAGGGGTAATATCAGGCATTAAGCCTGTGGCTATATTAGAGGGCATTAGGCCCTAGTTCATTTGCGGCCGCTAGGGATATAAGGTGACCCTGGGCATTAGGCCCAGGTCACCCATCGGGCTCCAAGTTAGGCAGGCGCTAGGCCCGAGGGTAAAGTCAGGCATCCGGCCTGTGTGCATTTAGGGGAGGGGGGTAGTAGGCCCAAGTAAGAGTATGGAAGGTGGGTAGGCCGTACGGCGCCCACTCCCCAGTAATCCAAGGAATATAGGAACTTAGAGGGAGAGCACCGTTGTAAATACTTGGATTGCACTGTGTTTTGTGATGAATGTTGTTTCCGTGCAGGGCCAAAGTTGCTTATAGTTTGTTTAGTTTTGTTGCACCACACACACAGAGCTTGTCACAACTGAGAGCCTGAGCTGATGGGAGGCAGCCTCAGTTGTAGGGGCTGAGGTGTAGTGGAACCTGGGAGGTTGTATCAGACCCCTAGACGTATAAGTTACACGTAGAAGAATTGCCCAAAGGCGTGACCACGACAACCAGAATAAAAGTCAATGATGTTTATTATGACATACTCCATATCACAGCAGCAATAAAAGGAAAACATAAAATCAGCAGTGAAATAATACAGTTCCTGGGTACTACAGGGTGGCAAGGGCCACAGGGCTCTGGTAGTATGAGACAGTTCTTATTATCTTCTAGTTGGAAAGTCCTTACCAGGCCCGACTGTAGCAATGGAGATAGCCCAGGATCGTACCAGCTGGTGTTCCAGGAAAAGCTGGGCTGCTGTGGGTAAAATGGCTGCTGTGGGTACTGGCTGGAACCAGACTGATGTTAGCACGGAGTGGATTGATGGATGGAACCAGCCAAATAATAAATGAAGCTTGAGAGCGATGAAATATGATGGATATAAGGAGCTTGAGAGCGGTAAAATAATAGTACCGGTGGTGAGAGGTGATCTGCAGAAATAATACCGGCACTTTAAGAAAAGCTGAACTCTGCTGGAAGCTAGGCTGGAAGCAGGTAATTCTGTAACTGGAAACAGATGAGTCCCAGAGGACTGGGGAGTCAGGCTGCACCGCAGATGGTAAACTGGAGCGGGTCTCTTTAGTGGAAGTTTGGAGATGGTAACTGGAACCTGGAAAACAACCACAGGAGAGAGAGACAAACTGGAACTAGGTTTGACAACCAAAG
This sequence comes from Pseudophryne corroboree, assembly GCF_028390025.1. Taxonomy (NCBI): domain Eukaryota; kingdom Metazoa; phylum Chordata; class Amphibia; order Anura; family Myobatrachidae; genus Pseudophryne; species Pseudophryne corroboree. The sequence continues at coordinate 658,801,093 of NC_086449.1, read as the reverse complement.
CACTGACGCCTTCCTTGCTCAGGCACAGAATACTTATACCTGCAGCAAGGAAGGGATTGGCTAGGCAATTATGCAGATTACAATGCAAACAACGGATTGGAGGAATTTGAGCAGGTGACAGAATCCAACATGGCTGCGCCCATGCAGACACTTGGAGGAAAGATTGGTTTGTAATCCATGTGGGAACTTAGACAGTAATGGCGGCGCCGGCCACAGTAAACAGGAGACGCCAGACTGATGAGTACACATTTGAACCACGCGGGCAACAGCGGAGGCCGCGGCTGACGTAAGCGCCATTCTGACATCCTGCATGCAGAAACTCAGGGACGGCGGCGGAGGCCGCAGGAGACGCCATTCAAGATGTAACATGGCGCCGCTGTGACAGCGTCTCAGAGTAACAGGAGAGGAGGCAGGAATGTGGACATCAGTATAACAGATGAGATCCGGTCCTGGAGCGCTGAGCCAGCCTTAGGAGGCATCTGAAAGGTAAGTAATGGCGTCCAGATACCCGGATCGTGACAGCACCACCCCCTTTAGGAGTGGCCCCAGGACACTTCTTTGGCTTTTGAGGAAACTTGGAGTGGAAATTCCGGACCAAGGCAGGAGCATGGACATCAGAAGCATTGGTCCATGAGCGTTCCTCAGGGCCGTAACCCTTCCTGTCAATAAGATACTGTAATTGACCATAACGATGACGTGAGTCCAGAATCTTGGCCACTTCATACTCAACGCCTCGTTGAGTTTGGACTTTCGGAGCTGGAGGAAGTGTAGAATGAAACCGATTCAGGATCAGCGGTTTCAACAGGAAAACATGAAATGTCCTGGGTATTTTTAAGAAGGGAGGTAACTGGAGTCTGTAAGCAACAGGATTGATGACTTGTTCAATTTTGAAAGGACTGATGAAGCGAGGTGCAAACTTCATGCTGGGAACTCTTAACCTCAAATTCTTCGTGGATAACCACACCCGATCACCCACCTTGAGAGCAGGAACCGCTCTACGCTTCTTATCCGCAAACTTCTTGTACCTGAACGATGCTTTGAGCAGAGCCGCTCATACATTCTTCCAGTTGCTTGCAAACTGACGTAAAGTGATATCCACTGCTGGAACAGAAGTTGCTGGAAGCGGTTGGAATTCAGGAACTTTAGGGTGGAATCCATAGTTAGTGAAGAATGGTGTTGAAGAAGATGAGGAATGATATTGGTTGTTATGACAAAACTCGGCCCAGGGAAGTAGTTGAACCCAGTCATCTTGAGAGGAAGACACATAGATGCGGAGGAAGGCCTCCAAGTCCTGATTCACCCTCTCAGTTTGACCATTGGTCTGAGGATGGTAAGCCGTGGAAAACTTTAGTTTGACTTGGAGGACTTGACATAAACTTCGCCAGAATTTGGCTGTGAATTGGACTCCTCGATCTGAGATAATTTCTTCGGGAAGACCGTGGAGTCGGAAGATCTCTTGTATGAACACTTGGGCCAGCTTGGAAGCTGACGGAAGACCGGTAAGAGTAATGAAGTGTGCCATCTTGGTGAACCGGTCAACTACCACCCAGATGGTATTGAACTTGTTGCACATAGGTAAGTCTGTAACGAAATTCATCGACAAATGGGTCCATGGTCGACGAGGAACGGATAGTGGAACCAGTTGCCCTGCAGGCGACTGGCGGGATACTTTGTGTTGGGCACACTTTGGGCAAGATGCAATAAACTCCATGACGTCCTTTTTCAGAGTTGGCCACCAATAGGACCTAGAGATAAACTCCAGGGTTTTTTGGATACATGTATGTCCGGCAAAACGGGAAGCATGGGCCCAATGCATGAGCTTCTTCCTTAGCACCGGCTTCACAAAACTTTTCCCTGGTGGGGGCGTAGAGTCCATCCCTACCGTGGAGAATGCCAACGGATTAATAATAGGATGCTTGTCTGAAGACTCTGACTCATTTTCTTGCTCCCATGAGCGGGAAAGGGCATCGGCCTTGCGATTCTGAGAGCCCGGACAGAACTGGAGTTTAAAGTCGAACCTGGAAAAGAAAAGTGCCCATCTGGCCTGACAAGGGTTGAGACATTGTGCGCTTTTCAGATATAAAAGATTCTTGTGGTCGGTAAGTATAGTAATTGAATGAGAAGCTCCCTCCAACAGATATCTCCACTCCTCTAGAGCGAGCTTGATGGCTAGCAACTCCTGGTCGCCAATGGCATAGTTGCGCTCAGCTGGGGAGAACTTCCGGGAGAAGAAACTGCAAGGATGTAGATGGCCATCTTTAGCCCTCTGAGATAACACCGCTCCTACTCCAACGGAGGAGGCATCCACCTCTAAGATGAAAGGAGAGTCGATGTCGGGCTGTTTCAAAACTGGTGCAGAGATGAACCGTTGTTTTAGGAGATGAAAAGCTTGCGTAGCTTCTTCAGACCACTTGGACGGGTTAGCACCCTTCTTGGTTAATGCAGTAATAGGCGCCACAATGGTGGAAAAGTCTCGTAAAAACTTTCTGTAATAATTGGAGAACCCTAAGAACCTCTGGACCCCTTTGAGGGTTAAGGGTATCGGCCAATTCCGGATTGCTTGTAGTTTCTCAGGATCCATCTCTAGTCCGGAACCGGACACAATGTAACCTAGAAACGGAATGGATTTGACTTCAAAGACACATTTCTCTAATTTGCAATAGAGATGATTAACACGGAGACGGGACAGAACCTTCTTTACCCAGAAACGATGTTCCTCTAGATTATTGGCAAAGATGAGGATATCATCTAGATAGACCACGACATGGCGGTATAAGATGTCTCTGAAGATCTCATTCACGAAATGCTGGAAGACAGCTGGAGCGTTGCTCAATCCGAAGGGCATGACGAGGTACTCATAATGTCCGTCACGGGTGTTAAAGGCGGTCTTCCACTCGTCACCCTCACGGATCCGGATGAGATTGTATGAACCTCTCAAGTCCAGCTTTGTGAAGATGGTGGCTCCGCTAACTCTATCAAAGAGCTCAGTAATCAGGGGTAAAGGATAGCGGTTCTTGATGGTAATGTCGTTCAAACCGCTGTAGTCGATGCACGGCCGCAGACCACCATCTTTTTTCTTTACGAAAAAGAAGCCTGCGCCGGCTGGAGAAGAGGAAGGTCGGATGAACCCCTTCGCTAGGTTCTCTTTAATGTATTCCTCCATGGAATGCGTCTCAGGCAGAGACAACGGATAAGTTCGGCCTCGAGGTGGAACCTTCCCTGGAACGAGATCAATCGGGCAGTCCCATTCTCTATGAGGAGGAAGGATATCAGCAGAAGCTTTACTGAACACATCCGTGAAATCTTGATATGGAGGAGGTGGAACATCAGACGACCTGGAGGAGGAAGAACAAACAGGCAATACTTTAAACAAACATGTCTCAGCACAGGAGGGACTCCATGCCAGAATTTGCATAGTCGTCCAGTCAATTGATGGATTGTGGAGACGGAGCCATGGAAGGCCCAGAACCACTGGATGTGTGGCTCTTGGAATCACTAGAAAAGAGATAAATACAGAATGAAGAACTCCCACTCTCAGACGAACTGGTAGAGTCCTTAGAGAAATAACTGCGTCGAAAATCTTGCTGCCATCCACGGCAGTTACGGAGATGGACGAAGGAAGTCTCTCGGTGGGTAGGGACCACCGTTTAACATAGGCTTCAGTTATGAAATTCCCAGCTGCTCCGGAATCAAGGAGGGCAATGACGTTCCTGTAACGTTGAGCAATTTGGAGCGAGACTGGGAGATTACAATCATGAGGAGATGGAGAGGAGATCATTACTCCTAGCCGGCCCTCTCCTTGGCGAGCTAGGATCTGGAGTCCCGGACGTTTGGGACAGGCATTGATGGTGTGAGACGGAGCTGCAAAGTAAAGACAAAGAGACTCAGAGAGACGTCTTCGGCGCTCAGTAGGAGTTAGACGGGAACGACCAATTTGCATGGGCTCATCTTTTGATGGTGACAGTTGGCGAGGAGGAGGAGCAGAAAACTTTGGAGCAGATGATCTTCCACGCTCAGTTGCTCTTTCTCTGAAACGTAAATCAACTTTCGTGCAGAGTGAGATTAGCTCATCTAACTTAGAAGGCAAGTCTCTGGTAGCTTACTCATCCTTAATACGCTCTGATAAGCCATGCCAGAATGCAGCATACAGGGCCTCGTCGTTCCATGCCAGTTCAGATGCCAGGATCTGGAACTGTATAAGATACTGTCCTACAGTATGCGATCCCTGGCGTAGACGGAGAATCTCAGATGAAGCTGAAGTTACCCGGCCTGGCTCGTCGAAGATACGCCTGAATATTGACATAAAATCAGTATAGGAGGACAGCAGGGTATCAGACCTCTCCCATAACGGTGATGCCCAGTCAAGGGCTGAGCCACTGAGAAGAGAAATAATGTAGGCAATTTTGGTTCGGTCACTGGGAAAATTGCCAGGTTGTAGCTCAAAATGAATTTCACACTGGTTGAGAAATCCCCTGCAGAATCTTGGAGATCCATCAAATTTTGCTGGCGTTGGAAGACGTGGAGCAGAAATGGGTAAGGTGGGTGGGGTTACAGCTGGAGTCACTGTGGGTGACGCACCGGACGCGTCCGATCCACGGAGGGTTGTCTGAATCCCATCCAGCCGAGTAGAGAGATCCTGGAGACAGCGGATGATGTGGCCCCGTGCAGCCTCCTGATGTTCAAGTCGGGCTGCCAGTTCTTGCATCGGCCTGGCCGCTTGATCCTGGTCTCCGGCTGGATTCATATGGTCATATGGTCAGTGCTTACTGTCACAACTGAGGGCCTGAGCTGACGGGAGGCAGCCTCAGTTGTAGGGGCTGAGGTGTAGTGGAACCTGGGAGGTTGTATCAGACCCCTAGACGTATAAGTTACACGTAGAAGAATTGCCCGAAGGCGTGACCACGACAACCAGAATAAAAGTCAATGATGTTTATTATGACATACTCCGTATCACAGCAGCAATAAAAGGAAAACATAAAATCAGCAGTGAAATAATACAGTTCCTGGGTACTACAGGGTGGCAAGGGCCACAGGGCTCTGGTAGTATGAGACAGTTCTTATTATCTTCTAGTTGGAAAGTCCTTACCAGGCCCGACTGTAGCAATGGAGATAGCCCAGGATCGTACCAGCTGGTGTTCCAGGAAAAGCTGGGCTGCTGTGGGTAAAATGGCTGCTGTGGGTACTGGCTGGAACCAGACTGATGTTAGCACGGAGTGGATTGCTGGATGGAACCAGCCAAATAATAAATGAAGCTTGAGAGCGATGAAATATGATGGATATAAGGAGCTTGAGAGCGGTGAAATAATAGTACCGGTGGTGAGAGGTAATCTGCAGAAATGAAACTGGAACCTGGAAAACAACCACAGGAGAGAGAGACAAACTGGAACTAGGTTTGACAACCAAAGCACTGACGCCTTCCTTGCTCAGGCACAGAATACTTATACCTGCAGCAAGGAAGGGATTGGCTAGGCAATTATGCAGATTACAATGCAAACAACGGATTGGAGGAATTTGAGCAGGTGACAGAATCCAACATGGCTGCGCCCATGCAGACACTTGGAGGAAAGATTGGTTTGTAATCCATGTGGGAACTTAGACAGTAATGGCGGCGCCGGCCACAGTAAACAGGAGACGCCAGACTGATGAGTACACATTTGAACCACGCGGGCAACAGCGGAGGCCGCGGCTGACGTAAGCGCCATTCTGACATCCTGCATGCAGAAACTCAGGGACGGCGGCGGAGGCCGCAGGAGACGCCATTCAAGATGTAACATGGCGCCGCTGTGACAGCGTCTCAGAGTGACAGGAGAGGAGGCAGGAATGTGGACATCAGTATAACAGATGAGATCCGGTCCTGGAGCGCTGAGCCAGCCGTAGGAGGCATCTGAAAGGTAAGTAATGGCGTCCAGATACCCGGATCGTGACAGAGCTAGTTTGAGGGCTCTGCCGTTGTAGTTAGTGTAGTGGTTTTACATCAGGATAGAGTTAGGCCCTGCACGGCTGTTGTTTGGTTGCCTCCTTACAGGGACCTGTAAGTGGAGAGGAAGATCGCAGTGCAAGACTGACAATGGTGAGTAACATCTGTGTCCGTCTGTCCCTTTGTCTGTCCCCGAGCGCCGGATTAGGGGTTTGCTCACGGACGTGAGAAACCCCATTATCACACTACATGCGAGAGTGCGAGTGTGTGAAATTTGGGTGGCTGAGGCTTTGTGCCGGTGATGACCTTTCACCCAACCGGTGAAGGTTGCCGTCACCCCTGGGGTACCCTCTTTTCCGGTGGAAGAAGAGTTGATACCACCTTAATTTGGTTTACTTTCTCCCCAGTTCGTCCGTCGTCGGCTCCGAGAGGGGATCACCGTGTCCGAGTCCAACTGAAGGTTCCAGGTCTGTCGAAGATTCCGTGACCTGAAGGTGAGAGAGTGCGGTGCCTGGTAAGTAGTGAATCTACACCTGCACGGCAGCAGGCACTACACCGCACCGCCGCCCTCTTACACAAGGTCTTCACTACCACAGACATCCCCACTTTTTAAAGGTGAAAAGGGGATGTGCCCTAAGTGAAAGGGGCGTGGCATCACAGCAGAGCTGCTGTCGCGGCTCACGCCCTCTTTAACCGTCACTGAGGGGGCATGCCCAGCCCTCTGTCACCTGTGAATAGACACCATGCGCATGCTCACAGCGTCTGTTTACCGCTGCTCTGCTAAGCACTGCTGCTAAGCAGAGCAGCAGTGACCTCCCAACTGTCCCCCCCCCACCGCGGGACACTGCAGCCCACGGTCGGGACAGTCCAAAAAATCGGCACTGTCCCGTGAAAATAGGGAGAGTTGGGAGGCATGCTACAATCCCACATGATAGGTATATCCTCTATGTAAGGGTCAGTGGCAGAACTAGCAAGCGGTGGGCCCAGGTGCTACAAAATGCTTTGGGCCCCCCTCCCTCTCATTCAGTCCATGTCCACCCCCTTCCTCCTAACTCAAAATTAGAGATCCTTTGCGTGCTTCCGTATAATAGATATATATATATATATATATTTCTGCAGCGGGGTACACTGGTATTCAACAGGGAATAACACTGGGGTGTAGAGTTGGATCTTGATCCAAGGCACCAACAGGCTAAAACTTTGACCGTTCCCAAGATGCACTGCACCGCCTCCTCTATATCCTCGCCTCCAGGTACTGGACCTCAGTTTGTAAGTTGGTGCCTGCAGTGCAGGCAGCTAACAGGAAGGACTGTGCTAGGCAGCCCCGAAAAGAGCTTTTCTGACAAGAAAGAAGACTTCAAGGGCCGCAGCATAGGCACCTGGTGCTATATGTCATACTGACATATCGTGCTGAGGCTCCCTCACCTCCCCCAGTGGCGCTGTATACTCCCGCGCCCCGGTTGCTGGGTACTTAGAGTGGAGGTGCTCTGGTCTCATCAGGCACACATACTGCCACTGCTCTCCAGGATCGCGTGGCCACACGATAGGGAGCAGGTAAGAGGATCCCCCAGACGGGACCCGCCGAAATCGCGATCCGGTCGCGACATCGGAGATGGACCGCGCCGCTACGTTGACACTGTGGCCGTGCAGGGACCCCACTATATCCACCAGGGCAAGGAGCACAGGTCAGATTTACTAAAATCTGTTTAGTATAGGCTCCATAGTACCCAGTGGTGAAGTCCAGCAGAGGGGATAAGGCCAGAGCCGGATTAACGGCGGGGTGGAAGGGGCGGTCGTCCCAGGGCCCCCACACAAGTGTCCTCACAACTTCAAAAAAAACATCGGAGTAGGAGTACAGCATTTACCTGTCTCCTCTCCGTCCTCCTCGGCAACTGAGACATTCCATTACAGCTGCGGCCGCCTTGAAGTCTTGCGAGATTTGACATTATCTCGCGAGATTTCACACTGCTGTGAGTGAAGCTTCTCGGCGGCCGCAGCAGTAAAGGAACAGCTCAGCTGCCGAGGAGGACGGATATGAGACAGGTAAATGCTGTACTCCTACGTTTTTTTTGCAGTTATGAGGACAGTGTGTGGAGGCCCCACAAATTTATTGCCCAGGGGTCCCCACAGACCTAAATCCGGACCTGGATAAAGCTCTGACCTGTAGCCTCTCCCCCAGCCCCAGGCGCCATCTACAGCAGTGTGTGTGCCAATAGCTGCTGTGTGGTTCTTATTCCGTGTATCTCACACATTTTGCTATCCGTATATTCTGTACCCTGACGGGGGCTAAGTGCATAAGAGTCTTATATATATAGTGTTTCACAGGATATACTGTTTGCTATTTTTCTCTGTGTATTTCAGTCACCACAGTCCACAGGGGTTTTTGTCAGGTACTGTGTCTGGCTATATTGTACTGTTATGCCCTAGAGCTACAGTCTCCAATAATGTCTGTGTCACAGGGCGGGAGATCCGTGACTGATCCTGTGTCATGCAGTGCTGACGCCACGAATTTATCTGAGGTAAATATTCCAGCTGAGGGTCCAGGTATTGGAGGCTCTGTACCCCTCGGTCAGCCTGCAGCACTGGTGGCACACCAAGACCCACCTTGGGCTGCTTTTTCTAATTTACTGACTACGCTAGTACTGAGACTTGCGCCCCCTGTGGGACCTCCTGTGCCTGTACAATCACATATTGTCCCTGTTGTAAATCCACCATGGGTGGATAGCGGCTTCTTGGGCTGCAAAAGCTATTGAAGCCTGGGTTCAAGAAGTTGAAGTGGAGCTACCTTCTAATTTTTCTGATAATGCCAGACAGCGTCTTTCATATATTACTACAGCCTCTCATATCATACAGGAGGCGGCCTCTGATGTCGGTGTGCTGGCAGCCAAAGCATCTACTACGTCCATTCTGGCTCGCCGGATTCTGTGGTTGCGGTCCTGGTCTGTGGATCTGGACCCTTGGAGGTGATCACTTTTAAGGGAAACATCCTTTTTGGGGAAGATCTGAACAAGATTGTTGCTGACTTAGTGTCTGCTAAAACTGCATGTCTGTCTAGTACTAATCCTTCGGCTCCGAAGGCTAAAAGTACCACTTTTCGTTCCTTTCGACCTCCAAGTAATGCAAAGGGTCAGGCGTACCCGAAACAGGCTCGCACTTCCAAAACCTCTAAGCCCAAACCTAAACGTTCCTGGGCTGCCCGTCAGCCTGCTTCCAAACCAGACAAGCCTGCTGCATGATGGGGCGGGCCTCCCCCTGGGGGATCCCAGGGTGGGAGGCCAAATTCTGCGGTTTGCCCAGGTATGGTTACAGACCACTTCAGACGCCTGGGTGAGGGAAGTCGTCGCTCACGGATACGTGATCTCTTTCAAGAAACGTCCCCCTCGCCAGTTTTGCTCGACAAATATCCCTTTGGATCCGTTAAAAGCAAAAACTCTACATTTGGTGGTACAATCCCTCCTGGAAACAGGAGTGATAGTGCCGGTGCCTCTGGCTCAGAGAAGCATGGGGTACTATTCAACGCTGTTACTAGTTCCGAAGCTGAATGGAACCTCACGGTCCATTCTCAACCTCAAGTCTTTGAACAAATTTGTGAAGGTTTCCAAATTCTGTACTCTTGTTCTGGCCTTGGAGCCCAAAGACTATATGGTATCCCTGGACATTCAGGATGCTTACCTACATATACCTATTGCCATGTCGCATCAGCAATATCTGCGGTTTGCTATTGGTAACCTACATTATCAATTCCAGGCCTTGCGTTTTGGACTGACCACAGCTCCGCGAATCTTCACTAAGGTCATGGCGGCCATGACGGCCCTTCTACGCCGTCAGGGTATCAGGATCCTGCCGTATATGGATGACTTGTTGATCCTAGCGAACTCCCCAGAGGTTCTCCTCCATCATCTGGAGCTGACAGTCCAATTCCTGCAAACCCACGGGTGGCTTATCAACTGGAAGAAATCCTCGCTGGTTCCTGCTCAGAGCATGGTACACCTGTGGGCGTTACTGGACACTCACAACCAACAGGTTGTTCTTGTCTCCGGAGAAGGTTGTGAAACTTCAGGACAGGATACAATGCTTCCTCTCTCGCCCTTGTGTATCGATACACTCGGCAATGCAAGTACTAGGCCTCATGGTGTCAGCTTTCGACATGGATCAGGTCTCACATGAGTTCCTTGACTCCGGAAGTTCATCTGTCTCTGAGCTGGTGGCTCCAGGACCAACGATTGAGCAGGGGTCGTCCCTTCTGGATCTCCAACTGGGTCCTCCTAACGATGGATGCCAGTCTGCGGGGTTGGGGCGCGGTGTTGAAGCAACACTCTCTTCAGGGTCGGTGCACCAGGGAGGAATCACTCCTTACGATAAACATTCTGGAGTTGCGGGCAGTGTTCAATGCTCTGAAGAAACTGACCCTGCCTTTGGTACAGTACAGGCCTGTTCAAGTACAGTCAGACAACGCCACCACGGTGGCATACATAAATCATCAAGGCTGCATTCGAAGCCGCATGGCAATGATGGCAGTGTCATAGATTCTTCTATGGGCAGAACGCCATCTGCCAGCTATATCGGCAGTGTTCATTCCGGGGGTCCTCAACTGGGAAGCAGACTTTCTCAGTTGTCAGGACATACACGCCGGAGAGTGGAGCCTTCATCCGGAAGTCTTTCAACTCCTAGTGGACAAATGGGGCCTACTGTCACAACTGAGGGCTGGTGTCGATAGCTGAAGGCCTCAGTTGTAGGGGCTAATGGGTACGTGAATTTAGGATGTAAGAGGGGACTCCTAGACATGTGCTGAGATTGTAGTACCAATTGCCCGAAGGCGTGACCACGACAACAGGAGGTGCCTTTGAGGGTTTTTATTAAATCATAAAAGTCAAAGAATGTGCAACCAAACAATAAATGTCACAAGTGAGTCTCTGAGTCACAACTGGTTAAGACCAGTAATCCGGAGTATAAATGGGAGTGCTTTATGACACTTAGGAACATGGGTGGAACATATAGTGATGCTAGGGATTGCAGGTAAGGCTTGAGTGATATTGGGGATCACAGGTGAAGCTTTGAGTGATGCTAGGGATCGCAGGTAAAGCTTGAGTGATGCTAGGGATCGCAGGTAAAGCTTGAGTGATGCTAGGGATCGCAGGTAAAGCTTGAGTGATGCCATGGATCACAGGAAAAGACTCCACTAATATGGGGAGTACTGGTAGTAGTGGAGACAGAGGACTGCCAGAGAGGGGCTGCTGGAAGCCAGAGTCATACACTCTGCTAGCGCTGGGTGCGGGAACTAGGAAGTCATGTTGCACCAAAGAGCATCAGCACAGGAGAACTGGAGCTGCACCGCAGAGAGAACCACAAGGGAGTCAGGCTATACTGCAGGGAGTGTTCACAGGAGAGTCCTTATTGAAGCTGCATACTGGAACGCTGGAGAGACAATGGAAGCACTGACAACCTTCTGGGTGCTGAGACAGGATATTTATACCTGCTGGATAGCAGGGATTGGCTGACAATTAAGCTCAGGCTCCGGCAGTACTGCGGATAGGTGAGGAGAGTATCATGTGATTCGATCCAAAATGGCTGCGCCCATTGACGGAGATTGAAGGGGAAAGAAGCACTCAGAAACCATGTGTTAAAAGGTAACAGCGGCGGAGGCCGCAGCAGCAGATACTCCATGCACCCAGACGTGCACAGCGGCCACAGGGATGGCGGCGGCGGCACACAGAGGACGCATATCCAGTGGAAGACCACAGGCGCGGCAGTGACGGCTGCGATGGGGCTCTGGCTCACTGAGCCAACCTCAGGAGACACCTAACAGGCAGGAAACGGCGTCCAGTTACCTGGATCGTGACACCTACCCGATGTAACCCTGATGGCGTCTTGACACAATCACAAGGTTCCGGTCTTTGGAGCAAGGACAAGGGATCCTCAAGCAGCATTTGTGCGCGCATTGGCAATTCCATGGAGCTTTCGGCTGCCATACGTGTTCCCTCCTGTGTCACTCCTGCCCAGGGTGATAAGGAAGTTCAAGCAAGAAGGATTACTACTTCTAATCGCTCCAGCGTGGCCCAGACGGTATTGGTTCTCAGACCTGCAGGGTCTCTCGATAGAGCGTCCTCTTCTACTTCTACAATCCCCAGACCTCCTCATTCAGGGCCCTTGTGTCTACCAGGATCTGGCCCGACTGGCTTTGATGGCATGGCTCTTGAAGCTTCAGTTCTGAGGGCCAAAGGATTTTCTGAGGCGATCATTCAAACTATGTAGAAAGCCCGTAAACTGGCATCGGCTCAGATTTATTAAAGGGTCTGGAATTCTTACTTCACCTGGTGTGCGGCTAAGAATTATGATGCATACAAGTTCAGTACTGCCAAACTTTTGGCTTTTCTGCAACAGGGCCTGGACTTAGGCCTTCGTCTGGCCTCCCTCAAGGTTCACTCAGGGTGTTTTATGGATTCAACCTCCCTATGTTCCTCCTGTGGCTCCTTGGGATTTGTCGGTTGTTCTGGATGCCCTACAAGAGTCTCCGTTTGAACCTCTTGAGTCTGTGGACCTTAAATGGCTTACACGTAAGGTTTTATTTTTGCTGGCTATTGCCTCTGCTAGAAGGGTTTCAGACTTGGGTGCCTTATCCTGTCGGTCACCCTTTAAGATTTTTCACTGTGAAAATGCGGTTCTTAGAACTCGCCCTGGTTATATGCCTAAGGTGGTGTCGTCTTTCCACCTTAACCAAGAGATTGTGGGTCCGGCTTTTATCTCTCCTGGTTTGTCCTCCAAAGAACGGTCTTTGGATGTGGTACGGGCTCTCCGTATATATGTGAAGAGACCCGCCTCTCTTAGGAGATCTTATTCTCTCTTTTTCCTTTTCGGTTTTCACAAACGTGGCTGGCCTGCAAATAAGCAGACCTTGGCCAGATGGATTAGAATGGTGATTGCACAAGTTTATGTACAGGCTGGACTTCCAGCTCTTGCTACTATCAAGGCCCATTCTGCTCGGTCTGTTGGACCTTATTGGGCGGCCCGTCGTGGCGCGTCCTTAGAACAATTGTGTGAGGCGGCTACATTGTCTTCAGTGAACACGTTCATAAGGTTCTATGCCTTTGATACTTCCACCTCCCAGGATGCTTCCTTTGGACGCCGGGTTCTTGTGCCCACTACAGTGCGTCCTCTCCCATGAGGAACTGCTTTAGGACATCCCCGATGTTATTCCCTGTGGAATACCAGTGTACCCCGCTGCAGAAAAGGAGATTTATGGTAAGATTTACCATTGTTAAATCTCTTTCTGCAAGGTACACTGGATTCCACAGGGCGCCCACCCAGAAGCACTTAGCTTCTTTGGGTTTGTATGGTATTAGCCGCTGGTACTCCCTCCAGTGTGAGAATGTGGTTTTATGTGGCGGAATGTGTCATCTCTTTTACCTGCTACTGCATTGGACTGGTTAACAAAACTGAGCTCCAGTGCCTGGAGGCGGGGATATAGAGGAGGCGGTGCAGTGCATCTTGGGAACAGTCAAAGCTTTAGCCTGTTGGTGCCTCGGATCAAGATCCAACTCTACACCCCGATGATATTCCCTGTGGAATCCAGTGTACCTCGCAGAAAGAGATTTAACAATGGTAAGTCTTACCATAACTCTCTTTATATATATATATATATATATATATATACACAGTGGTGCAAGTAGAAAAAAAATTATAGTGTAGTTCAGTGATTTTCAACCTTTTTAAACCCGTGGCACACTGAAAAAGATTTTAAAATTGGCAAGGCACACCATCAGTTTTTTTTTTTTAAATCAAATATAATATATAATTACAAATCTCAACATATATTGGCCCACACTGTAATAAAACTAATGCTTTCACCCTCACTGTAATAAAGCACATTGGCCCCCACAGTAATAAAACACATTGGTCCCTACATTAATAAAGAACTTTGGCCACCAGAAGTAATAAAGCACATCAGTCCCTGCAGTAATAAAACATCTTGGCCCCCACAGTAATGCCACTGCTCCTCATAGTAATTCCACTCATTGGCCTCACCCCCCCCCTTTCCAGTAAACCTACAAACTGTCCCCCCATATTATTCCACAGTCCCCCCCCCCAGCAATTCCACACACAGCCTGCCACCCCCCCCCAGTAATTCCACACACACTGTAGCCTGCCCCCCCACGTAATACCACACACAGCTTGCCTCTCCCCCCCCCCCCAGTAATACCACACAGCCCCCACACCCAGTAATAGCACACATAGCCTGCCTCCCTCTCTTCCCTACTCTCCCCCCCCCCCCACAGTAATTCCACACACAAATAAAAACATCATTAATTTAATTTACCCTGCTGCTGTACATGAAACAGAGCTCTCCCTCTCAGTCTGTGGCAAGAGCAGTGAATAACGCTGAGAAGGGACGGAGACTCCGGCAGCAGCAGGCGGGTGGCAGGGCTACGTGACGTGCGTGACCTATGAGTCACGCACGTCACCATAGGTCTGCCTGCGGAAGAGGACAGCGCTGCCCGAGGCAGCAAGTGATGGCAGCGGCAGCCACCTCTGACAGGCGGCGGGCATTTCCGGTGGGTGATGATAGCGGCGGGCAGCGGCACACCTGGCAACCGCTCGCGGCACACCTGGCAACCGCTCGCGGCACACTAGTGTGCCACTGCACAGCGGTTGAAAAACGCTGGTGTAGTTGTACTGTGTGCACGCGCCTAGGGCGCGTTCACTGCAAAAAATGGAGTTGGCCACATGCCACATTGGGCGTGGCCAATGAAAATGGAGGCGTAATACACATATGACCCAAATAGTGCAGTACCAGATACACATATGCCCCCACAGTGCCAGATATGCCCGCACAGTGCCAGATACACACATGCCCCCACAGTGCAGGATACACATATGCCCCCACAGTGCCAGATATGCCCCACGGTGCTAGATATGCCCCCAGAGTTCAAGATACACTAATGCCCCGCAGTGTCGGATATGCCCCCACATTGCCAGATACACATGCCCCCACAGTTCTAGATAGGCCCCCACAGTGAAGATACACATATTTCCCCACGGTGCCAGATATGCCCTCATAGTGCCAGATATGCCCCCACATTGCCAAATACACATGCCCCCACAGTGCTAGATATGCCCCCACTGTCCCAGATACACATATTCCCCCATGTTGCCAGATACTCCCCCAAATTGCCAAAAACTCATGTCCCCACAGTGCTAGATATGCCCCCACATATTCCCCCACGTTGCCAGATATGCCCCCACATTGCCAAATACACATGCCCACACGGTGCCAGATATGCCCTCATAGTGCCAGATATGCCCCCACAGTGCTAGATATGCCCCCACAGTGCCAGTTTAGATATTTTTACCTGCGCGTTTTCAGGGGTTTCATGCGCGTTGCCAGGGGTTTTACATGTTGTGTCATGCTTTTTCCCAGGGGTTTTATGCTCTAGGATCCATGCTCGTTGCTACGGGGAATGCTCATTGCCTAGGGAACGCTCATTGCCTGGGGGTAGCTAGGGATGGCTACTGACCATCAATGTTATCCATCGATGGTGACCATTGATGGATAACCCACCGATGGCCATCCCTAGCATTTGCATTTGCTGGTGGGAACTAGCCCGCCAGCACTATAATCCTCTCCCCTTCCCTCCTCCCTCCTTCCCTGTACTTAGCTCAGCAGGCAGAGTTTTCCGGAATGACGCGATCGCGTCATGACATGATCGTGTCATGATGTCAGGACGCGATCGCGCCATCCACCGGGCCGGCCGAGCGGAGAAAGGGGGAGAGGGGGAACACTGGCATGCCCAGAAAATTTCCGGGGTTGCCAGTCTGCACAGCACAGCTGACCCCGGAAATTTTCCAGGCATGCCACTGAAGAGGTTAAATGCCACTGGCTTTGGGCCCCTTGACAGCGGTGGGCCCCAGTGCAAGGCACTGCTTGCACTGCCGGTAGTTCCACCACTGGTAAGGGTCATAAAGGACTAAGGGGGGTTAATCTGTTTTGTTAGCAAACCAAAAAAGCACACTAATGAGTAAAACCATGGTGGTAATTCAGATCTGATTACTGATGTGCGTTTTTGCACAGCGGGCGATCAGATGCTAACTGCACATGCGTATGCACCGCAATGCACACGTGCGTTGGACAACAACAACGGGCATCGCCGGCCAGTGACGTATGGTGCAAAAAAATTCGATCGCACTGCGTACACAAGGTGATCGACAGGAAGAGGGCATTTGTGGGTGTCAACTGAGCATTTACAGGGAGTGTCCAGAAAAACGCAGGCGTGCCCAAGCGTTTTCATGGAGGGTGTGTGATGTCAGTGTCATAACTAAGTATGTGCGCTGTGTGCCTTGCACACAGCGCAGGATGACTTGGGGCGCAATCAGCCCTCCTCTACCAGCCAAGCCGGAGTTTATAGTGCACCAACCTGCCCCCCCCCCCTCCTTCCCCGTTTGAAAGGGCCCTCCACTACAGTGGCACAGATCGGATCTCTTTTAGATCCGATCTGCAGTGCACTGCTGCGCTCAAGTGTGCGGCTCCTCATTGCATAGTGCACACTGGCTGCACGGCGCCGAAGTTGGAAATCCATACACAGGACAGCTGAGCGACGGCTCAGCTGTCCAATAACATTTGTAGCAGCAGCAGCCTGTGGGGAGGGAGGAGGAAGGATCACTGGCAGCAGCGTCAGGCAGCGCGTGGAGCCGCCAGGCGCACGGAGGTTGTGTGTTGCTTAGAGCTCATCTGCTGTCTGTGTCCGTGGTCACAGCTCCCTGTTTGCCAGCCAGCCAAACAGAATAAAGTAAGGCTGGCTGTATTACCATCTATCTGCTATAAATTCATTTAGAATGTTAGGCATGTGTGTGCGTGTGTATAATATAATATATATATATGTGTGTGTGTGTGTGTGTGTGTGTCTCTCTCTCTCTCTCTATATATATATATATATATATATATATAGTTGCTATACCTATTATTTCTATTCTAGTGAGTCTTGAAAAAGGAGCGGACGATCCGAACCACATTGACCTGCAAATATACCAGTTTTTTATTGCATTATACCTTATGCCTTGTGAGTTACGTTTGTATTCCGCCGTTGGAGATATATATGTATAGACCCGTCAAAGACGGCGGCATGTCTTTCATGTAATTCATCGGCCTTCCTCTTTATTAGGGGCCAGACGGGGGGATTCTACCTGCTGTAATGTGACAAAAGGAGCTCTACCTGTCGTACTGTGTCAGAGGGGATTCTACCTAAGGTAATGTGTGACAAAGGTTCTACCTGGTGTAATGTGTGTCAGTGGCACTACTGTTTGGCGTAATTTGAATAATGGAGACTACTGTGTAACGTTGTATGAATTGGTATTATTTTTTAGTCACGTCCCTTCCCCATGAAGCCACCCCTATATTTTTGGCGCACAGGCCGATGCTGTTTCTTGCACACAGCGCTAAAATGTCTAGTTACGGCACTGTGTGACGTCAGCTCCGGCCCGATCAGCCTCTTCTCATCACACTGTCGGAGTAAGTCCTGGGCTGCGTAGAGACTGCACAAAGTGGATTTCGCAGCTCGGCGTAAACATGGGATCGCACACTTTCACTGCGAATTTGCACTCCCACTGGAGGCGGTGACTATCTGAACGCAGGACAGCAAAATTAGCAGCCCAGCGATCAGATCTGAATCACCCCCCATGTTGCATTGCAGCTACTGGCTGCTTTATTGTTACACTGCAATTTAGATTTCAGTTTGAACATAGTGGGTCATTCCACTGTTGATCGCATGTAACAACTTTTTGCTGCTCGTGCGATCAACTTGACGCTGCCTATGGGGGAGTGTATTTTAGCATAGCAGGGCTGCGATCGCTTGTGCAGCCCTGCAATGCTAAAAAAAGATTCAAGCAAAACAAGACTAGCCCTGCAGTTACTTACCCAGTGCGACGGATCCAGCGATGAAGGTCCCAGCTGTGACGTCAGACCCTCCAAACGTCTGGACACGCCTGCATTCGGGAAACGGTGAGTAAATGCCCTGATCCTCCTTCCCGCTGTCAATCTTCTTGCAATAGCGCCTGCGATTGCTTTCAACGGTCCGGGCGTTGTTGCCCGGCGTAGGCTGTTGCTAGGCAATGACGTGCATGCGCAATGCGGCCGCCACACAGCCGCAGTTCGGAATGACCTCCATACTCCACACAAATCTAACTCTCTTTCCATATTACATGTAGCCACACCAGTGGTACAGGACTGGACTGAGACTAGAACTGATCTGCAAAAGCTAGAACCTGATGATGAAACTTGAACTGAGCGGGAACTGGTATAGATGGTGTTAAACTGGGCTGGGACTAGACTGGGAATACAGAAACCTGGCTTGAATCGGTAATGCTCACATGCCAGGCTAGGACTGGCTATTGGTACACCAACCGGGCTGGAACCGGTAATGCTCACATGAGGGGCTAGGACCAGATATTGGTACAGGAACTAGGCTGGAAACAGTATAGCTTCTGGAAACCATACTGGAACCAGAATAGCTTTTAGAAACTGGACTGGAACCGTAGAATCTGGAAGATGGACTGGGACTAGAGTAGCTTCAGGAACCTTGACTGGAACCAGAATAGCATCAAGTAACTGGCTAACACTACTGGAACTGCCTGGTGATGCTGATATTTGTCAGGAACCTGAATACATATTTTGAAACAGGAGACACACAAGAAGAGTTGAAATCTACTTTAGCTGGCAGAGTCGGCCATAGGCATAGGCAAACTAGACAATTGCCTAGGGCATTTGATATGCCTAGGGGCATCAGCAGCTTCTGCTAATTAAAATGATATGCGGCATGCCTATATTCTGTGTGTAGCAATTCATATGCAGATACAGCCACAGTCTCACACAGTCTATAGGCATGCTGCATATCATTTTAATCAGCAAAAGCTGCTTGTTCATCCTAGCCACATAGCAATGCAAATAAGATGCATTTTCATAAAAAAGGTGTGCCCGACGTTTGCATTGAGGCAAGATTTATGAGGACACATCTTTATCCAAGCAGAGGCAGTGGTCAAAGTGTTAGTGGCAGTGTGAGTGCTGTGTGCATGTGAGTGGTTTGGTTGTGCAGTAGTATTCGGAATATGTGTAAGGAGCATTATTTGTGTCATTATGTGTATAAGGGCATTAATAATGTGCGGCATATGTGTAACAGGGTACTACTGTATGTGTGTCATTATGTGTATAGGGGCACTAATAATGTGTAGGAGGCACTATGTGTCATTATGTGTATAAGGGCATTAATAATGTGCGGCATATTTGTAAGGGTCATTATGTGTAAAAGGGCATTAATAAAAGTTGTCATAATGTGTAAGGTGCATCATGTTTATAAGGACATTAATAAAGTGTCTCGTATGTGTAAGGGGCTTTACTGTGTGGAATTATGTGTATAAATGCATTACTAATGTGTGGCATTATGTGTGAAAGGTGCTCTACTATGTGGTGTTGCATATAGAAAGGGCACTACTGTGTCGTCTAATGTGAATAAAGAGCAATAGGGTGTGGTGTAATGTGAATAAGGAGCAATTCAGTGTGATGTAATGTGAATAAGGGGCTCTACTGTGAGGAGTAACGTTTATAAGGTAAAGTGATACTACTGTGGAATGTAATATGAATTATGGACACTATCGCATGATCAAATGTGAATAAAGTTGCAGTACTGTGTGGCGTAATTGGAATTGGGGTTACTATTGTGTGGCCATGCACCCTGCCAGCAAAAACACACACCTTTTTAGGCTGTGCACCAAATGTGCAAACTGT
The DNA here is from genome assembly GCF_028390025.1 of Pseudophryne corroboree. Classification (NCBI taxonomy): domain Eukaryota; kingdom Metazoa; phylum Chordata; class Amphibia; order Anura; family Myobatrachidae; genus Pseudophryne; species Pseudophryne corroboree. Next base: position 658,781,408 of record NC_086449.1, on the reverse strand, counting down.
TCCTATTTAAAATATAGGGGGTCCAAACACCAAAATAAGGACTGCTATGGGTGAGGAGTGATGGTGCTGGGAAAGAAGTACAAGGTCAGAGGCGGAACCAGAGGTGGAGCTAGGGGGCACCAGCCAAAATCTTGCCTAGGGCATCATATTGGTTAGGGCCGGCTCTGGTAGCTGGGATCAGTATTATTGCATTAGGAGAAGCAGCTGATAGAAATAATGTTTATACTGTAGCTCTCTGCTAGCAGGTTAATGGTATACACTGGCAGAGTCACAGGAACTTGGGAACACGGAGCATGATCACCAGAGATCAGGTAGCCAAGGATATGGCTTTAAAAGCAACGTTGTTCTGGCACCTTCTGAGTCCCAGAACTTAAAGGTCCCTTTTAGTTTAAAAATCTGGTTCCCAAATGGCTAGTCTGTGGTCAGCTGACTGGGACCAAGATGGCGGTGCCCTGCAGTTGGGGATGAAGGGAAAACTCATTAGGTACACGCAGGGGAAACCAGGGTGCACTTTGGGCAGTAGCAGGCTCAAAGGGATTGAGAGCAAAATGCACCCACACGATCTCTGCGGGTCCAGTTCTACTAATTGATCTGATTACACTGCTGCAATCAAGAAGACTACACACACAGAAGAACTCTCAAGTGAATAATCAGCCTGGAAGAAGATTCAACAGTTAGTAACACAGGGGGTCATTCCGAGTTGATCGCACATAGCAACTTTTTGCTGCCCGTGCGATCAACTAGACGCCGCCTATGGGGGAGTGTATTTCTGTATAGCAAGGCTGCGAATGCTTGTGCAGCTCTGCTATGCAAAAAAAGTTTTGTGTAAAAGAGGAGGGTAAGAGTTACTTACCCTGTGCGATCGATCCAGCATTGCAGGTCCCGGAATTGACGTCAGACATCCGCCCTCAAAACGCCTGGACACGCCTGCATTGGACTCACCACTCCCCAAAAATGGTGAGTTGCCGCCCGGTTCTGCCTTCCTCCTGTCAATCTTCTTGCGGGCGCCGCTTCGACCGCTTTCTTCGTTCGTGGCGTCGCTGCCCGGCAATGCCCGTCATTGGGCAATGACGTGCTTGAGCAATGCGGCCGCCGCGCATGCGCAGTTCCGACCCGAACGCACGGCTGCGAGGAAGTGCAGCGTGCGATCGGGTCGGAATGACCCCCACAGTCTCAAGCTCAAATTGAAGGTGTTGCAGCATGTATGCTGAGCAGACTTCTCCGGCAAGAAACTCAGCAAATCAGGATATCCTGACCTGCAAGACAGGTGGCAGAGGTAAGTTACAGGAAAAGCTAGTAGAACATGAGAGTAAGTCAGGATTGTGACAATTTATTTCTTCCCTCCCTCTACCCCCCACTCCCAACCCCTCTATTTTTTTGTATTATAAGACGTTTTGCTGTTTTATTTTTTCCTGTCTTATGGTTATGTATGTATTCATTGTACAAATGTTTAGATGAAATTCTGTCCTACGAAGTTTCTTTACATTATTGGATGTAGACTATTGCTTTGCCTTTTTTCTAACTTTTATATACTGTAAACACTTTTTTGAAAAGAAAGAATTCATATAAAAAAAGTTTCTATTTATTATAATCCTACATTAATTTTCCCCACCTTTATTTGCTTATAATTTGTTAGATATCCTTGTCCCTTTATTCAATAAATAATGGCAGTAGTCAATATTTAATAAATTCATTGGGCCTCATATTATGTTTTGAATGGCCATTTAGTTGAAACAGGCTGTGGTTTGAAATATTTCACCTTACACACACCTTTTTCTCTGATGAGCTTGATAAATTATATGGTTTATATTTGTAGCATGTAGAAAAAATTAGGACAGGGACATCAAAAATGGCATTTTGTTACATACTGTGTTTATGCGGCAGTTTGTCTTTCGTAAATCAGGCTGTTGGAAGACCACAAAATAACAACAAAACATTTGCTGGAAAACTGTTTCTCTAAATTGCATTTTAGCAAAATAATTTGAGGGAATCTACTTATGTTTTCATGTTTCTCTTTTTGACTATAGTGTTTTCGTGTGACTTCAGAAACACAGAAGGTAAGTTTCTTTACTTTTCTGCAACTTTTGGCTACTGAATCTGATAGCTGGCACTTGGTGAGTAGAGACCCCCATACTGTACATCAGCAATCACAAAAAAATTCTGAGATTTTTCCCCAGATTTAAAAATTCCCCAATCCACTAATCTGCACCCAAACATTACAGATATTTTTCAGTGATTTGCTTTTTCATATATGCTGATTATTTTTATTAAATTTTATTTATAAGGCGCCACAAGTGTTTTGCAGCACCCTACATATGGCACACAGAACTTAACATTACAGTAAATGAAAAACTAAAACAGAGCACAGGAAACAATTAGCCGCACAGTTCTCAGTACACAATGCAGCTGATGTAAGGAAGCAGCAGAGTAATTGGCGTACTACTAGGGACAGGCAGCTGCTGGGAGAGATAAATAGTAACCAGTGAGAGGCGACGCAGGTATAGAGAGCGGCTGAGTAGGAGAGAGCTGTAATTGTAGAGTGAGAGAAGAGGGTTGTGAAAACAGGAGGGAAGATGTCACTGCTCCAAGGAGCTTACAATCTTGGGGGGGGGGGGGGGGGGGGGGTGAGACAGGTGACATGATGTGCGAGCAAGCAGAAGGTGGCCTGATGGCCAACACTGATGACCATATACTGGTCATCTACAGCCCCAATTGACCTGTGGAATCCAAAATGTTGGACAACCTGATTTACCAATCTCAATCACTTTTTGATTGGAATCTGCAATCTGTGAACCCCATACATTGCCGATTTTTTTTACACAATCAGCTACAAAACTCCAAATTGCCCCAATTGATTGCCCAAAAATGGGGGCCTCAGCTCTTATGGGCCCTAAACATTGCGTGATCCGCCGGCGAGCTGCCCGACGGCGGATACGGGTGAAACGGCGGCGGGGGGGCAGTGATGGGGGGAGTGAAGTTTCTTCACTCCTCCCGTTGCCCGGCTCCATAGCAGTGCAGGCAAATATGGATGAGATCATCCATATATGGCCTGCAGGGCCGGTTCTTGCCCTTGTGGCGCCCCGGGCAAAATGATAGGGGTGTGGCTTCATACGGGGGCATGGTCAGTTACGCCCCCATTTGGCTGGAAGGGAAAAAAAAATATATACTTACTATCCCCACTCCTGATTCCAGCCCGCTGCATACAGCCGCCGGTGCCGCTCCTCTCCTCGGATCAGCATAGACACTAGAGGTCAATTATGACCCCTAGCGTCTGTGCCACAATGCTGTGCGGTGCGTGATGACGTCATCGCGCACCGCACACAAAAAGGTCCCCTCCACGAAGGGAAACTAGACGCGTGGCATCTGGTTCCCTTCACAGCGGGGGACCAGCGGATGGGCACAGCGGCGGGGGTCACAGCAGGGGGCACAGTGGCGGATCTTGCCATGGTGCGGCGCCCTCCGAAAGGCACCGGCGCCCTCCGGAAGGCGGCGCTCGGGGAAAAGTCCGGCTTGCCCGTGGCAAGATCCGCTACTGATGGCCTGCATGCACAAGCGACGGGGCACCAGCGATGAACGAGTGCGGGGCAACGCATCGTTCATCGCTGGTGCCTTCACACTGAACGATATGAATGGTATTTCATTCATTAATGAGCGAGATCGTTCATATCTTTCAGTATTCTCGCCCAGTGTGTGAGGCCCTTTACACTATTTGCAATTACTTTAATTATATAATTGTAATTACATGTGAAAAGAGTTAGTTATTTACAAAGTATTATATTCATTTAGTAAGACAATCAGGATGAGGCTATTGAAATGAGATTAATATTAATGTAGTTTTTTATTTTATGCTAATGTACAGTGTACTCTAAGCCATATTATTTTTTTTTAACATTCTTTATTACATTTTTATACATTGTACTTTTCTAATTCTATCACTATCATTACTGTAGTGTATTTTTTATGTGTTGTGAAATCTAGCATTTTTAAACCCCTCTAAAAATCCTGTTTGCTCCTGCTACGTAAATGCATTTAAATCCCTTTAATGCTCAATAATGTCTCTGTTACAAATGAAAGAACCATGTATAATAAACCCTGTAGACTTGCATCTATCAGATATTCCCTTTCATATTATGGTGAATGCATGGATTACATATTGACCTTTTAGAAATAATGGTGGTAAATGTGATAATTATTCATTTACACAAAAATAAAAAGTAATGGCATTTAAATGTCTAGAGGAAATCCTGCAAATCATTTTGCCACCTCGTCTCTGATCTCTCTAAGGAGATAAATGACAGTGCATCTTTCAGATAGATTAAATTTGCCTGGGGATTAGTCAAATGTAGATTTCAACAAATGCATTTCTTTTACTACACACATATATATATATATATATATTATACACATACACACACGTATATAAGACAGGTACTTTTCCTTTTCATATTTACATTCATCATTAACTCCTTCCTACTTACTCTATGAAGACTTCATTCTGCACAGATCGGCTAAATAATTGAGAGAACAGGTGTCTGCGACATCGTACGGTCCCAAATGTACCAGTTAATGTGCTTAGACTGCCAGGGGTGCACGGAACTAAGCCAAGTCTGACATAAAAGTGTTTTCTTTTTCTTTTAAACCCTACTGTAGCTGCATCCGAGCCATAGCAGGTTCAGATTAGTGTGTATTATCCTTGAAAACTGCTCAATAATGCAAATATATAAATAAATAAACATTGCTACAATTAGTAACCTTAATTATCCCTTGTCCAAAAACATATAATATTGTAAAAAAAAATATATGTATATATTTTCCTCCTGTTTGATCTTTTGGATTATTCCATACTTTTCTCTATGAACACTTTCAGGCCAAAACTGAATTCTCAGATAAAATGGAGTCAACAATTACAACATTTCTGCACTTATGTCGTTTATTAATGAAAACTATCCCATTTTCCAGCATGTAAAATGAATTGATTCTTTCAATAAGAGTTTGCACCACAACCTGCAAGTAGCCCTTTCCTATAAATTATGGATTACTGTATGCTGACTCCACCTGGAAGATCTGTTTAACCTTCATGAAGTTTGGGGGTTTCCGAACATGAAGCTGGTTACAAACTAGATGATGTGTTTTCTGATCTGGCGGATTGGACCAACATATCGGGCACATCATCTAGTGTGTACCCGGTATGTCGCTGATGATGCACGCTAGTAAGCACAAGTCTGCCAAAAGCAGCATAACTGCCGTCATCGCACCGTTGCTGCCGTCATCAGCAAGTGTGCGGCTCCACAGCCGGGTCCTGTCACTGCCGATGTCACTGGGCATACACATCATCTAGTATGTACCAAGCTTTAGTTTTAGGTTTTGTGACAAGATCTCACTCAACTTGTTTGGGTCATGACTTTGATTAGCCATTCTAAACCCAATTATTTTTTTTCACAGCCCATATGTCACGTTTGTGGGTTTCACATCATTATTTTGCTGTCTGACCCAGCACTGCTACAGTTTATAGAAACAATATTAGCTCTGACATCCTCTGGTACAATCCTCTCATAAATAGAGCAGCATTCCTAGCCCCTGCAATGTCGCCAAGATGACCCAAGTTCTGAAAGCATAAACAACCAAAAATTATTTTATTAATTTACCATACTTGGGTTGAGATTTGTATGGCAGACTGTAGCACTCACTTTCAATAGACATAACAAGGTACAAAACAGAGAGACTTTTGTTATTGGTGCTAACAATAATATACTGAAAATCTGTGTGTATCTAGCAAATAAAAGCGTTGGGAATTCGTTCAAACTGTATTTTGAGCAAAACATTTAAGCTTGCTGCCCATCGTCAAAGGACCTCAATTCTGTGCAAGCCCCTAAACTAGCATATATGCCCAGTATGCCATTACATTGAAGTTAAATGCACTTACACAGGTACAGAGGGTAGCATCTATACATGGCTGGCTTCTGAGCCACACCTAATTAGGCCTTATATATCCTTGTTTGGAAGAAGCCATCATAACAGTTGGCAAAATCTAGAAAAAAATAACCCAGCACCATATTCCCCATAATGGTGACTTTTCCATGGGACACTGCTTCCCATGTCCTTATTAGGCTTCCTACCAAATTTAGTGGCAATCTAATTGTCAGATCAAGCTACAGATGGCTCTGCATAGAGGAAATTTAATTATGGACATCCTGTAAAATCTGCATGCTACAAAAAAAGCATTTGAAATTAACCTTTCATTGTGCCGCCCAGGAATACAGAGAAGAGGCCCTAGGTTATATGTGCTATTCTAACAAACATTCAGCCCATAATGGTTGTGGGTATCCTAATGGGAGTCCACAAATGGATTGCCACTGTCGATGCATTGTCCAGAGGTCGGAGGGTGGTGCTGCAGTGATCAACTAATGCAGATAGCTGCAACACAGTGAGTGCTTTGGTCTCCACTGATGTGAGCCCAAAGACATGAGTCTAACTCTGTGATTGTTCATACAAAGCACTGTAACCAACTGATTGTGAACTTTGTATACAATTAGGGGTGTGGTTCATCAAATCAACAGTGTCTGGGTCGACAATGTTTAGGTCGACCACTATAGGTCGACAGTCACTAGGTCGACATGGATGGAAGGTCGACAGGGCTTCTAGGTCGACATGTGCTAGGTCGACAGGTCTAAAGGTCGACATGAGGATTTTTTTTGGTGTCGTTTTCTTCGTAGAGTGACCGGGATCCCAAATTAGTGCACCGCGTCCCCTCGCATGGCTCGCTTCGCTCGCCATGCTTCGGGCATGGTGCCTTCGCTCCGCTACCGCTTCGCTCGGCACACTTTACCATTCCAATCGTAGTCCACGTGGATCGTTAAGTATGAAAAAACTAAAAAAAAAGAAAAAAAAAGTGAAAAACTCATGTCGACCTTTAGACCTGTCGACCTAGCACATTTCGACCTAGAAACCGTGTCGACCTTCTATCCATGTCAACCTAGTGACTGTCGACCTATAGTGGTCGACCTAAACATTGTCGACCTAGACACTGTCGATCTTCAGACCGGATCCCTACAATTAGATCTCGGTACTCTTTGCGTACCATTTTTCATACACTTTGGGGTGTAAATTGTGGTTTCAAAAGGACTTACCACTCCTAACTTCCCATTTTGGGTTGCACCAATGAGCCATTGCAATCCCTCTTATGACACCATAGTAGCAAAATGTAGATTGGATTGCTACAAGTTCTACAGCTGACATCTACATTGATTCACTATTTCAAGTAGATTCCAAGAATTACATTTATTTTCTGTAACACATTTTTGTTTTAGCAAAATCATATTTAAAAGACAGTAATCTTACTGGGTCCTAGTAATTTCTTATCCAGCAAGTATGGACTGGAAAATAAGCTCACAACCAAGTGCCTTTATTACTGAGGATTCCCACCTTGGAGGCCCCTGGATGTCCCTTATATCTTTATTACAATGCGGTACACTGGAGCTGTGCTCCATACTAACAATGCAGTCTAACTTGTGGCTTATACAATGGTAAATACTATTTTTCTTTCATTCCACTAGGGGACACTGGAGCTTACGCTGGGTATTGAGGTGTTAGCTAGTGGGAACTGGCACATCTAAGTTAGAAATGTGTAAGGCTCTTCCCCCCTCTACTACACACCATTCCCCAGTTTTGGAATTGGAAGAATACTAGTGTCTGCACAACTCATTATGTAGAAAGAGGGAAGAAAGTAAAAGTAGATGTTCAGCCGTTGAATGAACTAGTACCCTCACTAGTTTAGTTTGTATAGGTGAATAAGGCTCTTGGCGCAACGTCAATATAGAAAAGAGTTCTAGATAAGAAATTCAGAAAAAGAGAAAAGATGTCAAACTGAATAAAATTAAAAAACACATTTATTCTCACCAACTTTTGGTTAAAATCACAAGCTCAAGCTCAATAAAAATTATTCAATGCACAGTGTCAAAATATACACATTCTATCCGATAGTGCGGGAAAGAAAGTATGTATATACATGCAAATTAATATTCTACAGGTTGAGTATCCCTTATCCAAAATGCTTGGGACCAGAGGTATTTTGGATATCGGATTTTTCCGTATTTTGGAATAATTGCATACCATATTGAGATATTATGGTGATGGGACCTAAATATAAGCACAGAATGCATTTATGTTTCATATACACCTTATACACACAGCCTGAAGGTCATTTTAGACAATATTTTTTATAACTTTGTGTATTAAACAAAGTGTGTGTACATTCACACAATTCATTTATGTTTCATATACACCTTATACACACAGCCTAAAGGTAATTTAATACAATATTTTTAATAACTTTGTGTATTAAAGTTTGTATACATTGAGCCATCAAAAAGTAAAGGTTTCACTATCTCACTCTCGATCAAAAAAGTATGTATTTTGGAATATTCCGTATTTCGGAATATTTGGATATGGGATACTCAACCTGTATATAATATATATAATGCTGCTGGGGAATGAATGCATAATCGGCTGTTATTGTCCCGGGACTTGATATCCCATTCCAGATAGGCTATTAATTTGTGTCCTAAAAACAAAATCCAAATTAAAACCTTGTATAATGTTATTACTGCTGCCTTTACCAAAAAGTGGTGGTACTCACAACGAATCACCTCTCTGTTCCAGTGGGCAGTGTGCAGTTGTATTCAGGCAGCAGCAATGCAAGGCAGTAAATGCTGTTACAGCATTTATCCTCACCTCGGCGGGTTCGCCGGGTTCAGCTTTATTCAGGCGGCAGCAGAGCTCTTACAGCGTTTGTCCTCCCCTCACCAGGTTCACCTCAAGCTTCCGTCCTCGGCTGGAGCCGGCTGCCTCCCAGAGCAGTGATGGTCCTCTGCACCGCTTGACACGCAGGCTTGGAACGCAGACCTACTGCTTCCCGTTTCACAGTTTCCGACTTCCGGGGGTGTGTGGTAAGCGTAAACTGTGAGCTTGGTATGCGATGTGTGATGCTTCCAACGCATTTCCCCCCCTCTGGGTCTTCGTCAGGGATAGCTGTCACACAAGATACTCTATCCTATATAGGCTGAACCTTTCCATGATTGGTCCTAGCTGTGGGTTGATGGTTTTATAGTTTTAACCCCTTACAGTCGCATGAATAAGTAGAAATATCTAAAGAGGAAACAAAATGGATATATTAGATTGATACGTTCTCCCCAAAAGGCCTTCCTCTGAGAAGAACAGAGATACAACTGTCCCAGAAAGGATTATAGAGAAAAAAAATCCTTATTCATTGTCTTGATTTGTATATATAAAAAAAATCTTTGTTCACTTTTCTCTCTTCTTCTTTTTCTTTTTATCTCTTTTTAATTCTTCTTTTTTCATGTCAGACTGAATTAAATACATATACAGGTTGAGTATCCCATATCCAAATATTCCGAAATAGGGAATATTCCGAAATACGGACTTTTTTGAGTGAGAGTGAGATAGTGAAACCTTTGTTTTCTGATGGCTCAATGTACACAAACTTTGTTTAATACACAAAGTTATAAATAATATTGTATTAAATGACCTTCAGGCTGTGTGTATAAGGTGTATATGAAACATAAATGAATTGTGTGAATGTACACACACTTTGTTTAATGCACAAAGTTATTAAAAATATTGGCTAAAATTAACTTCAGGCTGTGTGTATAAGGTGTATATGTAACATAAATGCATTCTGTGCTTAGATTTAGGTCCCATCACCATGATATCTCATTATGGGATGCAATTATTCCAAAATACGGAAAAATCCGATATCCAAAATACCTCTGGTCCCAAGCATTTTGGATAAGGGATACTCAACCTGTATTAAATACATATACTAAATAGAAAAACACATATTTTTTTTTACAGTTTTCAAGAGCTTTTTAGAATTATAATTGAAATGCGACTGTAAGGGGTTAAAACTATCAACCCACAGCTAGGACCAATCATTTATTCTCACCAATTTTGGGTTAAAATCACAAGCTCAAGCTCAATAAAAATTATTCAATGCACAGTGTCAAAATATACACATTCAATCCGATAGTGCGGGAAAGAAAGTATGTACATACAGGCAAATTAATATTCCATATAATATATAAAATGCTGCTGGGGAATTAATGCCTAATCGGCTGTTAATATCCCGGGACCTGATATGCCATGCCAGATAGGCTATTAATTTGTGTCCCAAAAACAAAATCCAAATTAGAACCTGGTCTTTCTAAGCTATTCTAAATACATATTCTTCACTGAAGTAACTGCTTTTACCTGTGTGGGTGTATTTAAACATGACTGTCACAAAAGCTTCTCAGAAGTTATTTTCATGTTTACAATGCAAAGCAAAGTTTATTTTGGCCGATTCTCACAGTAGTTCCACGTTGTGTGAACAATGTAACACAAAGGTGGCAGATAAGGCTAATGACGCTACTGATACTCCAGCCTGGGCATTGGCACTGGCTGGATCTGTTGCAGCTTTATCAGCAGAGTTGGCTAAATCCCGTAAAATGGAGCCAACCTGGGCCAAGAATTTAACAAACGCCATGGAGGGTCTTGTGACTGCTATAGGTTCTTCTAACAGACCCACCCAGGAACCTTCTCCATCTTCTTCCCAACGACCTCTTCCAGCTGTTCTTCAGTCTGAAGAATCAGACAACGAACAATTACAGGAAGATGTGGAGGAGGATGAATGGGAAGAACTTCCGGTAGAGCAGATCCAGGATACCGGCGACAGTGATCAGGAAGTAGAAGGTCTGATCCTAGCATTTAAACGGGTTCTTATTTTTCCTGAGGAACCTATGCCTGAAGCCAAGGAGTTCCAGTTGTTTGGAGAACAACAGGTTACTCTGGTGTTCTACCCATTTTCTCCACAGCTTCATGATCACCTGGCTAATGCATGGAAACATCCAGACAAGCGTTTCCAAATGCCAAAGAAGTTCCTTTCTCACTATCCATTCCAGCCTACTTTGACAAGTGGGAAACTCCTCCACCTGTGGATGCGTCGGTGTCACATTTATCAAAGAAGACTACGCTTCTTGTACCAGGGGCCACGACTCTCAAGCATGCTTCAAAACATAGAATTGAGTCCACTTTAAAGTCCATATACATGGCAGCAGGAGCCCAGTTTAGGCCTACTTTGGTCAGTGCGTGGGTCAACTCCGCCATTGTCAAATGGGCAGAAGAGTTGAGTAGTGGCTTGGAGTTCGGGGTATCTAGAGCAGAGTTTAAGATTACCGTGGAGAACATACGTGAATCATCCAATTACTTGGCGTCCGCCGCTAAGGACACAAGTCTTAGTAGTTCCAGAATTTCTGTGCTGGCAGTTTCGGCTCTCAGAGCTCTCTGGCTAAGGGGGTCATTCCGAGTTGTTCACTCGCTAGCAGTTTTTAGCAGCAGTGCAAACGCATTGTCACCGCCCACTGGGGAGTGTATTTTTGCTTTGCAGAAGTGCAAACGCTTGTGCAGCAGAGCGCCTGCAAAATCATTTTGTGCAAAACAAGACCAGCCCTGTAGTTACTCTTCGTGTGCGTTGATTCTAATGACGGAGGGACGGCTTTTGACGTCACACACCCGCCCAGCGTTTTCCCAGCCACGCCTGCAATTTTGCCCGACACGCCTGCATTTTTCTAAGCACTCCCTGAAAATGGTCAGTTGACACCCAAAAACGCCCACTTCATGTCATTCTTCCTTCGTTCGGCAGTGCAACTGAAAACTTCGCTAGAACCTGTGCAAAACCACAATGCTCTTTGTACCCGTACAACGCACGTGCGCATTGCGGTGCATATGCATGTGCAAATTAACCATTTTTTTCACTGATCACTGCGCTGCGAACAACGGCAGCTAGCGATCAACTCGGAATGACCCCCTAAGATCTTGGCATTTGGATAACTGAATCCCAGAAGGCAGCTGAAGCCATCCCTTTTACAGGTGAGACTTTATTTGGACCAGAATTAGACAAACGGATTTCTCAACCTACAGGAGCGAAATCCACGTTTTTGCCGTTTGCACCTCCAATGACCAGATGACCATATACAGGGACGTCCTTTCAATACTTTTGTCCTCAACAGTCGTTTCGTGGCAGCGGATCTTTCTCTCAGGCAAGAGGAGGCAGAGGCAGAGGTCACACTCAGACGGCTGGACGTTGTCCAGAAGTCAAGGCAACTGAGAAACAGGTGGCATGACAGTCTTCGAATCCACCTGGGAGCTCCACAGGTGGGTGTTCGGCTCATGGCATTTCTCCAGGTTTGGAAACAAACACACACTTTCTTAACTCATACACTCTGTTGGACCCACTTCAGTCAGGCTTCCGTTCCCAACATTCCACAGAGACGGCACTGACTAAAGTGGTTAATGATTTGGTCACTACGAAGTCTAAAGGCCACTACTCACTACTTATTCTTCTAGATCTATCTGCTGCATTTGACACTGTAGACCACTCTCTTCTCATACAGACACTACAATCCCTAGGTCTTAAAGACACAGCCCTTTCTTGGTTCCTCTCGTACCTATCTAATCGCTCCTTCAGTGTTCGCTTCTCTGAATCCACCTCCTCTTCGCTACCTCTTTCAGTTGGAGTACCGCAAGGTTCAGTCTTGGGTCCTCTGCTTTTCTCTATCTATACCTCATCTCTTGGTAAACTAATCAGCTCTTTTGGTTTTCAGTATCATCTGTACGCAGATGATACTCAAATCTACCTATCCTCCCCTGACTTGTCCCTATCTGTACTGGACCGTGTCACTGAATGCCTTTCTGCTATCTCATCCTGGATGACATCTCGCCACCTCAAACTTAATATTTCAAAGACAGAGTTAATTATATTTCCACCGGCCAATAGTAGGTACCAACCTGATATCTCTATCACTGTTGAAAACTCGACTATCTACCCTACCCCACAAGCTCGCTGCCTAGGTGTCATCCTTGACTCTGATCTGTCCTTTGTTCCCCACATTCAATCTGTCTCAAGATCATGTTACATGCATCTAAAAAACATATCCAAAATACGACCATACCTTACACAAGACACTGCTAAAACTCTAATCCACGCTCTCATTATCTCCCGCATTGATTATTGCAATAGTCTCCTAACTGGTCTTCCCAAAACGAGACTCTCACCACTACAATCCATTCTGAATGCAGCGGCGAGGCTTATCTTCCTCGCTAGACGTTCATCGTCTGCAGATCCACTCTGTCAGTCCCTCCATTGGTTACCTGTATTCTACCGCATTCAATATAAAATACTTTTACTCACACACAAGGCCATTAACCAAACTACACCAACGTACATCACTTCGCTTATCACAAAATATCTCCCAACCCGACCTCTGCGCTCTTCACAAGACCTGCGTCTCTCATCCACACTCATTACTCGCTCCCACTCACGACTGCAGGACTTTCATCGGGCTGCACCCACTCTGTGGAATGCCCTACCACACACAATAAGACTCTCCTCTAGTCTCCAAACCTTCAAGCGTTCCCTCAAAACTCACCTCTTTAGGCAAGCGTATCAAATTCCTGAACCGCCCACATAACTTTCATAAACCTTGCTATCAAATTACATCCACTCTGTACAGTCCACACATATCCTCACATGTCTTCTCATTCTATGCAATAGATAGCACCTTTCCTTATGTACATATGCCTATAGATTGTAAGCTTGCGAGCAGGGCCTTCCTACCTCTATGACTGTTATCACCCAGTTTGTAATTGTTATTTCAAATTGTAAAGCGCAACGGAATTTGCTGCGCTATATAAGAAACTGTTAATAAATAAATAAATAATAAAACATCTTCAGATCCTAGGATTCTGTTTGATCACGTCAGGTTACAAAATAGATTTTGCAGCTTCTCCCCCACATCGGTTCTTCACAACCAGTCTTTCTCTGTCTCCAGACAGAGCCATTGTGTTGCAAGAAGCTATTCGAAAATCATCTGGTATTACAGGTGTTGGTGCCAGTTCCATTGAATCAAAGGAGTCTGGGTTTCTACTCAAATCTTTTTGTGGTCCCCAAATTTGATGGATCTGTCAGGCCGATCATGAATCTGAAATCTCTAAACGAGTACCTCTCAACATATCAATTCAAGATGGAGCCCATTCAGTTGGTCATAGCAAACTTAGAACCAGTGTGTCACAACTGAGGGCCTGAGCTGACGGGAGGCAGCCTCAGTTGTAGGGGCTGAGATGTACCGGAACCTGGGAGGTTGTATCAGACCCCTGGACATGTAAGTAACATGAATAATAACTGCCCGAAGGCGTGACCACGACAACTTGGATAAAAGTCAATGATGTTTATTATGACAACTCCGCAACACAGCAGCAGTAAAAGAAAACGTAAAAGTCAGCAAAGAATAAATACAGTTCCTGGGTACTACAGGATGGCAGGAGCCACAGGGCACTGGTAGTGTGAGATAGTTCTTATGATCTTCTAGATGGAAAGTCCTTACCAGGCCCGACTGTAGCAATGGAGATAACCCAGGATTGTGCCAGCTGGTGTTCCAGGAAAAGCTGGGTTGCTGAAGATAAAACAGCTGCTGTGGATACTGGCTGGAACCAGACTGTTGTTAGCACGGAGTGGATACTGGCTGGAACCAGTTAAATAATAAATGAACTTGGGAGCGATGAAATATGAACTGAAATGTAGAACTTGAGAGCGGAGAAATAATAATACCGGTGGAGAGTGGTAAAGTGTAGAAAGGACACCGGCCCTTTAAGGGAAGCTGTACTCTGCTGGAAGCCGAGCTGGAAGCAGGTAATGTTGTAGCTGGAAACAGATGAATCCACAATGGATTGGAGAGTCAGGCTACACCGCAGGTGGAATGCTGGTGCGGGTCTCTATGGTGGAAGTCTTGAGACAGGAGCTGGAACCTGGAAGACAATCACAGGAGAGAGACAAACAGGAACTAGGTTTGACAACCAAAGCACTGACGCCTTCCTTGCTCAGGCACAGTGTATTTATACCTGCAGCAAGGAAGGGATTGGCTAGGCAATTATGCAGATTATCAATACTGAGAACAGATTGGTGGAAATGATCAGCTGACAGAATCCAAGATGGCTGCGCCCATGCAGACACTTGGAGGGAAGTTTGGTTTGTAATCCATGTGGTAATGAAAACAGTAATGGCGGCGCCGACCACCGGAGACAGGAGGCGCCAGGCTGACAGATGCACATCCAACCACGCGGACACAGCGGAGGCCGCGGCTGACGTAATCGCCACTCAGACACTCTGCATGCAGAAGTTCAGGGACGGCGGCGGAGGCCGCGGGAGACGCAATGCCAGGTGTAATATGGCATTTACTGTGACAGCGTCCCAGAGTGACAGGAGAGGATACAGGAATGTACACATCAGGATAACAGATGGGATCCGGTCCTGGAGCGCTGAGCCAGCCTTAGGAGGCATCTGATGGGTAAGAAATGGCGTCCAGATACCCGGATCGTGACAGCACCCCCCCTTTAGGAGTGGCCCCAGGACACTTCTTTGGCTTTTGAGGAAACTTGGAATGGAATCTCCGGACCAAGGCAGGAGCATGGACATCAGAAGCATTGGTCCATGAACGTTCCTCAGGACCATAACCCTTCCAGTCAATAAGATATTGTAGTTGACCGTAACGGTGACGTGAGTCCAGGATCTTGGCCACTTCATACTCAACGCCTCGTTGAGTTTGGACTTTCGGAGTTGGAGGAAGTGAGGAATGAAACCGATTCAAGATCAGCGGTTTCAACAGGGAAACATGGAATGTCCTGGGTATTTTTAAGAAGGGAGGCAACTGGAGTCTGTAAGCAACAGGATTGATGACTTGTTCAATCTTGAAAGGACCGATATAGCGAGGTGCAAACTTCATACTGGGAACTCTTAACCTCAAATTCTTCGTGGATAACCATACCCGATCACCCACCTTGAGAGCAGGAACTGCTCGACGCTTCTTATCCGCAAACTTCTTGTACCTGAACGATGCCTTGAGCAGAGCTGATCGTACGCTCTTCCAGATATTGGCAAACTGATGCAAGGTGATATCCACTGTGGGAACAGAAGTTGCTGGAAGCGGTTGGAACTCAGGAACTTTAGGGTGGAATCCAAAGTTAGTGAAGAATGGTGTTGAAGCAGATGAAGAATGATACTGGTTGTTATGACAGAACTCGGCCCAGGGAAGTAATTGAACCCAGTCATCTTGAGAGGAGGACACATAGATGCGGAGGAAGGCCTCCAAGTCCTGATTCACCCTCTCGGTTTGACCATTGGTCTGAGGATGGTAAGCCGTGGAAAACTTTAGCTTGACTTGGAGGACTTGACATAAACTTCGCCAGAATTTGGCTGTGAATTGAACTCCTCGATCTGAGATAATTTCTTCAGGAAGACCGTGGAGTCGGAAGATCTCTTGTATGAATACTTGAGCCAACTTGGAAGCTGACGGAAGACCGGTGAGAGGAATGAAGTGTGCCATCTTGGTGAACCGGTCAACTACCACCCAGATGGTATTGAACTTGTTGCACATGGGTAAGTCTGTAATGAAATCCATCGACAAGTGGGTCCATGGTCGACGGGGAACGGATAGTGGAACCAGTTGCCCCGCAGGCGACTGGCGGGATACTTTATGTTGGGCACACTTTGGGCAAGATGCAATAAACTCCAAGACGTCCTTTTTCAGAGTTGGCCACCAATAGGACCTAGAGATAAACTCCAGGGTTTTTTGGATACCTGTATGTCCGGCAAAACGGGAAGCATGGGCCCAATGCATGAGCTTCTTCCTTAGCATCGGCTTCACAAAACTTTTCCCTGATGGGGGCGTAGAGTCCATCCCTACCGTGGAGAATGCCAACGGATTTATAATAGGATGCTTGTCTGAAGACTCTGACTCATTTTCTTGCTCCCATGAGCGGGAAAGGGCATCGGCCTTGCGATTCTGAGAGCCCGGACAGAACTGGAGTTTAAAGTCGAACCTGGAAAAGAAAAGTGCCCATCTGGCCTGACGAGGGTTGAGACATTGTGCGCCCTTCAGGTATAAAAGGTTCTTGTGGTCTGTAAGTATGGTGATTGAATGAGAAGCTCCCTCCAACAGATACCTCCACTCTTCTAGAGCGAGCTTGATGGCTAGCAACTCCTGGTCGCCAATGGCATAGTTGCGCTCAGCTGGGGAGAACTTCCGGGAGAAGAAACTGCAAGGGTGTAAATGGCCATCTTTAGCCCTCTGAGATAACACCGCTCCTACTCCAACGGAGGAGGCATCCACCTCTAAGATGAAAGGAGAGTCGATGTCAGGCTGTTTCAGAACAGGCGCAGAGATGAACCTTTGTTTTAAAAGATGAAATGCTTGCATGGCTTCTTCAGACCACTTGGACGGGTTAGCACCCTTCTTAGTGAAAGCAGTAATATGCGCCACAATGGTGGAAAAGTCTCGTATAAACTTTCGGTAATAGTTGGCGAACCCTAAGAACCTCTGGACCCCTTTGAGGGTTAAGGGTACCGGCCAATTTTGGATTGCTTGTAGTTTCTCAGGATCCATCTCTAGTCCGGAACCGGACACAATGTACCCTAGAAACGGAATGGACTTGACTTCAAAGACGCATTTCTCTAATTTGCAATAGAGATGATTGACACGGAGATGGGACAGAACCTCCTTTACCCCAAAACGATGTTCCTCTAAATCGTTGGCAAAAATGAGGATATCGTCTAGATAGACCACGACATGACGGTATAGAATGTCTCTGAAGATCTCATTGACAAAATGCTGGAAGACAGCTGGAGCATTGCTCAATCCGAAGGGCATGACGAGGTACTCATAATGTCCGTCACGGGTGTTAAAGGCGGTTTTCCACTCGTCACCCTCACGGATCCGGATGAGATTGTATGCACCTCGCAAGTCCAGCTTTGTAAAGATGGTAGCTCCGCTAACTCTGTCAAAGAGCTCAGTAATCAGGGGTAAAGGATAACGGTTCTTGATGGTAATGTCGTTCAAACCTCTGTAGTCGATGCACGGCCGCAGACCACCATCTTTCTTTTTTACAAAAAAGAAGCCTGCGCCGGCTGGAGAAGAAGAAGGTCGAATGAACCCCTTTGCTAGGTTCTCTTTAATATATTCCTCCATAGAATGCGTCTCAGGCAGAGACAACGGATAAGTTCGGCCTCGAGGTGGAACCTTCCCTGGAACGAGATCAATCGGACAGTCCCATTCTCTATGAGGAGGAAGGATATCAGCAGAAGCTTTACTGAACACATCCGTGAAATCTTGATATGGAGGAGGTGGAACATCAGACGACCTGGGGGAGGAAGAACAGACAGGCAATACTTTAAACAAACATGTCTCAGCACAGGAGGAACCCCATGCCAGGATTTGCGTAGTCGTCCAATCAATTGTAGGATTGTGAAGACGGAGCCATGGAAGGCCCAGGACCACAGGATGTGTGGCTCTTGGAATCACTAAAAAAGAAATAAGTTCGGAATGAAGAACTCCCACTCTCAGACGAACTGGTAGAGTCCTTAAAGAAATAACTGCATCAAAAATTTTGCTGCCATCCACGGCAGTTAAAGAAATGGACGAAGGAAGTCTCTCGGTGGGTAGGGACCACCGTTTAACATAGGCTTCGGTAATAAAGTTCCCAGCCGCTCCGGAATCAAGGAGGGCAATGACGTTCCGATAACGTTGAGCAACTTGAAGCGAGACTGGGAGATTACAATCTTGAGGAGATGGAGAGGAGATCATTACTCCTAGCCGGCCCTCTCCTTGGCGAGCTAGGATTTGGAGTTTCCCGGACGTTTGGGACAGGCATTAATGGTGTGAGACGGAGCTGCACAATAGAGACAGAGAGACTCGGAGAGACGTCTTCGGCGCTCAGCAGGAGTTAAACGGGAACGGCCAAGTTGCATGGGCTCATCTTTAGATGGTGACAGTTGACGAGGAGGAGGAGCAGAAGATTTTGGAGCAGATGATCTTCCACGCTCAGTTGCTCTGTCTCTGAAACGTAAATCAACTTTCGTGCAGAGTGAGATTAGCTCATCTAACTTAGAAGGTAAGTCTCTGGTAGCTAACTCATCTTTAATACGCTCAGATAAGCCATGCCAGAATGCAGCATACAGGGCCTCGTCGTTCCATGCCAGTTCGGATGCCAGGATCTGGAACTGTATCAGATATTGTCCTACAGTACGTGACCCCTGGCGTAAACGGAGAATCTCGGATGAAGCTGAGGTTACCCGGCCTGGCTCGTCGAAGATGCGCCTGAATGTTGACACGAAGGCAGTGTAGGAAGATAGCAGGGTGTCGGACCTCTCCCATAACGGTGATGCCCAATCAAGGGCTGAGCCACTGAGAAGAGAAATAATGTAGGCAATTTTTGTACAAATTGCCAGGTTGTAGCTCAAACTGAATCTCACACTGGTTGAGAAATCCCCTGCAGAATCTTGGAGATCCGTCAAATTTTGCTGGCGTTGGAAGATGAAGACGTGGAGCAGAAATGGGTAAGGTGGGTGGGGTTATAGCTGGAGTCACTGTGGTTGACGCACCAGACGCGCTTGATCCACGGAGAGTTGTCTGAATCCCATCCAGCCGAGTAGAGAGATCCTGGAGACAGCGGATGATGTGGCCCTGTGCAGCCTCCTGATGTTCTAGTCGGGCTGCCAGTTCTTGCATCGGCCTGGCCGCTTGATCCTGGTCTCCGGCTGGATTCATTAGGTCAGTGCTTACTGTCACAACTGAGGGCCTGAGCTGACGGGAGGCAGCCTCAGTTGTAGGGGCTGAGATGTACCGGAACCTGGGAGGTTGTATCAGACCCCTGGACATGTAAGTAACATGAATAATAACTGCCCGAAGGCGTGACCACGACAACTTGGATAAAAGTCAATGATGTTTATTATGACAACTCCGCAACACAGCAGCAGTAAAAGAAAACGTAAAAGTCAGCAAAGAATAAATACAGTTCCTGGGTACTACAGGATGGCAGGAGCCACAGGGCACTGGTAGTGTGAGATAGTTCTTATGATCTTCTAGATGGAAAGTCCTTACCAGGCCCGACTGTAGCAATGGAGATAACCCAGGATTGTGCCAGCTGGTGTTCCAGGAAAAGCTGGGTTGCTGAAGATAAAACAGCTGCTGTGGATACTGGCTGGAACCAGACTGTTGTTAGCACGGAGTGGATACTGGCTGGAACCAGTTAAATAATAAATGAACTTGGGAGCGATGAAATATGAACTGAAATGTAGAACTTGGGAGCGGAGAAATAATAATACCGGTGGAGAGTGGTAAAGTGTAGAAAGGACACCGGCCCTTTAAGGGAAGCTGTACTCTGCTGGAAGCCGAGCTGGAAGCAGGTAATGTTGTAGCTGGAAACAGATGAATCCACAATGGATTGGAGAGTCAGGCTACACCGCAGGTGGAATGCTGGTGCGGGTCTCTATGGTGGAAGTCTTGAGACAGGAGCTGGAACCTGGAAGACAATCACAGGAGAGAGACAAACAGGAACTAGGTTTGACAACCAAAGCACTGACGCCTTCCTTGCTCAGGCACAGTGTATTTATACCTGCAGCAAGGAAGGGATTGGCTAGGCAATTATGCAGATTATCAATACTGAGAACAGATTGGTGGAAATGATCAGCTGACAGAATCCAAGATGGCTGCGCCCATGCAGACACTTGGAGGGAAGTTTGGTTTGTAATCCATGTGGTAATGAAAACAGTAATGGCGGCGCCGACCACCGGAGACAGGAGGCGCCAGGCTGACAGATGCACATCCAACCACGCGGACACAGCGGAGGCCGCGGCTGACGTAATCGCCACTCAGACACTCTGCATGCAGAAGTTCAGGGACGGCGGCGGAGGCCGCGGGAGACGCCATGCCAGGTGTAATATGGCGTTTACTGTGACAGCGTCCCAGAGTGACAGGAGAGGATACAGGAATGTACACATCAGGATAACAGATGGGATCCGGTCCTGGAGCGCTGAGCCAGCCTTAGGAGGCATCTGATGGGTAAGAAATGGCGTCCAGATACCCGGATCGTGACACAGTGGAGTTTCTACTCTACATGGATATAAAGGACACATACCTGCACATTCCAATTTGGAAACCACATCAGGCTTACCTGCACTTTGCCATTTTGAAGGAATATTATCAATTTCAGGCTCTGCCGTTCGGATTGTTATCGGCCACCAGAAGTTTTACCAAGGTCATGTCGGTGGTGGTCGCTCATCTGAGATCGTTGGGCATTACCATCATCCCTTATCTAGACAGCTTTTTAATCAAAGAAACACTGGAGAAGACAATTTTAGACCATGTACATTTAACGTACCGGACTCTTATTCATCACAGCTGGATTATCAAATTAGACAAGTCACAACTGATACCATCTCAGCAATTTCAATTTCTAGGTCTGATTCTTGACACAAAGCAACAGAAGGTGTTTATTCCAAGGCACAGGACATTCGTTAGATGGTTCAGGCAGTCCTAAAGCCAAAATGGGTATCCTTGCACCTCTGTATCAGTTTGTTAGGGAAGATGGTTGCAGCTTTCGAGACCCTACAACTAGGTCATTACCACTCAAGAGTGTTTCAATTGGACCTTCTGTTACAGTGGTCGGGTTCCCATCTGCAACTGCACCGACAGGTCCACTTATCTCCCCAGATGCGGATGTCACTTCTCTGGTGGCTCCACCTGAACAATCTTCTAGCGGGTTGCCGTTTCGGGATTTGGAAATGGATTGTTCTGACGACAGACGCAAGTCTCAGAGGTTGGGATATAGTCATGTTGGATTCTCACTTTCAGGGACGGTGGTTCGACACAGGAAAACCAGTTACCAATAAACATTCTGGAACTAAGAGCAATTTTTAATGCACTGAGGGCGGCATCTCACCTTCTCCATTTCCATCCTGTTTGAGTTCAATCCGACAATGCAACAGTGGTAGTGTATATCAACAGGCAGGGCGGAACTCGCAGTCGCTTGGCATTGCAAGAAGTCTCCCAGATACTGCAGTGGTCAGAGAGAAATCAGGTGATTCTGTCTGCGGTCATTATCCCAGGAGTAGAAAATTGGAAGGCAGACTACCTCAGTAGCCAAGATATTCACCCGGGGTAGTGGACACTTCACCATGAGGTGTTCCAGGCCCTAATTCACAGATGGGGTTGTCGGCACATCGATCTCAGAGGCGGTGGATGCTCTCACAACTCCCTGGAATTACGATCTAGTATATCTATTTCCGCCCATTCCACTCCTGCATCCGGTCTTAAAGAGGCTAAATCGAGAGTCGGCCGTGGTGATTCTCATAGCACCAAACTGGCCTCGAAGAAGTTGGTTCTCGGACCTTCAGCTTCTTCTAGCAGATGAATCTTGACCTCTTTGACCAGATCATCTACAACAAGGTCCGTTCCTACACCCCAATTTGACACACCTGCGTTTGACGGGGTGGCTATTGAGACCGCTATCCTAAAAGATAAGGGAATTCCGGACTCAGTCATCCCTACTATGTTGAGAGCTAGGAAACTGGTGACATCATCTCACTATCACCATATCTGGCATTCCTATGTGGCTTGGTGTCAGGGTCGCCAAATTCCTTCCAAGTCTTTTCATCTCTCCAGATTACTATTGTTTCTGCAAGAGGGTTTAAACACATGTTTGCGGGTAGGGTCTCTAAAAGTTCAAATTTCTGTGCTCTCAATCTTTTTCCAAAGATGGTTGGCCATGCTACCGGAAATACAGACTTTTCTTCAGGGTGCGCTTCGACTTCAACCTCCCCTTGTTCCACCTACGGCTCCATGGGACTTAATTTTTTTTTTTTTTCAATCTTCTACGTTTGAACCGTTAGAGGACACTGACTTCAGACTTCTTACATGGAAAACGGTCCTTTTGTTGGCTCTAGCCTCAGCTCGGCGAGTTTTGGATTTAGGGGCTCTTTCGTGTAAACCGCCATATCTGATCTTCCATGGCGACAGAGCGGAACTTCGTACTCAACCATCGTTTCTTCCAAAGGTGGTATATGCATATCATATAAATTAACCAATTGTTGTACCAGGCTTTCGCGATCCATCCGGAAGTACATCTACTCTGGATGTAGTAAGAGCCTTACCCATCTATATCGATAGGACGGCATTGATGAGGAAATCGGACATGTTGTTTGTCTTGTATGATGCCAGCCGAAGAGGATTTCCGGCCTCCAAGCAGACTCTAACCATTCGACAAGCTTATGTTAGTAAGCGGCTGCAGCCTCCAGCTTCTCTTGGAGCACATTCCACTAGGTCGGTGAGTACATCCTGGGCAGAACGCCGAGGCGCTTTCACATCGCAACTTTGCCCGGGCAGCTCGTCAGCAAGCACTTTTATTAAGTTCTATCAGTTGATACATTCGTGGTTTCAGCCTTCAGTTTCGGTAAGTTGGTTCTGCAGGTACCTCAGAGCTCTCCCGCCCAGGGAGGAAACTTTGGGAGGTCCACAGCATAAGCTCCAGTGTCCCCTAGTGGAATGAAAGAGAAAATAGAATTTTGGTACCTACTGGTAAATCCGTTTCTCTGATTCCACAGGGGACACAGACGCCCACCTCAGCTCCAGTTACCTGCTTTTGTGTATAGTTTTTGGGTTTGACCTGTTAGTTATATTCTGTGTGTATGTTTTCTAACTTTTGTATCTCCTCTGTTTCATCTCCTCTTGCCTACATTTTCCAAACTGGGGAATGGTGGGTAGTAGAGGGGGAAGAGCCTTACACATTTTTAACTTAGATGTGCCAGTTCCCATTAGCTAACCCCTCAATACCCAGCGTATGCTCCAGTGTCTCCTGTGGAATCAGAGAAACGGATTTACCGGTAGTTACCAAATCCTATTTTTTGCATCATGTGTATTTACCACCGTCTTTATTTCGCACAGGCTGCTTTCATCTTGAAGTCACTGCCTGGAACTGCATGCTACTATTCCAAGTTTTATTATTCCCAAGTCCTTTTCCCTTCTCAGCTTTTTCCCACTTGTATTCCATTTGATGTGTTAGTAGACTATTCCGAGTTTTATTATTCCCAAGTCCTTTTCCCTTCTCAGCTTTTTCCTACTTGTATTCCATTTGATGTGTTACTAGCTTAGTTATTATCCTATATTTCTCTACAATAAATGACCTCTGCTATTTCATGGCCCATTTTGTCTAAATCTTCCTATAGCAAGTTATTATCCTGTCCTACGTTAATCTTTGTGTTCTTGTCAAATATGTACACCTAAATTGCTAGCCATCTACAAGGTCATCAACTGCATCCAATGCTAATCTTTGTTTTACACCAATAATTATTTTGCCAATACAGAATATCTCCCATCTAAAATTAAATCATCTACTCTTTATTTTCTATCTTTTCCAGCTGTTTTATTGCCCATGTAGTAAGTCTTTGTTCTCGTATCAGAATCAGAATCGACTTTATTGGCCATGTACACTCACGTATACTAGGAATTGTTTGCGGTTTACAATGCTTCGCCAAATAACAACATAAAAAGAATAAACATTACATATTTTGTTTTACCTATTTTGTTCTCCTTGTAAAATAAAGACACCACAGGGTAAATTTACTAAGGTGGGATTTTTTTTCTACTTAACATTAATCCAGCTGCTTTTAGAAGATCTAAAAAAATCCCATCTTAGTAAGCTTACCCCCACATCTGCTTTCCACCAGTCTTTTACCACTGACCTAAAAATAAGAAATAGTATTAAATGTATTACTAGATCCTGGGCAAGGTAGTTTATCTGCCTTACTCTTTGTTTAGGTTAACCTGCACTTTCTTGTGTCTTAGGCGGGTTAAGTATGAATGACCTGCGGCTGGATGCCAGCCGTCATTATACCGACAGCGACATCCCAGCCACCAGTATGCCGGCAGCGGGGTGATGGCTAGACACCCACAGAGGAAGAATAACCTGTGTCGTCGGTATTCCGGCGGCGGCATTTCACCGCTAGTTGGGATTCTGGCGTCGGTATTGTGACCGGTGGGCTCCCGACTAGCGGTATTTTAACCTTTTCCCTCTTAGTCAAATAGAATTTAATGATTTGCATACAGCTAATTCCAATCATCCAGATTTGTAATATCCAATCATTTCTCTTTATCATCTACAATTGCTTTTCCTAAATTATCATCTAAGTGGTGAAGTACTATAAGTCTGATATTTCTTGCTGTTTGTGTAGTTGAAGAAATTTTTCGGACTCCTGTATGTTGCTCTATTTTGCTACCCATTTTCAGCTTTAAGCTTTGGTTTCCTGATTTCCTTTTATATGTTTTGGCAAAATAGTGCTTTTAATTAAGAGCAAACTTTCCCAGTCTGCAAGCATCAATGCTTCTCTGAGCTGATTAATATTTGCTTTCTAAAATATATAAAGTTTTGTACCTGCCGTACGGAACATTTTCTTATAACTTAAACCACATGTAGTGATCCCTATTCCCTAGTGCAGCCTCACCTGTACATTATAATTATATATGATTCTATTCCATTCTATTAGATACTGTAGTACCTATATCCAGTAAAGCGCCCCCTCTATTTGTCTCTTATGCCATTTAATATCTGAGTTTCAATACAATACTATTCAATCGGCATCACAACGCGCAGAATCCACACTCATGCTAGGTGAGGATGCGAACCCCCCCTCCCTACCCACAGCTTAACCCCACCCCCTCCCCCCGAACCAGACCTTAACCCTTCCCACTTAGTGCCTAACCCAAACCCTCCCTCTCCGCAGCCTAACCCTCCCTAATCCCACCCCCACAGACACTAACCCTCTTTGATTAGTTTCTAACCCTCCCTCCCCTCTGCCTAACCATAATCTCCCCTATACTGCCTAAACCCCCCCCCCCTCTGCAGCCTAACCCTAAACAGCCTCGGCATACTTACCTTCATTATGCCGACAGTCGGGAATTCCAGCGCCGGCATTGCGCTAGATATGTTGGGATCGCGGTGTCGTTCGTCTGACCAGTGTCGGGATTATGCTGACCGGATCCCATATGAGTACGTGCATGTGTGTGCGCAGTACTATTTTTCTGGAACAATAGGTTCAGGAACAATGGGTTCCTGATTAGGTCATATTTAATGAGAGGTTCCTGCAGAAAAATAGCACTATATATATATATATATATATATCCAGTGCCAGATTAAGGTCCACATGGGCCTGGAGCTGAAATTTCTGAAGGGCCTATTGTGTGCAGCCGCAGGGGGTGTGACTAGTGATGTGGTCAGAGTTATGGACTGTGGCTAGTACCTTTCTACAATCACCTCAATTGCCTTCCCCACTATGTTTAAATTAACAGTGTAATGTGAAAGTCTACAAATGAACAAAAGGAAATGCCGCTTGTTAACGTGACAAAGAAAGAATAATGGGGCAGATGTATTAACCTGGAGAAGGCATAAGGAAGTGATAAACCAGTGATATGTGCAAGGTGATAAATGCACCAGCCAATCAGCTCCATACTGTTCATTTACATATTGGAGCTGATTGGCTGGTGCTTTATCACCTTGCACTTATCACTGGTTTATCACTTCCTTATGCCTTCTCCAGGTTAATAAATCTGCCCCAATGTCTGATACAGTAATGAGTAGAACTCAAGATATGTATGTTTATAAAATTTTACAATTATGTAAACAGTAATAATAAATATATGACATCATAGTGCATTGAACAAATAAAATAAAATTTGGCCATAAAAGTGGGAATGAATTTATCTTTGAACCTAAAAAAATGTCAGCCATCTTAAGCAATGAATATAGGGTCCTGGTATGTTTAATCGCATACAAAAGCACCTACAGTAATCTGCACTTAGGGCGGGATTCAAATCTTTTATAGCCCCTGATCTCCCGTCTAAAGTGACGGGAGATCGCGGGGCGATATTTTATGGCCCCCTGTTATCGCGCTGATTGCGCCCATAAGAGACGGGTTTAGCCGCCTAAAGCAGCTAAACCCAACTAAAGTCGTGGGCGCGATCGCGAAAAGTCCCGTTTGGGCGTCCAAACGGGTCACTTTTTGTGCATTTTGGCTTGCCACCCCGGGGGGGGGGTGGGGGGGGGTGGTGAGCTGAAATGCTGATAATGCGCCCATCGGCAGTAACATTTGAATACTGCCGGAGGGCGTGATGGGGTCTGGAGGGCAGCTGCAAGATTTGAATCCTGCCCTTATAATTTGTATCCCAGGGTGTTCAAATGGACTATTCTAGGGTTAAGCCATTCACCCAAAATAGGGGATCATTCCGAGTTGATCGCTTGTCTCCGATTTTTGCAGCACAGCGATCAGGTAAAAAAACGGCAAAACTGCGCATGCGTATGCACCATAATGCACACGCGCTTCGTGTGGGTACAAAGAGCATCGTTGCTGTGCAATGCTTCTAGCGACGATTCCATTTGCACAGCCGATTGACAGGAAGAGGGCGTTTATGAGTGTCAACTGACCATTTTCTGGGAGTGGTTGGGCAAACGCAGGAGTGTCCAGGCATTTGCAGGGCGGGTATCTGACGTCAATTCCGGGTCCTCCGTCGCTAGAATCATCGCACAGGAAAAGTAACTACAGGGCTGGTCTTGTTTTGCACAAAATGTTTTTGTACCGCTCGGCTGCACATGCGATCGCACACTTGCAAAGCGAAAATACACTCCCCCGTGGGCGGCGACTATGCATTTGCACGGCTGCTAAAAGTAGCTAGCGAGCGATCAACTCGGAAGGAGGGCGATAGATCGCAGCAGTTTCCTGAAGTAAATAGCAGTAGTCAGGACAGCAGCTTTAACTCATCAGCAGCTGTAAGTGCTGCTCATACAGGGTAACAAAATAGAAAGCAGCGTGAACAAACCAGTCAAGTGTTTTATCTACTCTATGGAGTCCCATTCTTCGCAGGTAGGAGAAACTCTCTAATTGCCATTGTTCCTGAACTACTGTATTGGCGTTGCGGCGGCCATGTGTAGCTGGACTGCAGAGCATGTGGGCTGGGCATTTCAGCAGTCCCATGTAGTTGCGCTCTATGTGCTCACTTACTTGTTACAAACAAATATAACGTGTCTGGCGGCAGCAGTAGCTTGAGATGAGGTGGTTGCAGGAAGGGGGAAAGCCCAGTCCGCAGTGCTAAGGCCACTGGTGAAGTCTGGGCTGCGCCCCATTTTCCCGTAGATATTGGTCACCTTTGGCTATCTTGAATAAAGACAATTACATTGTAATGTTTGTTGTACTACCCCTTTCACATCTCCAATGCCGGATCCTACCAATGCCTGGTAGGACCCGGCATTGGAGACTTTCCTACCTCTTCTGCTGGTTTCCAGACCCGGCGGTGGAGGCGGAGGTGGAGGCGGTGCTGGAAGATGAGCTCATCTCAGGGCCGCCTCTCCCTATCTTGTAAACGGGCCTGGGAATCCGTTCACACTGCCACTGACCCAGTATTCAACCTGGGAATAATCCTTCTTATAACACGGGTTGAATTACCGGGTCAGGCGACCCAGGAAATCCAACATGGCGCTTTTACACCGCACACTGCCCCGTGTCGAACCGGCAATATGCCGGGTCGATACCGGGTTATTTGTGCGGTGTGAAAGGGGTATAAGTGAGGGCAAGACCCATTAAATTAAGGTGCCAGCATCTGATGCACTTATTCTGTGTTTCTGGGGTGACCACTACATAATACAGAGAGACTCAGTGACGCCATATAATACAGAGAGCCTCAGTGACGCCATATAATACAGAGAGCATCAGTGACACCATATAATACAGAGAGCATCAGTGACGCCATATAATACAGAGAGACTCAGTGACGCCATATAATACAGAGAGACTCAGTGACGCCATATAATACAGAGAGACTCAGTGACGCCATATAATACAGAGAGACTCAGTGACGCCATATAATACAGAGAGCATCAGTGACACCATATAATACAGAGAGCACCAGTGACACCATATAATAGAGAGCCTCAGTGACACCATATAATATAGAGAGCCTCAGTGACGCCATATAATACAGAGAGCCTCAGTGACGCCATATAATACAGAGAGCCTCAGTGACGCCATATAATACAGAGAGCATCAGTGACACCATATAATACAGAGAGCATCAGTGACACCATATAATAGAGAGCCTCAGTGACACCATATAATATAGAGAGCCTCAGTGACGCCATATAATACAGAGAGCCTCAGTGACGCCATATAATACAGAGAGCCTCAGTGACGCCATATAATACAGAGAGCCTCAGTGACGCCATATAATACAGAGAGCCTCAGTGACGCCATATAATACAGAGAGACTCAGTGACGCCATATAATACAGAGAGCATCAGTGACACCATATAATACAGAGAGCATCAGTAACACCATATAATAGAGAGCCTCAGTGACGCCATATAATACAGAGAGCTTCAGTGACACCATATAATAGAGAGCCTCAGTGACACCATATAATATAGAGAGCCTCAGTAACGCCATATAATACAGAGAGCCTCAGTGACGCCATATAATACAGAGAGCCTCAGTGACGCCATATAATACAGAGAGCCTCAGTGACGCCATATAATACAGAGAGCCTCAGTGACGCCATACAATACAGAAAGCGCCAGTGACGCTATATAATACAGAGAGCCTCAGTGACGCCATATAATACAGAGAGACTCAGTGACGCCATATAATTCAGCGAGTCTCAGTGACGCCATATAATACAGAAAGTCTCAGTGACGCCATATAATACAGAAAGTCTCAGTGACGCCATATAATACAGAGAGTCTCAGTGACGCCATATAATACAGAGAGCCTCAGTGACGCCATATAATAGAGAGCCTCAGTGACGCCATATAATACAGAGAGCCTCAGTGACGCCATGTAATACAGAGAGCATCAGTGACGCCATATAATACAGAGAGCCTCAGTGACGCCATATAAAACAGAGAGCGCCAGTGACGCCATATAATACAGAGAGCCTCAGTGACGCCATATAATACAGAGAGCCTCAGTGACGCCATATAATACAGAGAGTCTCAGTGACGCCATATAATACAGAGAGCCTCAGTGACGCCATACAATACAGAGAGCTTCAGTGACACCATATAATAGAGAGCCTCAGTGACACCATATAATACAGAGAGCCTCAGTGACGCCATATAATACAGAGAGCCTCAGTGACGCCATACAATACAGAGAGCGCCAGTGACGCTATATAATACAGAGAGCCTCAGTGACGCCATATAATACAGAGAGACTCAGTGACGCCATATAATACAGCGAGTCTCAGTGACGCCATATAATACAGAAAGTCTCAGTGACGCCATATAATACAGAGAGTCTCAGTGACGCCATATAATACAGAGAGCCTCAGTGACGCCATATAATAGAGAGCCTCAGTGACGCCATATAATACAGAGAGCCTCAGTGACACCATGTAATACAGAGAGCTTCAGTGACGCCATATAATACAGAGAGCGCCAGTGACACCATATAATACAGAGAGCGCCAGTGACGCCATATAATACAGAGAGCGCCAGTGACGCCATGTAATGCAGAGCGTCTGTGACCAACCCACCCCATATCACAGTTTCCCCCCTCCTCATGTTACACAGCAGTCCTCATGTTATACAATTACCACTCTCCCCATGTTACATAGTTACTCCCCTCTACATGGTACACAGTAAAATCTCTCCCCCCCTCCTCCCCACAAGGTACACAGTAACACACATATCCCCCCCATCTTGGTACATACAGTTACCCTTCTCCCTGCCCATGGAGACTCACAGATGTGGAGGAATATCTCCTGCAGGAGCTTCTGTTGAGTACGTCCTTTGGCTGTCCGAGGCTCTGGGGGAAGCTCTGGGTGTCCGCTTGGGGGGGGGGGGGGTCAGTGTCTCCTGTTACCCGCCTCTCTCAGCTCTCACACCCGCTTCTAGCTCATTACCGAACGGGTGTTAGAACGGAGCGGGTTTTCCGCATCTGCGCTCCTCTCAGCGGGGCATAGAGGGAGGTGGACACCAGGGACAGATCTCCAGCTACTGGGCACGCGCTACATGTCACCCCCCCAGTGTCCATCACTGACACAGTGGCTGCGCCAGTACGCCTGGCCTTACTATAACAGGGCGCGCGGTGGGACCCACTCCATACAGTGGTATCCGCGGGGATTGGCGCTGCACTGATCATAGCTTGCTGCTGCCTGTCATATTAGTTTGACAGGCACAGCAAGCGGCAGAGCAGGGAGAGCACCTCTCAAGACCGGTGCCTCCCTGCATTGCTGACCCCGCTGGAGCGTGC
This sequence comes from Pseudophryne corroboree, assembly GCF_028390025.1. NCBI lineage: Eukaryota > Metazoa > Chordata > Amphibia > Anura > Myobatrachidae > Pseudophryne > Pseudophryne corroboree. The sequence continues at coordinate 658,750,237 of NC_086449.1, read as the reverse complement.
CTACCCGGCTGGCCGATGTAGTTTTAGAAGATCCTTCCACTCACCATGACTTCCCCCTTAGCTCCGCCCCCGGGGTGGAACTTATCTGACATCATGCGGAAGGGCTGTGGAGCTCCTCATTGCACCGCTGTTTTTAATGTTGGGGACCCGGCTTCAAGAGAATGGAGGCATTCTCCCGGGCAGGTAGGGGAGGTGGTGGCACATCAGGGTGTGCAGAGGGGCCTGTGAGGACGGCGGCTGACAGCTTGTGATAAGAAAACATTTTTCTTGTCAATGTTGCCAGTCTCTTGTGGGCCTATTTTTATGGGGAGGCCTGTAGCTGCAGCTCCATCCGCCCCATTGTTAATCCGGCCCTGTATATATCTACCTCTCTGTGGGGTAATGTATTACCTGTCGTTATGGGGGAGAAGTGGTATCAGCGCATGTTATGTGCGCTACACTGCTTCCCCCCCATGTATGAAGGCGGCGAAGTCTGCAGGCTATGCGTCCCTGTCATTATCAGCGCTGCTATCTAAAATATAGCAGGCTGATAAGTGCCGGCAATGTATGAACGGTCAGTATCACTTACCATTCCGACACCTGTATCGACAGCTGCAGGTAGCAATGCCCATTCACCACTGGCTGTGGCAGGTGCCAGCTCCAGAGTGTGCAGGGGATCTTGCGTGAGTAGTTAGATCCCGCGCAGGCGTACTGGAGCCGGCCCGGACAGAGAGACACAGCGCTTCAGCACTGAGCTGAAGCACTGTGTGCTTGGGGGACATCACTGGAGGTGAGAGCTTTTGCTCCCCTGCTTCGGCAGACAAGATGTTAGTACATCTTGTCGATGTTCCTACCTGCTTCGCCTTGGTAGTGATTATAGCGATCCGTGGCGGATTTCATGCCCTACCTAAACATGCAATATACTTCCAAATTCCCATCCTAGGTTACCTCTTTTACAATATACCACATTTTAGTGCTGCAAGTACACATCTTTCACTTTGAGTGGAGATCTTCTTAATTTAGGCACACTGTCCATTTTTGGGACAGTCCTACTCTTGGAGCTCAGTTCCCACCTCCTTCTGACAGTGCTGGGCTTACTAATTAGTAGGGATGTTCGGGCTCGAATCTCAGAGATCCGAGCCCACACAACTTACCCGATCCAAGGGAATTCGATCGGTAGATCAGGTTTTCCTGCCTTGCTCGGATTCCAAATCGAAGCAAAGCGTCATCATCCCGGCATCGGATTTTCATGGGATTTGGATTCAATATAAGGACCCTGCGACAGTGACTGCGCCATTTCACAGAAGATGCCAGAGAGGTAGCACATCCACTGGACTGCCTGGGCATTATTTTTATTATAAAAATAATAATGTTAGCTGCACACACTGACACTACACACAGTCCAGAGCACATTGATTAGACTGCCAGGGCATTAATAATAATAATAATAATAATAATAGTAATTAACTTCACCCAGCACAGAGCTCCTTCTAAGGGCAGCATTATTATTTTTTTTTCAATTATAGCACACCTCCACAAATACCCTTGTTCTTGACCAAGCTTAACTTTATCTTTAAGATGGATTGGATGGAAACACTATTGCAAAAGGAAAAAAAGGTGGAACGTTTTTTTCTAATGTGGGAATCATACAGTATATAGATACGTTACCTCTTTCTACTAGAAAACAACCCTAGCTTAAAGAATACTGTATGGCATCTTAAAAGAACTGCGGTAAATGATCCACCGATTGTTTTACTCTAGTTCCTTCAAGGCTCCAAACATGTACTTTAATGTAAACTTCACCTCTTTCTTTTCTGAATATTCCCCTTTTTATTGTGTCATATATTTATAATGATTCTTTGACCGTAATCAGAACTATTACCAAACAACGACAAGTTTGTGTATCAGTTTATTTGTTTCAGTTTCTCCATTTGTTGGCTGTTATAAATACTTGCATGTATTGACTGATATTACTTGTCGATCCATTGTTTATAACTTGTTCTTCTATTTCTGTAATACTGTACTTTCACATTACCTCAATAAAAAGAGTTTAAAAAAAATAAGAAAAAAATACTTTAAATGGGTGGGTTTTGTGGTACAGCACATACCCCACTGGGTTCACATAATAAAAGCACTCTGACTTCGCAGGCCGTACCCCACTGCGTCACATAACATATAAGTACTGTGACTCCGCAGTGAGTGCTGATTTTTTTTTAAAAGTTCAAGTAAATAAATAATACTATTATATTGTAGTGGTTTTTGTACAATTTGTGTGTGTTCAACGATATGGATCAGAACGATTAGTCGAGAGAAGAGCAGGAGCAGCAACCAAATACTAGCGCTTTGGTTGCTGCCAGCAGTCATGATGATACTAGTCCCTCAATGTCATCTACTAAAGCTGATGCTCAAGGGTATAGAGGGTTTAAGTCAGGGCATCTAAAATAAAAAAAACCCCATATTTTACAGTGTTAAAGGAAACACACTTCTAATAAAGGAAAAGTTTATTGCAGAAATACTACAGATAGCCACTGGCCTATGTCTGGGCAATAGGCCAGATCTGATTTCTTAGCAGCAATTTGGTTAAAAGATTCCTAGCATTTATTGCCATACATTTGATATTTTTGCAGTTCCTTTTAATTTTATACACATCAATGTTGCATCTTCTATCACCTTCTCCAAATATATATATTTTGATTGTGCGCATACATACACAGGCGGAGTATATTTATTTGTCCACCGGACTATGTACGCACAGAATCAATTTCGGGCGCAAAATAGTTTTCCACAAAGCTGTATTAGAATATTATTAGCATTACACACAATTAGAAACCATGCAGCTCCCACAGTGTAGTCTGAAATGTCCTACTATAAGCAAATATACAATAATTTAAATAATAATTTAAACCAAGGGAGCGCAAAAATATTCCATATTTATTGTAAAAATACAGTGGATAAAACAATTACACGTTAAAAAGCTAAAAATTGTACTATCGGATTTAAACTCTCCAACCATATATCTCTTATGGGATCCCTAATGTTGTGATCACACCATATACCTGCAATAATCCCTTTTTCACTTTTCTATATTAGCTGTGAATAGGGATATCAACAGATAAAGAATGTCATTTGTATCCAATTATTCCATGCGCATTTTAAACATTGTTTGATAATGACAGTCTGATTAGATGTTGAATAGTGTATGTCACACAGTCCCAGATAGTATTTAGGTTCTCACCCTTTTCAGTGCGCGGTATTGCGCTATGCTCCACCTCCGTTAACCTCAATTTCTGAGTGTAAGTCCATATACCGGTATCTCTAATGCCGTGTTGAGAGCAATCAGCTCCGGCCAATGCAGGCTTTAACGAACCCACCAGGCGGGTATTAACAGCGTGTTTCCCCGTTACCTCTTGGTCGTCAGATGGTATTACGGCTCCGGTACCTATTGCAGATATGGAACAGCAAGGAGGGAGGGCGCTTTCTCCGCAGCAGTTGAATGGAGTTTTTTAAAATGGATGGCAGTCTGTCTCCAATGTTAAGTTGTCCCTTAACGCGTTTCTCCGTTCTCAAGTAATAACGGTTTCATCAGAAGGATTTTGATGTGTGGTGCACAGCCCTTGTATTTAACAGAGCTTTCCTCCAATCATAGCAGGGTTTGAATTATACCATACAGGTGTATGGATCAGGTGTGACCACACTAACTATATTGAATTCATTTACTCTAACATTTTATTATCCACAATATCAATTTCTTTTATATGCATACATAAAAAACATCTCTACATAAAATATAATCAACACTTTCATATACAGCCTATTTTGTTATATTGTTTTCATTTACTTAATGGCATCGCGTGGTTTATAAAGGTTTTTCTCCCTAATATATCTAACTTTATATATATCCAGATGCCATGTGGGGTCTTATATATCTCTTATAGCTAGATATCCAAATCTCTGGTTTAGCAAAGGAACACAGATAACGATATCTGGTTCGATTCACAATGGTGACCACCCCAAGTTCGCCACCATAATTCATTTACCATATAATATTTCTACTTTTCTATATACATATACATATATTTTTTTTTTGTATATATATATATATATATATATATATATATAGATATATATATAAAGCCCCACATGGCTCCCCCTATCATAATTATCTAAAGATATGACCAATTATAATTGTCTCAAATGGCTCTTATGCATACTATGTAGCCATCATAGTTTAAATCCGATAGTACAATTTTTAGCTTTTTAACTTGTAATTGTTTTATCCACTGTATTTTTACAATAAATATAGAATATTTTTGCGCTCCCTTGGTAAAAATTCTCCAAATATACCCTGTTCCTTTTGTACAGTAATAACTGCCTGGGAGATGAATCTGTCATAATTCTAATAGATCTCTGTGAGAGACACTCCAGCACATGTCTCACCTACAGTATATATTGTTTTGGTAAATCTCCTCATATGACCAGAAATAGGCATGGATTGTGGCTGCAGCAAAACCCACTCTGTAGATGCCACAGAGCAGGCTTCTATGCTACAGGCAGTGCCGTAACTAGACATTTTAGCGCTGTGTGCAAGAAACGGCATCAGTGCCCCCAGCCCCTTCTGTAAAGTAGGGACAGTGCACACCTTAGGCGCGCATCCAAAATATAGGGGCGTGGCTTCATGGGAAGGGGTGTGGCCACAAAATAATACCAATTCATATTACGGTGCACAGTAGGCTCCATTGTTCAAATTACGCCGCACATTAGCGCCACTACACCAGGTAGAACACCTTTTACAAATTACGGCAGGTAGAGTCCCATTTTTACACATTACGGTAGACAGAGTCCCCTTTTACACATTACGGCAGAGTCCAACTTTTTACACATTATGGCGGACTGATTCCCCTTTTTACACATTACGGCAGCAGTGTCCCCTTTTTACACATTATGTGAGACAGAGTCCACCTTTTACACATTACGGCAGACAGAGTCACCTTTTTTACACATTATGACAGTCAGAGTCCCCTTTTTACACATTACGGCAGACAGAGTCAACCTTTTACACATTACGGCAGACAGAGTCCCCCTTTTAACACATTATGGGAGACAGTCACCCTTTTAACACATTATGGCAGACAGAGTCACCCTTTTAACATATTACGGCAGACAGTGTCCCCTTTTTACATATTATGGCAGTGTCCCCTTTTTACACATTACGGCAGACAGTCCCCCTTTTTACACATTACGGTAGACAGCGTCTGCTTTTTACACATTATGGCAGACAGAGTCCACCTTTTACACATTAGGTAGACAGAATAGATAGATAGATAGATAGATAGATAGATAGATAGACAGACAGACAGAATAGATGATAGATACTTACTGTCTCTCTGCTGGCTCAGGCAGTCAGGCTCCTTGGTGCAGCAGCTGCTGGCAGATCCCGGGCAGGGGAGGAGGAGGAGGAGGAGGGAGGGGGGCTCGGGAGCCGCAGCAGTGCACTGTAATTGGTGGTGGCGCTGCTGCAGCTGACCCTCTCCTTCCACATTGGCTGGCCACCACCGCTGTGAATGCTGGGATGAGGGAAGCGCATCCCAGCATTCACAGTGATGGCAGCCAGCCTATGTGAAAGGAGAGGGACAGCTGCAGTGGCGCCGCCACCAGTTACAGTGCGCTGCTGTGGCTCCTGAGCCCCCCTCCCTCCTCCTCCTTCTCCCCTGCCCTCGGAGCTGCTGCTCCTCTCCGTGCACACACAGGTGGCTTGTAATGAGTCAGTTTGACTCATTACAATGTCACAGACTAAAGTCCCCTTGGAACGGGGATGCGGCCAGTTGCGCCCTCAGGGCGACTGCGCTGTGTGCCAGGCACACCTGGCACACACTTAGTTACGGCCCTGGCTACAGGCTATATTATTCTCCAGTAAATCTAGGGTTGTCCATAGGGTATAATGTATATATTCAATGCAATAGTGTTCACATTTGAAAGTGCTTCTTATTGGTAAATTTACTAGAAGACATATATTGCAGCTAAATGAAATGGAAATGGGCCGTTTACACATAGTATAGCAATAAAGGTGTTATAAGGTTGATGATCTGTGCACAATGAGCGTGTTAAAGTACTTTCTGGCGAATGCGTAACAATAAATCTTGGATGAAATGTGTGCAGTAGATGAGGCTGGACTGAGTAACAATTATCTCCGAGTTTTGCTGATGTTGTTTTTACTGTATTTGTACATTTTCGCTGCAGGGTATGCCTCTCAGTCTGGAGCAGGCTGATGTCCCATGGACAAATACAGTATATCACAGCAGGCAGATTATAGCACACACCAGTTCATAGAGGGGCTGCATTAGTTCCTGCATTCTCCACCACTATACATCCAATTATTCTTTAATGGGATTTTGATCGTTTATTGTTTATTCGTTTGCTTTACTTTATTTTTTCTTTTTACTTTTGACTTCTTCGTTGCCAATACAAAACACTGAAACATCTTAACATTGCTACTTCAGAGAGATGGGAGATAGAAGTTGAAGACTAGAAGACATTTGCATTTTAATAGTCTATTTGTGCAATATGTATGAAGCAGATGTTTTACCCAGCTTTTACATTAAAACAAGTAATGGCATTGTAGAATATATGTCTCATTGTAGAATATATGTCTCACTGTGTCAATGGGGCTCACTTACTATTCACAATGTTAAATTGTGCTAATAGTCAGCAAGAATTTTACATTGTATCTGCACTTACACACATCTCAGTCTTACTTAGACTTTGTCATACATTGTGTATGTGTTAGGTACTGTATGCGTGTTCATGTGCATAGGGACTTCTGGGTCAGAACTGTGCAACTGTCAGCCAGGACAACAAGCAAATTAGGCCTGAAAAACAGCCCAAAAGAAAAACCTTAACACTCACAAAGAGTCATGTTTCAGCACTTAGGACAGAAAAAACACAGTGGAGGAAATCTACTGGGATCCATGGTTGAGAGACTAGACTTGACTTCAGGCATTAAGCAATTAATGGAATAGTGGTCTTCAGAGAGAAGGTAGCAATTAAAACTGGCAGAATAGATGACCTGTTTAGTAAGGGAACAGGAAAGTTCATATGGAATGTGTGACAAAGATCCACAATACAGTATGAGCCAGCAATAAAAAAAAAGTGAAAAGAACAGAGAAAGGCCACCACCATTTACTAGTAACAGTCAGATTAAAATGCATAGAATATCAGTGCAGTATATTGCTTATTATCATCCCTGATCTATTTATTGCTTATTGGGGAACTTTTTTTTTTTTAAACATGTTTTTATTTTAGCCAAGTAAAATTGTTCAACAAACATAAGTGCATTTTTATAATAAGCTGGAGCTGCTTTGTTGTGTACAATGAATTAAACATTGCTCCCACTGTTCAACTTACCATGAAGATGACGTTGCTGAGCTATTACATTTCACTTACATGCCAGATGGGCAATTTTTCTTTGAGTGCATTTGAAGCATGTTCACAGATATTTTCCTATCACACTTCTAAAACAGCTCCATTCCCTTCCAAAAATAAGGTACAAGAATGGAAATTGATGACTACCTCTATTGCCATGCTCCAGGATGTAGCGTGAGAAAGAGAAGACACTTATGGCCTGTTTAACAACCATCGAAAAAGGTCTGACTTTAGGTAATTTATTATATAAATGTTTTATAACAGAAAGAACATTTATTAAATGTACAATTTGTGTATTAACTCCTGTTTCAGAACAAGGATTATACAATAGTGGTTCTCAATTGCAGGTGCTACTTATTCTCTATACACAGAGGAGACCTCAATTATACCCCATTAATACCAAAATCCCAGGGCCAGCCTGGGTCAGTGAATAAAAGTTTTAAGCAGTGTCACAGCGGTTTCGAAGCACATCTAGGTCTTTTCTGCATAGAAAGCATACATGTGCAGTAGCTGAGAGGTGTCTGTAGACAGCAGCATCACTTGGTATGGTGACACCCGGTGTGTAAAATAGAACCACTCCTCGTGCGTGCCGAAGGTGTCTGTGGCCTCACGAGATGTTGGGCTACCATGGGAGACTCTGCCTGCACTGACGGCTCCTCAGTGACAATAATGTCACAGTACAGCACCCGTCTCCCCGTCACTGAGGAGGAGCCGGCATTTTGGTGTCAATCTGTCTGAGAGTGACAAACGGTTGTGCCCCACCCCAAGTGACACTTCTTGATTGCTGGGACAGTGTCCTGATTATTTATAATATTACAGGTTGAGTATCCCATATCCAAATATTCCGAAATACGGAATATTCCGAAATACGGACTTTTTTGAGTGAGAGTGAGATAGTGAAACCTATGTTTTCTGATGGCTCAATGTACACAAACTTTGTTTAATACACAAAGTTATTAAAAATATTGTATTAAATGACCTTTAGGCTGTGTGTGTAAGGTGTATATGAAGCATAAATGAATTGTGTGAATATAGACACACTTTGTTTAATGCACAAAGTTATAAAAAATATTGGCTAAAATGACCTTCAGGCTGTGTGTATAAGGTGTATATGTTACATAAATGCATTCTGTGCTTAGATTTAGGTCCCATCACCATTATATCTCATTATGGTATGCAATTATTCCAAAATACGGAAAAATCCCATATCCAAAATACCTCTGGTCCCAAGCATTTTGGATAAGGGATACTCAACCTGTAACATATTTCAGTGAAAATAGAATCCTTATTGCCACTTTAGAAATACACCAATCCATATCATTCCAAATGTATCTGAGGTTTACTGACAAGCCTCAATTTCAACCATGACCAGTTAGGATTTACAGGAGTGATTGAGTGTTATGAGCTCTTTTGCCTTTAAATTTGGAAATGTATCTATATGTCATACCTTAGGACTGGGACACATATTATCTCAGCCCCAAGGAAAGAACGTCTGACAGGGTCAGGGAGCCGCCAGAACCTGCATCTGAGGAATTGTTTTTGTGTAAATTATTTTGCATTGAGCAAGTGTCCAGACTCAATGAATACCAATTGATGGGGCGAAGAAGGCTGGGGGGTAGTGCTATGAATGTTTCAGCCTAGGGCAGCCATAACCTTAAATAGGCCTTGGTTTTGTAAATTTGAGGGGAATTCAGTTCTGCGCAATAGCCCCAATGTGTGTCCAGAAGTGTCGGACAAAGGTACTTTGTGGCCAGTAACCATAGAGGTGTGCAGGAAAATGAGTGAGGTTGGGTTACTGAATTCTATCTTGATGTGCTTAGCTGAACATTGTGATAGCATATTGTGTCCAGGGGGTACATGCAGGGGTTTTCTTCTGGGTGTATTCCTGCTGTGTGAAAACCCTCTTCCGTGTACAGCAAATTCATGGCAAACCTGGTCAGAGGTGTTGAAGATGTGAAAAATAAATGAATCTACAGATAACACATTACACCTCCAGGTCAGGTCCGGTTCTAGACTTCGTGGCGCCCATGGCAAAAGTTTCCATTTCCCCACCCCCCTCAAAAAAATAAATAGTCAAAATAGGGACAGTTTGAAAAAATATAGGGGCGTGGCTATATATAAAATTATAGGGGCAGACATTTCAAGTGATTGTGCTCGGCAAGAGCTCCGGCACCAATTAGCTACTATTACTTTAATTACCTGGCATCCGGGAACAGACATCTGCCTGCAGCTCTCCTTCTGTCTACCCTGGGCACTGTTGGGACCCCATCTGTGGACTTCCATCCACCGGTCTGGCCGGCCGGCGGCTTGGGGCCTACCAAACTGTCTGGCCTGCAGCTTACAGTCGTAGATGCTTAGTGGACCTCCCTCTCCTCCTATGCAGTTTCCTCCGTGCCTGCCGCTCTTTGAATCTGGAGCGCCAATCGTGGCTTGCGGATCGCCAGACAGTGAGAAGCTTCCGCTTGGCAGCTTCTCATTGGCTGGCAGTCTGCGAGCCATGATTGGCTCACACCAGATTTAAAAAAGATGCACCTTCTTGTGATTGGCAGCTGGTCCGCAAGCCGGGATTGGCTGGCGGCTGGAGCAAACTTTAAAATGCATAGTCCCCGGCACACTTTTGAGCGTGGAAGTGGGCAGAGGGCAAGCTCAGATGGCATTGGTGGGGTGACCCTCTCAGGCCATAGTGCCCCCGGCAGTCGCCCTGCTTTCCCGACCCGAAAACTGCCACTGGTCCTGGTTCCATTAAATATATTCCTCAGAATCTATTAGGGCAAAAATGTATGTATGTGAATGTTATTGACACTCGTATGTTTTTTTTTTTTTAAAGTGGAATTGCATTTAAATATGGAGGTTCCTTGGGTACTACTGGGTAGTGTGCATTACCTAAAGTTGGGAATGAGTGCTCAGATATTGGCCCTCATTCCGAGTTGATCGGTCGCAAGGCGAATTTAGCAGAGTTACACACGCTAAGCCGCCGCCTACTGGGAGTGAATCTTAGCTTCTTAAAATTGCGACCGATGTATTCGCAATATTGCGATTACTAACTACTTAGCAGTTTCAGAGTAGCTTCAGACTTACTCTGCCTGTGCGATCATTTCAGTGCTTGTCGTTCCTGGTTGACGTCACAAACACACCCAGCGTTCGCCCAGGCACTCCCACCGTTTCCCCGGCCACTCCTGCGTTTTTTCCGGAAACGGTAGCGTTTTCAGCCACACGCCCCTGAAACGCCGTGTTTCCGCCCAGTAACACCCATTTCCTGTCAATCACATTACGATCGCCGGAGCGATGAAAAAGCCGTGAGTAAAATTACTTTCTTCATAGTAAAGTTACTTGGCGCAGTCGCAGTGCGAACATTGCGCATGCGTACTAAGCGGATTTTCACTGCGATGCGATGAAAAATACCGAGCGAACAACTCGGAATGAGGGCCATTGTTGCTAGGTTACACAGGTTGCTAGGTCTGAAATAAACATACAGTATTAAAGTATAACTTCACCCCTCCTGCTATCCCTAGTGTTCATTTTGTAACAGTACATCTGACGGATGGCCAGGTGGGAAGGGTAATTATTGCATTTCATGATATACGTCTTTTAATTTACTTTTATTTTTTTCTCTTCCCACAGCAGCTGGACTTTGTAGGTATCCTGCTGGCTCACCAGCAACCACGTCATATTTTTTCCCATCTGGTGTTAAATGTACATTTTTTAACTTACAATGTAAAATGTTCTGCAGCCTTTTAAAAAGGCACAATTTAACACAGCTTAATAGCTGATAATGCAATTAGCTAGTAATTAAAGTTGGTTCTTGTTGTAGTCAGGGATAAATAATACATAAATATAAAACATATGATTGCTGTTTTTTTAAGTCTGCGTTTTTCCCAACTATGCAATTATTAGCGTACCATGAATAAATATGTTGCTACCTTATGCTCGCAGAAATTAATTACCAACTCTAAACACAGAGAAATAAAACCCAAAGCCTGTTTCTTAATTTTAAGAAAGCTTAAAGGCTCAAAGGTCAGTATGCCATTTGTGTATAGAGGCCCAGTGTTGATTATTTTTTGCTACTAGAGATGAGCGCCTGAAATTTTTCTGGTTTTGTGTTTTGGTTTTGGGTTCGGTTCCGCGGCCGTGTTTTGGGTTCGACCGCGTTTTGGCAAAACCTCACCGAATTTTTTTTGTCGGATTCGGGTGTGTTTTGGATTCGGGTGTTTTTTTTTAAAAAACACTAAAAAACAGCTTAAATCATAGAATTTGGGGGTCATTTTGATCCCATATTATTATTAACCTCAAAAACCATAATTTCCACTCATTTTCAGTCTATTCTGAATACCTCACACCTCACAATATTATTTTTAGTCCTAAAATTTGCACCAAGGTCGCTGGATGACTAAGCTAAGCGACACTAGTGGCCGACACAAACACCTGGCCCATCTAGGAGTGGCACTGCAGTGTCACGCAGGATGTCCCTTCCAAAAAACCCTCCCCAATCAGCACATGACGCAAAGAAAAAAAGAGGCGCAATGAGGTAGCTGACTGTGTGAGTAAGATAAGCGACCCTAGTGGCCGACACAAACACCGGGCCCATTTAGGAGTGGCACTGCAGTGTCACGCAGGATGTCCCTTCCAAAAAACCCTCCCCAATCAGCACATGACGCAAAGAAAAAAAGAGGCGCAATGAGGTAGCTGACTGTGTGAGTAAGATTAGCGACCCTAGTGGCCGACACAAACACCGGGCCCATTTAGGAGTGGCACTGCAGTGTCACGCAGGATGTCCCTTCCAAAAAACCCTCCCCAATCAGCACATGACGCAAAGAAAAAAAGAGGCGCAATGAGGTAGCTGACTGTGTGAGTAAGATTAGCGACCCTAGTGGCCGACACAAACACCGGGCCCATTTAGGAGTGTCACTGCAGTGTCACGCAGGATGTCCCTTCCAAAAAACCCTCCCCAATCAGCACATGACGCAAAGAAAAAAAGAGGCGCAATGAGGTAGCTGACTGTGTGAGTAAGATTAGCGACCCTAGTGGCCGACACAAACACCGGGCCCATTTAGGAGTGGCACTGCAGTGTCACGCAGGATGTCCCTTCCAAAAAACCCTCCCCAAACAGCACATGACGCAAAGAAAAATAAAAGAAAAAAGAGGTGCAAGATGGAATTGTCCTTGGGCCCTCCCACCCACCCTTATGTTGTATAAACAAAACAGGACATGCACACTTTAACCAACCCATCATTTCAGTGACAGGGTCTGCCACACGACAGTGACTGATATGACGGGTTGGTTTGGACCCCCCCCCAAAAAAGAAGCAATTAATCTCTCCTTGCACAAACTGGCTCTACAGAGGCAAGATGTCCACCTCATCATCACCCTCCGATATATCACCGTGTACATCCCCCTCCTCACAGATTATCAATTCGTCCCCACTGGAATCCACCATCTCAGCTCCCTGTGTACTTTGTGGAGGCAATTGCTGCTGGTCAATGTCTCCGCGGAGGAATTGATTATAATTCATTTTAATGAACATCATCTTCTCCACATTTTCTGGATGTAACCTCGTACGCCGATTGCTGACAAGGTGAGCGGCGGCACTAAACACTCTTTCGGAGTACACACTTGTGGGAGGGCAACTTAGGTAGAATAAAGCCAGTTTGTGCAATGGCCTCCAAATTGCCTCTTTTTCCTGCCAGTATAAGTATGGACTGTGTGACGTGCCTACTTGGATGCGGTCACTCATATAATCCTCCACCATTCTTTCAATGGTGAGAGAATCATATGCAGTGACAGTAGACGACATGTCCGTAATCGTTGTCAGGTCCTTCAGTCCGGACCAGATGTCAGCATCAGCAGTCGCTCCAGACTGCCCTGCATCACCGCCAGCGGGTGGGCTCGGAATTCTGAGCCTTTTCCTCGCACCCCCAGTTGCGGGAGAATGTGAAGGAGGAGATGTTGACAGGTCGCGTTCCGCTTGACTTGACAATTTTCTCACCAGCAGGTCTTTCAACCCCAGCAGACTTGTGTCTGCCGGAAAGAGAGATCCAAGGTAGGCTTTAAATCTAGGATCGAGCACGGTGGCCAAAATCTAGTGCTCTGATTTCAACAGATTGACCACCCGTGAATCCTTGTTAAGCGAATTAAGGGCTCCATCCACAAGTCCCACATGCCTAGCGGAATCGCTCCGTGTTAGCTCCTCCTTCAATGTCTCCAGCTTCTTCTGCAAAAGCCTGATGAGGGGAATGACCTGACTCAGGCTGGCAGTGTCTGAACTGACTTCACGTGTGGCAAGTTCAAAGGGCATCAGAACCTTGCACAACGTTGAAATCATTCTCCACTGCGCTTGAGACAGGTGCATTCCACCTCCTATATCGTGCTCAATTGTATAGGCTTGAATGGCCTTTTGCTGCTCCTCCAACCTCTGAAGCATATAGAGGGTTGAATTCCACCTCGTTACCACTTCTTGCTTCAGATGATGGCAGGGCAGGTTCAGTAGTTTTTGGTGGTGCTCCAGTCTTCTGTACGTGGTGCCTGTACGCCGAAAGTGTCCCGCAATTTTTCTGGCCACCGACAGCATCTCTTGCACGCCCCTGTCGTTTTTTAAATAATTCTGCACCACCAAATTCAAGGTATGTGCAAAACATGGGGCGTGCTGGAATTTGCCCATATTTAATGCACACACAATATTGCTGGCGTTGTCCGATGCCACAAATCCACAGGAGAGTCCAATTGGGGTAAGCCATTCCGCGATGATCTTCCTCAGTTGCCGTAAGAGGTTTTCAGCTGTGTGCGTATTCTGGAAACCGGTGATACAAAGCGTAGCCTGCCTAGGAAAGAGTTGGCGTTTGCGAGATGCTGCTACTGGTGCCGCCGCTGCTGTTCTTGCGGCGGGAGTCCATACATCTACCCAGTGGGCTGTCACAGTCATATAGTCCTGACCCTGCCCTGCTCCACTTGTCCACATGTCCGTGGTTAAGTGGACATTGGGTACAACTGCATTTTTTAGGACACTGGTGAGTCTTTTTCTGACGTCCGTGTACATTCTCGGTATCGCCTGCCTAGAGAAGTGGAACCTAGATGGTATTTGGTAACGGGGGCACACTGCCTCAATAAATTGTCTAGTTCCCTGTGAACTAACGGCGGATACCGGACGCACGTCTAACACCAACATAGTTGTCAAGGCCTCAGTTATCCGCTTTGCAGCAGGATGACTGCTGTGATATTTCATCTTCCTCGCAAAGGACTGTTGAACAGTCAATTGCTTACCGGAAGTAGTACAAGTGGGCTTACGACTTCCCCTCTGGGATGACCATCGACTCCCAGCAGCAACAACAGCAGCGCCAGCAGCAGTAGGCGTTACACGCAAGGAGGCATCGGAGGAATCCCAGGCAGGAGAGGACTCGTCAGAATTGCCAGTGACATTGCCTGCAGGACTATTGGCATTCCTGGGGAAGGAGGAAATTGACACTGAGGGAGTTGGTGGGGTGGTTTGCGTGAGCTTGGCTACAAGAGGAAGGGATTTACTGGTCAGTGGACTGCTTCCGCTGTCACCCAAAGTTTTTGAACTTGTCACTGACTTATTATGAATGCGCTGCAGGTGACGTATAAGGGAGGATGTTCCGAGGTGGTTAACGTCCTTACCCCTACTTATTACAGCTTGACAAAGGGAACACACGGCTTGACACCTGTTGTCCGCATTTCTGTTGAAATAGTTCCACACCGAAGAGCTGATTTTTTTGGTATTTTCACCAGGCATGTCAATGGCCATATTCCTCCCACGGACAACAGGTGTCTCCCCGGGTGCCTGACTTAAACAAACCACCTCACCATCAGAATCCTCCTGGTCAATTTCCTCCCCAGCGCCAGCAACACCCATATCCTCCTCATCCTGGTGTACTTCAACACTGACATCTTCAATCTGACTATCAGGAACTGGACTGCGGGTGCTCCTTCCAGCACTTGCAGGGGGCGTGCAAATGGTGGAAGGTGCATGCTCTTCACGTCCAGTGTTGGGAAGGTCAGGCATCGCAACCGACACAATTGGACTCTCCTTGTGGATTTGGGATTTCGAAGAACGCACAGTTCTTTGTGGTGCTACTGCTTTTGCCAGCTTGAGTCTTTTCATTTTTCTAGCGAGAGGCTGAGTGCCTCCATCCTCATGTGAAGCTGAACCACTAGCCATGAACATAGGCCAGGGCCTCAGCCGTTCCTTGCCACTCCGTGTGGTAAATGGCATATTGGCAAGTTTGCGCTTCTCCTCCGACAATTTTATTTTAGGTTTTGGAGTCCTTTTTTTACTGATATTTGGTGTTTTGGATTTGACATGCTCTGTACTATGACATTGGGCATCGGCCTTGGCAGACGACGTTGCTGGCATTTCATCGTCTCGGCCATGACTAGTGGCAGCAGCTTCAGCACGAGGTGGAAGTGGATCTTGATCTTTCCCTAATTTTGGAACCTCAACATTTTTGTTCTCCATATTTTAATAGGCACAACTAAAAGGCACCTCAGGTAAACAATGGAGATGGATGGATACTAGTATACAATTATGGACGGACTGCCGAGTGCCGACACAGAGGTAGCTACAGCCGTGAACTACCGTACTGTGTCTGCTGCTAATATAGACTGGTTGATAAAGAGATGTCGTAGTATGTATGTATGAAGAAGAAAGAAAAAAAAACCACGGTTAGGTGGTATACAATTATGGACGGACTGCCGAGTGCCGACACAGAGGTAGCCACAGCCGTGAACTACCGTACTGTACTGTGTCTGCTGCTAATATAGACTGGTTGATAAAGAGATGTCGTAGTATGTATGTATGAAGAAGAAAGAAAAAAAAACCACGGGTAGGTGGTATACAATTATGGACGGACTGCCGAGTGCCGACACAGAGGTAGCCACAGCCGTGAACTACCGTACTGTACTGTGTCTGCTGCTAATATAGACTGGTTGATAAAGAGATGTAGTAGTATGTATGTATAAAGAAGAAAGAAAAAAAAACCACGGGTAGGTGGTATACAATTATGGACGGACTGCCGAGTGCCGACACAGAGGTAGCCACAGCCGTGAACTACCGTACTGTACTGTGTCTGCTGCTAATATAGACTGGTTGATAAAGAGATGTCGTAGTATGTATGTATGAAGAAGAAAAAAAAAAAAACCACGGTTAGGTGGTATACAATTATGGACGGACTGCCGAGTGCCGACACAGAGGTAGCCACAGCCGTGAACTACCGTACTGTACTGTGTCTGCTGCTAATATAGACTGGTTGATAAAGAGATGTCGTAGTATGTATGTATAAAGAAGAAAGAAAAAAAAACCACGGTTAGGTGGTATACAATTATGGACGGACTGCCGAGTGCCGACACAGAGGTAGCCACAGCCGTGAACTACCGTACTGTACTGTGTCTGCTGCTAATATAGACTGGTTGATAAAGAGATGTCGTAGTATGTATGTATGAAGAAGAAAGAAAAAAAAACCACGGTTAGGTGGTATACAATTATGGACGGACTGCCGAGTGCCGACACAGAGGTAGCCACAGCCGTGAACTACCGTACTGTACTGTGTCTGCTGCTAATATAGACTGGTTGATAAAGAGATGTCGTAGTATGTATGTATAAAGAAGAAAGAAAAAAAAACCACGGTTAGGTGGTATACAATTATGGACGGACTGCCGAGTGCCGACACAGAGGTAGCCACAGCCGTGAACTACCGTACTGTACTGTGTCTGCTGCTAATATAGACTGGTTGATAAAGAGATGTAGTAGTATGTATGTATAAAGAAGAAAGAAAAAAAAACCACGGGTAGGTGGTATACAATTATGGATGGACTGCCGAGTGCCGACACAGAGGTAGCTACAGCCGTGAACTACCGTACTGTGTCTGCTGCGACTGGATGATAAATAATGATATAAAAAATATATATATATCACTACTGCAGCCGGACAGGTATATATATTATATAATGACGGACCTGCTGGACACTGTCTGTCAGCAGAATGAGTTTTTTATAGAATAAAAAAAAAAACACCACACAAGTGAAGTCACACGACGAGTGTTTAACTTTTTCAGGCAATCACAATATAGTATACTACTAACTATACTGGTGGTCAGTGTGGTCAGGTCACTGGTCAGTCACACTGGCAGTGGCACTCCTGCAGCAAAAGTGTGCACTGTTTAATTTTAATATAATATGTACTCCTGGCTCCTGCTATAACCTATAACTGGCACTGCAGTGCTCCCCAGTCTCCCCCACAATTATAAGCTGTGTGAGCTGAGCACAGTCAGATATATAATATATACATAGATGATGCAGCACACTGGGCTGAGCAGTGCACACAGATATGGTATGTGACTGTCTTGTACTCCTGGCTCCTGCTATAACCTATAACTGGCACTGCAGTGCTCCCCAGTCTCCCCCACAATTATAAGCTGTGTGAGCTGAGCACAGTCAGATATATAATATATACATAGATGATGCAGGCATGCAGCACACTGGGCTGAGCAGTGCACACAGATATGGTATGTGACTGAGTCACTGTGTGTACCGTTTTTTTCAGGCAGAGAACGGATATATTAAATAAAACAACTGCACTGCTGGTGGTCACTGTGGTCAGTCACTAAACTCTGCACTCTCTTCTACAGTATCAGCCTCAGGTCAATCTCTCTCTCTCTCTCTCCTAATCTAAATGGAGAGGACGCCAGCCACGTCCTCTCCCTATCAATCTCAATGCACGTGTGAAAATGGCGGCGACGCGCGGCTCCTTATATAGAATCCGAGTCTCGCGAGAATCCGACAGCGTCATGATGACGTTCGGGCGCGCTCGGGTTAACCGAGCAAGGCGGGAAGATCCGAGTCGCTCGGACCCGTGAAAAAAAACATGAAGTTCGTGCGGGTTCGGATTCAGAGAAACCGAACCCGCTCATCTCTATTTGCTACTATCAATTTTATGACAACTAATTACTCAGTTTTACAAAATCTCTCTCTCTCTCTCTCTCTCTCTCTCTCTCACTATATATATATATATATATATATATATATATTGCGATTACTATGTCAACATTCATTAAACATGAGAATTTCGACAACATGCTGACATATTCATAACGTCAACATGCTCTTTCTCCTATCATTCTGTCTCTAATAGGCCCTACACACTGGGCGATAATTCACAAAGATATGAACGATCTCGTTCATTAATGAACGAGATACCGTTTATATCTTTCAGTGTGGATGCACCAGCGAGGAATGATGCGCAGCCCCGCACTCGTTCATCGCTGGTGCCCTGTCGGCTGTGCATGCAAACCAATATGGACGATCTCGTCCATATTTGCCTGCACTTCTATGGAGCCGTGTTAGGTTTAGGAGGGTGTTAGGTTTAGGCACCACCGGGGGGAGGTTAGGGTTAGGCTGCAGGAAGGGTGAAGTAGGGTTAGGGGATATAGGACAGTACAATCATCCCTGTTGAGATTTCGGCCCTCATTCCGAGTTGTTCGCTCGTTGCCGATTTTCACTATATTGCAATTAGTCGCTTACTGCGCATGCGCAAGGTTCGCAGAGCGCATGCGCTTAGTTATTTTACACAAAAGTTAGGTATTTTACTCACGGCATAACGAGGACGGATACATTGTTTGTCCTCTATGATGCGGCCAAGATGGGTTGGCCAGCTTCTAAGCAGACCTTATCCAGATAGATAAAACTGACCATACGTCAGGCTTACCTTCATGCTAGGTTACAGCCGCCTACATCAGTAACAGCTCATTCCACACGTTCTGTGGGAACGTCATGGGCAGCTGGTCGTGGAGCTTCTACGACACAGCTTTGCCGTGCGGCTACATGGTCTTCAGTGCACACGTTTGTGCGCTTTTACAAGTTTGATACTTTTGCGGCATCAGCATCTAGCTTTGGCCGTCTAGTGTTACAGGTGCCAAACAGCTCTCCCGCCCACAGGGGAAACTTTGGTACGTCCCAAGAGTACTCCAGTGACCCCTAGTGGATGAAAAAGAAAATAGGATTTTGGTACTTACCAGGTAAATCCTTTTCTTTGAATCCATAGGGGGCACTGGACGCCCACCCAGAGCAGTTATACCTGGTTTGTGGTAGGTTCAGAGAATCTTATGGTAACACACTCTCACCGACTGGTTCAAATTAGCAAGTTCTATCGGGTTTGGTGTCAACTGTTAGTTGTCAGTAATGTTATGTGTCAACCTTATTGCTGTCCGTTTTGTTATATGTAATTCTCCATTGTCAACCTCTATAGCTCCTGTTCGGCTCAGTAAAAAAACACTGAGGTACTCTGGGATATGGAGGGGAGGAGTAGTCTCAAATTTTAATTTATTCAGTGCCTAGTTCTTGTGGAACCGTCCATATCCCAAGAGTACTCCAGTGACCCCTAGTGGATGAAAAATAAATTTGCCAGCATGCTAGACCTAGCAAATTCCCGGGTCTCATGTCTTAAAGGGGTATTGGTTTCAGGCAGATCCCACAGAAATCCATGATATTGGCTTCTGTTTCCCTCTGCAAAACCCCTTATACTGAGTGCGAGACAAAAAAGTACAGTTATCAGACTTGGGAAGCATAACATAAAACATAGGTTCTTGAGCTCGGTCCTCAGGATTCCAAAAATGGCACGTTTTCCAGGTCTCCTCACAGAATCTCAAGCAAAATAATGAACTCCACCTGTGAATCTTTTGAAATGTGTCAGTGAGTAATGAATACACCTGTGCACCTGCCGGGTGACCTGGAAAACGTGAACTGTGTGGGGTCCTAAAGACTGAGTTTGAGAACTACTGACATGAAAAATACAGGTACAATGTTTATCAAAAAATGCACGATTTACAAAAGACAAAAACTAACAGCAAGAATTAGCTGTATCAGCATTTCCTCAGCATGCTGGAAAAGCAGACAAGTATAGCCCACCTTGTCACATGAAACGACATGCTTCCATGGAGAAAGGGGGGCATTAAATATGACTTTATGAATGAATTGTAATATTCTATATCCTTTATTTACTATGTTGATATTTAAAATATGCAAATGTGCTTATGAAAACAAACCAAACTAAGGTAATACTTCATTATGAGCACAAAGACGTTGGCACTATTTCCAGCTACGATATTATGCTTATAGTGCCAACATCATAATGACTAAATTTATTCAGTTGTAGTGATATATTGGCTTCTATCTCCTCCTAATAATTACTCCAATCTATCTTCTCCTAAAACAATTAAGCCAAAATTCACACCTTGAAAAATTAAGAAGGGTGCATTTAAATAGACTCTTTCAATGTCACATTAATCCTAGAGCAGCCAATATGATTCATAGCCTTCTGAACGGTGAAAGATGTCTTAAAAAACATAAGTGACTTTGTCTATATTTGCATTAACGCAGCATGTATGGTCAAGGCTACAGCTGTAATTAAGATCTCCCTAGAAGGAATAAAATGAACTCTAATCAGCCTTTAAATTCCTACTGAGAAATGAATTAAATATTACGTAATTGTGTTAAATGTTGTGGATTGGAGTCCTGAGGCATGGCCTGATCCATTAAAATGTTTTGGCTAATTTATGCCAGATGGTGATTTCATCTCAATTATTACCTGAAACATATTTTAGTTTAATTTGTGAGTGGCCATTAATGCATGAATGTAGGTAACCTTTTTATGTCTGTGTTTCTGCAAGTTGCTGATCTCCTTCCATTCAGAAGATTTTGCTAGTGTTATTCATTCACTGTATGCCAGCCATTAAAAATATGAGGTTCTTATGATAATTTCTTCATTATCAAGTAGACAACTTGTCCACAGAAAAAACAAAGGCTGTATGAAGCATGAAAATGCTTTACAAGTAGCTTTTGGCGTGTAATGAAAAAGGGGAGGGGAGGCAGGAAAACCTAATTACGGCACTTATCTTTGCATTTGCATTATAGGTAGTGAGTAACTGCTATTTTCTGTCTCACTATGAAAGAGAATGTGTTCACACTTTTCTTCACAGTTCTCTCATCCTACTCACAAAAGTTTACAGCAGTCCCTGGGCACAATGTATGAGTCGGCAAGTTAAGGGGGATACACACGGAGAGATCCGTGCTTAAAATCTAAGCAATCTAACTAGATTGTTTAGAAGTTAAGCATGGAACTCTCCGTGTGTATGCCCCACAGTGATAGCGATGCGTGGCCGCGCGCGACGCTATCGCTGGTACTAGATTGGTCTGCATGCATGCCAAATCTAGTAAAATCACTAAGCACAAAAGTACACATTGCTCCGTGTGTACAGGAATAGCGATTCACCCCCCCCCCCTTCCCCACCACTTCCCTGCCTCTGCCTGATCCCTCCACCTCAACTGTGCCAGGAGCTACAGAGGCAAGGAACCAGTGTTTTGGTGAGTATAAACACCTGGGAAGTGGCAGTGGGAGAAGGCAGTGCTGTGTGGGTATGGAGTTGCCACAGGTGTATGACTCCCGAACTCCCCTCCCTCCTGCCCATTAGCAGCGCGGGTGTATTCACCCAGTCCCTCCTCCCTCCTACCCATAAGCAGCGCGGGTGTATTCACCCGGTCCCTCCTCCCTCCTACCCATAAGCAGCGCGGGTGTATTCACCCGATCCTCCCCTCCTTCCTACCCTATGGAGCCGCGGGTATATTCACCCAATCCCCCCTCCCTCCTGCCCAGATGCAACACGGGTGTATTCACCAATCCTTCCCTCTTTCCTACCCTATGCAGCCACGGGTGTATTCACCCAATCCCCCCTCGCTCCTGCCCATAAGTAGCGTGGGTGTATTCACCCAAATTCCCCTCCCTCCTGTCCAGATACAGCACGGGTGTATTCCCCCCATCCCCCCTCCCTCCGGCCCATAAGCAGCGCGGGTGTATTAATCCGATCTTCCCTCCATCCTGCCCATAAGCAGCGCAGGTGTATTCACCTGATCCCCCTCCATCCTGCCCACAGTATAAGCAGCGCGGGTGTATTCACCCAATCCCCCCTGCCCAGAGTATATGCAGTGCGGGTGTATTCACCTGATCCCCCCACCCTCCTGCCCAGAGAATATGCAGCACGGGTGAATACACCCGATCTCCCCTCCCTCGTGCCCAGATGCAGCGCGGGTGTATTCACCCGATCCCCCCTCCCTCCTGCTCATAAGCAGCGTGGGTGTATTCACCTGATCCCCCCTCCATCCTGCCCAGAGAATATGCAGCGCGGGTGTATTCACCCGATCTCCCCTCCCTCATGCCCAGAGTATATGCAGCGCGGTGTATTCACCTGATACCCCCTCCCTCCTGCCCAAAGTATATGCAGTGTGGGTGTATTCACCTGATCCCCCCTCCCTCCTGACCAAAGTATATGCAGCGTGGGTGTATTCACCTGGTCCCTCCTCCCTCCTGCCCAGAGTATATGCAGAGCGGGTGTATTCACCCAATCCCCCCTCCCTCCTTCCCAGAGTATACAGCGCTGGTGTATTTACCCAAACCCGCCGATTAAGCTTCGAGTGATATTTCCCAATTCTTCATCAATGTTTTTTCACCCGGGAAATAATTTTTTTCACCCGGAAATACACAGGTTCAGCAAAACCCGTGTGATTTCGGTAGAAACAGCATAATTTTCAGGGGAAAAAGGGGCTGTTTTGGGGGACTTTGCTTCGCCTGGCGGAGGCGGGTGAAACAAATCCCCATAAAGCCACGGCACGTGACGGCTTATCGGAGCTTATTAGATAGCTCCACCCCCGGCGATACTTTTACAGCCCCAGTCGGTGCAGGTAATTGAATATCCCCGACAGTATGCATCACGGGTGTTTACACCCGATACCCCCTCCTCCCTACCGCAGCCAGCTGCCAGCCAGGATTGGCGAGGACCCTCTGCGCAGCAGGAGCAGAGAGACATCATTTGTGTAAAAGGGAACTATACCTGGTATAATGTGTAAAACTGAGCTCTACCTGCCGTACTGTGTAAAAGGAAGCTGTACCTGGTGTAATGTGTAAAAGGAATCTGTACCTGGCATAACGTGTAAAAGGAAGCTCTACCTGCCGTATCATGTAAAAGGAAGCTGTACCTGGCGTAATGTTTAACATGAAGCTGTACCTGGCGTAATGTGTGACAAGGCCTCTACCTGACGTAATGTGTGAAAGGGGGCTCTACCTGGTGTAATGTGTGACAAGGACTCTACCTGGTATAATGTGTAAATGGAAGCTGTACCTGGCGTAATGTGTAAAAGTGGGCTCTACCTGGCGTAATGTGTAACAAGGGCTCTACCTGGTGTAATGTGTAAAAGGAAGCTGTACCTGGTGCAATGTGTAAAAGTGGGCTCTACCTGGCGTAATGTGTGAAAGAAATCTCTACCTGCAATAATGTGTAACAGGGGTGATAATGCTGATTTAGATTACCTTATAACTTCACAATAATGGGTAAGAGACACAGTACGCAATTGGCGTATGGGGTACCGTAAGGGTACGTATTTAGCGTAGCATACGCTAGTCCGTGATCGAGACGCACATGCGGCACGCTCGCTCACAGCTTAATACGTGGTGTCGAGCACGCTATAGGCGAGCGACTACCGTAATGCTACGCTATCAGCGTAGCGGACGCTCGAGACCACGAGGAGATCACGAGCGGCGCAGACGCTCACAAGATGACAATCAGTAAACCTTGAATGTAACACACAGAAAGGATATTCTTATACTGTAAACCTTGTACTGAAACACTGTAGCGATATAACGCTGCTTAACCTTGTTAACACTAAAGCTGTTTAAGCGATCGAGACGCTCCTATTACCCTCTGCAATGTAATGAACACACCATACCGTGCTAAGGATCCAACACCTTTACTAACAAGCTTTTAGTTATATCGAAAAGGGGTAAAACAGTTACAAGTCATACACTACATACTAACATATAATTCTAACAGAATATCTAGACAGAAATATATAATAACGTTACAATCTTAAACTAAACAGAGAGAGAGAGAGAATGTGGCCAATACAAACAAAGAGCGAGATGATCACAGAGAATTACTTACACACACTGGGAACGATCGCAGCGCAGCCTGGTACCAGCTCCGAGTTAGTCAATATGAAAACCGTTTGTGGAGAGTGAGCGAGCTCCCCAGGCTGGCTGATCTTATATACACTGAGTACAGTATACTACAAAGGGACCTATAATCTCATTGTTCATTGGACACAGGAATGTCTCCTCACATCATAACAAAAGGTCATAGGTTAGTTTGAACAGGTGGGCTGTGACTATTTCAAACAGCTCAGGTGGGAGGGAATCTCCGGATTTCCGCCGCATGGATAATGAATCGCAAATATATGAAATGTCCAGAATCTACTAATGGCCATAACTATACGCAGGAGCGATTAATCTTTACCTAACCGACACCGGATTGTTGCTATTAAAATACTCTTCGGTTAGCTACCAGACACAACTGTTCAAACCCTGTCTGACCCTTCGTACCATACAAAGAGGGATTCCCAAGTCCGTGAACAAGTCACATTAAACAAACTTACAATTATTACTAAGGGGAACATTACCTATAAAACCTGCTATATGGATTTATTATCTAACGATTGAGTCGCCTGCTAGACGCACACAAACTCTACCGTAAATGCACATACCACGCGCTCGAGCGCATGGCCGAGGCGCCATCACGCGGCTGCGAGTATCCGCACGCACGGGAGAGAATGTGCACGTGCAGCAGGCACGCGCAAGAGGTGAATATATGGCAACGTGTAGCATGATATTTTTCTGACTTTGACAGTCCACCCTTTGGCAGTCACCAATAACTGCCACTTCCTAAAACAGTTCAAAAAGAGAAAAATATATGTCATGTATAAATACATTTCTATGATTGGGTAAGGGAGAAGAGAAGAAGGTGGGAAAAAGGTATGACCTAGTGAGATAGTAGAAGCATGTGTGTATGAGTCCATGTTTGAGGGGTCATGTATCATCGTGCCGTACGTGTTTTAAATCAAGCTTCGAGGTATTGCGAAGTATACATTTGAATTCCTTCTTATCCCGTAGTACGGGTCTGTGGATGGGCTGTCAAACTTTACCGAGCTCTTTTCGGCTTTTGGTTGCAACAAAATGGGGGAGCACATTTTAGTTGATGATACATGAATGGGGGGATATGTGAGTGCTGATATCTGTGCCTATATTCCCTATCGACTATGTGTGTCATTACCTGAAGGTTGTAGAGATGAAGATAAGAAGCAATTATGGTAAATGCAGTCATAAACTATGTGAGTTTAATATACATTCGTTGATTGAGGCCTTGTCTGATGTCTTGTCTCGATGTACATGTTGACTGTAGTCTCCCGATGCTTTTGCTATAATTGCTTGAGCAAAAAGCTTTCTCAATGTCCATAGACTTACAATCTTTGAAGTGTTGGGCTATCGTAAAATTTTAGAGTCACTAGGGAAAATGGGGGTCTATGGCATTGTCCATCAATGGTCTGCGTAAAAGGTTGTCAAATTCTTCTTCCAAGCGGATGTCTTTGTACCTTGGAGGAAAACAAAGGAGAAACGGGTGAAAGAAACGGACCGTGGAATCACATTTTCATCACAACATTGTCTCTATCGTTGGGTCATAAATCAAATTTGTTGTTATTACAGTTTCCTCACTCCTTAAACTCATCACTCGGGCACTACGTTTACACTTCGTTAAAACCCGAACGCATCTAAATATCAGACCAACCAATATGGCGACTCCCAGAATACACAAAAGAAATTTCCCTACATCCATGATAATACCTTAGGCCCATTCTCCTAAACCAGAGAACCAATTTCATGGGTTCAACCATGACACCCAACTAGTCAGCTCATTACCCACAGCCGCAAGGGTGAGATTGTGTTTCCTTCGGAACTCCCATTTTAATTGTAAAATGTCATCCATCTTTTGGTCTATGACCTCGGCTGGGTCCTCCGTGCTGTTTGTAATGTACGTGCAGCACTTGATTCCATATTGAGTTGCCAGGGTTACGCAATACCCGCCTGTCACAGCTGTGAGGTAATTGAGAATCATCCTATGCTGAACCAGTTCTGTTTTGTAGGCTTGTAACTCTTTCCCAGTGTACCTGAATGTGTCGTCATACATTTCAGTGATATTGTCTAATAAGTTTGCAAGCGCAGATATATATTTGTAATTTATCACTCCTCTGGCGGTACGAGTGATATCTAACGCGAGTAGGAATTGAATCCCGGTGGATTCATGGATCAGGTCAGAGGCTGAATGCTCTGTTATTTCTATCAGGTGCCGTTTAACGATGTGCTCGTAATGAGTGTGAGTATAAGGAGCTTGGGCACTGCGGTGAATATCTTTCATTTTAGTGTGGGATACAGTCATTACCTCAGGCAGTACTTTTCCAATATAACATAACCCTTCTGAGTTTGGGGCAAGCCACTTATACGCCTTCCTCCCGCATATGAAATATGCATCATCGGGGAGAACATATGGGACGGAGTGTGACATAACCATATTACAAATTTTCCATGTGAACTCTCCTAACCCTAATTCTTCCATCTGTTTAGTACA
This sequence comes from Pseudophryne corroboree, assembly GCF_028390025.1. Taxonomy (NCBI): domain Eukaryota; kingdom Metazoa; phylum Chordata; class Amphibia; order Anura; family Myobatrachidae; genus Pseudophryne; species Pseudophryne corroboree. The sequence continues at coordinate 658,723,334 of NC_086449.1, read as the reverse complement.
CGTATCAGTTTGTACGATCTGTGCACAGTATCCTGGTGATACTTCTCCAACTCGCATGATCCTTCTTCCTAAGGTGTACCTATACCGAAAGAATTTCCTATGGTCGGCTATCTGGCGTATAAGTTCTGTGTCTATGGGCAATCTGTCGGCTCTATGTGAGAATGTCATGGTTTGATTACTCCATGACACTTCCCAATTTCCCGGCTTTCGGGGATTGGAAATGTTAAAGCACACTAAGGACCTATCCACATGATATTGGTGGAGCTTCAGACTAGGAGGACTAGAGATATTAAACCTCTTGTCCACCGGCCTCCCACCACTTAGCTCAAGTACCTCTCCTACAGTTAAAGGGAATGGTACTAGTCCTGATTTGCTATGGCCTTGAGGTACTTGAGAGCATACCCAACAGTCTGTCTGATTTAACACTTTACCCACTAAGGAGTGATAGTCACTCAATGGATGCCGGTCCATGTGGACATTAAAACTGGACTGACATTTCTTTATGCACCCATCCTCAACTATATTGTCACAATGTCTACAGATGCAGTTCTCTTCAGCTAACAATCCTTCACAATTCCTTCTATTGTCAATGCTACCAGATCGTTTTCTGATACTCGCCTTTACTCTGAGATTATGTTGTTCTTGGAAATCTACGCCTGCATCCTGGTCATCAGAACCCATTCCTGACCCTTTCTCGACCTCCATGGTACTCTCACTGAAACAGACTGCTCTGGTTAACATCATGGTCAACAGGAAAATCCAGGTCACAGTCCCTTGGGGCAAGTTCATCTTTGAGGAGTAAAAGGAGAAAAATAAGAAGGGGGAAAGGAAATAGGAGGGAGGTGGGAACTGGAGAAAATAAAAAATGGGAAAAAGAAATCTGGTTCGACAAGCTTCCGGTCTCGTTATTCTCAGCGCTCAGGTGTCGTCTCAATCCTCCCTGAACAGACACTCTAGTGATACAACCTCTACCGTCTGTTCTTTATCACGGGACCTCTCTGGGTCAGTGACCTTTTTACAATGAGACAAATGGACCCAAGTCTCTCTCTCGGCAACCTTCAAAGCAGTTGTGCTGGTCAATAAGACTTGATATGGTCCTTCCCATCTGTCAATAAGGCAACCTGAGCGTAGAAAATTCCGTATCATTACATAATCCCCAGGTTCAATGTCATGACAATTACTGTCTGGCAAATCAGGAATCACCAACTTTAGATTATCATTCTGATTCCTCAATTGCTTACTCATCTTAACCAAGTACTTTACGGTTACTTCATTGTTACATTTCAAATCATCCTGGGGGTTAATCATAACATGGGGTTGTCGACCAAACAGAATTTCAAAAGGAGACAGATTAAGAGGGGACCTGGGAGTGGTTCTGATGCTGTATAATACGATTGGCAAAGCTTCAGGCCATAACAGTCCTGTTTCAGTCATTACCTTGCTCAATTTATTTTTAATAGTGCTGTTCACTCTTTCCACCTTCGCGCTCGCCTGGGGGCGGTACGGAGTGTGCAGCTTACTATTAATTCCCATCAACTTACACATTGTTTGAAAGACTTCACCTGTGAAATGGGTACCCCTATCACTTTCAATTATTCTAGGGATACCGTACCTACACACAAATTCCTGCACAATTTTCTTTGCAGTAAATACAGCGGTATTTGTGGCCGCAGGAAATGCTTCAACCCAATTTGAGAATACATCAATACAGACCAAAACATACTTTAAATTTCTACAAGGTGGCAATTGTATGAAATCAATTTGTATTACCTGGAAAGGGCCATCTGTCGGAGGGATATGGGATGGCTCTGTCGGTATTGCCTTTCCGATATTCTTCCTCAAGCAGGTGAGACATGTCATTGCTCTTTTACCCGCATGGGAAGAAAATCCGGGGGCGCACCAATAAGCTCTTACTAGCTTGCACATCCCTTCTTTGCCTAGATGAGTCAGCCCATGTGCTGCTTCCGCTAGACTTGGAAGGTATGCTCTGGGTGCCACTGGTTTACCATGTCCATCTGTCCAGAGTCCTGAGGACTCCTGGTAATATCCTTTTGACCTCCAGACTGCCTTTTCTTGTGGGGAACACAAATTTTGCATTTCACACAATTTCTGTGTGTTTACAGTATTAAATACCATCAGTCGTGTACTATCTGTTTGTATGGGGATACTAGCTGCTGATTTGGCAGCTTCGTCTGCTCGGCTGTTACCAAGTGATACCGGGTCTTGGCTATACGTGTGAGCTTTACACTTGATAACAGCCACTCTGTCGGGTTCCTGTATCGCTGTTAGAAGTCTTCTGATGTGGGCTGCATGCGCTACGGGTGTGCCAGCTGCCGTCATGAAATTTCTGAGGCGCCATAGGGCTCTGAAATCATGGACTACTCCGAATGCGTACCTAGAATCTGTGTAGATATTGGCTGACTTGCCCTTAGCCAATTCACATGCTCTGGTTAGGGCAACTAGTTCAGCAACTTGTGCTGAGTGAGGTGGGCCTAGCGGTTCTGCTTCTATGGTACCTTGGTCATCTACGACTGCGTATCCAGTACACAAGTCTCCCGAGTCCGTCTGTCTGTGACAACTACCGTCAGTGTAGAAAGTAAAATGTACATCTTCCAGTGGGTTGTCACTGATGTCAGGCCTTGCCGTGAAATTTTGGGTCAAATATTCCATACAATCATGTGTGTCATCCTCTGTATTAAATCCTCCTTCACCATTATTCTCATCCTCCACCCTTTGTGCCTGTTCAGGCACACCTGGGAGATACGTTGCAGGATTTAATGCGCTGCATCTCCTTATGGTAATGTTTACGGGGGCCATCAATGCCAATTCCCATCTTGTAAACCGCGCTGATGAGACGTGTCTGGTTTGGGCAGAATTTAGTAAGGCTGACACTGCATGTGGTGTATGAATTGTGAGGTGTCCTAGCACTACATTTTCGCTTTTTGTGACTAGCAATGCTATTGCTGCAACGCTTCGCAAGCATGTGGGGAGGGATCGCGCTACCGTATCCAGCTGAGCGCTGTAGTAGGCTACCGGCCTGCTGGCATCACCATGCTTATGGGTTAAGACACCTGCTGCGCAACCAGCACTCTCTGTTCCGTACAGCTCAAAGGGTTTCCCATAGTCAGGCATACCTAATGCCGGTGCCTGTGTTAGGCACTGTTTTAGTCTTTCAAATGCCATCTCAGATTCGTCTGTGTGCGAAATCTGATCAGGTTTACTTGATGAGACCATCTCCTGCAAAGGTAGGGCTAGTACGGAAAAACCTGGGATCCAGTTACGGCAATACCCACACATTCCTAAAAACGTTCTAATCTGTTGCTGGGTTTGTGGCAGGGTCATGTCACGAATTGCTTGAATTCTATCAGCGGTAAGGTGTCTCAGTCCTTGTGTTAGACAGTGTCCCAAATACTTCACACGAGTCTGGCATAATTGTAACTTGTCTTTGGAAACCTTGTGTCCTGTGTCTGAAAGATGAGACAGGAGCTGTTTCGTATCTCTCAGGGACGCTTCCAATGAATCTGAACACAGTAGTAAATCGTTCACGTACTGTATCAGTACTGATCCACTCACTGGTTGGAAAGACTGTAAACAATCATGCAGAGCTTGTGAGAAAATACTTGGACTGTCTATGAAACCTTGGGGTAAGCGAGTCCATGTATATTGAACTCCTCTGTATGTAAATGCAAATAAGTATTGACTGTCAGGGTGCAGAGGTATCGAGAAGAAAGCGGAGCAGAGGTCAATCACAGTGAAAAATTTGGCAGTGGGAGGGATTTGCATTAGGATGACAGCTGGATTTGGCACTACGGGGAATTGACTCTCAACTATTTTGTTGATCCCTCTTAGATCCTGCACTAATCTGTAACCCCTCCCCCCACTCTTTTTAACAGGGAAGATGGGACTATTTGCAGTGCTGGACGTCCTTACCAGAATGCCCTGTTGTAGCAAGCGCTCTATTACAGGGTAAACTCCTAACTCCACCTCTGGCTACAGAGGATATTGTGGGATTTTTGGAGCTATCCTACCATCTTTTACTTGCACAACTACTGGGGCTACATTTGCCATCAATCCAGTGTCTTGTCCATCTTTGGTCCAAAGTGACTCCGGTATCTGGGAAATCATTTCCTCTACCTTGGACGGACACCTATTTACAACAACAGTGTGTGACATTAATCTTGTTGGGGAGTCTAGCATATCTTGCGCTTCCTGAGCGTGGTTTTCGGGTATGTCCAAGAACACACCTTCAGGAGTACAGTATATGACGCATCCCATTTTGCACAGTAAATCTCTCCCTAAGAGATTAGTCGGAGCCGATGCAGCCAGCAAGAAAGAATGCTTGGTATGCAAAGGCCCTATCGTAATCTCTGCGGGTTTGCTTAAAGGGTAGTGCTGTACTACTCCTGTTACTCCCATGGCTGGAATTGTTTTACCAGTGGTTCTCATGCCCACGGTTGAATTTATCACTGACTTGGCCGCCCCCGTATCTACAAGGAAATTTAGAGATTTACCAGCTACATCAATTGTGACCTCGGGTTCACTTCCAAGGTTCGCAATTAATTTCACTGGCTGCAGATTACAGGTGTGGCCTCGCCCCTATGGTGCGTGGTGGCCTCCCTGTATTGCGCTGGCAGCTATTACCTGTGAAGGGGGTAAATGGGATCTATCAGTGACTTGCCAGTCTCTTTTTGGGGGATACCTTTTTGTTTTCCCTGCGTGTGGCTCATAACTCCGTCTCTGCGGTCCTTGCTCCCAATTTCGTGTGTCATGTCGTTGTCTAGGGGGTTGGTATGATCTTTGTGCATTCTTTGATTTACAGTCTCGTGCAAAATGTCCCTCTTTATGACAGTAATAACAAGTTACCACATTTGACTTACCCACAGGGGTTGGAGATTTATACAGAGATGGCCTTGTGGTCAGGGCCTGTATACTTACGGCCATTAACTTATCACTTTGTGACTCCCTGTGTCTGGTGATATTCCGTTCATGATCAACAGCGGCCTCTCTCAAAGTAGCCACCGACAGACCTCGCCAACATGGTTGGGTGGTCTGTACCCTTGTCCTTAATACTTCTTTTAAACCTTCCATTAACACAGATACTGCTACTGCTCTATGATTTACATTTGTCGAAATGTCTTCTATGCCTGTATACTTAGCCATTTCCTGTAGTGCCCGATGAAAATAATCAGCAGCTGTTTCTCCCTCTTTTTGTTTGATGGAAACATTTTTATTCCATTTGGCAACAGCTGGAAAATACTCTTTTAACTGTAAATTTATTCTCTTTACATTATCTTGGTTGTACACATCCGTAAGGGGTACATCTTCATCTAATTTACAGTCAGCTAAAAATCTTGCTGAGTCGACATTGGAGGGTAAACATGCCCTCAGCAATATCTGCCAGTCTTTGTTATTGGGCTCCACAGTATTTCCTAGATCTCTTATGTATTTCTGACTAGCAGCTAGATCTTTCCTAGGATCAGAGAATTCAGACACCATTGTTCTTAATTCCATTCGGGAAAAGGGGCAGTGCATGGCGATGTTTCTGACAGGAGTGACTCCTGAAGTATCAGTTTTCCCATTTGGCACTGCTATTACCCTAACGGGATTAAGTCCAATAACATCCTTCTGAGTAGATTCTACAATATGTGGTGAAATGGTTTCAGCATAGTGTATGGTGCCGTACTTACCAGATGATACGACCTCACCTGTCCCTCTGCTAGGGGGCTTTGACGCTAATCTTACGGGTTGGGCCGTGCCCACTGTTGTTTCTGCTGTGGTGGCTGCTAGAGAGAGTGCCGATATTGTTGTTGGCTCATCCTCTTGATCACACTCCTGGTGAAAGTTTAAAACAGGGTACAGCTTGCACGGGTTAGTATTTGCATCAATAATCTTAGTCACATTATTCTTAACATTTATACAGTTACTAAGTGCATGTTTATCATTCACCAGTGTGCCATTCTCTGTGACCACCTGCTCTCCCGTTATGTATGGTGGCGGTGGCGCCGTGGCTATCAGTTTCTTGATAGGGTTAGATCCAGTCGCCTGAGCCAATCCTCTCTGTATTTCACCCTCCTGCTGCCATAACTGTAAATAGTCATAATGTTTGATTCGTCTCTTTGCAGATTTAATGAGACATATCCTTCTCCTTAGATTTTGCAACACATCTGGGCTAAAACTGCCTACCCGTGGGAACTTTTCCCCATCGTGCACAGTCATTCTTTCCCATTAATCGCACAAAACCTCTGTGTGTGATCCGTATTTCTCACACATTACATACCTTGCCGACCCGATTGGTCGGTTTACTAAGTCAACCCGAACCGAGGTTGATCGCCCCCTACCTGAACAACTGGCCCCCATCTTTGCAGGTGTTGCTTTCACTACCTCTGACCTTCAAATCAGGGTCTTCAGCGAACCCTTACAAAACCAAGATGTCCTGGGCAGGCCGGCGGCGAAGTTTACCGAGTACTCCACTCACTCGCCCACGTCGACTAATACGCCCACACACTGCCTTAGCGCTGGCGTACTCAACCTAGGGCCCCTGCGACCTGAACCTCTATTTACTGGAACATGTGGGTGTGATCCGAAGAGCACTTAACCCTTTCCAGTAACTATTGGTTGTTGGATAGTTCCCAAGTGACTAGCGAACTTCCCTTAAAATAAAAAATATTACACAAATCACGTTAGAATGTACAAATAGCGTTTATGACCCCTCTAGCGTACGCAAATGGTACTGGGTCAAGTTACTAACTAATGCACACAATTACGTGCGGTACAATCGTTCTGCACATAAGCAACTAATCTCCGCACGAGCGACCAGTGGAATCGAAAATTGTGGCTGCGAATTCCTTCAGCCTGAGCTTAATGGCCTATATGGGTATCGCACCAACCCTTTCTGGTGTTGTGCTACTCTTTATCTATAGCGGACTTCTTAGTCTGCTGTACCTGGACCTCCTGGTCTGTCTGGACCTCCTGGTCTGTGCTACAGTAGACCTCCTGGTCTGCTATACTCTAATGCTCTTTTTTAAATGTTTAACAAGGGATGCCTCCCAAGCCACCATGCAGTCACTTACACGTATGTACCTTCACGAGAACTCGATGATTTCCTTTGGTTCAAACCCCAAAAATTAGAAACTTATATATATATGTATACACACTCTTTCACCTCATATACACTTTACTTTCGTTTCTGCGCAGAAATCCGTTTCATTCAGTAACACAGTTTAGTCCAGATGAGTTGCAAATTAGAGAAGGATCTATTAGCTTAAAATTTTGTACACTGAAATTGACTTGCGCTATTATCGCGTTACCTCCTTTTCGCCTATTTAAAATAATACTATCGTGTGATTCGTATTATGTGGGCGTACCCAGACGCTCCGTTGCGTAATATACGCTCCGTGCGTCGACCCTTGCGTCGCGTACTCTCGTTCTGCCCCTTGTTAGAGACACATGTAAGTAAGCCAGGTATGTCCACAGCAACACAACTAACACGTTTATCAATGTAAATGACCTTTAACTGTAATCATCTACTGAACACCACACAGAACTTCCTTGTATTTTAGGCAAGCCGTGTGCGTGTTTTACAAATTACTTCCTTACGTATTAATATTACTTTTAACTACCAATAGCAACAAATCTTTCTCAGCACGTTATCAATTGTGAAATGGCAAACAGGAAGGTGATATGTGAAAATACACAAATGAAAAGAGATACAGTTGTGTGTGTGCGTGCGTGTGTACGCAAAACAGAAATAAACAGTTTTTAAAAAAACAATAGCGTATTGTTCTTACCTCCGGTTCCGGATCCCACCAGCACTCCTTCAATCTAGCGAAACAGACGCTTATCTAGTTAGCACTCCTGTATCCCGATACGAAGGGATACTGCCTTCCCGCCCTTGCTGACAGATAACGTTTGTTTTCGCTAGTGCGGATATGTGGAGGACGGACGAGCCGCCAATTGATAATGCTGATTTAGATTACCTTATAACTTCACAATAATGGGTAAGAGACACAGTACGCAATTGGCGTATGGGGTACCGTAAGGGTACGTATTTAGCGTAGTATACGCTAGTCCGTGATCGAGACGCACATGCGGCACGCTCGCTCACAGCTTAATACGTGGTGGCGAGCACGCTATAGGCGAGTGACTACCATAATGCTACGCTATCAGCGTAGCGGACGCTCGAGACCACGAGGAGATCACGAGCGGCGCAGACGCTCACAAGATGACAATCAGTAAACCTTGAATGTAACACACAGAAAGGATATTCTTATACTGTAAACCTTGTACTGAAACACTGTAGCAATATAACGCTGCTTAACCTTGTTAACACACTGTTTAAGCGATCGAGACGCTCCTATTACCCTCTGCAATGTAATGAACACACCATACCGTGCTAAGGATCCAACACCTTTACTAACAAGCTTTTAGTTATATCGAAAAGGGGTAAAACAGTTACAAGTCATACACTACATACTAACATATAATTCTAACAGAATATCTAGACAGAAATATATAATAACGTTACAATCTTAAACTAAACAGAGAGAGAGAGAGAATGTGGCCAATACAAACAAAGAGCAAGATGATCACAGAGAATTACTTACACACACTGGGAACGATCGCAGCGCAGCCTGGTACCAGCTCCGAGTTAGTCAATATGAAAACCGTTTGTGGAGAGTGAGCGAGCTCCCCAGGCTGGCTGATCTTATATACACTGAGTACAGTATACTACAAAGGGACCTATAATCTCATTGTTCATTGGACACAGGAATGTCTCCTCACATCATAACAAAAGGTCATAGGTTAGTTTGAACAGGTGGGCTGTGACTATTTAAAACAGCTCAGGTGGGAGGGAATCTCTGGATTCCCGCCGCATGGATAATGAATCGCAAATATATGAAATGTCCAGAATCTACTAATGGCCATAACTATATGCAGGAGCGATTAATCTTTACCTAACCGACACCGGATTGTTGCTATTAAAATACTCTTTGGTTAGGTACCAGACACAACTGTTCAAACCCTGTATGACCCTTCGTACCATACAAAGAGGGATTCCCAAGTCCGTGAACAAGTCACATTAAACAAACTTACAATTATTACTAAGGGGAACATTACCTATAAAACCTGCTATATGGATTTATAATCTAACGATTGAGTCGCCCGCTAGACGCACACAAACTCTACCGTAAATGCACATACCACGCGCTCGAGCGCATGGCCGAGGCGCCATCACGCGGCTGCGAGTATCTGCACGCACGGGAGAGAATGTGCACGTGCAGCAGGCACGCGCATGAGGTGAATATATGGCAACGTGTAGCATGATATTTTTCTGACTTTGACAGTGGCTCTATCTGGTGTAATGTGTAAAAGGAAGCTGTACCTGGCGCAATGTGTAAAAGGGGGCTGTACCTGGCGTAATGTGTAAAAGGAAGCTGTACCTGGCGTAATGTGTAAAAGGAAGTTTTACCTGCCGTGCTGTGTAAAAGGAGCTCTACCTGGCGTAGTATGTAAAAGGAAGCTGTATCTAGCGTAGTGTGTAAAAGGAAGCTGTACCTGGTGTAGTGTTTAAAAGGAAGCAGTACCTGGCGCAATGTGTAAAAGGGGCTCTACCTGGCGTAAAAAGTCTTTTTTTGTTTAAGGGGGGATAAGAGGACAATCCTAGCTACTATACACAGAGCAAAGACAACAGAGCAAAGACCCCCCCCCCCCCACCTTCTATAACCAACCCACTAAGTAAAATGTTTTTTTTTTTTTTTTGGCTTAGCGCAAATTGCTCAGCACAGATCGCTCAGCACACATTGCTAGTGTGTGTATAGCGTCCAGAGATGTGTGCTGAGTGATCTGTGCTAGATTGCTCAGCACACATCTCTGGCACAGATCTCTACATGTGTACTCCCCTTTACTCCTTTGAACTCACCATGTTTACCGTTTCTATAGTAAACCAAATATACATTATTTTAAAGTGTACATGTCAACCATGTACAGTAAAGGCATCCATGTAGGCTGAGTATTCAGCATATCAATACTAGGAACCAGTAATTCATGAATTAGTCCTCATGGATTTAAGTCAGACCGTTTCTGGGAGAGTTTACTGGACAGACTGATAGCCACAAGTGGCAGAACCTTTCCCTTCAAATCCTATATTTACTTTTATAGATCATACTATAGGCTGGAACCTTCTATACAAGAGGTCCTCAAACACGGTCCTCCAGGCACCTCAACAGTCCAGGTTTTAAGTATATCCATGCTTGGCCACAGGTGACTTAATTAGTACCTCAGTAAATTTGATTTAACCATCTGTGCTGAGCCATGGATATACTTAAAGCCTGGGCCGTTGGGATGCCTTGAGGACCGCGGTTGAGTACCTCTGTTCTATACTATGCTTTGGTATATACTGGGGCTGATTCACAGGTCACACACAGAGAAAATATGCTTCTCTGATCAGCTGCTGCATCAGAAGACGCAGTATCGGATCACATTTGGGCAGCCATTGGTCATCTGACTAAATTTACCCAGAATGGCCACTCAAACTCTGCAGCCAAGGGCAGTAATTCTGTGTCGGAAGACGCGACACTGTTCTGGCACGCTGTGAAAACAGGGCTCTCTGGCACTACCCCACCCCCAAATGGCCACAGTCTGTCAATCAGTTTGTGGCTTAGGTGCACTGCGTGCGACTATGCAGGACCCAAACATGCGCAGTTAATCAACCATCGGAAATGTGCATAAACCATCGGTTTGCGTACATCTATGAATTACTGTATGCCCGTTTTATGTACATAACTGTAATACAGCAAGTAGCAATGGAATGGCGCCCATTTATAATTTGTGTCTGTTGTTGTTCTAGTTCTCTTTCTTTTTTTACTGTTTGTAATGGGATGCAGTCAGCATGTCGATGGTCACAGTGGCGACAGTCATGATGTAATGTTGACAGTTATGATGCTGACATTGTTGAAATGTCAACAGCTAACATGTTGACATCTGCACACTGTGAACATGTTTACATGACATTGTGAATGTCGGCAAGTGAAATGCAGATATTTTGTAAAATGACAACATTAGGATTAGGGTTACGGACATATACATACCATTGCGACTTTAGTACTAGTTTCTGGCTAATGCCGTAAAACTGCAACTGCCAGGACATTAACTGTAGGGTTAGACTTGGGGTTCTCATGGCCAGAGCAGCCGCTTTGCTGCACCTCCTATGGCCCACATTGTTAGCATGTTGACATTTCAGCAGTGCTGATGTGTAGCCCTGTGGTTATAAACGGGCTAATGATGCTAGCAGTGTTCACAATATATACACGTTATAAATGTATGTGGGACTGTTAAATGCTGTATAATTTACTAGGAGGCCCCCTTGGGGTGGGGGTGTCGGGGCACATGGTGGTGGTGGGGAGGTTTCTGGTGGCTGCATGTGGGGAGAAGGAGAGACCGGTGGGGACAGTTGGGGGAAGTGGTTGGACTGATGGACAGAGTCAGAGGTCAGTGATTCCCCCAGGGAGAGCCCGGTGGGAGGGCAGCTGAGGAGAGACCGAGGGTTCCCAGACGCAGCTACTATCGGAGCGACTGAAGGACCGGAGATCGGAGCTTTTGAGACCAGCAGCGCTGAATGGTGCGGCAGAGCGGTTATTGTACCTCCCTCTGACTGCAGGGTAGCCGAGGTCCCTACTAAAACGCAGCAGACTGGGAGCCCTTCCAGCGGTAGACACAAAGGAAGTGATGGTGGTTCAGGTTAGCATACCCAAAGGCTCCAGTTAGCGCTTCCTGGTGAGGGGTGAAGCTGCAGCGCTAGACAGACAGCCAGCTGCGCCGTCCGAAGAGGAGTCGGGGGAGTGACAGATGCGTGTGCAGTGAAACTAGAGAGGAGGTGTAAGTGCGAAGAATCATTCCCCATCAGCACACTCAGCCCATTAATCTATATGCATTCGGACACACAGCCACACAGGCATAATTTGATAACCCATCACTGGGCAGCATTCAGTTAAAAAACGGAGCACCATGCTTGCCTGGCAAAGCATATATATAGCTCTAAGACATATCTGAGTTAACATGAAATAACTGTTGCAATGAGACTAAACTGCTATCATTAAAGGGAAACAGCTAGCAGCCCAGGAGAAGGATAGTGGAAGTATGTTACATACATTAATGCGATTGTGTACAAGAGAGCATAGAGGTGTGGACAGCTGCAGGCAATAGTGACTGGATATATCTATGTGAAGCAGTAACATAAGAGCAAGGAATTGTTTGTAAAACGTAGAATGGACACACTGCTCAATTTATAAGAGTGATAAATCCAGTCAGTTAATGGAGTGAGTGAATGTTAATGAGAAATGTTCCCAAAGGAATGGCAAGGTAGTGCCACCCCCAAGATCGAAATATATTCAGGGAGTTGTACTTATACAAAGAAGAGATCCATACACTGTTAGTCAGTTATGGGCATATAAGGGATACCTAGCCAGAGAGCAATTACATTGTATCAAATTTAAGGGTTCACCCAGAGACCATTAATGCAACACAAATGTAGAATGTATTAAGTTGGCCACCAAGAATAGCACTATAATTACAACTATCTATGAACTGCTTATGCTAGGAAGCTGCCGTAGCTAATTCAAGAGGAAAGAGTTATATTCGCTGAAAAGCCAGTGAGTCCGGAATGTAAATTTGTAGGACTATTATATATCTATAGTACAAAGAATACAGAAACTGTGGTTCGATAAAAAGTGACCTAACAGGAAGGGAAAGGAAAAGGATCAGGATCTGGAACCTGAGGATTATAAATATATCATAAGACTTAAGAGGAATCTCAGTGATATCGGAACTGTTATATAGTATTAATTGAACTCCGTCAAAGCACTACTAACATACATTGCTCAAGGGCCTCAATTGCGCTATTATTTTTCCTGAGAGTACCTGGGTCACTCATTAACTAATATAAAGTTTTTTTTTGTATTGCATGCATATATTTTTATTGTATAGGCACCTTAGATAAGGGGGAGGGATTTCTGGAAATTCTATATTCCATATGTTTGCATAGTTTGTCCTATGTTAACTGCAACTCTGATATTGATGTATTAAAACCCAGATAGTTGTTATACTTACCATAGTTGTCGCTTGTACTCAAATCCATGGGACCCGAAAGAAGAAGAATCATCATAGGAAATACACAAGCATCTTGAATAGGTAACATTGTATTTACACATATACTTAATATAGGCTTACCAAAGCGGGCCTATAGATATTATTCTAGCTTGGGTGGAGGCACTTATGTACTGATAGCCCCTGGGTGGTGAGAAAGGGGTTACACTGACATGCTCAATTTCTACATGGCCAACATCGACATGTTACATGCCGACATTATGACCCTGTCAACATTCTCAATATCCACATGATGGATGTCAACATGCTGTCGACAAAATATACAGGTTTGGCCAATGTGTAATGGCCAATATGATGTTGTCTCATGACGCTTGCACGTTCTCCCTATGGTCCAGCATGTTCTCACTGTGCTGTATGAGTCCACAGGGACTGCAGGATTCACTGCGTTCCCCTTTTCTTAAGGCTGTTTATTGTTTGATGGATTCAAGAATGTGTCATGACCAACCTAGACAAGTATTATCAATTTAGATCTTTAAGCCAAAACACAGTGGACCTGATTCAGTGGGGGACGTAATGCCGATGTTTGTGCAGTTGAGTGATTATTTGCTACTACGCATGTGCGAAAGCATGACGTGACTGTTCGCAGAGGCCACTGTTGTATATGGAGTTGCTGGCATTAGAATTGGTGGCACAAAACCATAGGAGTTCCTGAGTAGTGACTGGTAGGTGTCCTGAAATGAACACAAAAAAGGTGACACGGGTATGAAAGCAGCTGTGTTCCCAAATGTAGATCCGAAGCCACAGAAGCCATGTTTAGAGGAATTTCAGATGGAGACAAATGTTGATGGTGCATACGATGGTGAAGTGTTCACAACCACCAGAGTTGCACTGTCCATGGGTATTGAAAGTGGGCGTCTCGGGGCTTGCACGTTAGTACACAAGGGGAAGCCGGAACCTGCTTTTGCATATTAGCGCAGCTGGTACTCCACAAAAAGTCGCAGTCACCGATGCACTAGCATCCACCTCTGAATCTGGCCCATTGATTAGCATTGTAAAGTCACAGCTTTTATTTACTAAATCTATAAATGAATTGTGGTCAAGAAAACATTGTAACTCCCAGCTCTAGCCACAAACAAAATAAACAAATGGGAGGTGGATGTACATCCGAGAAGCAACCTGAGATGTAAATTCTCCAACCACCCTTAATTCTCTGCTCCCAACCTCAAGGAAGTAACCCAGGACCCACTTAAGAATAGAGACAATGGGCCCTGTGAAAGGGATGGTGCCCCATAACTGTCTCTTGTGCCACTGTGGCTACTAAGGATCAATGCTTTCCCACCTTAACCAGGTTCTGCAGGATCCCCAACCCACCACCTAAAAGACCCTACAAATGTACATTCAAGGAGGACAACAAGCTAACCAAGTTCAAAGACATATCAGATGCACTTAATCTGGCCTATAGAGATAGGCAAACATGGTACCAGCTGTGTGGCAATATTAATGTCATATATGTACATGAGAATATATGCTAGCGTAGGGACTTGCAGAAACTTGGAGTCTGTTGATGTGGGCTTCAAGTTTAAATGTTTAAATCAAAATATGACAAGCCTCCCTCTATTTTATTTGCACCCAGATATGCAGTATACTATTGCTAGCGCTGATAGTGAAAGTCTTTATTTTTTGTATACCTATATGACATTAATATTGCCACACAACTGGTACCATGCGCAATGTGGGTGAAACAGAACTAGAAAAATAATGAAAATCTCCATAGATGCAATAAATCACAAGCAGCAAGCCAAACACAATAAAAAAGCCACACTTAAAGGTTACCGGTGTTTTTTTTAAATCTATTTATAGTCTCAGTGGTTCCAATGATGTGGAGTCTCACTCAAACTTAGAGATGGTTTATTACAGGCCATAATTAGCCACATAAAAAATTCTCTGCACCTGACAGCACAAGAATGCACTGCCTTATGTCCACTAAAAAAATAGTTGCCCATGTAATACTTTGCGATGAATTCATTTAGTCACACATAATAAAATGGGAACTCTTGCCTGTCGTAATGTGTAAAATGGGGACTCTTGCCTGCAGTAATGTGTAAAATTAGCTACATTTTAAGTATGTAGGAGAACATATTACTGCATCATGTTTAAACAGATCTAATGTATTCAGATGCAATGCAAAAGAAACAACAGTATATGTACACAGACTCATATGCAATAGGCACTTATCTAACTATTCGTACTCAAAGAGTAGATAGAGACTTAGTGCTGTATAACCCATACTCAGTAGAGTGGGATACAGGGAGACTTACCCCACTTCCAGGACCGATCAATACGTTAGCAAACGCTGATTGGATCCAGACGCTACTAGTGTACACTGCTGCTCCATGAACCTATAGTGAACACAGACGCTCAGTGAACACGGATGCACCAGTCGCACAGACGCCTATGCTGCGACTGGGTCCCCTTAGTGTACAGCGTCTGAGACGGAAGCGGGAAACAGTTCATGGCGGGAGACTCAGAGGAAACTGGTCATGAACCATGAACCGGGGGGAGGGGCGACCAGGAGAGCATCTGACTCCCCACTGCTGACATCAACCCTAGGGATCGCAGCCTCATACTATTCCTGGAGCATCTGATCCCTAAGGCCTAGCGCTGGTGCACCCGAGGTGGCAGTCGCGTCAGCGTCTGTTTGGTGGTCTCCTCCCAAAACAGTGCGGCTGTGTCCATATTCCCCTTCTAAGCGGAACCGATGCCTTACCTTCTCCCTGTGCTCCGGCCACAGCCTGGTAACATCTGCTGGACCTGCTAGTATATCCGACACAGACGGCCGCCGAAACAGCACTGTACTCGTGGGTAAGCGTTGTCGCGACCCGGTGGAGAGTTGTTGGAGCAACTCTTTCTAAGGTACGTATAAGACGCTGTTTAGAAAGATCACTCAGAAAAATAGTAAGACTATAAAAATAAAATAAGAAAGCTTAGGGCTGCTAAAAACCAGCAGCCCTCTGACCATGGTCCGGCTTCAGCAGCACCAAACAAAAAACTGATTTGCCTGAGCAAGGAGGAGGGGATATATGGACGGGCCCATTGCATGCTGGGAGGCCGGAAAAGCTTTGACCGATTGGTGCAAATCCGCTATTGCTTCATCATATCCCATTGTTATCCTGTGGATAACCTGTAGACACTGCCGGAGAAAATAGCTTTAAAAGCTCTAGTTCCCAAACACTTGCATACAGCTATGTTTGGACAATACGACAGCGGTGTCGTACATAAACAGAATGGGAGGCACCAAATCAATATCCCTTTGCAGAGAAGCCCTAGAAATTTGGCAATGGGCAAACTCAAAGAGACATCATCCTTCTCACATCTTACATTCCGGGTCAACCAAACGAACTAGCAAAATCATTATCCACGAAAAAATTTCCCTAGATTCGGTTGCAGTATTCAGACTCGGTTGCAGTAAGTCAAGTCTTTCAAAAAATACTAGAAACCTTCGGAAAATTAAAAATAGACCTCTTTGCCAAATGCTCAGATCGTGTGCTTCGTATCCAGAATATGGACCGAAGGGGTATGGAAGATGGATGCAAAGTCCTTCCCATGGATGGACCTTCCTCACCCCTATGCCACCCCCCCGGCCCTTCTCCTGAAAGTCCTTCAGAAAATCAGGTAAGACCGGATACCCCAGATAGTGTTAGTGTAAACCTATGTGACCATCCAGGGTGTGGTTCCCTCTAATCAGCCAACTACGCAAAGGCCTCAAAATTCCCCTGGGACTATCCAGGGAATGCTTCCAGGGAACTCCCGACATACTGGAGTCTCTTCCCCAGTGCATGTGGATGGCAATATCACTGGGCTGTTAACTGACCTTTCCCTAGCATCTCCCACAAAAGCACTAATTAACGCTTCCTTAAGACCCCGCACTAGAACTAGATATTGTGCAATTATTAAAGAATTTGATCTCTGGAGAGCTCAAGAAATTTCATCTACTCGGGGTTCATTACTCCATTTAGCTCTAGACTTTCTAGCCTCTAAATACCAAACAGGTCTAGCCTCTGCTACAATAAGGTCATACGGCTCTGCTTTAGCCATTATAATCCCTCTACCTACTCAGAGGTATTCACCTCTCTAGGCCCATCCTACCAAAATATTCCAATACATGGGACATTGAACCATTCCTATCTTTCTTGGCTTCCTGGGAACGCTAATATCAGTGTACTTTCCCGCAAATTGGCATCCCTACTAGGTCTGGCTATAGCAGCAAGAGGGGCCGAACTTACCCTTATTCACATCTCGGACCCATGGCTATCGCGCACCCCAACTGGATACCACACCATCCTTAAGGGGCATACAAAAACCTCTTTTTTTAATACCCCAATAGTCGAATTCAACATCATACAAGATCCTGCAGAACCTATTCTATGCGTGGCTTCATGCTTATTAGCCTACCTTACCCTAACGGCACCAATTAGGGACAATATCACCCAGCTCTTCATCACCTAAATCCGCTACTATTAGGGGATGGATAGTAGCCTCTATGAGGGAAGCAGGAATCGATACAAACCATTTTAAACGCCATTCCCTTTGGGGAGCAGCTGCAACAGGAGCGGCTGCTAAAGGCACTCCTCTGCAGTCAATTATGCTAGTGGCAAGATGGTCCTCTGCCCGTACCTTTGCATAACACTATTGGAGACCAACCGATCTGCAAAAGATCGAGTTTCTCAGAGCAACCACCAGGTATGTGCTAGTCTGCCCACCTGCTGTTGTTAGGTGGCAAGCGTCCCGAAGAAAAAAATACTGGTTTGCAGGAATCTATGACCTGCAAACCGGATTTGTTCTAGGGAAAAGAGTGTCCACCTAGCAACAGCTCCCACCCGTCCCACCCTTGGTTTACACCAATGTAGCTAGGTCTGTTGTTTCCTCTTGATAACTCTGCTGGATATTGATATTCCCCTTATGTTACCTAAGGCGCACCGAGGGACCAAAAGAAATCGCAAGCAGCTGCCATTAAAGAACAGAAGTAGACTTCGTCCTACCTCCAAGAATAAAGCCGAATGTTGGACCGAGTTCTACCCGTTGTAAGATTTTGTTTCTACTGCTTTTGCTTACAGCATTCAGTTTGTAAAGCCATTGCTATGGCCCAATTCCTTCCAAACGGCTGTCAGTTTACAGTTTAATAAATCATTCCTGGTTCAATCCACGACCTGTTTGTGGTTCTCTTACAGTGACTAATCCAGGGGTAATTAAGCTTGAAGGTTATACTGCCTTCCTATATGCTTTAGGGATAGGTTTGTCATCAAATTAATACAAAAGAAGTAGAAGAACAGGGATAGGTTTGTCACCAGTGAGCTTCCAAAAAATCTAATCAGTGGACGGGGTGCGCGCTCACGTGCCCACGCGCGAGCACGTGACCACGGGCGCCCACTCACCGCTGGAGCTGTGCAGGGAGAGGAGTGAAAATTCTTTCACTTTCTCTCCCTCAGCGTTTTCAGGATGCTTGCTGCCTAACCAACCTGCTGTTGCTAGGTGGCAATCCTGTTCCCTAGAATATATCCTGTTTGCAGGTCATAGATTCCTGCAAACCAGTGTTTTTTTCAACCTCAGAAACTATGTTACTATGTAGTGTCATCCCTGGCAGAATCTGAAGAATCCGGGAGATATGACCTACACAGCAGGGCAACAAGAGATTTATGACTGAAACAGGAGCCTCCCCCAGGATGCAGGGAGGGTAGGCAACTATGGTGGGGGACCTGTTACAATCCATGAATGGGGTGCAGTGATTTAAAATGTGGTCAGTGAGTGAGGAGGGATAATAATGAGTATTTTAGGTGATGAGGCTTGCTACAACCAGTAAGCCTGAGTCATTCATATACAATGCCGTCAGAGAGAGAAGGTGTAATAATGGGGTATAGGGGGACCTGCTACATTCAGTGAGGGAAGCACTGATCTAAAATATAATTCCCACCTATTGGGGAAATGATGCATATATTTTTGGGGGTCTTTATCAATTGAAGGTCACCGAGACAAGGGTCCGATTAGAGTCCCAATCCAGCGGTCAGTAAGAAGTAAAATGATAGCTTACGCTATAACTTTACTTCCGGGTTTAGTCCCGGCTATGAAACTGTTCATGCCCAGTGATCCCATCCACATATTCAGTGTGCAAAAGACTTGCAATGGTCATCACATTCACACCAGCCAAGCTTGCAAGATCCCACAGTGTCCAGACTTCTCTAGAGAACAGTGGCTAATGCCATCTGAAGATGGTGTTAGCTACAGCAGGAAAGTTCTGAAAAGTGTAACCTTTGAGAGCTAGTTACTGTACATACATAGCTAGCACCATAGAAAACTGTGGCCATGGCTGCTGTGAGAGCTATTGCTTGCAGAACAGGAGAAATTTCCAATATCGCCTGCTTTTTAGGATTAGTACTGTACATTTAGGTGAAACTTAAGTCTGCCTTAAACATGGTAAACATCCATTTATGTATGTTTATAGGTGAGAATTATTCCTATAAAGAGACCCTGCAATAATTTCGGAGAAACTGGAGCAAACTTATTGGAAAAAACAGCCGTAATGCTCACAGGGTTGTGTAACTTTCCTCATATTCTGGTTCCTCATGCCACAACGCAGGTAACTGTCTTCTGAGCCTGCCTTTTACTCACCTACTAGTTAGCGAGGGGCAACTTTCAACTTGATGTCTTTCTCCTGTTTTAGAGCCCCCACCTGATCCACGCCAATTCAATGTTCTGAGAATCTCGCAATGGTGTGTAGTTTAGGCTGTACCAAATCAATGATGTTGCCACCTGAATGGTCTTTACTGGCAGCCTAGCACACAATGATTTTATCCAGCAGGGACTAAGCAAAGCCTTTCCAGCTTCACTTGTTTCCCATTGCTGGGTATAGGTGATGCCATCTGAAGATTTATTTTCACCACTTTCCACTGCTTGCTAAATTGCACAGACGGAAATACGGAAATCGCAAGATATTTGGAAGCCACAAAAAGTGGTTATCACTGCTTTGTAAATAGAACCCTGATTACTTCTGTCCAAGCTGTAACAAGAGCAACTAATTATTTTGACTTTTAAGGTGCCCATACACTTAAGGGACTTCTCAGAGGGGGAAATCGCATAAGATTTCCCATGAACCGCCCGGCAGCTTCCCGGGTGGCAGGATCGCATATGATACATCGTATGCGTCCTTTTGCATACGATGTATCATATGCGATCCCAGCCATGCATGCAGGATCCGAGATATCTTTAGTGCAGTACTTCTGATTTAGGGGCTCCGATCTGATTCTCACGGGATCGAATCGGAATTAAAGCATATGCGGTTTGCCCGTTTTAATCTGATTTATCGGCCCGAAACGTCGGAATCCGATGAAATCGGGCAAAATCGCACTAGTGTATGGGTACCTTTAGAGCATTGTTTTCTGTTTTTTAAGGACATTGCTTATTGTTTTGTTTTTTCATTTTGTTTAGAAAGTCTGCAAGATTCTAAACATCTTGAAAACACTATAGTACATTATTTGTTTAATAGTATTAAGCCCAGGGGCGGATTGGCCATAGGGCTCACCAGTTATCACCACCCATGTCTGCGGGGCCTGTTTTGTGTGTTGTCATGTGACCCCGCCTCCCACATGACAGGCAGCCCACCGCACTCAGTACACTGCTTTTCCTCCATTGATTCTGTTATTCCATTTCTGCAGTACAGCAACTCTGAGATCCAGTGATGCTGCTATGGCTAGTGGCAACATGGTATGTTATACCTCTTGTGCTGCTCATGTCGGGCCACTTCTACAAAATTTTACAGGGCCACTTTTAGTTCCTAATCTGCCCTAGTCTGCAGCAAAAAATGAAAGGAAGGACGCATTTGCGTACAATCAGGCCCTATGAGGAGAAATGCTGCCCCCCTCAACAGACCCCACCCCCTTCATCAGACCGCACCCTCATTAAGACTGCTTACATAATTTCCCGGTCTGGTTTTCCAACCCGATCCACCCCGATTAAGGGGGGCATTTACTAAGCAGTGATAAGAGCAGAGAAGTGAGCCAGTGGAGAAGTTGTCCATGGCAACCAATCAGCACTGAAGTAACATCTATAATTTGCATACTATAAAATGATACAGAGCTACTGATTGGTTGATGGGGCCACTTCTCCACTGGCTCACTTCTCCACTCTTATCACTGCTTAGTAAATATCCCCCATAGCCCACTAGCGCATAGGAGTTTGGACAGAACTGATACAACAGGTGCATATCTTGTTTATACTGACAGGCTGTTCTTGGCGGAAAGCACAAGCATGGCTCTACCCAGGGACGGATTATCCAGAAGACGGTACAGGCAAGCTCCTAAGGCCTGATGGCCTTCCTTCAATAAATTTTTTGCCCAAGTTAGACATTCGGCCGAGTTTCAAGCACTCACTAGGCAGAGAAGAGGATCAAGTGCTGCAGCATGCAATGCGTCCTGTCTTTTGTTTACATTGTTTTTTTCACAAGATAAGTACAGGTGTCAGCAAGCCATTGTTATCCGGGCATGTTGGCACTTGTGGCTCACTAAGTACCAACATCAGCTATCAACTGTGACAGCCGTTCTCACAGTGGGCGGCGGGGAAGAAGGAAGCAGCAGGACTTGGAGGCAGCCGATGTCTGGGTGCAGGGGGAGCTGCGGGCCCTGGAAGCAGCTTGGGCCCTATAGCAGCTGCACCCCTTGCACCCTTCCGTAGTTACACCACTGCAGACAGGCTTGTTGGACCTGTAGTCCACCTGTAAAGAACAATATTATTGTTACTTTGTTAATACTGTTACCGTCACACTCAAGGTCTCGGGAAGGATGTAATTTTGTGGGTGAGCCCAATTTCTTTTGGATTCCAGCTCTGGGCTGTCCAGAGCTGGTTGCCATTATGTCAGGGTAATGCCGTGCTGCATGTCCCTTTGCTACAGCGTCAGCTGCTCTCGCTGGTACAGCCTAATGCTGGTTGTTGTAAAATAGAGGGGACCCTATATTCCAATAACACACTTGACTAAGAGGACCAGGTCTGGTTCATAATAGGTGGGGTAACCCACAATATATTTTGGTATTGAAAATTAATTAATTAAATGGGAAAAATGGAGCGACATTTCCTAGCGTGAAACTATAAATGTGGATATTACCAATTTGTAATTATATGGCAGTCACATTGGTTGTATTGTTTAATAAATTATGTCAAATGTTTAATGGTGCAATATAAAGTTCCTTTTTTGTTTATTGTAAAGTTATATATAAGAACAGTTTATTGTACTCTAGCAAAAGTTTGCTATTATTTTGTTCAAAATTGTATGGTTTGTGATCCAATTTATTCATGCAGTGCTAAATGATATGTTATTTTAGCAGAAATGGAAGATAAAGTGTACCTCTCACAGGTTCATTTTGTCCTAAGAAACAAAAACATAATTGTATTACAGGAAAACCAGGGCACGTAAAGGGAATAAAGTGTGAAAGTAAATGTGTTGGATAAAGTGTGTACGTGTGCTGGTGTCGGATAGATATAGTGCATGCGTTATATCACATATGGCTAGATTCGTCTTTGCTTGGAAAGTGATAAAATAGAGTGAAAAAGTACCAGCCAATCAGCTCCTAACTGTAATTTTTCAAAAACAGCCTATAACATGGCAGTTAGGAGCTGATTGGCTGGCACTTTTTCACTCTCTATTTTATCACTTTCCAAGTGATGACGCACCTAGCCCATAATGTGTAACAGATAGGAATTCTAGGACATCTACAGGAGGAACATTGGGGGTCATTCCGAGTTGATCGCTCGCTAGCAACTTTTTGCTGTGCTGCGATCAGATAGTTGCCGCCTATGGAGGAGTGTATTTTCGCTTTGCATGTGTGCGAACGCTTTTGCAGCCGACAGCACAATTTTTTTTTTTTTGCAGTTTCTGAGTAGCTCTGGACTTACTCAGCCGCTACGATCACTTCAGCCTGTCCGGTCCCGGAATTGACGTCAGACACCAGCCCTGCAAACGCTTGGACACGCCTGCATTTTCCCAAGCACTCCCAGAAAACGGTCAGTTGACATCCATAACCGCCCTCTTTCTGTCAATCACCTTGCGATTGGCTGTGCGAATGGATTCTTCATTAAATCCATCACCCAGCACCGAGCCTCTTTGTACCCATACAACCCGCCTTCGCTATGCGGGGCATGCGCATGCGCAGTTTTGCCAAGCTTTAATCTGATCGCAGCGCTGCAAAAAGTTGCTAGCGAGCGATCAACTTGGAATGACCCCCATTGTGCAGGTTAATTTAGATGGCTGACTTTGTAGCTGCAAGATGCTATAATCTGTAAGAAATCATCAGGCCAGGGATGGGCAGTGCTCAACACACCAGCTGCTGCAGAACTACATACTTCCCAACTGTCCCGAATACAGCAAGATTGGACACTGTCCCGCTCGCAGGTAGCAGTATTCCGTGGTGGGGGGGCAGACTGGGAGAGCCAGTGATCACCTGCTGCTTTGCAAAGCAGCTGCTGATCACTTAACTGCTTGAGTGGTATGCCTGGAAAATTTCCGTGGCCAGCTGCGCTGTGCAGACAGGGCATGCCACTGCTCTCCCTCCCTCCCCCTTGCCCTCCACTCGGCCGGCCCGGTGGATGACCCGATCGCGTTGTGACGCCATAGACGTGGCATTGTGAAGTCATAGATGCCGTCATATGCACAGCATCTATCAGTGCGGGGAGTGGAGCCGGGGGATGCCCAGCAGCTCAGGGAGCACTGGACATGCCTCTAAAATGGAGATAACGAGGGTCACAACACTAGGCCTCACCCCCTCCATTCGAGGCCCCACCAATCCGTTTGAGGCGCCGCAGCCACGATTCAGGCGTGGCTTGTATCAACCACCCACCATCAAAAGTTGGGCGGTATGGAACTATATATCCTAGTATGCTCTGCCAGGGAGTATGTTTATTTCCACAGCAGGTGGAGTGGCACACGTTGCCAACCCCTGTATTAGGCAATGGTAGTTGTTCGTATACTGTACATGCATCTCACTATTGTTCCTCTTTTGGATAGTCAGTTGAGATGTTTTTTTTCCAAATTTCCATAAAAATCTAAGCTAATATGCCCATAATAAGTGACAGGCAGGGGCAGATTTCCCACTAGGCACGTGAGGCATGTGCCTAGGTGTGGCACTTGCTGTGGGTGGCGGCACACCAGGCTGATAAGGGTCAGGTGATTCTTTTTTTCGTCATTACAACTTTTTTTTTTTTATATTTTATTTAGTAAATGACGGAGTGGGACAGTGGGCAGCAAACTGTGGTCCAAAAGTTGGTAGTAGGGTGAGGCTGGGGCTGCTTTGGTGGTCTCGAGGCATCCAGACTGGCACCCGAAATGAAGGGGGCAATGACGTGTTTGGAAGAGGGGGGGCGGTGACCAATAATGTGCCTAGGGTCGGCCTGACCCCTAAATTCGCCCCTGGTGACAGGTAGGTGACTTTCCCAGTCTCCTCAAGAATAACATAATCAGAATTAGCAGCAGTAACTCCTTTCTACAAGAGACACATCTCACCAATCTACTGAAGGATAAGATGAGTGCTTTGGGAGGACATGGTGTAAAGCTATTCCAACACTTTGGGAAGCCACAATTTATCTAGTAAGGGTGTTGTCAATCTCTCATGACTCACAAATGTAAGAATAATCCAAGGAGGAAGGAATTGCTCCAGCATAATACAAAGTTGGGGTAAATACATACTCTCTTACTCTGCAAACCTTTCTGTAATGATTCAAGTGGTATATTTACTAAGGTACATGTTTATAGAAGTGGAGATGTTGCTCTTAGCAGCCAAACAGATTCTACTTATTTATTTTGCACCTTCTAGAAGATAATAACTGTAATCTGACTGGGTGCTATGAGCAACATCTCCACTTCTGTAAACCCGCACTTTAGTAAATATACCCCAAGGTGTAAATACCTCTCCCAATACATCACAGGCCCATATTTATGTGATATTTGTATTACATGTATGATTCCATTTCTGCCATTTAAAGTAACATCTCCTAGGGTGAAACTGTTCAAACCTGTCTTCCGCTGTCGTAGTTGGGACTTAACCATGCATTAGTGCATGAAAATCTACCAACGTGCTCTCACAAGAGAGGAGAACCTGTGAAGAATCTGGGTCTAATTTGCTGCATGCAAGTTTGTCTCACAGATTATTTTGCAATTTTTAGCAACTGAGTCAGAGCCTGCACATGCAATTCTGACTCAGGAGGCGGATGTAGTTCTCCCAGTAGTCAACTCCGGGGGAAGGGGGGGGGGGTTACACTTACAACAGGGGTCACACACATACAGACATTCATGCACACACACACACTCATACACAGGGCAGCCATCAGGTGGGGACTGGTGTGCTGGGCCCTTACAGAGATGGGGGCCCACCTCTGGCTCATACCGCCAATACCAGGAGAGCTGCACATGGCTGTGAAACAAGAGCAGGCTGATGCACAGTGAGGACCTCTTAAAACAAGCTTTCCCTGCGTATCAGCTCTCTGTGAACTGTTCCTGTAGGTCCGCAATGCTCCACCTATATGTAACGTCACAATATATGATATCACATAGGGGTTGAGCGGTGCTTTCAAATCTTGTTTTTGGGTGGGAGGGACCCTGTCTATTTTGTCAGTCCCTGGCCCCACAAATTCTGAAGTCAGCCTCATACACACATTACACACACTCATACACTCTCACAAACACTGCATACTCACCACTGCTGCAGAAGACCCGGCTCACGACGATGGAGGAAATACACAGCTTCCGAGTAATTACAGCCTAATTAAGTAAATTGGAAACTTCTGATTGCTTACTTAGTCCTCAGGGGGAGCGAGAGTACTGCTTGGGGTCCCAGAGTAAGTCCCACTGATTTTCCCTAAAAATAATGATTTTAGAAAAAATCAGACTTGCTCTGGAGGTGTGAGAAAAAAGATGCAGTGATTTCTATAAAAATGAATAGCAAAACCCAGCGGCTGCAGGAAAAACCCAGCGCCGCAGGGTTTTTAAATTTCCTGCCCGCATATGGATTAATCCGTTAGAGTGTGTATCAGCATATTTCTATATCCTGAATTGTAATGTTCTGTCAGGTTCTTATAGATATTCTGCTCCT
This sequence comes from Pseudophryne corroboree, assembly GCF_028390025.1. NCBI lineage: Eukaryota > Metazoa > Chordata > Amphibia > Anura > Myobatrachidae > Pseudophryne > Pseudophryne corroboree. The sequence goes on along the minus strand of NC_086449.1, from coordinate 658,697,109 downwards.
TTATCATTGCTACCAATCCCAACGCAGGGAAAGGCTTTTATCAGAGGAAATTAGTGGGAGGGTTTGGGGAGGGCAGACATCAAGCAACACAGTTATGTTCCATTAATTATAAATATTACATTACAGTAGACATTTCTATAAATTAGCCTTGAGAGTAATTCAATCATAGTATAATAAATAAAATATAACACAATTTTCTATATACAAATATTTCACAAATGAGCACTAAATCCATTGCGAAAAATAATGTAGATTAAGATAAGAAATTGTTCCGTTTATTGCTAGTATGCCATAAGGCTTAGCAGCGTGCTGAGTTCAGTTATGAAGGTCCAGGAAACTTGGCTAGCAACTCTCAATTTTCTGTTTTCAAACTTTGTGGTTCCTAATTTGTCACTATATGTTTTTTTTTCTGTACATTTGAGGAGATAAAGATTCTAATGACATTCACCTGGCAAGGATTTACATAGCTATATCACAATTTTTTGAGTGTGTAGTTCTAAGTAATTTAGTTGTACCACCTATCTATGGTTGAAATGTATTAAGCCTTAACAAGAGGTAAAGTGGAGACGGATAAAGAGATATAAAGTACCAGCCAACTAGCTTCTGTCATTTTTCAAATACAGCCTGTGACATGGCAGTTAGGAGCTGATTGGCTGGTCATTTATCACTCTTTATCTTGTCAAAGTCAGAAAAATGTCTCAATGCACGTTGCCATATTTGCACCGCACACTGGTCCGCGCTGCGCGTGCATGCGCTCTCCCGTGGATTCGCATACCCGCAATAACGTGCACTCGCAGGCGCGGTATGCGTATTTACGGTAGAGTTTATGTAGTCGTAGCGTGCGACTCATTCGTTACAAATGTTCACAATTAATGTAGTTTATAGATCATGGTCCCTTTGATAGATTCTGAAAGTTTGGTTAAAATACAATGTCCCAGAGCTGAGGAATCCCTCTTTATATCGTACAAAGGGTCTAACAGGAATCATACAGCAGTGTTTGGTACCCATCGGAAGAGTATTTAATTAGCAATATTCCGGTGTTGGTTTGGAGCGTATTAATCGCTCGTGCGAATAGTTATGGACATAAGAAGTTTATGTCCATTTCTATTATTTACACATACTCAGGTATGCGGCGGGAAACCCAGTTTCCCACCCACCTGAGCTGTTGGAAATCGTCACAGCCCACCTGTATGAATCACCCTATGACCTTTTGTTATGATACAGGGCCGAATTCCTTCGGCCAATGGACAATGGGATTGTAGGACCAGGAGATTGCATTGTGTGTGGGGCATAAATAGGCAGGCCGACCACATCCAGCTCTCACTCTCTCATCAACGGTTATCTGCTGATAGCCGGGAGCTGGATATCGAGGCGCAGGCGATCATACCCTTTGTGCGTAAGTTTCTCTCCATTATCATTGTCTCTCTGTGAGCCAATTTCTCTCATCTCATCTCTCTCTCTCTCTCTCTCTCTCTCTCTCTCTGTTCTGTTCTCTCATATCTCCCCTAGACTAGGCTAGTATTGTATTGTATTAGATAGTATTGTGTTGTATTGCATTTAGGTCAGTGTAGTATTGTCTTTTTGTATTTATTGTTTAGTTCTGTGGTTAGGAAGTCTCTGTTATATTGTAGTGTATCATTTGTACTGTTATCCCCTTTTACAAGTATATTAGATATAATACAGTTAATAGGCTTTGGAACCTAAACCAGCATCTGTGTATTTCCTATAGTGTTAAGTGTTCACTTGAGCGTCGGTGACGCTCAAGCAGCTTTGTAGTTAGTCAGGTTACACAAGGTTGCACTTACACCCTGTACTCACATTAAGGTATTCAGTGTATTTCATTGGTATAAGGTTTTATCATAAAGGTATAGCGTTGTGAGCGTCTGCGCCGCTGGTGATCTCCTCGAGGTCTCGAGCGAACCGCTACGCCATAGCGAATCATTCTGTCCTGTGATCCCTGGGCCGTGAGCGAACGTGACGCTTGAGCGTCTCGCCTACGGCTGAGCGATCGTTACGCAACTAGCGTACCATTACGGTACTTCTTAAGTAAACAGCGTACAGTGTTCTTAGCTTCATAAAGGGTTGTTTATACGACAAAGGAATTTAGCATTGTCAATTGGGGACTCGTCCTATCCTTCTCATATCTGCACTAGGTAGATCAGCAGACATTATCCCTCCAGCAAAGGGTGGGAGGTTGTCTCACAGTGCTGACGGGATAAGCGTCTGCTTCGCTTAGATAAAGAATGCTGAAGGAATCCGGGAACCGGAAGTAAGAACAAAACGCTTGTGTCTTTTAAAACTGTTTTATTTCTCTTCTGTCTTGCGTATACACGCACGCATACATATATCTGCATTTCTGTTTCATTTTTCGTATATCACTATTCCTGTTTGCCAATTTTATAGTTGATAGAAAGTGCTAAAAGAGATTTGCTGTTATTTCATAGTAGAGGTGATAGTTAAAGTATAGAACAAACACACGGTTTGTCTGAGATACAAGGCAGTCAGTGTGGATTGCGGTAGATGATCAGGGATCATTTACATTGATAAAAATATATTGTGTTACGGTGGATCCTTTGCATTGCGTACACGTGTCGCTAACAAAGACTAGCGTACGCAATCCAAAAGGCAGACGCACGCAGCGTTCATTACGCAACGTAGCGTCCGGTTACGCCCACGTAGCTCAAGTTGTGATAAAGTGAAGTAACGCAAAGGCGATAATTAACGCACAGCGGTAGATAACGCGAAGCGGTAAATAACGCAAATCTATTTTTGGAAAATCTGAAATTTAGTTTAACAGATCCTGCTCCTAATTGGTAACACTTTTGGCCTAAAGACAATTTCTGCGCAGAAATAGATATAGAAACAAAAGTGTACATGTGTTGAGTGAGTGTGTTTTGTATACAAAAGTTTATATAACTTTAAGGTGGAACCAAAAGGAAAGCCGGGTACTCGTCAAGGGACATACGTGTAAGTGACATATACGGTGGCCAGGGAGGCATCCCTGGTTAAATAATATTTGAGCATTAGAGTATAGCGGACCATAAGGTAACAAGACCAGGAGGTCGTAAGGTAAAAGGTCCGCTATAAAAGTCCAGTGGCACAACGCCTGGGGTGTTGGTGCAGAACCCATATAGGCCACAAGCTCTGGCTGAAGGAATCGCAGCCGGAAACATAGATTCCATTGATCTTTCAGTACATGACAAGTAGTGCTCGTATACTGAACGATTGGACCGCACGTTATTGTGTGCAGTAGTTAGTAATCTGACCTAATACCATTAGAGTAAAGTGGTCACAAACGCTATCTGTACATTCTGACGTGATTTGTGTAATTTTTTATTTTTGGAAGGGAAGTTCGCTGGTCACTCAGGAACTATCTAACAACCCCAACTTTACTGGAAAGAGTAAGTGTCCTGCGGGTAACCCTCATATGTTCCAGTAAATAAAGGTTCACAGGGGCCCTAGGTTGGGTACAGCAGCTCTGGTTACAGTGATTGCAGTACTGGCCAACGTGGGCGAGAAGTAAGTGGGGTACTTGATAAACCACCACCGCCGGCCTGCCCAAGGACATCTTGGTTTGTTTGTAAGGGTTCGCTGAAAGCCTTGATATTCAAGGAGGAATAAGCAACGCCTGCAGATTATGGGGGCCATTTGTTCAGGTAGGGGGCGATCAACCCTGGTTCAGGTTGATTCTGTGAACCGACCAGTTGGGTCGGCACGATATGTAATGTGTGAAAAATATGGAATTCACACCGAATCTTTATGTGATGAATGGGAGAGAATGACTGTACAAGACAGGGACAAATTCCCAAGAATAGGTAGCTTTAGTCCAGAAGTGTTACAAAATTTAAGGAGGAGGATATGTCTCGTAAAATCAGCAAAGAGACGAATTCAGCATCATGATTATTTACAGTTATGGCACCAGGAAGGTGAGATACAGAGAGGTTTGGCTCTGGCGGCAGGATCTGGGGCAGTCAGGAAGTTGATTGCCACAGCTCCTCCTCCACCATACATTGCAGGAGAGAAGTTGATTGCGGAGAGAAACGCACTGGGTTGTAAAACACAAACTCTTAGTAACCCTGTAAATGTTAATGATGTTAACCAAATAACTCATGCAAGTATTAACCCGTGCAAGATGTACCCTGTTTTGAACCTTCCTCAGGAGTGTGATCAAGAAGACGATTCAGCAACAATTTCAGCTCTCTCTCTTGCAGCCACCATAGCAGAGACCACAGTAGGCACAGCGACACCCACGAGATTAGTGAAAGCCCCTAGCGGAGGGATAGGTGAGGTCGTGTCAACGGGTAAGTACGGCACCATGCACTACACTGAAACAATTGTACCACAACAAGCTGTAGAATCTACACAGGAAGAGGCTGTTAGAATTGCTCCTGTAAGGGTAATAGCAGTTCCCAATGGAAAAACAGATGTGTCTGGAGCCACTCCCATAAGGAACATTGCCATGTACACTCCATTTTCCAGAATGGAATTAAGAACAATAGTGTCCGAATTTCCTGACCCCAGGAAGGATTTAGTTGCTAGCCAAAAATACATCAGGGATCTAGGTAACACTGTAGAACCCAACAACAAGGATTGGCAGATACTGCTAAGAGCTTGTTTACCTTCCAATGTTGATGCAACTCAGTTTTTAGCTGATTGTGCATTGGATAAAGATGTACCGCTTACAGACGTGTACAACAAGGATAATGTAAAAAGGATAAATTTACAGCTAAAAGAGTATTTCCCAGCCGTTGTTAAATGGAATAAAATATTTTCCATTAAGCAAAAGGAGTCCGAAACGGCAACAGAATATTTTCACCGGGCACTATTAGAAATGGCAAAGTACACTGGTATAGAAGACATTAAGACCAACCCAAACCATCGGGAAGTAGCAGTATCTGTACTGATGGATGGTTTAAAGGAAACATTAAAGACTAGGGTTCAGACCACGCAACCGTGCTGGCGAGGTCTGTCAGTGTCCGGCTTGAGAGAGGCTGCTATTCATCACGACAGAAACATCACTAGGCACAGAGAGTCGCAAAGTGATAAGTTGATGTCCGTAAGTATACAGGCGCTGACCACAAGGCAGCCTGCGTATGTACCACCGAATCCTGTGGGTAAGGCAAGTGTAATAACATGTTTTTCTTGTAACAGACCGGGACACTTTGCACGAGAATGTAGAACAAAGAATGTACAAAGATCTTTTCAACCCCCTAGACAACAACACAACACACGACATTGGGAGCAGGGTCCACAGAGGCGGAGTTTTGAGCCACATACAGGGGAAACAAAAAGATATCCCCCGAACAGAGATTGGCATGCCTCTGGTAGTTCCCAGCTAACTCCCTCACAAGTAGTTGCTGCCAGCGGGATTCAGGGAGGTCAGCATACCCAATAGGGGTGTGGCCATACCTGTAATCTGCAGCCAGTTAAGTTGATTGCTAGTCTTGGAAACGAACCAGAAATTGCAATCAATGTAGCTGGTAAAACTTTAAACTTTCTTGTAGACACAGGGGCGGCCAAGTCAGTGATAAATTCGACAGTGGGCATGAGAACCACTGGTAGGACAATTCCAGCCATGGGAGTAACAGGAGTAGTCCAGCACTACCCTGTTAGCAAACCAGCCGAGATTACAATAGGGCCTTTGCATACCAAGCATTCCTTTTTGCTGGCTGCATCGGCACCAACCAATCTCCTGGGAAGAGACTTACTATGTAAAATGGGTTGCGTCATTTATTGTACTCCTGAAGGTGTATTCTTGGACATTCCTGAGAATCACGCTCAGGAAGTACGGGACATGCTAGACTCCCCATCAAAATTAATGTCACATTCCATTATGACAAATAGGAATCCATCCCAAGTAGAAGAGATGATATCTCAGATACCAGAGTCACTTTGGACAAAAGATGGACAGGACACTGGATTAATGGCAAACGTAGCTCCAGTAGTTGTACAAGTAAAAGATGGTAGGATAGCTCCAAAAATCCCACAGTATCCTCTGAAGCCAGAGGTGGAGTTAGGAGTTTTTCCCGTAATAGAGCGCTTGCTACAACAGGGCATTCTAGTAAGAACGTCCAGCACCGCAAATAGTCCCATCTTCCCTGTTAAAAAGAGTGGGGGGAGGGGTTACAGGCTAGTGCAGGATCTAAGGGGGATTAACAAAATAGTTGAGAGTCAGTTCCCCGTAGTGCCTAATCCAGCTGTCATCCTAATGCAAATTCCTCCCACTGCCAAATTTTTCACTGTTATTGACCTCTGCTCCGCTTTCTTTTCGGTACCTCTGCACCCTGACAGCCAATATTTGTTTGCATTCACATACAGAGGAGTCCAATACACGTGGACTCGGTTACCCCAAGGTTTCATAGATAGTCCAAGTATATTTTCTCAGGCTTTGCATGATTGTTTACAGTCTTTCCAACCAGACAGTGGATCAGTATTGATACAGTATGTGGACGATTTATTACTGTGTTCAGATTCACTGGAAGCATCTCTGAAGGATACGAAACAGCTCCTGTTTCATCTTTCAGACACAGGTCACAAGGTTTCCAAAGACAAATTGCAATTATGCCAAGCTAAGGTAAAATATTTGGGACACTGTCTAACACAAGGACTGAGACACCTGACCACTGATAGAATCCAAGCCATTAGAGACATGACACTGCCACAAACCCAGCAACAGATCAGGACGTTTTTAGGAATGTGTGGGTATTGCCGTAATTGGATCCCAGGGTTTTCCATATTGGCGCTACCTTTGCAGGAAATGGTCTCTTCAAACAAACCTGATCGGATTTCGCATACAGACGAATCTGAAACAGCATTTGAGAGACTCAAACAGTGCCTAACGCAGGCACCAGCACTAGGTATGCCAGACTATGGGAAACCCTTTGAACTATACGGAACGGAAAGTGCTGGGTGCGCAGCAGGTGTACTAACACAAAAACACGGTGATGCCAGCAGGCCAATTGCATACTACAGCGCTCAGCTAGACACGGTAGCGCGATCCCTCCCCACATGCTTGCGTAGCGTTGCGGCGATAGCATTACTAGTGACAAAAAGCGAAGATGTTGTGCTAGGCCACAACCTCACAATCCATACACCGCATGCGGTATCTGCCTTATTGAATTCTGCCCAAACCAGACACGTCTCATCAGCAAGGTTTACAAGATGGGAATTGGCATTAATGGCCCCCGTAAGAATCACCATAAGGAGATGCAGCGCATTAAATCCTGCAACATTTCTCCCAGGTGTGCCTGGTCAGACACAAAGGGTGGAAGGTGAGAGTGATGGGGAAGGAGGATTTAATGCAAAGGAAGATACACATGATTGTATGGAATATTTGACCCAAAATTTTACCGCAAGGCCTGACATCAGTGACAATCCACTGAAAGATGCAGAACTCACGTTCTACACGGACGGTAGTTGTCACAGACAGTCAGACTCGGGAGACTTGTGTACTGGATACGCAGTCGTAGATGACCAAGACACCATAGAAGCGGAACCGCTAGGCCCACCTCACTCAGCCCAGGTTGCTGAACTGGTCGCCCTAACCAGAGCATGTGAATTGGCTAAGGGTAAGTCAGCCAATATCTACACCGATTCCAGATACGCGTTCGGGGTAGTCCATGATTTCGGAGCCCTATGGCGGCTCAGAAATTTCATGACGGCAGCTGGTACACCGATAGCGCATGCAGCTCACATAAAAAGGCTTCTAACAGCGATACAGGAACCCGACAGAGTGGCTGTTATCAAATGTAAAGCACATACATATAGCCAAGACCCAGTATCCCTTGGTAACAGCCGAGCAGACGAAGCCGCAAAGCTTGCAGCTGCTACCCCCACACGGACAAACACCACACAGTTGATGGTATTTAATACCATCAACACACAGAAGTTGTGTGAGATGCAGAATTTGTGTTCCACACAGGAAAGAGCAGTCTGGAAGGCAAAGGGATATGGCCAGGAGTCCTCAGGGCTCTGGACGGATGGACATGGTAAACCAGTGGCCCCCAGGGCATACCTTCCATGTCTGGCTGAAGCAGCTCACGGGCTGACTCATCTAGGCAAGGAGGGGATGTGCAAATTGGTAAGAGCATACTGGTGCGCCCCAGGATTCTCCTCTCATGCGAGTAAAAGAGCAATGTCATGCCTTACCTGTCTGAGAAAGAATATTGGAAAAGCAATACCTACAGAACCATCCCATGTCCCACCTGCCGGCGGCCCTTTCCAGGTAATACAAATTGACTTCATTCAATTACCCCCATGTCGAAATTTGAAATATGTACTTGTCTGTATAGATGTATTCTCGAATTGGGTCGAGGCTTTTCCAGCAGCTACAAATACCGCTATGTTTACAGCTAAGAAAATTGTGCAGGAATTTGTATGTAGATATGGTATCCCTAGAATCATTGAAAGTGATAGGGGTACCCATTTTACAGGTGATGTCTTTCAAGGAATGTGTAAATTGATGGGTATTGATAGCAAGCTGCACACTCCGTACCGTCCACAGGCGAGTGCGAAGGTCGAAAGAGTGAACAGCACTATTAAAAATAAATTGAGTAAAGTAATGGCAGAGACAGGATTAACGTGGCCAGAAGCTTTACCCATTGTTTTGTATAGCATCAGAACCACTCCCAGGTCCCCTCTTAATCTGTCTCCTTTTGAAATTCTGTTTGGTCGACAACCGCATGTCATGATTAACCCTCAGGATGATTTGAAATGTAACAATGAAGTAACTGTAAAGTACTTGATTAACATGAGTAAACAGTTGAGGAATCAAAATGATAATCTGAAGTTGGTGATTCCTGATTTACCAGATAGTAATTGTCATGACATTGAACCTGGGGATTATGTAATGATACGAAATTTTCTACGCTCAGGTTGTCTTATTGATAGATGGGAAGGACCATACCAGGTCTTATTGACTAGCACCACAGCATTGAAGGTTGCTGAGAGAGAGACTTGGGTCCATTCATCCCACTGCAAAAAGGTTGCTGATCCCGAGAAGTCCCGTGATAAGGAACAGACGGTAGAGGTTGTATCACTGGAGTGTCTGTTCCAGGAGGACTGAGGCGGCACCTGAGCCTTGAAGACCGAAAGCAGTTGTCGACTCCCTTCTCCCTTTTATTGTTTTTCTCCACTTCCCATCCCCTCTTCCTTGAAATTTCTTTTTTCCCCCTTCTCATTCTTCTCTATTTCCTCCTCAAAGATGGACTTGCCCCAAGAGACTGTGATCCGGATTTTGATGTTAACCATGATGTTGACCAGAGCAGTCTGTTCCGGCGAGAGTACCATAGAGGTCGAAAGAGGTTCTGGAATGGGTTCCGATTATGATGATGGAGGCGTAGTTTTCCAAGATCAACCAAACCAACAAGCAAAGGCGAGTATCAGAAAACGATCCGATAGAAGAAATTGTGATGGATTGTTAGCTGAAGAAAATTGTATCTGTAGGCTCTGTGATAATCTGGTTGAAGATGGATGCATAAAGAAATGCCAATCTAGTTTTAATATCCATATAGACCGGCATCCATTGAGTGACTATCACTCCTTAGTGGGTAACGTGTTAAACCAAACAGATTGTTGGGTATGCTCTCAAGTACCTCAGGGTCACAGCAAATCAGGGCTAGTACCATTTCCTTTAACGTTAGGGGAGGTACTTGAGCTAAGTGGTGGGAGACCGGTGGACCGGAGGTTTAACATCTCCAGCCCTCCTAGTTTGAAGCTCCACCAATACCATGTGGATAGGTCCCTCATATGTTTTAACATCTCCAATCCCAGAAAACCGGGAAATTGGGAAGTGTCATGGAGTAACCACACCATGACCTTTTCAAACAGAGCAGATAGAATGCCTACAGATACAGAGCTCGTACGCCACATAGCCAGTAGAGGAAAATCTTTCCGGTATCGATATACCTTAGGAAATAGGATTACTAGAGTTGGAGAGGTATCACCAGGATACTGTGCACATATCGTACAAACCGATACGTGCATTAAGCAGATGGAAGAATTAGGGTCAGGAGATTTCACCTGGAAGGTTTGTAACATGATCATGTCCTTCTCCGTCCCTTATGTTCTCCCCGATGATGCATATTTCATATGCGGGAGAAAGGCGTACAAGTGGCTTGCCCCAAACTCTGAAGGATTGTGTTATATTGGAAAAGTATTGCCTGAAGTGATGACTGTTACACATGACAAAATGAAGGACATACACCGTGGTGCCCAAGCTCCTTATACTCACACTCATTACGAGCACCGAGTTAAAAGACAACTGTCAGAAAGATTAGAGCATCCGGCCTCCGATCTTATCCATGAATCCACTGGGATTCAGGTTCTGGTAGCGTTAGATTTCACTCGTACCGCTCGAGGAGTGATGAATTATAGATACATTTCCGCACTCGCCAATTTGTTAGATAATATCACTGAAATGTATGATGACACGTTTAGATACACTGGAAGAGAACTTCAAGCTTACAAAACAGAACTGGTACAGCATAGAATGGTTCTTAATTATCTTACAGCAGTAACAGGCGGATATTGTGTTACATTGGCAACACAGTACGGCATAAAGTGTTGCACGTATATCACGAATAGCACCGAGGATCCGGTAGAGGTCATAGACCAAAAGATGGACGATATTCTCCAATTGAAGTGGGAATTTCGTCGAAAACACAATCTCACCCTTGCTGCTGTAGGTAATGAGCTGACTAGTTGGGTGTCATGGTTGAACCCGCGAAATTGGTTCTCCGGTTTGGGAGAGTGGGCTCAAGGAGTCATAATGGATGTTGGAAAGTTTCTACTATGTATCTTGGGTGTCGTTATATCGATTGGATTGATATTTAGATGCGGGCAGGCTTTAATGAGGTGCAAACAAGGTACAAAAGTGATGAGCTTGAGGAGTGAGGAAACCGTAATTAACCTGGATTTGATTTATGACCCAATGATAGAAACCAGGATGTGATGAAAATGCGATTATACGGTCCGTTTCTTTCACCTGTTTTTCTGCTTTTCTCCAAGATACAAAGACCCCCTTGGACGAGGAAGCTGACGAGACGAGATGTATACAGACAACGGATTGACCAAAGAAGAAGATTTGACAACTTTAAATATGGACACTTGATGAACTTTGCCATGGATCCCCAGTTTCCCTAGTATTTTTAAACTCACGCTAGCCCAACATTTTTGTAAATCTGATGGCACTGACAAAGCTTGTTGCTCATGCCTAAGGAGCAAAACAGCGCAAAGAAGACGACTCTCAACAGATACCGAACACAACTTCAACAACAGATGTACATTTCCCTGACATAGAATATCATTGCATTTTTCGTAAGTGTTCTTTATCTTCATCTCTACAACCCTCAGGTAATGACACACATAGACGATAGGGAATACAGACACAGATATCAGCAACCACATACCTCCCCCACTCATGTATCATCAACTAAAATGTGCTCCCCATTTTGTTCAAAATCCGAAAAGAGCTCGGTAAAGTTTGACAGCCCATCCACAGACCTGTACCACAGGATAAGAAGGAATTCAAATGTATACTTCGCAATACCTCGAAGCTTGATTTACCACACGTACGGCACGATGATACATGACCCTCCAAACATGGACTCATACACACATGCTTCTGCTTTCTCACTAGGTCATACCCTCTTCACACCTTCTCCTCTCTCCTCCCCTACCCAACCATGGAAATCAATTAACCCCTGACTTACATTTTTCTCCTTAAATGTTTTGTGGCAGTTATTATTGACTGCCAAAGGGTGGACTGTCAAAGTCAGAAAAATGTCTCAATGCACGTTGCCATATTTGCACCGCACACTGGTCCGCGCTGCGCGTGCATGCGCTCTCCCGTGGATTCGCATACCCGCAATAACGTGCACTCGCAGGCGCGGTATGCGTATTTACGGTAGAGTTTATGTAGTCGTAGCGTGCGACTCATTCGTTACAAATGTTCACAATTAATGTAGTTTATAGATCATGGTCCCTTTGATAGATTCTGAAAGTTTGGTTAAAATACAATGTCCCAGAGCTGAGGAATCCCTCTTTATATCGTACAAAGGGTCTAACAGGAATCATACAGCAGTGTTTGGTACCCATCGGAAGAGTATTTAATTAGCAATATTCCGGTGTTGGTTTGGAGCGTATTAATCGCTCGTGCGAATAGTTATGGACATAAGAAGTTTATGTCCATTTCTATTATTTACACATACTCAGGTATGCGGCGGGAAACCCAGTTTCCCACCCACCTGAGCTGTTGGAAATCGTCACAGCCCACCTGTATGAATCACCCTATGACCTTTTGTTATGATACAGGGCCGAATTCCTTCGGCCAATGGACAATGGGATTGTAGGACCAGGAGATTGCATTGTGTGTGGGGCATAAATAGGCAGGCCGACCACATCCAGCTCTCACTCTCTCATCAACGGTTATCTGCTGATAGCCGGGAGCTGGATATCGAGGCGCAGGCGATCATACCCTTTGTGCGTAAGTTTCTCTCCGTTATCATTGTCTCTCTGTGAGCCAATTTCTCTCATCTCATCTCTCTCTCTCTCTCTCTCTCTCTCTCTCTGTTCTGTTCTCTCATATCTCCCCTAGACTAGGCTAGTATTGTATTGTATTAGATAGTATTGTGTTGTATTGCATTTAGGTCAGTGTAGTATTGTCTTTTTGTATTTATTGTTTAGTTCTGTGGTTAGGAAGTCTCTGTTATATTGTAGTGTATCATTTGTACTGTTATCCCCTTTTACAAGTATATTAGATATAATACAGTTAATAGGCTTTGGAACCTAAACCAGCATCTGTGTATTTCCTATAGTGTTAAGTGTTCACTTGAGCGTCGGTGACGCTCAAGCAGCTTTGTAGTTAGTCAGGTTACACAAGGTTGCACTTACACCCTGTACTCACATTAAGGTATTCAGTGTATTTCATTGGTATAAGGTTTTATCATAAAGGTATAGCGTTGTGAGCGTCTGCGCCGCTGGTGATCTCCTCGAGGTCTCGAGCGAACCGCTACGCCATAGCGAATCATTCTGTCCTGTGATCCCTGGGCCGTGAGCGAACGTGACGCTTGAGCGTCTCGCCTACGGCTGAGCGATCGTTACGCAACTAGCGTACCATTACGGTACTTCTTAAGTAAACAGCGTACAGTGTTCTTAGCTTCATAAAGGGTTGTTTATACGACAAAGGAATTTAGCATTGTCAATCTGTATCCACTTTATCACTTGTTAAAGCTTAATACATTTGGGCCTATATGTCTGTTATGTCCAGAATTAGTTTTGCTGTGTGTTAGATTGCACAGTTTATTATGAATTATTCTGATTATCAGTGCTTAGTACTATAGAGAGTACATCTGTATTTTGGTGTCTATGTCGACATAGGTCGACATGGACACCGTGTAAGTGTTTCCGCAACCTCTCGCATGGCGAGCGTGCTTCGGGCACGGTACCTCGCTGTGTTTGGCACACTATTATATTCCCCTTTCAGGTCCCCTGGGATGGTAAAGTATGAACAAGTCTGTTTTGGGGCAAAAATGTATTTAAAATGCATGTCGACATTTCGACACGTCGACATTTCACCTGTCGGTATTCTGGCTATGTTGCCATTTTGAACATGTCGGCATTTTGACTGTCGGTTAATGGCTGTCGGGATTATGACCGTCAGTATTGTGTCCGTCTGTAAATCAACTGCTACCCCACAAATCCAATGCAGAGGAGCTCAATGAAAGCAGAAAACCAGGAGTTGACCCAGCAGTCCACATCAACTTTACTTCCTTTGAGGAGAAACTCAAATTCTCACAGTCAGCCATATTGAGGACACAGACTGTCCATCCACCCAAATGGCATCTGGTGAGTAAGAAAATGAGCGTATTATATTATTTTGTCATCAATTTTATAATTTTATACTGTAACTGTAGTGCACAATCTTAAAGCAACACCCTGATAAGTGAGAAGAACCATAGTAGAGGAACTGCCATGTGCAATGTTCAAAAATGTTGCTTTCAGTATTATTGTAAAGGAAAAGGAAACAACAAATAAGGATAACTGTTTATTACAGAAAAGTATGCGTACTCTGGTATAGATGCCTAAACTTAAAACAAAGAAAGGCCATTTTAACATAACTTTGCTTCCTCAACTGAACTGCACAGAAAAAAAGGCACCTCCCAAAATGGCAACACACCCAAACTGCTGCTGCTGGTGAGTACTGCAAAAAATGTTAAGATAAGTTCAATCAGCCCATTGGTGTGCAGGCATGTACAATTCATCAGTATTATAATATAATAGTACGAACATTAACGGTGTGACATTTATCTATTTATTCAGCAAGGTAAAGCTGTTAAAGCAATAACAGTAACCTAACCATTCAAGTATATGGACAAACATGATTCACTACATGTACTTATCTCTTTTCAGGACCTTCTCAAGCAATTCCACCAACAGCATCACTAATTGTCATCGTAAATATTGGCAGGCCAAAGCGCATCATACTCAAGGTAGATCCAGCAGACGACACAGTACGAGGCATCATTGAGGACACACAGGATTGGCAGCAGCCTCAGCCCACACCCACACTACACCCATCCCAATTGTGGAATACATATCACAGTCACTGGAGACCTTCAGGAAGATGCAGGTCAAGTTCATGAAGGTGCAATACACACAACTTAGTAGTATCACAACTGAATTAGGTAAAATTGGCCAAACTAATAGAGTGGCACAAGGTACCAGAACCAGAATAGCTGCAAATCTAGATCATTGTACGTCAGACATGACACAGGCAAGTAGGGCTCAAATACAGGCCTACTCAGACTGTAAAGAAAGCATCTGCTCCTAGGAGAATCATTGGCTGCTCCTAGAACATGCACTGCTAGCAGCTAAACCACCACCCCACCAACCTCAGCTCCCAACAGCCCTCCTTGGCACAGCAGCATATGCACACGTGGTGGTCAGCCTAAAAGCCTAGGTATGGGCAGACATACAGTACCACCCAGCTCAAAGATAAATGAGTCTTTGGTTGTGCTGAATTTTAACATTTTGTTCTAGTAAATTGTCAGTTTAGTTAATTTGTTTGCTAAATTTTGTGTTTTTATTTTAGAAATTAGCTAACACGTGTGTATATGTGTGTGTGTATATTTTAGGGATGAGCGAGTTGGGTTCTCTGAGAACCATACCCGCCCGAACTATGAGATCCGAGCACGTATCTGAGTCAGGCTCGGTTTTGCGTGCCTGACTCGGATCCGAAAATGAGGCTAAACATCATCCCGCAGTCGGATCTAGCGGATTTTGGATTCTATATCAGAGCCACGTGTCGCCGCCATTTTCACTCCGGACTTGAAGAGTGCACAGTAAGGACATGTTCCTTCTGTGCTGTAATCAGATGGTTAGTGAAGGGGGCAGGAGAAAGCAGAGGGGTTGTTTTGCAGGAGCAGAGAGTTGAGTTGAACTTAATAGCAGAGGGGTTGTTTTGCAGGAGAGTTGAGTTGAACTTTATACTAGTGATGAGCGGGTTCGGTTTCTCGGAAACCGAACCCCCCCGAACTTCACGCTTTTTACACGGGTCCGAGGCAGACTCGGATCTTCCCGCCTTGCTTGGTTAACCCGAGCGCGCCCGAACGTCATCATCCCGCTGTCGGATTCTCGCGAGGCTCGGATTCTATCGCGAGACTCGGATTCTATATAAGGAGCCGCGCGTCGCCGCCATTTTCACACGTGCATTGAGATTGATAGGGAGAGGACGTGGCTGGCGTCCACTCCGTTTAGACTAGAGTAGAGACACTTGATTGTTGATTTACTAATTTTGGGGAGCATATTAGGAGTACTACTTGCTGTTGCTGATAGTGTGACCAGTGACCACCAGTTTAATTAATCCGTTCTCTGCCTGAAAAAAAACGATACACAGTGTGACACAGTCACATACCATATCTGTGCTCAGCCTCAGTGTGCTGCATCATATGTAATACTGTATATCTGACTGTGCTGAGTGCTCACTGCTCACACAGCTTAATTGTGGGGGAGACTGGGGAGCAGTTTAAGCAGGAGTACATATTTTAAGTACAGTGCACACTTTTGCTGCCAGAGTGCCACTGCCAGTGTGACTGACCAGTGACCACTGACCACCAGTATATTGTGATTGTCTGCTGACCACCAGTATATTGTGATTGTCTGCCTGAAAAAGTTAAACACTCGTCGTGTGGTGTTTTTTATTCTATAAACGCATTCTGCTGACAGTGTCCAGCAGGTCCGTCATTATATAATATATACCTGTCCGGCTGCAGTAGTGATATATATATATATATTTTTTATATCATTATCATCCAGTCTATATTAGCAGCAGACGCAGTACGGTAGTCCACGGCTGTAGCTACCTCTGTGTCGGCAGTCGCTCGTCCATCCATAATTGTATACCACCTACCCGTGGTGTTTTTTTTTTCTATCTTCTTGATACTAGTAGCTTACTTTAGGAGTCTGTAGTGCTGAGCTGACAGTGTCCAGCAGGTCCGTCATTATATAATATATACCAGTCCGGCTGCAGTAGTGATATATATATATTTTTTATATCATTATCATCCAGTCTATATTAGCAGCAGACGCAGTACGGTAGTCCACGGCTGTAGCTACCTCTGTGTCGGCAGTCGCTCGTCCATCCATAATTGTATACCACCTACCCGTGGTGTTTTTTTTTTTTCTATCTTCTTGATACTAGTAGCTTACTTTAGGAGTCTGCAGTGCTGAGCTGACAGTGTCCAGCAGGTCCGTCATTATATAATATATACCTGTCCGGCTGCAGTAGTGATATATATATATTTTTTATATCATTATCATCCAGTCTATATTAGCAGCAGACGCAGTACGGTAGTCCACGGCTGTAGCTACCTCTGTGTCGGCAGTCGCTCGTCATCCATAAGTATACTAGTATCCATCCATCTCCATTGTTTACCTGAGGTGCCTTTTAGTTGTGCCTATTAAAATATGGAGAACAAAAATGTTGAGGTTCCAAAAATAGGGAAAGATCAAGATCGACTTCCAACTCGTGCTGAAGCTGCTGCCACTAGTCATGGCCGAGACGATGAAATGCCATCAACGTCGTCTGCCAAGGCCAATGCCCAATGTCATAGTACAGAGCATGTAAAATCCAAAACACCAAATATCAGTAAAAAAAGGACTCAAAAATCTAAAATAAAATTGTCGGAGGAGAAGCGTAAACTTGCCAATATGCCATTTACCACACGGAGTGGCAAGGAACGGCTGAGGCCCTGGCCTATGTTCATGGCTAGTGGTTCAGCTTCACATGAGGATGGAAGCACTCAGCCTCTCGCTAGAAAAATGAAAAGACTCAAGCTGGCAAAAGCACAGCAAAGAACTGTGCGTTCTTCGAAATCACAAATCCACAAGGAGAGTCCAATTGTGTCGGTTGCGATGCCTGACCTTCCCAACACTGGACGTGAAGAGCATGCGCCTTCCACCATTTGCACGCCCCCTGCAAGTGCTGGAAGGAGCACCCGCAGTCCAGTTCCTGATAGTCAGATTGAAGATGTCAGTGTTGAAGTACACCAGGATGAGGAGGATATGGGTGTTGCTGGCGCTGGGGAGGAAATTGACCAGGAGGATTCTGATGGTGAGGTGGTTTGTTTAAGTCAGGCACCCGGGGAGACACCTGTTGTCCGTGGGAGGAATATGGCCATTGACATGCCTGGTGAAAATACCCAAAAAATCAGCTCTTCGGTGTGGAAGTATTTCAACAGAAATGCGGACAACATTTGTCAAGCCGTGTGTTGCCTTTGTCAAGCTGTAATAAGTAGGGGTAAGGACGTTAACCACCTCGGAACATCCTCCCTTATACGTCACCTGCAGCGCATTCATCATAAGTCAGTGACAAGTTCAAAAACTTTGGGCGACAGCGGAAGCAGTCCACTGACCAGTAAATCCCTTCCTCTTGTAATCAAGCTCACGCAAACCACCCCACCAACTCCCTCAGTGTCAATTTCCTCCTTCCCCAGGAATGCCAATAGTCCTGCAGGCCATGTCACTGGCAATTCTGACGAGTCCTCTCCTGCCTGGGATTCCTCCGATGCAACCTTGAGTGTAACGCCTACTGCTGCTGGCGCTGCTGTTGTTGCTGCTGGGAGTCGATGGTCATCCCAGAGGGGAAATCGTAAGACCACTTTTACTACTTCCACCAAGCAATTGACTGTCCAACAGTCCTTTGCGAGGAAGATGAAATATCACAGCAGTCATCCTGCTGCAAAGCGGATAACTGAGGCCTTGGCATCCTGGGCGGTGAGAAACGTGGTTCCGGTATCCATCATTACTGCAGAGCCAACTAGAGACTTGTTGGAGGTACTGTGTCCCCGGTACCAAATACCATCTAGGTTCCATTTCTCTAGGCAGGCGATACCGAAAATGTACACAGACCTCAGAAAAAGACTCACCAGTGTCCTAAAAATGCAGTTGTACCCAATGTCCACTTAACCACGGACATGTGGACAAGTGGAGCAGGGCAGGCTCAGGACTATATGACTGTGACAGCCCACTGGGTAGATGTATGGACTCCCGCCGCAAGAACAGCAGCGGCGGCACCAGTAGCAGCATCTCGCAAACGCCAACTCTTTCCTAGGCAGGCTACGCTTTGTATCACCGCTTTCCAGAATACGCACACAGTTAAAAACCTCTTACGGCAACTGAGGAAGATCATCGCGGAATGGCTTACCCCAATTGGACTCTCCTGTGGATTTGTGGCATCGGACAACGCCAGCAATATTGTGTGTGCATTAAATCTGGGCAAATTCCAGCACGTCCCATGTTTTGCACATACCTTGAATTTGGTGGTGCAGAATTATTTAAAAAACGACAGGGGCGTGCAAGAGATGCTGTCGGTGGCCAGAAGAATTGCGGGACACTTTCGGCGTACAGGCACCACGTACAGAAGACTGGAGCACCACCAAAAACGCCTGAACCTGCCCTGCCATCATCTGAAGCAAGAGGTGGTAACGAGGTGGAATTCAACCCTCTATATGCTTCAGAGGTTGGAGGAGCAGCAAAAGGCCATTCAAGCCTATACAATTGAGCACGATATAGGAGGTGGAATGCACCTGTCTCAAGCGCAGTGGAGAATGATTTCAACGTTGTGCAAGGTTCTGCTGCCCTTTGAACTTGCCACACGTGAAGTCAGTTCAGACACTGCCAGCCTGAGTCAGGTCATTCCCCTCATCAGGCTTTTGCAGAAGAAGCTGGAGACATTGAAGGAGGAGCTAACACAGAGCGATTCCGCTAGGCATGTGGGACTTGTGGATGGAGCCCTTAATTCGCTTAACAAGGATTCACGGGTGGTCAATCTGTTGAAATCAGAGCACTACATTTTGGCCACCGTGCTCGATCCTAGATTTAAAACCTACCTTGGATCTCTCTTTCCGGCAGACACAAGTCTGCTGGGGTTCAAAGAACTGCTGGTGACAAAATTGTCAAGTCAAGCGGAACGCGACCTGTCAACATCTCCTCCTTCACATTCTCCCGCAACTGGGGGTGCGAGGAAAAGGCTCAGAATTCCGAGCCCACCCGCTGGCGGTGATGCAGGGCAGTCTGGAGCGACTGCTGATGCAGGGCAGTCTGGAGCGACTGCTGATGCTGACATCTGGTCCGGACTGAAGGACCTGACAACGATTACGGACATGTAGTCTACTGTCACTGCATATGATTCTCTCCCCATTGAAAGAATGGTGGAGGATTATATGAGTGACCGCATCCAAGTAGGCACGTCAGAAAGTCCGTACTTATACTGGCAGGAAAAAGAGGCAATTTGGAGGCCCTTGCACAAACTGGCTTTATTCTACCTAAGTTGCCCTCCCACAAGTGTGTACTCCGAAAGAGTGTTTAGTGCCGCCGCTCACCTTGTCAGCAATCGGCGTACGAGGTTACATCCAGAAAATGTGGAGAAGATGATGTTCATTAAAATTAATTATAATCAATTCCTCCGTGGAGACATTGACCAGCAGCAATTGCCTCCACAAAGTACACAGGGAGCTGAGATGGTGGATTCCAGTGGGGACGAATTGATAATCTGTGAGGAGGGGGATGTACACGGTGATATATCGGAGGATGATGATGAGGTGGACATCTTGCCTCTGTAGAGACAGTTTGTGCAAGGAGAGATTAATTGCTTCTTTTTTGGTGGGGGTCCAAACCAACCCGTCATTTCAGTCACAGTCGTGTGGCAGACCCTGTCACTGAAATGATGGGTTGGTTAAAGTGTGCATGTCCTGTTTATACAACATAAGGGTGGGTGGGAGGGCCCAAGGACAATTCCATCTTGCACCTCTTTTTTCTTTAATTTTTCTTTGCATCATGTGCTGTTTGGGGAGTAGTTTTTTGAAGGGCCAGCCTGCGTGACACTGCAGTGCCACTCCTAGATGGGCCAGGTGTTTGTGTCGGCCACTTGGGTCGCTTATCTTAGTCACAGAGCTACCTCATTGCGCCTCTTTTTTTCTTTGCGTCATGTGCAGTTTGGGGAGTAGTTTTTTGAAGGGCCAGCCTGCGTGACACTGCAGTGCCACTCCTAGATAGGCCAGGTGTTTGTGTCGGCCACTTGGGTCGCTTAGCTTACTCACACAGCTACCTCATTGCGCCTCTTTTTTTCTTTGCGTCATGTGCTGTTTGGGGAGTAGTTTTTTGAAGGGCCATCCTGCGTGACACTGCAGTGCCACTCCTAGATGGGCCAGGTGTTTGTGTCGGCCACTTGGGTCGCTTATCTTAGTCACAGAGCTACCTCATTGCGCCTCCTTTTTTCTGTGCATCATGTGCTGTTTGGGGAGTAGTTTTTTGAAGGGCCAGCCTGCGTGACACTGCAGTGCCACTCCTAGATGGGCCAGGTGTTTGTGTCGGCCACTTGGGTCGCTTAGCTTAGCCATCCAGGGACCTCGGTGCAAATTTTAGGACTAAAAATAATATTGTGAGGTGTGAGGTGTTCAGAATAGACTGAAAATGAGTGGAAATTATGGTTTTTGAGGTTAATAATACTTTGGGATCAAAATGACCCCCAAATTCTATGATTTAAGCTGTTTTTTAGGGTTTTTTGAAAAAAACACCCGAATTCAAAACACACCCGAATCCGACAAAAAATATTCGGTGAGGTTTTGCCAAAACGCGTTCGAACCCAAAACACGGCCGCGGAACCGAACCCAAAACCAAAACACAAAACCCGAAAAATTTCCGGCGCTCATCACTACTTTATACTAGGGGTGCTTGTGTAGGTGTGCTTTGTTAGGGCTCTGCATAGTGCACTGCATATAGCATACTGTGGCTGTGTGTAGGACCAGGTATTCTCTGTCCATAAGGGGCTGTGTGACTGTGTGTACAGTAGTGCATCTACTGCTATATATCCTATGTGTGTGATCCAAAGCAAAAAATATATTTCTATTGGTGCGTCACTCAGTGACTACTAGTACTGCGGCTGCCGTACACTACTGATATATATCCTCTGTGTGTGATCAGAGCAAAAAATATATTTCTATTGGTGCGTCACTCAGTGACTACTAGTACTGCGGTTGCCGTACACTACTGATAAATATCCTCTGTGGGTGATCCACAGCAAAAAATATATTTCTATTGGTGCGTCACTCAGTGACTACTAGTACTGCGGCTGCCGTACGCTACTGATATATATCCTCTGTGGGTGATCAGAGCAAAAAATATATTTCTATTGGTGCGTCACTCAGTGACTACTAGTACTGCCTACACTACTGCTATATATCCTCTGTGATAACTGATAACCTGTCTACCACTGCAATGCCACTCCTAGATGTGCCACGTGTTCGTGTCGCCCACTTGTGTCGCTTAGCTTAGTCATCAGCTACCGTGGTGCAAACTTCTGGCCTAAAAACAATATTGTGAGCTGTGAGGTGTTCAGAATAGACTGGAAATGAGTGGAAATGAATGTTATTGAGGTTAACAAAAACACCCCAAATTCTGTGATTTTTGCTGTTTAGATAATTAAAAAAAAAAATACAGATCCAAAAACAAAACTAAAACCCACAAGAGTGGTTTTGGCAAAACCAATCCAGATCCAAAACACGAAGGAGATCCAGATCCAAAACAAAACCCAAAACCCAAAAAATGGCCCGGTGCACAGCCCTAGTATATTTTGCAAAATACTTGGGGCCTAATTCAGATCTGATCGCAGTAGCAAATTTGTTAGCTAATGGGCAAAACCATGGGGGTCATTCTGACCCGATCGCACGCTGCACTTCTTAGCAGCCGCGCGATCGGGTCGGAACTGAACATGCGCGACGGCCACATTGCGCACGTCCGTCGTTGCCCAGCGACGGCTGGTAGGCGTTCCGGGGTGGATACTCACCATTTTCTGGGAGTGGTGAGTCCAACGCAGGCATGTTCAGGCGTTGCAGGGTGGGTGTCTGACGTCAACTCCGGGACCAGTCACGCTGAAGACATTGCAGCTGGTGAGTATGTCAAGACCTACTTAGAAACTGCACAAAATCTTTTTGCATAGGAGGACTGCACAAGCATTCGCAGCCTTGCTGTGCAAAAAATCCCGCCCCCATAGGCGGCGACTAGTTGATCGCACGGGCTGCAAAAAGCAGCTTTGTGTGATCAACTCGAAATGAGGGCCTATGTGCACTGTTGGGGGGGCAGATATAACATGTGAAGAGAGAATTAGATTTGGGTGGGGTGTGTTGCATTGTAAAAACAAAGCAGCCAGTATTTACCCTGCAGAGAAACAATATAACCCACCCAAATCTAACTCTCTCTGAAAATGTTATATCTGCCTCCCTTGCAGTGCACATGGTTTTGCCCATTAGCTAATGTGAAGATACTGGGTTCCAAATCACTCCGGCACGGTGGTAGATGAAAAACCAACAGTGGTTTATTAAACAGAATGGGTTATAAACAGTTCAGCACACTTCTGTAATTCAATTTCACACGACAGTTCCCACCACAAAATCCTGACAGAACATTAGTTCTTAGTTAAGGAGCAGAGAAACTCTTCCAGCAATACAGAGTCCCAGATAAATCCAATATAATGGGCCCCATAGCAGATACCTGGCAGAACATTACTTCTTAGCCTAGGGTCAAAGAATCTCTTTTTAGCTATCTGGGTAGCTCTACTTATACCCCCAGAAGCTTCATATTGCCGGGGTGTGTGACTTCTGTGTCTTAGGATCTTACAGCATTGGAATACAATACACATTCTAATCAAGGTGATTACATCAGCCAGAGAGCCACCCTGTCTGGTCAGCTCACTTTTGGACAATAGGGAGTAAACAAAAAGGGACAATGGTACCTTATATGACTCAACCTTTGAGTGTCCACTGTGGTGTTTGAAAACAATAGGAAACTAGGTTTAACATAAATACATTATCTAAAGGGTTACAGATAACATATTAAGGTTGATTTAAACACAGTATAGGGTGAGCAATGGACATATTATGGAGAATGAACAAACAGACAAATTGAATGTATATGAATATGGGTATAAAAAGTACATATTTGACATGGGTCATGAGGCATAGCTGTATTAATTGTCACAGACCTCATTTCCTCACAGATAACAAATTTGCTGCTGCGATCAGATCTTAATTACCCCCTTAGTGTTTAGTAAAACATGGGTGGGTTTTTTATACAGCATTGTCTACAGGGTAAAAATGTTGTAAAATATGGTGTACTATATTCTCAAAATAAAAACATATCGGGGCATACTGTATGTAATAGGTGGGTAAATGTATGAAACAATGAAAAGTGTGGAGAAGTTAACCAGTGGAGACGTTGTCCATGGCAACCAATCAGCTGATCTGCATATTTTTTTAGTATGCAAATTTTAAATGTTACTTCAATGCTGATTGGATGCCATGGGCAACTTCTCCACTGGCTCATTTCTCCACTCTTATCATTGCTTCATACATTTACCCCAGGATCCGAGTCTGCCGGAAGTGCGGGATGCCGGCTGATCTCAGATTTTTTTTTTTATAGAGGCATAATTTTGCATTGTAAATGATTGGTGCTTTAAAAAAACATCTGAGATTGTTGCCAGGGGTTTCATGCTATAGGATCCATGCTCGTTACCAAGGATAATGCTCATTGCCAAGGGTAATGCTCGTTGCCAAGGGTGTAGAGGTAATGCTCGTTGCCAAGGGTGTAGAGGTAATGCTCGTTGCCAAGGGAAATGCTCGTTGACAAGGCTGTATAGGTAATGCTTGTTGCCAAGGGTAATGCTCATTGTCAAGGTGGGCGCCAGCCTGCCAGCACTGAAATTCTGCTCCCCCTCCTTCCACTCATAGTACTCCGCTCGACGAGGCAGATTTTTGCGGAATAACGCAGTTGCATCGTAATGTCACAACGCAACCACTTATTCCATTAAACTCTACCACCTGAGCGGAGTACAATGGAAGAGGGAGGAGAGGGAGCAGAAGGAGCAACAAAGTTCAGCGGCGGGCTTGTCTCGCCTGCCATAGAAACGGCACTTGCCCTCGTCATGCTCTGCTCCTCAATATTGAGGAGCCCAGATATGAACACCTCATAGGAGTTAAACATTTCGCCATTACTGCACTCACAAAGGTGAAATGGAGGTGGGTATGGCTTATATAGGGGTTTTATTAGTGGTAACAGGCATCTTGTGTGTTATTAGGCCTCAGATGCTGACTTACATTAAACTTGCACATTGATTTCGCTGTCCTGCGTTCAGTCTATTATTTCACGAGTTTATGTGAGTTCTGTGTGAGTTTACTACTCACAGCCTATTACATCTGTTTAGTTGTATACTTAACACTGGCAACATCTGGATGCCGTGATTTGCGAATGTGAGAATGGTTGATGCGAGTTTACATGTTCTCAAAGTCTATTACATTTACAACAAATGCAAACGTGCATGTTTTTGGCAGGAATCTCGCATGTTTTTTAATAAAAACAATCTACAGTACTACATTTATCCCCCGGTCTGCAGAGTGGTCATCTAACCCTTTCTGCTCCAAACCAATGTTGCCCCAGTGATATTTAAATGATAGATTATGCTGATAATTGATTTTCTATCACTGCAATAGAAAATCTGTCTAAGCTCAATTTTAGCATATATACCTTTGAGACGTTCTCTCTAGTGCTTTCCCTTTTATATGTGTTAAATCTCTCAAATAAACCCCTCAGATTACTTTTCTGTTAATTATATCTAATTGTCTCCATCCACTCCCGTTAACTTTTCTGACATTTTACTGCCTGTCACTCTCTTTTCCCAAATGCACTCTTTTGCTAGCATCTTCCACTCTCTTTGCTACTTTAACTGTCACATCTCTTTCTCTCACTGAAATTACTCTAACTAAAATCTGCCTTTTAAATATCTATATTATGTATTATTAATCTGTATGACTAGAAAAAATGTTTCGCCTATATAAATCTATCTTTTAAGTAGTCTGAAATACAATCACGTTTTCTGTATGCCTTAATCTGTCTACTACTGTAGATTTGAGCGGCACCTTGCTCAGATTCCAAAATCGAGGCACTGCGCCATCATCCCGTTGATGGATTCTCGCAGACTTGGTTGCGATATAAGGACTCAACGTTATTTCACAGCAGACGCTGGAAAGGGAGTACCTTCACTAGACTGCCAGGGTATTATTATTATTAATAATTATAATATTAGCTGCACACACTGACACTGCACACAGCCCAGAGCACATCCACTAGACTGCCAAGGAAGTAATAATAATAATAATAATAATAATACTAATACTAATAATATGAATTAATTGTACACACTGACATGGCACACAGCCCAGAGCTCCTAAGGGCAGAATTATTTATTTTCATTTTAACTTTATTATACTGATTAACCCTTTATTGGTGCACACTGGTGCGTGCTGCCATTACTATAAAAAGCACAGTGATTCGCTTCAGTTTGTACAAAATAAATAAATATATAAAATATAAATAAATGTAAAAAACAAAAATAATGAAAAAACTTAAGTGTGTTCAGGGCCAGGCTGTGTCCCACTGCATACGTACTTATAACCACTGTGACTCCACAGTGTGAGTTGCCATTTGTGAAACCAAAAAAATTGTGTATGGTGTAGGGGCCGGACCCCACTGCCTTTACATAATACAAGCACTGTGACTCCGCAAACCATAGCCCACTGTGTTCACATAATAAAAGCACTATGGCTCCGCAGGCCATACCCCACTGCATTTACATTTTAAAAGCACTGTGACTCCGCAGGTCATACCCCACTGCGTTCACATATTATAAGCACTGTCAATCATTTGCAAATAAAAGTTCAAATAGGAAGAAATAAACACTTTAGTTTTTTTGTACAACTTGTGTGTGGTGTAGGTGCTATACCCCACTGCGTTCACATAATAAAAGCACTGTAACTCTCCAGGCTGCATGCCACTGCGTTCACATAATATATATCTACTGTGACTTTGCAAGCAATACCCCACTGCGTTCAGATAATATATAAGTACTGTGACTCCGCAGTGAATGGTGTATTTCGAGATAAAAGTTCAAGTAAATAATTAATACTATTATACTGTAATTGTTTTTGTACAACTTGTGTGTACTCATACTGTAGATATGGGTGATGACGATCAGTCGAGAGAAGAGCAGGAGTACAAACCAAATAGTAGCACTGCAGCCACCAGTCATGACGACACTAGTTCTTTAATGCTATCTACTAAAGCCAATAGAGGGTTTAAGTCAGGGCATCTGAAAAAGTATATATATATATATATATATATATATATATATATATATACATATATATATATATATATATATATATATATATATTTTACTGTGGTAAAGGAAAGTACACCTCTAATAAAGGGAAAGTGTACAGTGCAAAAAATAAATTTATTTTCTGTCACTGCTGTGTGTCAATATTTCATAGATGTGCTATAAACTGCCGTGTGTTTATGCAGCTTCTCTGTAGCTTAGTAACCAGCCAGCTTGCAGCAGCCTTTGGCCTAAGCTGAGCTGTGAGGTGGTCAAAATTGACTGGAAATTAATGGAAATGGATGATTTTAAGGTTAATAGTACTATAGGAACAAAAAAAGCTCAAATTATGTGATTTTATCAGATTTTATAAATTTTGGAAAAAATACAGATTCAAAACCAAAACATTTGAGGGCGGTTTTGGCAAAACCAAAACATGAGTCAATACAGATCCAAAATCAAAATACGGGGATGGCGAACATCTCTACTCCATCTCCATACAGGATCCCTACTCTTTCTGCAGCACAGTTGCGAACAGACTTGGGCACTGTGTCAAGTTCCCCGTGATTTCTGTACTGTGCATGCGTCAATCTACGGTAAAATAGCAGCCACCCCAGGACTCTGTAAATATACTACATGTGTGCAGGCCCATTATAGATATGCTATGGAACCCAAGATATAGATGAAACCACGCTTATTGTGGCTTCACCACGGCAATACGTGCACACCCAGTGCAGCTAGTCACACCCTAGTTGTGCTCAATACATTCTTAATGGGTGTGGATGGGACTAGACCAGGGATGGGGAACCTTCGGCCCTCCAGCTGTTGTTGAACTACACATACCAGCATGCCTTGCTACAGTTTTGCTATTTGGCCATGCAAAAACTGTTGCAGGGCATGCTGGTATGGGTAGTTCAACAACAGCTGGAGGGCCGAAGGTTCCCCATCCCTGGACTAGACGCACACACATGCAGGGTGAACATGTGGTTGCGACAAATGAGGTGCGAATGCGCCTAGGCGAAGCAATGATGAGCTTGGCTACATCTGTATCTTGCAGTTAAGGATAACACAGACAAGACAACAGGTAGGGTACATCGGTATCGTTATTATATGTTTAAGGTAGCAATAAAATACACCAATATAACTAAATGGTACCTTAACAATCACCAGTTTAATCACTACTTAGTACAGTGTTACCCATACAGTGTTCCTTGGGGAGACTACTCTCCATGCTACCATACGGACCAATGTAATCCATACCCTTTTGAACCAAAACCTGTCTCTGTATTGTTGTATTCAATTCCAATGCTATTGTGTACCTCAACAGGGCTGATACCTTATTGCCTGTGATAGGATAAGTCCCTAAAAGGATTTTACAGAGCTTGTAGAAATCTACCCCTTGTTAACTTGTTACACCCTGTTGTTAAGGTGTCACTGTGTCTACCTATTACCTGACCAATGTTAATGAAGGGGTGTGTGAATGATAATGATAGTGATGAGCGGGTTCGGTTTCTCTGAAACCGAACCCCCCCGAACTTCACCTTGTTTACACGGGTCCGAGGCTGGTTTGAACCTTCCCGCCTTGCTCGGCTAACCCGAGCGCGCCCGAACGTCATCATCCCGCTGTCGGATTCTCGCGAGATTCGGATTCTATATAAGCAGCCGCGCGTCGCCGCCATTTTCACACGTGCATTGAGATTGATAGGGAGAGGACGTGGCTGGCGTCCTCTCCGTTTATATAGTTAATTATTAATAGTATACTACACAGTTGATCTGATTGCTTAGCTTATTGTGGGGAGGATTGGGGACTGGGGAGCAGCTGTTAGGAGGAGTACAGTGCAGAGTTTTGCTAGTTTTTTATCCGTTCTCTGCCTGAAAAAAACGCTCCATACCATATCTGTGCTCAGTGTGCTGCATTATATATCTGACTGTGCTGAGTGCTCACACTGCCTAATTGTGGGGACTGGGGAGCAGTTATAGCAGGAGTACAGTGCACAGTTTTGCTGACAGTGACCACCAGTATACGTTTGTCTGCCAGAAAAACAGTCCTGTGGTGGCTTTTTTTTATACTAGTTTAGCAGTCTGCTGACAGTGTCCACCAGGTCCATTATACTGTATATAGCAGTACGGTAGGCCACTGCTGTACCTACCTCTGTGTCGTCACTCGTCGTCCATAAGTATACTATAGTATCCATCCATCTACATTGTATACCTGTGGTGTCTTTTTTTTTTATACTAAGTATAAACGCAGTCTGCTGACAGTGTCCACCAGGTCCATTATACTGTATATAGCAGTACGGTAGGCCACTGCTGTACCTACCTCTGTGTCGTCACTCGTCGTCCATAAGTATACTATAGTATCCATCCATCTACATTGTATACCTGTGGTGCCTTTTAGTTGTGCGCATTAAAATATGGAGAACAAAAATGTGGAGGTTAAAAAAATAGGGAAAGATCAAGATCCACTTCCACCTCGTGCTGAAGCTGCTGCCACTAGTCATGGCCGAGACGATGAACTGCCATCAACGTCGTCTGCCAAGGCCGATGCCCAATGTCATAGTACAGAGCATGTAAAATCCAAAACACAAAAGATTAGTAAAATGACCCAAAAATCAAAATTAAAAGCGTCTGAGGAGAAGCGTAAACTTGCCAATATGTCATTTACGACACGGAGTGGCAAGGAACGGCTGAGGCCCTGGCCTATGTTCATGGCTAGTGGTTCAGCTTCACATGAGGATGGAAGCACTCATCCTCTCGCTAGAAAAAAAGAAAAGACTTAAGCTGGCAAAAGCACAGCAAAGAACTGTGCGTTCTTCGAAATCACAAATCCCCAAGGAGAGTCCAATTGTGTAGGTTGCGATGCCTGACCTTCCCAACACTGGACGGGAAGAGCTTGCGCCTTCCACCATTTGCACGCCCTCTGCAAGTGCTGGAAGGAGCACCCGCAGTCCAGTTCCTGATAGTCAAATTGAAGATGTCAGTGTTGAAGTACACCAGGATGAGGATATGGGTGTTGCTGGCGCTGGGGAGGAAATTGACAAGGAGGATTCTGATGGTGAGGCGGTTTGTTTAAGTCAGGCACCCGGGGAGACACCTGTTGTCCGTGGGAGGAATATGGCCATTGACATGCCTGGTCAAAATACAAAAAAAAATCAGCTCTTCGGTGTGGAATTATTTAAACACAAATGCGGACAACAGGTGTCAAGCCGTGTGTTGCCTTTGTCAAGCTGTAAAAGTAGGGGTAAGGACGTTAACCACCTCGGAACATCCTCCCTTATACGTCACCTGCAGCGCATTCATCATAAATCAGTGACAAGTTCAAAAACTTTGGGCGACAGCGGAAGCAGTCCACTGACCAGTAAATCCCTTCCTCTTGTAACCAAGCTCCCGCAAACCACACCACCTACTCCCTCAGTGTCAATTTCCTCCTTACCCAGGAATGCCAATAGTCCTGCAGGCCATGTCACTGGCAGTGGCAAGTCTGACGAGTCCTCTCCTGCCTGGGATTCCTCCGATGCAACCTTGAGTGTAACGCCTACTGCTGCTGGCGCTGCTGTTGTTGCTGCTGGGAGTCGATCGTCATCCCAGAGGGGAAGTTGGAAGACCACTTGTACTACTTCCAGTAAGCAATTGACTGTCCAACAGTCCTTTGCGAGGAAGATGAAATATCACAGCAGTCATCCTGCTGCAAAGCGGATAACTGAGGCCTTGGCAGCCTGGGCGGTGAGAAACGTGGTTCCGGTATCCATCGTTACTTCAGAGCCAACTATAGACTTGATTGAGGTACTGTGTCCCCGGTACCAAATACCATCTAGGTTCCATTTCTCTAGGCAGGCGATACCGAAAATGTACACAGACCTCAGAAAAAGAGTCACCAGTGTCCTAAAAAATGCAGTTGTACCCAATGTCCACTTAACCACGGACATGTGGACAAGTGGAGCAGGGCAGACTCAGGACTACTGTGACAGCCCACTGGGTAGATGTATTGCCTCCCGCTGCAAGAACAGCAGCGGCGGCACCAGTAGCAGCATCTCGCAAACGCCAACTCGTTCCTAGGCAGGCTATGCTTTGTATCACCGCTTTCCAGAATACTGATAAAGCTGTATTCCTTTATCGTATAAACAACCCTTTATGAGGTCTAAGAACACTGTACGCTGTTTACTTAAGAAGTACCGTAAGGGTACGCTAGTTGCGTAACGATCGCTTAGCCGTAGGCGAGACGCTCAAGCGTCACGTTCGCTCACGGCCCAGAGATCACAGGCAGGCACGCTATTGGCTGTTGACTAACGTAATGATTCGCTATGGCGTAGCAGACGCTCGAGACCACGAGGAGATCACCAGCGACGCAGACGCTCACAACGCTATACCTTGATATCTATACCTTTAACAATGAGATACACAGTATACCTTTATGTAGAGACAATGTGTAAGTGCAACCTGGTGTAACCTGATTAACTACAAAGCTGCTTGAGCGTCACCGACGCTCTGTGAACACTTAACACTATGAGAAAATACACAGATACTTGTTTAGGGTCCAAAGCCTATTATCTGTATTATGACTATTATACTTGCAAAAAGAATCACAGTACACATGATACACTACAATATAACAGAGACTTCCTAACCAAATAACTATACAAGAAATACAATACAATACAATACTAATCAAGGGAAAATACGAGAGAAAGTGAGGAGAGAGAGAGAGAGAGAGAGAGAGAGAGAGAGAGATATATGAGAGAAATGGCTCACAGAAAGACAATGATTACGGAGAGAAACTTACGCACAAGGGTAACGATCGCAAGCGCTTCTGGACAGCCAGCTTCCCGATTATCAGCAATGAGAACCGTTTGATGAGAAGTGCCAGCTGGATGCCACAGGCCCGTCTTTTATGCTACTCACACAATGCAATCCAATGGTCCCTACAATCTCATTGTCCATTGGACGCAGGAATTCGGCTTCGCATTATAACAAAGGTCATAGGTTGATTCATACAGGTGGGCTGTCTTGTATCAGTGGCCTTGGTTATGCCACACAATGGGTGATGACCAACACATTCCTGTCTTCTGGAGAGCTATTGTTTGACGAATACAAAACAGAATCCTGTCTGGGTTTTGTTCTATATTCATGATGTCCACTTTCAGTTGAGACAATGACATCTCAGCCCTCATTCTCCTGGATACAAACCCTAATCCATTCGAAAACACAGGTGTTGGCCCTCCTCATTGAGTCTCAAAGCTCAGTGTAATTAAAGACTATTGTACTCCGTCTGCGGGAAAGATACTGATTTGGAGTACAATTGATCTTCAATTACTATTCCGGTGCTTACCTTATGCATGTAAAGATATGAGGCCCTCCCAACATGCAAACTATTGTTTGGGGGATCTCTGAGGTCAAAGAGCCATTTGAGACCCACTGATACCTGTCTCCAACTGTTCAGGTGCATGACTAAGTAAGAACAAATAATAATAAATGGACATAACTTCTTATGTCCATAACTATTCGCACGAGCGATTAATCCGCTCCAAACCAACACCGGAATATTGCTATTTAAATACTCTTCCGATGGGTACCAAACACTGCTGTATGACTCCTGTTAGACCCTTCGCACAATACAAAGAGGGATTCCTCCGTTCAGGGACATTCTATATTAACCAAACTTTCAGAATCTATCAAAGGGACCATGATCTATAAAATACATTATTAATGAAAATATGTAACGATTGAGTCGCACGCTATGATTACATAAACTCTACCGTAAATACGCATACCGTGCGCCTGCGGGTGCCCGCGGCTGTGAGTATGTGCACGTACGGGAGAGCGTACGCATGCGCAGCCCGGACATGAATGAGGTGCAAATATGGCAGTGTGCATAGAGATATTTTTCTGACTTTGACAGTCTACCCTTTGGCAGTCAATAATAACTGCCACCTTCTAAAACATTTCAAAAGGAGAAAAATATAGATCAGGGGTTAATTCATTTCCATGGTTGGGTATGGAAGAAGAGAGGAGTAGGTGTGAAGAGGGTATGACCTAGTGAGATAGCAGAAGCATGTGTGTATGGGTCCTTGTTTGGGGGGTCATGTATCATCGTGCCGTACGTGTTGTAAATCAAGCTTCGAGGTATTGCGAAGTATACATTTGAATTCCTTCTTATCCCGTGGTACAGGTCTGTGGATGGGCTGTCAAACTTTACCGAGCTCTTTTCGGCTTTTGAACAAAATGGGGAGCACATTTTAGTTGATGATACATGAATGGGGGAATATGTGATTGCTGATATCTGTGCCTGTATTCCCTATACTATGTGTGTTATTACCTGAGGGTTGTAGAGATGAAGATGAAGAACACTTATGGAAAATGCAATGATATTCTATGTCAGGTAAATGTACATCTGTCGTCGAAGTTTTGTTCGGTATCAGTTGAAAGTCGTCTTCTTTGCGCTGTTTTGCTCGTTAGGCATGAGCAATAAGCTTTGTCAATGCCATCAGATTTACAAAAAATGTTGGGCTAGCGTAAGTTTAAGAATACTAGGGAAACTGGGGATCCATGGCAAAGTTCATCAAATGTCCATTTCTCAAGTGGTCAAAACTCCTTCTTTGGTCCATCCGTTGTCTGTATAGCGTCTCGTCAACTTCCTCGTCCAAGGGGGTCTTTTTATCTTGGAGAAAAGCAGAAAAACAGGTGAAAGAAACGGACCGTATAATCGCATTTTTCATCACATCCTGGTTTCTATCATTGGGTCATAAATCAAATCCAGGTTAATTACAGTTTCCTCACTCCTCAAACTCATCACTCTTGTACGTTGTTTGCACCTCATTAAAGCCTGCCCGCATCTAAATATCAATCCAATAGATATAACAACACCTAAGATACATAGTAGAAACTTCCCAACATCCATTATGACTCCTTGAGCCCAGTCTCCTAAACCGGAGAACCAATTTCGCGGGTTCAACCATGACACCCAACCAGTCAGCTCATTACCTACAGCAGCAAGAGTGAGATTGTGTTTTCGGCGAAATTCCCACTTTAATTGGAGAATATCATCCATCTTTTGGTCTATGACCTCTACCGGATCCTCGGTGCTATTCGTGATGTACGTGCAACACTTCACGTCGTACTGTGTTGCCAATGTAACACAATATCCGCCTGTCACTGCTGTGAGGTAATTAAGAACCATTCTATGCTGTACCAGTTCTGTTTTATAAGCTTGGAGTTCTCTTCCAGTGTATCTAAACGTGTCATCATACATTTCAGTGATATTATCTAACAAATTGGCGAGTGCGGAAATGTATCTATAATTCATCACTCCTCGAGCGGTACGAGTGAAATCTAACGCCACCAGAACCTGAATCCCGGTGGATTCATGGATTAGGTCAGAGGCCGGATGCTCTAACCTTTCTGACAGTTGTCTTTTAACTCGGTGCTCGTAATGAGTGTGAGTATAAGGAGCTTGGGCACCACGGTGTATGTCTTTCATTTTGTCATGTGTTACAGTCATCACTTCAGGCAATACTTTTCCAATATAACACAATCCTTCAGAGTTTGGGGCAAGCCACTTGTACGCCTTTCTCCCGCATATGAAATATGCATCATCGGGGAGAACATATGGGACGGAGAAGGACATGACCATATTACAAACCTTCCAGGTGAAATCTCCTGACCCTAATTCTTCCATCTGCTTAATGCACGTATCAGACTGTACGATATGTGCACAGTATCCTGGTGATACTTCTCCAACTCTAGTAATTCTATTTCCTAGGGTGTATCTATACCGGAAAGATTTTCCTCTACTGGCTATGTGGCGTACAAGCTCTGTATCTGTAGGCATTCTATCTGCTCTATGCGAGAAGGTCATGGTTAAGTTGCTCCATGACACTTCCCAATTTCCCGGCTTTCGGGGATTGGAGATGTTGAAACATAAGAGGGACCTATCCACATGGTATTGGTGGAGCTTCAAACTAGGAGGGCTGGAGATATTAAACCTCCTGTCCACCGGTCTCCCACCATTTAGCTCAAGTACCTCCCCTACCGTTAAAGGAAATGGTACTAGCCCTGATTTACTATGACCCTGAGGTACTTGAGAGCATACCCAACAATCTGTTTTATTTAACACACTACCCACTAAGGAGTGATAGTCACTCAATGGATGCCGGTCCATATGGATATTAAAACTGGATTGGCATTATTGTTACAGAGCCTACAGATACAGTTTTCTTTTTAACTAACAATCCTTCAAAGAAAATGTTTACAGATAACATGGTTGTTAGATCGTGCCCGGTACTCGCCTTTGCTTGGTGATTGGGTTGCTATTGGAAATTTACACCTCCGTCTCAGTCATCAGGACCTTTCTGGATCCTTTCTCGACCTCACTGGTACTCTCACCGAAACAGACTGCTCTGGTCAACATCATGGTTAACGGGAAAATCCATATCACAGTCTCTTGGGGCAAGTCCATCTTACAGGAGGAGAAAAGAAGAAATTTGTAAAGGGGGTATAAGAAAACAGTTTGAGGGGGAGAGAACTTGTTACGATAATAAGTTCTCTCGTCTTGTTGTTCTTCTTGTTCTGCTGTCCTCTCAAAGGTGCTGTCTCTCAGTCTTCCAAACGAACATTCTGGTGATGCAATATTCCTTCCTAACCGGCGATCTTTCTGTAAGGAGCAAAAATCTGGCATTACCATTGGTCCAACTGAGGGGTGACATACCATCTTTAAACCATGAAAACATGAGTGAGAAGAGAGAGAAAACACAAAAAAAACAAAAGAGATAGAGAACAATTCATGTGCATATATACATTACATAACTCGACAATAACCATCAATAAGAAAAGAGAAACAAAACAATTTTAAACATTGTCAACATTAAGAAAACATTGTTAGCATTAGAAAAACATTGTCAGACTTATTAGGCTGTCATATCTATGTGTCTAATGGTCTCCTTGAGCAGTCCCTCCCCACCAGCACCTGCATTACTCCACTGTCTGTATCTGGCCAGAAATACATTGTGGCGGAGGTCATGCTGGGGTTTGGTAGACTTCTGCAAGGACCAAGTGGATATGCAATGTGTGAATTCTTACCAATACTCGTCAGAGATGGGGATAGAGAGAGAGAGAAAAAACATTTTTTCACAAATACATTTACAACTTTTCACCTGGTCATTCCTGTGTCTTCAGTGAATGACCTCCCACTTTGTTAACCGTTACCTCAGGCTTACCATCCGTCGTATGCTCATCTTTCTTGACTACCTATCATGGGTGTGGCTCAAAATTCCTCCTATCTGATCTCTGATTATAATGGTGTGTGTTGTAATTTTGCTCATTTCTTGGTCTAGGGGGTCTAACTTTATGTGGGTTATTACAGTTGTTGGCATAATGCCCTTCTCTTCTACAATGGTAACAGATCCTTGGCTTTCTCCAAGTGTCAGTGAACTGGGGTCTTGGCTGATTTGATGCCTCCTTAAACGCTTGGATGCTCATCACCCTCAACCGCTTTCCCTGTACCTCCCTGCTTCCTTGGATATCATGGTTATGTTGTTGTCTAGGGGGTGTATATACCTTGTGTGTGCTTCTAGGCCTGCAATTTCTTGCATAATGACCTTCCTCCTGGCAGTTATAACAGACTTTCAGATTTGAATTTTTCGCAGTGGTGTGGGGCTTTTGTTGAGGTGGTCTTGTGGTTAGGGCCTGTATACTTGTTGCTATTAATCTGTTACTTAGTGACTCTCTGTATCTGGTGATGTTCTGATCCTGACTAATGATGGCCTCCCTTAATGCGTCCACCGAGATATCTTTCCTGTCTGGGTTGGTGGTCTGTACCCTTGTACTTAATTCATCCTTTAAACCATTCATTAGCACATATACTGCTGCTTCTCTGTATGGTGTGCTTGTTTCAATGTTTTCTATACCCGTATACCTAGTCAGGTCCTGCAATGCCCGGTGGAAATAATTGGAAGTACTTTCCCTTTCGTTTTGTCTTATGGAGAAAATTTTGTTCCACTCGACAATGGCTGGGAAATGTACTTCCAACTGTCGGTTGATCTGCTTAATACATTCCTGATTGTGTTCCTCCGTCCAAGGTACCTCCGTGTCTAATTTACAATCAGCAATAAATTTCGCAGGGTCAACACTGGAGGGCAAACATACCCTCAGGACTATCCGCCAATCTTTGTTGGTGGGTTCTGTGGAGTTTCCTAGTTCTTTAATAAATCTTTGGCAGGCTACTAGATCTTTCCTAGGATCAGGGAATTCAGACATAATTGATCCCAATTCGGTCCGGGACCAAAGACAGTGCATTGCACTGTCCTTGACGGAAATGATTCCCTGATCGTCAGTCTTCCCATTGGGGACTGCAATCACCCTGACCGGATCGAACTCAGCTACATCATCTGGTGTTGGTTTTACAATATGTGGTTCCCCTGTTGGTGCGTGATATAAAACATTGTACGTACCTGTGGACACGACCTCACCTGACCCTCCGTTAGGGGGTTTGATTATTGCCTTTACCGATTTGATCGTGTCCACCTGGATGTCTTGTAGGATGGCTTCTGGAAGAGGTGCCGACATTGTTCTGGGCTCACTTTCTTGTTTGTATTCCTGAGGGAAGTTTGACATGGGGTGCAACTTGCATAGGTTAATAGTTGTACATTCAACAGTATTACAATAATCATTGTTACATTTATTACACTTATTCTTATGATCTATACTACAGTTGCTAAGAGCGTTTTTATTGTTCAACCTTGTGCTTTTCTCCGCAACCACAATCCTCCCTGATGCCATGTCTCTCTTCTCAAGATAAGAGTCAGAAAAGTCAATTGACTCTCTTTGTAATTCACCTTCCTGTTGCCATAACTGCAAATAATCATAATGTTTACTTCGTCTCTTTGTTGGTTCAATGAGACATATCCTCCTCCTTAAATTTTGTAACACTTTTGGGCTAAAGCTGCCTATATTTGGGAACTTCTCCCCATCATGTACAGTCATTCTTTCCCATTCATCACATAAAACTTCTGTGTGACTTCCGTATTTCTCACACATTATGTACCTGGCCGATCCTACTGGACGGTCTTCTGAATCAACCCGAACCGAGGTTGATCGCCCCCTACCTGAACAACTGGCCCCCATAATCTGCAGGTGTTGCTTACTACTCCTTTGATCTTTATATCACGGTCTTCAGCGAACCCTTACAGCAAACCAAATTATTCAAAATAGGCCGGCGGTGGCGGTTTACCGAGTACCCCACTCACTCGCCCACCTCGACCAATACGACCTGATCACACCGATATGGTGCTGGCGTACTCGATACAGGGCACCTACCA
The DNA here is from genome assembly GCF_028390025.1 of Pseudophryne corroboree. Classification (NCBI taxonomy): domain Eukaryota; kingdom Metazoa; phylum Chordata; class Amphibia; order Anura; family Myobatrachidae; genus Pseudophryne; species Pseudophryne corroboree. Next base: position 658,659,096 of record NC_086449.1, on the reverse strand, counting down.
AAAACCTTCTGTTTACTGGAACATGTGAGGGTTACCCGCAGGACACTTACTCTTTCCAGTAAAGGTGGGGTTGTTAGATAGTTCCTGAGTGACCAGCGAACTTCCCTTCCAAAAATAAAAAATTACACAAATCACGTCAGAATGTACAACTAGCGTTTATGACCTTTGTACGCAAAATGATACTAGTCAGGTTTACTAATGCACACAATGACGTGCGGTACAATCGTTCAGTACATAAGCACTACTTGTTATGTACTGAGAGATCAATGGAATCGAAAATTTCGGCTGCGAATTCCTTCAGCCAGAGCTTATATGGCCTATATGGGTTCTGCACCAACCCCCGGGGTTGTGCCTCTTACCTTTATAGCGGACTTCTTTGTCTCCTTATGACCTCCTGGTCTGTTATGACCTCCTGGTCTTGTTCTATACTGGTCCGCTATACTCTAATGCTCAAATATTATGTTTAACCAAGGATGCCTCCTTAGCCACCGTATATGTCACTTACACGTATGTTCCTGACGAGTACCCGACTTTCCTTTTGGTTCAACCTCTAAGTTATATAAACTTATGTAATAATAAAAACACACTCACTCAACACATGTACACTTTTGTTTCTATATCTATTTCTGCGCAGAAATTTTCTTTAGCCCAGCTGTGTTACCAATTAGGAGCAGGATCTGTTAAACTAAATTTCAGATTTCCAAAAATAGACTTGCGTTATTTACCGCGTCGCGTTATCTACCGCTTTGCGCTAATTATCGCTTATCGTGACTTGAGCTACGTGGGCGTAACCGGATGCTACGTTGCGTAATGAACGCTGCGTGCGTCGGCCTTTGGATTGCGTACGCTAGTCTTTGTTAGAGACACGTGTACGCAAAACAAAGATCCACCGTAACACAATATACTTTTATCAATGTAAACGATCCCTGATCATCTACCGCGTACCCCACTGGCTTTGCCTTATCTCCCAGGCAAACCTGTGTGTTTGTCTACACTTTTAACTATTACCTCTATTCTTAAACTATGAAATAACAGCAAGTCTCTTTTAGCACTTTTCTTTCAACTATAAAACTGGCAAACAGGATAGTGATATACGAAAAATGAAATACACAGATGGAAAAGAAATGCAGATATATATATGTATGCGTGCGTATATACGCAAGACAGAAGAAAAATAAACAGTTTTAAAAAAACACAAGCGTTTTGTTCTTACCTCCGGTTCCCGGATTCCTTCAGCACTCTTTATCTAAGCAAAGCAGACGCTTATCCCGTCAGCACTGCGAGACAACCTCCCGCCCTTTGCTGAGGGATAATGTCTGCTGATCTACCTAGTGCAGATATGTGAAGGACTGGACGGCCCCCAATTGATAAAGCTGTATTCCTTTATCGTATAAACAACCCTTTATGAGGTCTAAGAACACTGTACGCTGTTTACTTAAGAAGTACCGTAAGGGTACGCTAGTTGCGTAACGATCGCTTAGCCGTAGGCGAGACGCTCAAGCGTCACGTTCGCTCACGGCCCAGAGATCACAGGCAGGCACGCTATTGGCTGTTGACTAACGTAATGATTCGCTATGGCGTAGCAGACGCTCGAGACCACGAGGAGATCACCAGCGACGCAGACGCTCACAACGCTATACCTTGATATCTATACCTTTAACAATGAGATACACAGTATACCTTTATGTAGAGACAATGTGTAAGTGCAACCTGGTGTAACCCGATTAACTACAAAGCTGCTTGAGCGTCACCGACGCTCTGTGAACACTTAACACTATGAGAAAATACACAGATACTTGTTTAGGGTCCAAAGCCTATTATCTGTATTATGACTATTATACTTGCAAAAAGAATCACAGTACAAATGATACACTACAATATAACAGAGACTTCCTAACCAAATAACTATACAAGAAATACAATACAATACTAATCAAGGGAAAATATGAGAGAAAGTGAGGAGAGAGAGAGAGAGAGAGAGAGAGAGAGAGAGAGATATGAGAGAAATGGCTCACAGAAAGACAATGATTACGGAGAGAAACTTACGCACAAGGGTAACGATCGCAAGCGCTTCTGGACAGCCAGCTTCCCGATTATCAGCAATGAGAACCGTTTGATGAGAAGTGCCAGCTGGATGCCACAGGCCCGTCTTTTATGCTACTCACACAATGCAATCCAATGGTCCCTACAATCTCATTGTCCATTGGACGCAGGAATTCGGCTTCGCATTATAACAAAGGTCATAGGTTGATTCATACAGGTGGGCTGTCTTGTATCAGTGGCCTTGGTTATGCAACACAATGGGTGATGACCAACACATTCCTGTCTTCTGGAGAGCTATTGTTTGACGAATACAAAACAGAATCCTGTCTGGGTTTTGTTCTATATTCATGATGTCCACTTTCAGTTGAGACAATGACATCTCAGCCCTCATTCTCCTGGATACAAACCCTAATCCATTCGAAAACACAGGTGTTGGCCCTCCTCATTGAGTCTCAAAGCTGAGTGTAAAGACTATTGTACTCCGTCTGCGGGAAAGATACTGATTTGGAGTACAATTGATCTTCAATTACTATTCCGGTGCTTACCTTATGCATGTAAAGATATGAGGCCCTCCCAACATGCAAACTATTGTTTGGGGGATCTCTGAGGTCAAAGAGCCATTTGAGACCCACTGATACCTGTCTCCAACTGTTCAGGTGCATGACTAAGTAAGAACAAATAATAATAAATGGACATAACTTCTTATGTCCATAACTATTCGCACGAGCGATTAATCCGCTCCAAACCAACACCGGAATATTGCTATTTAAATACTCTTCCGATGGGTACCAAACACTGCTGTATGACTCCTGTTAGACCCTTCGCACAATACAAAGTGGGATTCCTCCGTTCAGGGACATTCTATATTAACCAAACTTTCAGAATCTATCAAAGGGACCATGATCTATAAAATACATTATTAATGAAAATATGTAACGATTGAGTCGCACGCTATGATTACATAAACTCTACCGTAAATACGCATACCGTGCGCCTGCGGGTGCCCGCGGCTGTGAGTATGTGCACGTACGGGAGAGCGTACGCATGCGCAGCCCGGACATGAATGAGGTGCAAATATGGCAGTGTGCATAGAGATATTTTTCTGACTTTGACAGTACGCACACAGCTGAAAACCTCTTACGGCAACTGAGGAAGATCATCGCAGAATGGCTTACCCCAATTGGACTCTCCTGGGGATTTGTGGCATCGGACAACGCCAGCAATATTGTGCGTGCATTACATCTGGGCAAATTCCAGCACGTCCCATGTTTTGCACATACCTTGAATTTGTTGGTGCAGAATTATTTAAAAAACGACAGGGGCGTGCAAGAGATGCTGTCGGTGGCCAGTAGAATTGCGGGCCACTTTCGGCATACAGGCACCGCGTACAGAAGACTGGAGCACCACCAAAAACACCTGAACCTGCCCTGCCATCATCTGAAGCAAGAGGTGGTAACCGGGTGGAATTCAACCCTCTATATGCTTCAGAGGATGGAGGAGCAGCAAAAGGCCATTCAAGCCTATACATCTGGCCACGATATAGGCATAGGAGGTGGAATGCACCTGACTCAAGCGCAGTGGAGAATGATTTCAACGTTGTGCAAGGTTCTGCAACCTTTTGAACTTGCCACACGTGAAGTCAGTTCAGACACTGCCAGCCTGAGTCAGGTCATTCCCCTCATCAGGCTTTTGCAGAAGAAGCTGGAGACATTGAAGGAGGAGCAAAAACAGAGCGATTCCGCTAGGCATGTGGATGGAGCCCTTCATTCGCTTAACCACGGGTGGTCAATCTGTTGAAATCAGAGCACTACATTTTGGCCACCGTGCTCGATCCTAGATTTAAAACCTACGTTGTATCTCTCTTTCCGGCAGACACAAGTCTGCAGAGGTTCAAAGACCTGCTGGTGAGAAAATTGTCAAGTCAAGCGGAACGTGACCCGTCAACATCTCCTCCTTCACATTCTCCCGCAACTGGGGGTGCGAGGAAAAGGCTACGAATTCCGAGCCCACCCGCTGGTGGTGATGCAGGGCAGTCTGGAGCGAGTGCTGACATCTGGTCTGGACTGAAGGACCTGCCAACGATTACTGACATGTCGTCTACTGTCACTGCATATGATTCTCTCACCATTGAAAGAATGGTGAAGGATTATATGAGTGACCGCATCCAAGTAGGCACGTCAGACAGTCCATACGTATACTGGCAGGAAAAAGCGGCAATTTGGAGGCCCTTGCAGAAACTGGCTTTATTCTACCTAAGTTGCCCTCCCTCCAGTGTGTACTCCGAAAGAGTGTTTAGTGCAGCCGCTCACCTTGCCAGCAATCGGCGTACGAGGTTACTTCCAGAAAATGTGGAGAAGATGATGTTCATTAAAATGAATTATAATCAATTCCTCCGTGGAGACATTCACCAGCAGCAATTGCCTCCAGAAAGTACACGGGGACCTGAGATGGTGGATTCCAGTGGGGACGAATTAATAATCTGTGAGGAGGGGGATGTACACAGTGAAAGGGGTGATGAATCGGACGATGATGATGAGGTGGACATCTTGCCTCTGTAGAGCCAGTTTGTGCAAGGAGAGATTGATTCCTTCTTTTTTGGTGGGGGCCCAAACCAACCAGTCATTTCAGTCACAGTCGTGTGGCAGACCCTGTCGCTGAAATGATGGGTTCGTTAAAGTGTGCATGTCCTGTTTATACAACATAAGGGTGGGTGGGAGGGCCCAAGGACAATTCCATCTTGCACCTCTTTTTTCTTTCATTTTTCTTTGCGTCATGTGCTGTTTGGGGAGTATTTTTTTGAAGGGCCATCCTGCGTGACACTGCAGTGCCACTCCTAGATGGGCCAGGTGTTTGTGTCGGCCACTTGGGTCGCTTAGCTTAGTCACACAGCTACCTCATTGCGCCTCTTTTTTTCTTTGCGTCATGTGCTGTTTGGGGAGTATTTTTTTGAAGGGCCATCCTGCGTGACACTGCAGTGCCACTCCTAGATGGGCCAGGTGTTTGTGTCGGCCACTTGAGTCGCTTATCTTAGTCACACAGCTACCTCATTGCACCTCTTTTTTTCTTTGCGTCATGTGCTGTTTTGGGAGTATTTTTTTCAAGTGCCATCCTGTCTGACACTGCAGTGCCACTCCTAGATGGGCCAGGTGTTTGTGTCGGCCACTTGGGTCGCTTAGCTTAGTCACACAGCTACCTCATTGCGCCTCTTTTTTTCTTTGCGTCATGTGCTGTTTGGGGAGTATTTTTTTGAAGGGCCATCCTGCGTGACACTGCAGTGCCACTCCTAGATGGGCCAGGTGTTTGTGTCGGCCACTTGGGTCGCTTATCTTAGTCACACAGCTACCTCACTGCGCCTCTTTTTTTCTTTGCGTCATGTGCTGTTTGGTGAGTATTTTTTTCAAGTGCCATCCTGTCTGACACTGCAGTGCCACTCCTAGATGGGCCAGGTGTTTGTGTCGGCCACTTGGGTCGCTTAGCTTAGTCACACAGCTACCTCGGTGCAAATTTTAGGACTAAAAATAATATTGTGAGGTGTGAGGTGTTCAGAATAGACTGAAAATGAGTGGAAATTATGGTTATTGAGGTTAATAATACTTTGGGATCAAAATGACCCCCAAATTCTATGATTTAAGCTGTTTTTTAGGGTTTTTTGAAAAAAACACCCGAATCCAAAACACACCCAAATCCGACAAAAAATTTTCGGTGAGGTTTTGCCAAAACGCGTCCGAATCCAAAACACGGCCGCGGAACCGAACCCAAAACCAAAACACAAAACCCGAAAAATGTCCGGTGCACATCACTAGATAATGATGAGTTCCTCCCTATATTAAACCATTACTCATTTTATGTACACACACCTCTTGCGATAAGCTGGCTACAGGGAGTGTTTCTGCAGTCTCACTCTGGTCAAGTGGAGCATGTGCCTTAGAAAACAGGCAGTCCTCCTATTTTGTATAACTCAATGCCAGGGCCGCTTCTACTGGCGGGAGAGCAATGCAATCACCCAGGCGCCCGCTGTGACCCATGCTGACTGTTGTTGCTTGCTTTGTGAAGTCCGCATATGACTTCCCCTGCTCCTCATAGTACTCCGCTTGTTGGGCGCAGTTTAGCGAAATCACGTGGCTGTATCAAGGCGTCATGATGTCACATTGGCAGCACGCTGTTAAAAGGGAGATGCAGTGGAGGAGCAGGTGTGCGCCATTCTGGACAGCAGTGAGGAGGTGCACGGATGCCGTGCAGGCAGTCGCAGCACATTCAGGACTCGGAGGACCCAGACTCGGAAAGAGATCCCCTAGAAAAGGTGGCCGGCTGCTGCATACAGCACAGTGAGAGAATTAGAATTCAGTTCACTCACAAACTACTGTGGCTCAACTGGCTGGAATGATGGTTTACAGGTCCAAAGGTCCTATGGAGCACATCAGTGCTTTTTATTGCAGGATCAGGAAACCACACTTCTAATAGTTTGGATGTCATGGATGGCCAAAGATATTTTTTAAATACATACAAAATACTTACACTTTTAATAGTAATTGAGAAACCGGTATGTACTTAAGCTGCCAACAGTCGGGATCCCGTCGGTCATGATACCGACGCTGGGATCCCGTCTGCTGACAATGCTGAAAGCTGGAATCCCGGCTAACAGGGGCTATTCCCACTCGTTGGTGTCAACAACACCCATAGAGTGGGAATAGAACCTGTAGCTAGCAAAGCAAGCCACCAAGCTCGTAGTGTGGCGAGCACAGCGAGCCCGCAAGGGGATTCTTTGCGCTCGCCCCACTGTAGATCGGTATGGCGTTGTCAGTATACTGACGGCCAGCATCCCGATCGTCAGTAACTCATACTGATCTCGAGAAACCAGTAATTACGTCAGAGAAGAAACAAATATAGGAAGAGGTGAAGTTACTACTGTAGGTATAATAAAAGCAATAGTGGCTAGAAGTATTTGTGTGAATGAAAAGGTAGTACACACTCTTACTTACTATTAGTTTATTTAGCCATGGCAGCATTTCGGCCTGTCAAGACTCTCTATGAATATCAAGCTAACTAATAACTTGACAAAGGGGCTTGATTGATGTCCCTAAAATTTCCTACGGATCATCATCACCAAAGTGGCTGTATTTGCAGACAGGCATGGAAACCTAATTTACTACTTTATGCTTATGTGAGATCTCGTATGGCTAATGCAAGGGTCCATGCGAAGTTGTGCAGATCTTAATATTGATCTTATATCTCATGAAGTATTCCTGGTATATGTGTACTAGAGATGAGCGGGTTCGGTTCCCTGAGAACCGAACCCCCCTGAACTTCACTACCCGAGGCCGGATCCGAGCCCGGCTCGGGTTTTCCCACCTGACTCGGAAACCAGAACCATTTTCACTCTGGCATTGGAGAGTGTAGCGAGAGGATGTGTCTCCGTCCTCAGTGTCTGTGGAGGAAAAGTTGGGTGGTGATTCCAGTGCTGTTTGTGCTGCTGAGTCCAGTGTAGTGTCTTATACTGCATCAGTCCAGTCACAGTGGTGGTGTCCTCTGCTGCCATATGTCCAGTGTAGCTGTATAAGTCCAGTGCAGTGGGGCTGTGTTGTTCTGTATCAGTACAGTGGTAGTGTCTTGTGCTGCATCAGTCCAGTTACAGTGGTGCTGTCATATGTCCAGTACTGCTGTATAAATCCAGTCCAATGGTGCTGTGTTGTGCTGCATCAGTCCAGTGGTGGTGTCCCTGTGCTGCCGTATAAGTCCAGTGGTACTGCTGTATAAGTCCAGTGGTACTGCCGTATAAATCCAGTGATATTGCTCTATATGTCCAGTGATACTGCCATATACGTCAAGCGGTACAGCCGTATAAATCCAGTGATACTGCCCTATTTGTCCAGTGGTACTGCCATATAATTCCAGTGATACTGCCGTATATGCCCAGTGGTACTGCTGTATAAATCCAATGATACTGCCGTATATATGTTCAGTGGTACTGCCGTATAAATCCAGTGGTACTGGCGTATAAATCCAGTCCAGTGGTACTGCCGTATAAATCCAGTGATACTGCCGTATATGTCCAGTGGTACTGCCGCATATGTCCAGTGATACTGCTGTATATGTCCAGTGGTACTGCCGTATAAATCCAGTCCAGTGATACTGCCATATAAGTCCAGTGATACTGTTGTATAAGACCAGTGGTACTGCCGTATATGTCCAGTTGCACTGCCGTATAAATCCAGTGGTACTGCCGTATGAATCCAGTCCAGTGGTAATGCCGTATAAATCCAGTGGTACTGCCGTATAATTCCAGTGGTACTGCCGTATAATTCCAGTGGTACTGGCGTATAAATCCAGTGATACTGCTGTATAATTCCAGTGATACTGCCATATAATTCCAGTGGTACTGGCATATATGTCCAGTGGTACTGCCGTGTAAATCCAGTGGTATTGGCGTATGAATCCAGTCCAGTGGTACTGCCGTATAAGTCCAGTGGTACTGGCGTATAATTCGAGTGGTACTGCCGTATAATTCCAGTGGTGCTTGCGTATAAGTCCAGTGATACTGCCATATAAATCAAGTCCAGTGGTACTGCCGTATAAGTCCAGTGGTACTGCCATATAATTCCAGTGGTGCTGGCGTATAAGTACAGTGATACTGCCGTATAATTCCAGTGGTACTGGCGTATAAATCCAGTGATACTGCCGTATAAATCCAGTGGTACTGCCATATAAATCCAGTGGTACTGCCGTATAATTCCAGTGGTACTGGCGTACCACTGCATACCTCCCCCTTTGCCAGCTGATATAGTTGGAGCATTTAAGAGCAATATTATCAAGGCCTGCAGTCAGGACTTGGCCTGCTTGCAATTGTGAAGAATGCATTTGTTAAGAATGTGATTTAAGAATGGAGTTAGAACCGGAACTGAAAACCATTTCTCCTCTCTTCACAGGTAAAAACACCATCTTCATGCTTGTATATCTGAGTCTCTCATCTCTCTCTGGCTACACTTTTCACTAGAGATGAGCGCCGGAAATTTTTCGGGTTTTGTGTTTTGGTTTTGGGTTCGGTTCCGCGGCCGTGTTTTGGGTTCGACCGCGTTTTGGCAAAACCTCACCGAATTTTTTTTGTCGGATTCGGGTGTGTTTTGGATTCGGGTGTTTTTTTCAAAAAACCCTAAAAAACAGCTTAAATCATAGAATTTGGGGGTCATTTTGATCCCAAAGTATTATTAACCTCAAAAACCATAATTTCCACTCATTTTCAGTCTATTCTGAATACCTCACACCTCACAATATTATTTTTAGTCCTAAAATTTGCACCGAGGTCGCTGTGTGAGTAAGATAAGCGACCCTAGTGGCCGACACAAACACCGGGCCCATCTAGGAGTGGCACTGCAGTGTCACGCAGGATGTCCCTTCCAAAAAACCCTCCCCAAACAGCACATGACGCAAAGAAAAAAAGAGGCGCAATGAGGTAGCTGTGTGAGTAAGATAAGCGACCCTAGTGGCCGACACAAACACCGGGCCCATCTAGGAGTGGCACTGCAGTGTCACGCAGGATGTCCCTTCCAAAAAACCCTCCCCAAACAGCACATGACGCAAAGAAAAAAAGAGGCGCAATGAGGTAGCTGACTGTGTGAGTAAGATAAGCGACCCTAGTGGCCGACACAAACACCGGGCCCATCTAGGAGTGGCACTGCAGTGTCACGCAGGATGGCCCTTCTAAAAAACCCTCCCCAAACAGCACATGACGCAAAGAAAAAAAGAGGCGCAATGAGGTAGCTGACTGTGTGAGTAAGATAAGCGACCCTAGTGGCCGACACAAACACAGGGCCCATCTAGGAGTGGCACTGCAGTGTCACGCAGGATGGCCCTTCCAAAAAACCCTCCCCAAACAGCACATGACGCAAAGAAAAAGAAAAGAAAAAAGAGGTGCAAGATGGAATTGTCCTTGGGCCCTCCCACCCACCCTTATGTTGTATAAACAAAACAGGACATGCACACTTTAACCAACCCATCATTTCAGTGACAGGGTCTGCCACACGACTGTGACTGATATGACGGGTTGGTTTGGACCCCCCCCAAAAAAGAAGCAATTAATCTCTCCTTGCACAAACTGGCTCTACAGAGGCAAGATGTCCACCTCATCGTCATCCTCCGATATATCACCGTGTACATCCCCCTCCTCACAGATTATCAATTCGTCCCCACTGGAATCCACCATCTCAGCTCCCTGTGTACTTTGTGGAGGCAATTGCTGCTGGTCAATGTCTCCGCGGAGGAATTGATTATAATTCATTTTAATGAACATCATCTTCTCCACATTTTCTGGATGTAACCTCGTACGCCGATTGCTGACAAGGTGAGCGGCGGCACTAAACACTCTTTCGGAGTACACACTTGTGGGAGGGCAACTTAGGTAGAATAAAGCCAGTTTGTGCAAGGGCCTCCAAATTGCCTCTTTTTCCTGCCAGTATAAGTACGGACTGTGTGACGTGCCTACTTGGATGCGGTCACTCATATAATCCTCCACCATTCTTTCAATGGGGAGAGAATCATATGCAGTGCCAGTAGACGACATGTCCGTATCCGTAATCGTTGTCAGGTCCTTCAGTCCGGACCAGATGTCAGCATCAGCAGTCGCTTCAGACTGCCCTGCATCACCGCCAGCGGGTGGGCTCGGAATTCTGAGCCTTTTCCTCGCACCCCCAGTTGCGGGAGAATGTGAAGGAGGAGATGTTGACAGGTCGCGTTCCGCTTGACTTGACAATTTTCTCACCAGCAGGTCTTGCAACCCCAGCAGACTTGTGTCTGCCGGAAAGAGAGATCCAAGGTAGGCTTTAAATCTAGGATCGAGCACGGTGGCCAAAATGTAGTGCTCTGATTTCAACAGATTGACCACCCGTGAATCCTTGTTAAGCGAATTAAGGGCTCCATCCACAAGTCCCACATGCCTAGCGGAATCGCTCCGTGTTAGCTCCTCCTTCAATGTCTCCAGCTTCTTCTGCAAAAGCCTGATGAGGGGAATGACCTGACTCAGGCTGGCAGTGTCTGAACTGACTTCACGTGTGGCAAGTTCAAAGGGCATCAGAACCTTGCACAACGTTGAAATCATTCTCCACTGCGCTTGAGACAGGTGCATTCCACCTCCTATATCGTGCTCAATTGTATAGGCTTGAATGGCCTTTTGCTGCTCCTCCAACCTCTGAAGCATATAGAGGGTTGAATTCCACCTCGTTACCACTTCTTGCTTCAGATGATGGCAGGGCAGGTTCAGTAGTTTTTGGTGGTGCTCCAGTCTTCTGTACGTGGTGCTTGTACGCCGAAAGTGTCCCGCAATTCTTCTGGCCACCGACAGCATCTCTTGCACGCCCCTGTCGTTTTTTAAAAAATTCTGCACCACCAAATTCAAGGTATGTGCAAAACATGGGACGTGCTGGAATTTGCCCATATTTAATGCACACACAATATTGCTGGCGTTGTCCGATGCCACAAATCCACAGGAGAGTCCAATTGGGGTAAGCCATTCCGCGATGATCTTCCTCAGTTGCCGTAAGAGGTTTTCAGCTGTGTGCGTATTCTGGAAACCGGTGATACAAAGCGTAGCCTGCCTAGGAAAGAGTTGGCGTTTGCGAGATGCTGCTACTGGTGCCGCCGCTGCTGTTCTTGCGGCGGGAGTCCATACATCTACCCAGTGGGCTGTCACAGTCATATAGTCCTGACCCTGCCCTGCTCCACTTGTCCACATGTCCGTGGTTAAGTGGACATTGGGTACAACTGCATTTTTTAGGACACTGGTGAGTCTTTTTCTGACGTCCGTGTACATTCTCGGTATCGCCTGCCTAGAGAAGTGGAACCTAGATGGGATTTGGTAACGGGGGCACACTGCCTCAATAAATTGTCTAGTTCCCTGTGAACTAACGGCGGATACCGGACGCACGTCTAACACCAACATAGTTGTCAAGGCCTCAGTTATCCGCTTTGCAGCAGGATGACTGCTGTGATATTTCATCTTCCTCGCAAAGGACTGTTGAACAGTCAATTGCTTACTGGAAGTAGTACAAGTGGGCTTACGACTTCCCCTCTGGGATGACCATCGACTCCCAGCAGCAACAACAGCAGCGCCAGCAGCAGTAGGCGTTACACGCAAGGATGCATCGGAGGAATCCCAGGCAGGAGAGGAATCATCAGAATTGCCAGTGACATGGCCTGCAGGACTATTGGCATTCCTGGGGAAGGAGGAAATTGACACTGAGGGAGTTGGTGGGGTGGTTTGCGTGAGCTTGGTTACAAGAGGAAGGGATTTACTGGTCAGTGGACTGCTTCCGCTGTCACCCAAAGTTTTTGAACTTGTCACTGACTTATTATGAATGCGCTGCAGGTGACGTATAAGGGAGGATGTTCCGAGGTGGTTAACGTCCTTACCCCTACTTATTACAGCTTGACAAAGGGAAACACACGGCTTGACAAATGTTGTCCGCATTTCTGGTGAAATACTTCCACACCGAAGAGCTGATTTTTTTGGTATTTTCACCAGGCATGTCAACGGCCATATTCCTCCCACGGACAACAGGTGTCTCCCCGGGTGCCTGACTTAAACAAACCACCTCACCATCAGAATCCTCCTGGTCAATTTCCTCCCCAGCGCCAGCAACACCCATATCCTCCTCATCCTGGTGTACTTCAACACTGACATCTTCAATCTGACTATCAGGAACTGGACTGCGGGTGCTCCTTCCAGCACTTGCAGGGGGCGTGCAAATGGTGGAAGGCGCATGCTCTTCACGTCCAGTGTTGGGAAGGTCAGGCATCGCAACCGACACAATTGGACTCTCCTTGTGGATTTGGGATTTCGAAGAACGCACAGTTCTTTGCTGTGCTTTTTCCAGCTTGAGTCTTTTCATTTTTCTAGCGAGAGGCTGAGTGCTTCCATCCTAATGGGAAGCTGAACCACTAGCCATGAACATAGGCCAGGGCCTCAGCCGTTCCTTGCCACTCCGTGTGGTAAATGGCATATTGGCAAGTTTACGCTTCTCCTCCGACAATTTTATTTTAGGTTTTGGAGTCCTTTTTTTACTGATATTTGGTGTTTTGGATTTGACATGCTCTGTACTATGACATTGGGCATCGGCCTTGGCAGACGACGTTGCTGGCATTTCATCATCTCGGCCATGACTAGTGGCAGCAGCTTCAGCACGAGGTGGAAGTGGATCTTGATCTTTCCCTAATTTTGGAACCTCAACATTTTTGTTCTCCATATTTTAATAGGCACAACTAAAAGGCACCTCAGGTAAACAATGGAGATGGATGGATACTAGTATACAATTATGGATGGACTGCCGAGTGCCGACACAGAGGTAGCTACAGCCGTGGACTACCGTACTGTACTGTGTCTGCTGCTAATATAGACTGGTTGATAATGAGATGTAGTATGTATGTATAAAGAAGAAAGAAAAAAAACCACGGGTAGGTGGTATACAATTATGGACGGACTGCCGAGTGCCGACACAGAGGTAGCTACAGCCGTGGACTACCGTACTGTACTGTGTCTGCTGCTAATATAGACTGGATGATAATGAGATGTAGTATGTATAAAGAAGAAAGAAAAAAAAACCACGGGTAGGTGGTATACAATTATGGACGGACTGCCGAGTGCCGACACAGAGGTAGCTACAGCCGTGGACTACCGTACTGTACTGTGTCTGCTGCTAATATAGACTGGATGATAATGAGATGTAGTATGTATAAAGAAGAAAGAAAAAAAAACCACGGGTAGGTGGTATACAATTATGGATGGACTGCCGAGTGCCGACACAGAGGTAGCTACAGCCGTGGACTACCGTACTGTACTGTGTCTGCTGCTAATATAGACTGGATGATAATGAGATGTAGTATGTATAAAGAAGAAAAGAAAAACCACGGGTAGGTGGTATACAATTATGGATGGACTGCCGAGTGCCGACACAGAGGTAGCTACAGCCGTGGACTACCGTACTGTACTGTGTCTGCTGCTAATATAGACTGGATGATAATGAGATGTAGTATGTATAAAGAAGAAAGAAAAAAAAACCATGGGTAGGTGGTATACAATTATGGACGGACTGCCGAGTGCCGACACAGAGGTAGCTACAGCCGTGGACTACCGTACTGTACTGTGTCTGCTGCTAATATAGACTGGATGATAATGAGATGTAGTATGTATAAAGAAGAAAAAAAAAACCACGGGTAGGTGGTATACAATTATGGATGGACTGCCGAGTGCCGACACAGAGGTAGCTACAGCCGTGGACTACCGTACTGTACTTACTGTGTCTGCTGCTAATATAGACTGGTTGATAATGAGATGTAGTATGTATGTATAAAGAAGAAAGAAAAAAAAACCACGGGTAGGTGGTATACAATTATGGACGGACTGCCGAGTGCCGACACAGAGGTAGCTACAGCCGTGGACTACCGTACTGTACTGTGTCTGCTGCTAATATAGACTGGATGATAATGAGATGTAGTATGTATAAAGAAAAAAGAAAAAAAAACCACGGGTAGGTGGTATACAATTATGGACGGACTGCCGAGTGCCGACACAGAGGTAGCTACAGCCGTGGACTACCGTACTGTACTGTGTCTGCTGCTAATATAGACTGGATGATAATGAGATGTAGTATGTATAAAGAAGAAAGAAAAAAAAACCACGGGTAGGTGGTATACAATTATGGATGGACTGCCGAGTGCCGACACAGAGGTAGCTACAGCCGTGGACTACCGTACTGTACTGTGTCTGCTGCTAATATAGACTGGATGATAATGAGATGTAGTATGTATAAAGAAGAAAAAAAAAACCACGGGTAGGTGGTATACAATTATGGATGGACTGCCGAGTGCCGACACAGAGGTAGCTACAGCCGTGGACTACCGTACTGTACTGTGTCTGCTGCTAATATAGACTGGATGATAATGAGATGTAGTATGTATAAAGAAGAAAAAAAAAACCACGGGTAGGTGGTATACAATTATGGATGGACTGCCGAGTGCCGACACAGAGGTAGCTACAGCCGTGGACTACCGTACTGTACTGTGTCTGCTGCTAATATAGACTGGATGATAATGAGATGTAGTATGTATAAAGAAGAAAGAAAAAAAAAACCACGGGTAGGTGGTATACAATTATGGATGGACTGCCGAGTGCCGACACAGAGGTAGCTACAGCCGTGAACTACCGTACTGTGTCTGCTGCGACTGGATGATAAATAATGATATAAAAAATATATATATATCACTACTGCAGCCGGACAGGTATATATTATATAATGACGGACCTGCTGGACACTGTCTGTCAGCAGAATGAGTTTTTTATAGAATAAAAAAACACCACACAAGTCACACGACGAGTGTTTAACTTTTTCAGGCAATCACAATATAGTATACTATACTGGTGGTCAGTGTGGTCAGGTCACTGGTCAGTCACACTGGCAGTGGCACTCCTGCAGCAAAAGTGTGCACTGTTTAATTTTAATAATATGTACTCCTGGCTCCTGCTATAACCTATAACTGCTCCCCAGTCTCCCCCACAATTAAGCTGTGTGAGCACAGTCAGATATTATACATAGATGATGCAGCACACTGAGCTGAGCACAGATATGGTATGTGACTGAGTCACTGTGTATCGTTTTTTTCAGGCAGAGAACGGATTATATTAAATAAAACTGCACTGGTGGTCACTGGTCAGTGGTCAGTCACTAGTAAACTCTGCACTCTCTAGTAATCCTAAGCTCCAGTAAATCAAGTGTCTCTGTCTCAATCTCACTCTCTCTCTTCTAATCTAAATGGAGAGGACGCCAGCCACGTCCTCTCCCTATCAATCTCAATGCACGTGTGAAAATGGCGGCGACGCGCGGCTCCTTATATAGAATCCGAGTCTCGCGATAGAATCCGAGCCTCGCGAGAATCCGACAGCGTCATGATGACGTTCGGGCGCGCTCGGGTTAACCGAGCAAGGCGGGAAGATCCGAGTCGCTCGGATCCGTGTAAAAAAAGCTGAAGTTCGGGCGGGTTCGGATTCCGAGGAACCGAACCCGCTCATCTCTACTTTTCACACCCCAAGGAAGTTTGTCTGCAAATGTCTGTGATCCTTCTTCAATGCAAAATAACCTCTGTTAATTAGCTGAACTTCTGATTGCATACCTCCCCCTTTGCCAGCTGATATAGTTGGAGCATTTAAGAGCAATATTATCAAGGCCTGCAGTCAGGACTTGGCCTGCTTGCAATTGTGAAATATGCATTTGTTAAGAATGTGATTTAAGAATGGAGTTAGAACCGGAGTTTGGACTGGATTTGGACTACGCTAAATCTCGAATAAAACAATTTCCCCAAACACTGCAACTCAGGACCATCATGTGGCCTCTCCTCACCTCTGCCTTGAGAACACCAGGACCAATGCCTACTACTTCTCTGTCCAAGAACATCATGACTGCCCCCAAGACTACCCCTCAAGCTGAGCAGGGAACTGAGGGGCGTGCGCATCAGGACCAGATTTTGCTGGGTCAGTTCCATTGGACATTAGTGTGCACTTCACATTCTTACACCCACCCGCACTGTTCCCCACACTCTCACACCCACCCGCACTGCTCTCATGAGACCAGGACATTTATCATTTTCACAAATTAATGTTTTCCTGCAAATGTGTCTTTCTCTTCTTTCTTCTTACAGGGTACTTTCCCCCCACTGTGTGCTATTCCTGTAATGTGTACCTCCATTGGTTGCACACCCTGCCAGCAGTAACCTACACAGTGCGCCTCACATGGTTGCCTCGGATGGTTCCTCCATGGGCAGGGTGTGCTTCATTTGGATCTTTCCATGCAGGGTATAGCATACTCCTACACTCGTGTCAGTTTTCCCGTGAATGCATTTGGCCCTTGTATGGCTTATCTCCCACTGTGTAACCTTCGTAGTGCGCCCAACATGGCTGCCTTATCTGGTAAACTTGTGGATGGGATGAAAAATACATGGACCTGATGGTTTTATTGGAACCCAACTCTGAACCTCAGGACTCTGCAATCTCCCCGTTTTGTGTTCTCTTCTAGGGGTGGACTATTCCACCCTGGGTAATCCTACGCAGAGCGCCTAAGATGGCTGCCGCACCTGGTACCTTGTGAGGGTGGAATACACAACCCCTGGAGGTTATTACCCAAAATGCTTACACCAACCCTGCATTATGCTTTCTGTCTTTATTGTCTGTGTGGTTTATCTTTTGATGTAAGACTTAAATCTTCTGTATTATGTGCATTGTTTGAGTTCTAGTTGGCACCGCGGATGGCTGCCTCGGTGCTGCTCTGCCAAGCAGCCTTTGTGTTTAGTCCTACGTGTATAATATGTCTAATATGTTGAGTCTATTGTACAGTTGCAATGTGCAGTATGAACTCATACGTGTAATGTTTGTAATGTATGCTATGTTCGTCCCCCTTCGTATGCTATGTATTCCCCCTTCATGTTGCTGCTTGGCGATGCATTGTACCACAAAGAATTCCTAGTGTACGTGAGTACGCCTGGCCAATAAAGCTGATTCTGATTCTGATTCTAAGTCCTGTGATACTGCCGTATAATTCCAGTGATACTGCGGTATAATTCCAGTGGTACTGGTGTATATGTCCAGTGGTACTGCTGTATAAATCCAGTGGTACTGGCGTATGAATCCAGTCCAGTGGTACTGCCGTATAAATCCAGTGGTACTGCCGCATAAGTCCAGTGGTACTGCCGTATAATTCCAGTAGTACTGCTGTATAATTCCAGTGGTACTCGCGTATAAGTCCAGTGATACTGCCATATAAATCAAGTCCAGTGGTACTGCCATATAAGTCCAGTGGTACTGCCATATCATTCCAGTGGTGCTGGCGTATAAATCCAGTGATACTGCCGTATAATTCCAGTGGTACTGGCATATAAGTCCAGTGATACTGCCGTATAAATCCAGTGGTACTGCCATATAAATCCAGTGGTAATGCCGTATAATTCCAGTGGTACTGCCGTATAATTCCAGTGGTACTGGCGTATCACTCCTGTGATACTGCCGTATAATTCCAGTGATACTGCGGTATAATTCCAATGGTACTGGCATATATGTCCAGTGGTACTGCTGTATAAATCCAGTGGTACTGGCGTATGAATCCAGTCCAGTGGTACTGCCATATAAATCCAGTGGTACTGCCGTATAAGTCCAGCGGTACTGCCGTATAATTCCAGTAGTACTGCTGTATAATTCCAGTGGTACTCGCGTATAAGTCCAGTGATACTGCCATATAAATCAAGTCCAGTGGTACTGCCATATAAGTCCAGTGGTACTGCCATATAATTCCAGTGGTGCTGGAGTATTAGTCCAGTGATACTGCCGTATAATTCCAGTGGTACTGGCATATAAGTCTAGTTATACTGCCGTATAAATCCAGTGGTACTGCCATATAAATCCAGTGGTACTGCCGTATAATTCCAGTGGTACTGCCGTATAATTCCAGTGGTACTGGCGTATCACTCCTGTGATACTGCCGTATAATTCCAGTGATACTGCGGTATAATTCCAGTGGTACTGGCATATATGTCCAGTGGTACTGCTGTATAAATCCAGTGGTACTGGCGTATGAATCCAGTCCAGTGGTACTGCCATATAAATCCAGTGGTACTGCCGTATAAGTCCAGCGGTACTGCCGTATAATTCCAGTAGTACTGCTGTATAATTCCAGTGGTACTCGCGTATAAGTCCAGTGATACTGCCATATAAATCAAGTACAGTGATACTGCCGTATAATTCCAGTGATACTGCCGTATAAATCCAATCCAGTGGTACTGCCATATAAGTACAGTGGTACTGCCGTATAATTCCAGTGGTACTGGCGTATAAATCCAGTGATACTGCTGTATATGTCCAGTGATACTGCCATATATGTCAAGCGGTACAGCCGTATAAATCCAGTGATACTACCATATTTGTCCAGTGGTACTGCCATATAATTCCAGTGATACTGCCGTTTATGTCCAGTGGTACTGCTGTATAAATCCAATGATACTGCCGTATATATGTTCAGTGGTACTGCCGTATAAATCCAGTGGTATTGGCGTATAAATTAGTGATGTGCACCGGTCATTTTTTGGGTTTTGTGTTTTGGTTTTGGATTCGGTTCCGCGGCCGTGTTTTGGATTCGGACGCGTTTTGGCAAAGCCTCCCTGAAATTTTTTTGTCGGAATCTGGTGTGTTTTGGATTCGGGTGTTTTTTTACAAAAACCCCTCAAAAACAGCTTAAATCATAGAATTTGGGGGTCATTTTGTTCCCATAGTATTATTAACCTCAATAACCATAATTTCCACTCATTTTCAGTCTATTCTGAACACCTCACAATATTATTTTTAGTCCTAAAATTTGCACCAAGGTCGCTGGATGACTAAGCTAAGCGACCCAAGTGGCCGACACAAACACCTGGCCCATCTAGGAGTGGCACTGCAGTGTCAGACAGGATAGCACTTAAAAAAAATAGTCCCCAAAGAGCACATGATGCAAAGAAAAAAAGAGGCGCAATGAGGTAGCTGTGTGACTAAGCTAAGCGACCCAAGTGGCCGACACAAACACCTGGCCCATCTAGGAGTGGCATTGCAGTGTCAGACAGGATGGCCCTTCAAAAAAATAGTCCCCAAACAGCACATGATGCAAAGAAAAAAGAGGTGCACCAAGGTCGCTGGATGGCTAAGCAAAGCGACACAAGTGGCCGACACAAACACCTGGCCCATCTAGGAGTGGCACTGCAGTGTCAGGCAGGATGGCACTTCAAAAAAATAGTCCCCAAACAGCACATGATGCAAAGAAAAATTAAAGAAAAAAGAGGTGCAAGATGGAATTGTCCTTGGGCCCTCCCACCCACCCTTATGTTGTATAAACAGGACATGCACACTTTAACAAACCCATCATTTCAGCGACAGGGTCTGCCACACAACTGTGACTGAAATGACTGGTTGGTTTGGGCCCCCACCAAAAAAGAAGCAATCAATCTCTCCTTGCACAAACTGGCTCTACAGAGGCAAGATGTCCACCTCCTCCTCATCGTCCGATTCCTCACCCCTTTCACTGTGTACATCCCCCTCCTCACAGATTATTAATTCGTCCCCACTGGAATCCACCATCTCAGGTCACTGTGTACTTTCTGGAGGCAATTGCTGGTGAATGTCTCCACGGAGGAATTAATTATAATTCATTTTGATGAACATCATCTTCTTCACATTTTCTGGAAGTAACCTCATACGCCGATTGCTGACAAGGTGAGCGGCTGCACTAAACACTCTTTCGGAGTACACACTGGAGGGTGGGCAACTTAGGTAAAATAAAGCCAGTTTCTGCAAGGGCCTCCAAATTGCCTCTTTTTCCTGCCAATATACGTACGGACTGTCTGACGTGCCTACTTGGATGCGGTCACTCATATAATCCTCCACCAGTCTTTCAATGGTGAGAGAATCATATGCAGTGACAGTAGACGACATGTCAGTAATCGTTGGCAGGTCTTTCAGTCCAGACCAGATGTCAGCACTCGCTCCAGACTGCCCTGCTTCACCGCCAGCGTGTGGGCTCGGAATTCCTAGCCTTTTCCTCGCACCCCCAGTTGCGGGAGAATGTGAAGGAGGAGCTGTTGACGGTCACGTTCCGCTTGACTTGACAATTTTCTCACCAGCAGGTCTTTGAACCTCTGCAGACTTGTGTCTGCCGGAAAGAGAGATCCAACGTAGGTTTTAAATCTAGGATCGAGCACGGTGGCCAAAATGTAGTGCTCTGATTTCAACAGATTGACCACCCGTGAATCCTGGTTAAGCGAATTAAGGGCTCCATCCACAAGTCCCACATGCCTAGCGGAATCGCTCTGTTTTAGCTCCTCTTTCAATGTCTCCAGCTTCTTCTGCAAAAGCCTGATGAGGGGAATGACCTGACTCAGCTGGCAGTGTCTGAACTGACTTCACGTGTGGCAAGTTCAAAGGGTTGCAGAACCTTGCACAACGTTGAAATCATACTCCTCTGCGCTTGAGTCAGGTGCATTCCCCCTCCTTTGCCTATACCGTGGGCAGATGTATAGGCTTGAATGGCCTTTTGCTGCTCCTCCATCCTCTGAAGCATATAGAGGGTTGAATTCCACCTCGTTACCACCTCTTGCTTCAGATGATGGCAGGGCAGGTTCAGGATTGTTTGCTGGTGCTCCAGTCTTCTGTACGCGGTGGCTGAATGCCGAAAGTGGCCCGCAATTCTTCGGGCCACCGACAGCATCTCTTGCACGCCCCTGTCGTTTTTTAAATAATTCTGCACCACCAAATTCAATGTATGTGCAAAACATGGGACGTGCTGGAATTTGCCCACATGTAATGCACGTACAATATTGCTGGCGTTGTCCGATGTCACAAATCCCCAGGAGAGTCTAATTGGGGTAAGCCATTCTGCGATGATCTTCCTCAGTTTCCGTAAGAGGTTGTCAGCTGTGTGCCTCTTCTGGAAAGCGGTGATACAAAGCGTAGCCTGCCTAGGAACGAGTTGGCCATTGGGTACAACTGCATTTTTTAGGACACTGGTGACTCTTTTTCTGACGTCTGTGTACATTTTCGGTATCGCCTGCCTAGAGAAATGGAACCTAGATGGTATTTGGTACCGGGGACACAGTACCTCAATCAAGTCTCTAGTTGCCTCTGAATTAACGGTGGATACCGGAACCACGTTTCTCACCGCCCAGGCTGCCAAGGCCTGAGTTATCTGCTTTGCAGCAGGATGACTGCTGTGATATTTCATCTTCCTCGCAAAGGACTGTTGGACAGTCAATTGCTTACTGGAAGTAGTACAAGTGGTCTTCTGACTTCCGCTCTGGGATGACGATCGACTCCCAGCAGCAACAACAGCAGCGCCAGCAGCAGTAGGCGTTACACTCAAGGATGCATCGGAGGAATCCCAGGCAGGAGAGGACTCGTCAGACTTGCCAGTGACATGGCCTGCAGGACTATTGGCTTTCCTGTGTAAGGTGGAAATTGACACTGAGGGAGTTGGTGGTGTGGTTTGCAGGAGCTTGGTTACAAGAGGAAGGGATTTAGTGGTCAGTGGAATGCTTCCGCTGTCATAAAAAGTTTTTGAACTTGTCACTGACTTATGATGAATGCGCTGCAGGTGACGTATAAGGGAGGATGTTCCGAGGTGGTTAACGTCCTTACCCGTACTTATTACAGCTTGACAAAGGCAACACACGGCTTGACACCTGTTGTCCGCATTTGTGTTAAAATAATTCCACACCAAAGAGGTGATTTTTTTTGTAATTTGACCAGGCATGTCAATGGCCATATTCGTCCCACAGACAACAGGTGTCTCCCCGGGTGCCTGACTTAAACAAACCACCTCACCATCAGAATCCTCCTTGTCAATTTCCTCCTCGGCGCCAGCAACACCCATATCCTCATCCTGGTGTACTTCAACAGTGACATCTTCAATTTGACTATCAGGAACTGGACTGCGGGTGCTCCTTCCAGCACTTGCAGGGGGCGTGCAAATGGTGGAAGGCGCCACCTCTTCCCGTCCAGTGTTGGGAAGGTCAGGCATCACAGCCGACACAATTGGACTCTCCTTGGGGATTTGTGATTTAGAAGAACGCACAGTTCTTTGCTGTGCTTTTGCCAGCTTAAGTCTTTTCATTTTTCTAGCGAGAGGATGAGTGCTTCCATCCTCATGTGAAGCTGAACCACTAGCCATCAACATAGGCCAGGGCCTCAGCCGTTCCTTGCCACTCCGTGTCGTAAATGGCATATTGGCAAGTTTACGCTTCTCCTCAGACGCTTTTAATTTTGATTTTTGGGTCATTTTACTGAACTTTTGTTTTTTGGATTTTACATGCTCTCTACTATGACATTGGGCATCGGCCTTGGCAGACGACGTTGATGGCATTTCATCGTCTCGGCCATGACTAGTGGCAGCAGCTTCAGCATGAGGTGGAAGTGGATTTTGATCTTTCCCTATTTTACACTCCACATTTTTGTTCTCCATTTTTTAATGTGTGGAATTATATGCCAGTATCAATAGCAATGGCCTACTACTATATATACTGCGCACAACTGAAATGCACCACAGGTATGGATGGATAGTATACTTGATGACACAGAGGTAGGTAGAGCAGTGGCCTACTGTACCGTACTGCTATATATTATATACTGGTGGTCAGCAAACTGTGCAAAACTGAAATGCACCACAGGTATGGATGGATAGTATACTTGACGACATAGATATAGGTAGAGCAGTGGCCTACTGTACCGTACTGCTATATATTATATACTGGTGGTCAGCAAACTGTGCAAAACTGAAATGCACCACAGGTATGGATGGATAGTATACTTGACGACACAGAGGTAGGTAGAGCAGTGGCCTACTGTACCGTACTGCTATATATTATATACTGGTAGTTAGCAAACTGTGCAAAACTGAAATGCACCACAGGTATGGATGGATAGTATACTTGACGACACAGAGGTAGGTAGAGCAGTGGCCTACTGTACCGTACTCCTATATATTATATACTGGTGGTCAGTAAACTGTGCAAAACTGAAATACACCACAGGTATGGATGGATAGTATACTTGACGACACAGAGGTAGGTAGAGCAGTGGCCTTCTGTACCGTACTCCTATATATTATATACTGGTGGTCAGCAAAATTATGCACTGTACTCCTACTATATACTACAATGCAGCACAGATATGGAGCGTTTTTCAGGCAGAGTACGTATAATACTGGTGGTCACTGGTCAGCAAAACTCTGCACTGTACTCCTCCTATATAATACTGCTGGTCCCCAGTCCCCACAATAAAGCAGTGTGAGCACAGATATATGCAGCACACTGAGCACAGATATGGAGCGTTTTTCAGGCAGAGAACGTGTAATACTGGTGGTCACTGGTCAGCAAAACTCTGCACTGTACTCCTCCTATATAATACTGCTGGTCCCCAGTCCCCACAATAAAGCAGTGTGAGCACAGATATATGCAGCACACTGAGCACAGATATGGAGCGTTTTTCAGGCAGAGAACGTATAATACTGGTGGTCACTGGTCACTGGTCAGCAAAACTCTGCAGTGGTCCTCCTATAATACTGCTGGCCCCCAGAATAAAGATATTTGCAGCCCCCTGAAAGTTCTGAAACAAAGTGAGAGGACGCCAGCCACGTCCTCTCACTATCATTTCCAATGCATGAGTGAAAAATGGCGGCGACGCGCGGCTCCTTATATAGAATCCGAATCTCGCGAGAATCCGACAGCGGGATGATGACGTTCGGGCGCGCTCGGGTTAACCGAGCAATACTGGAGTATGCCTCGGACCCGTGTAAAATGGGTGAAGTTCGGGGTGGTTCGGATTCCGAGGAACCGAACCCGCTCATCACTAGTATAAATCCAGTCCAGTGGTACTGCCTTATAAATCCAGTGATACTGCCGTATATGTCCAGTGGTACTGCCGTATAAATCCAGTCCAGTGGTACTGCCGCATATGTCCAGTGATACTGCTGTTTATGTCCAGTGGTACTGCCGTATAAATCCAGTCCAGTGATACTGCCATTTAAGTCCAGTGATACTGTTGTATAAGACCAGTGGTACTGCCGTATATGTCCAGTTGCACTGCCGTATAAATCCAGTGGTACTGCCGTATGAATCCAGTCCAGTGGTAATTCCGTATAAATCCAGTGGTACTGCCGTATAATTCCAGTGGTACTGCCGTATAATTCCAGTGGTACTGGCGTATAAAGTCCAGTGATACTGCCATATAAATCAAGTCCAGTGGTACTGTCGTATAAGTCCGGTGGTACTGCCATATAATTCCAGTGGTGCTGGCGTATAAGTTCAGTTATACTGCCATACAATTCCAGTGGTACTGGCGTATAAGTCCAGTGATACTGCCGTATAAATCCAATCCAGTGGTACTGCCAAATAAGTCCAGTAGTACTGCCGTATAATTCCAGTGGTACTGCCGTATAAGTCCAGTGATACTGCTGTATAATTCCAGTGATACTGCCGTATAATTCCAGTGGTACTGGCATATATGTCCAGTGGTACTGGCGTATGAATCCAGTCCAGTGGTACTGCCGTATAAATCCAGTGGTACTGCCGTATAAGTCCAGTGGTACTGCCTTATAATTCCAGTGGTACTGCCGTATAATTCCAGTGGTGCTCGCGTATAAGTCCAGTGATACTGCCATATAAATCAAGTCCTGTGGTACTGCCATATAATTCCAGTGGTGCTGGCGTATAAATTCAGTGATACTGCCGTATAGTTCCAGTGGTACTGGCGTATAAGTCCAGTGATACTGCCGTATAAATCCAGTGGTACTGCCGTATAATTCCAGTGGTACTGCCGTATAAGTCCTGTGATAATGCGGTATAATTCCAGTGATACTGCGGTATAATTCCAGTGGTACTGGCGTATATGTCCAGTGGTACTGCTGTATAAATCCAGTGGTACTGGCGAATGAATCCAGTCCAGTGGTACTGCCGTATAAATCCAGTGGTACTGCCGTATAAATCCAGTGCTACTGCCGTATAATTCCAGTAGTACTGCTGTATAATTCCAGTGGTACTCGCGTATAAGTCCAGTGATACTGCCATATAAATCAAGTCCAGTGGTACTGCCATATAAGTCCAGTGGTACTGCCATATAATTCCAGTGGTGCTGGCGTATAAATCCAGTGATACTGCCGTATAATTCCAGTGGTACTGGCGTATAAATCCAGTGATACTGCCGTATAAATCCAATGGTACTGCCATATAAATCCAGTGGTACTGCCGTATAATTCCAGTGGTACTGCCGTATAATTCCAGTGGTACTGGCATATAAATCCTGTGATACTGACGTATAATTCCAGTGATACTGCGGTATAATTCCAGTGGTACTGGCATATATGTCCAGTGGTACTGCTGAATAAATCCAGTCGTACTGGCGTATGAATCCAGTCCAGTGGTACTGTGTATAAATCCAGTGGTACTGCCGTATAACTCCAGTGGTACTGCCATATAATTCCAGTAGTACTGCTGTATAATTCCAGTGGTACTCTCGTATAAGTCAAGTGATACTGCCATATAAATCAAGTCCAGTGGTACTGCCATATAAGTCCAGTGATACTGCCGTATAATTCCAGTTATACTGCCGTATAAATCCAATCCAGTGGTACTGCCATATAAGTCCAGTGGTACTGCCGTATAATTCCAGTGGTACTGGCGTATAAGTCCAGTGGTACTGCCGTATAAGTCCAGTGGTACTGTCCTGTGCGGTATATTATTTACTCCGAATAAAATGGTTATATACATTACTTATATTATTATCCAAATAATTTTTACAGGGTTTGCCCTGTGTGGTGTGGGGGTACGCTCGCCTGTGCTGCATATCATTATAATAGCTCCAAATAAAAGGGTTATTATTATCCAAATTAATTTTGCAGGCTTTGCCGTGTGTGTGTGTGTGTGTGTGTGTGTGTGTGGTGTAGGGGTACGCTCTCCTGTGCCACCAATATTGTGCGTGGATTACATCTGGGCAAATTCCAGCACGTCCCATGTTGTTTGTGCCACACACTTGTGTCGCTTAGCTTAGTCATACAGCTACCTCATTGCACCTCTTTTTCTTCTTTGCATGAAGTGCTGTTTGAGGCCTAGTTGTTTTAAGTACCATCCTGTCTGCCATTGCAGTGTCACTCCTAGATGGGCCAGGTGTTTGTGCAGCACACGTTTGTCCCTTAGCTTAGCCATCCAGCTACCTCATTGCACCTCTTTTTCTTCTTTGCATCATGTGCTGTTTGGGGCCTATTTTTTAAATCTGCCATCTTGTCTGCCACTGCAGTGCCACTCCTAGGTGGGCCAGGTGTTTGTGCCTCCCACTTGTGTCGCTTAGCTTAGTCATACAGCCACCTCAGTGCAACCTTTTGGCCTAAAAACTATAAGGTGACCTGAATAGACTGGAAATTAGTGGAATGAATGTTATTGAGGTTAATAATACGGTAGGATCAAAATTACCCCCAAATACTGTGATTTTAGCTGTTTTTATGTTTTTTTCAAAAATCATCAAGATCCAAAACCATTTTCCCAAAGATTTTCCTAATGTGCATGTGCGAAACTCCAGAAAAATGGCCGCCGTGCCATCTTTCTGGAGTTTTCAGCAGGCGCAATAGAGTTTGTTCTACCTAGTGTTCAGACTCTATTGCACTGCCGAGAAGGGATGGCTCTGACGGGGGCCTCCAGAGAGGTAAGTATTAAACAAATGGGTATAGTGTGTACAGGGTGGGCCCCCCTGGACCCCGAGGCCCATGTGCCCTGCACACACTGCACCCATTATAGATACGCCAATGATGTGTACCAGAAATACCTCATGGAAGACATTGCCTCCCACTGTGGATAGAGCAGTGACCAAACACAAATGCTTCATGATTATGACCAGGAGAGTCTGGACAGAATTGTCAGTGGTAACAGACAAGTGACTCTGGCTCAAATCGAATCTGCATTCAGTCCAGGAGGTACCAGATGCACATCCAGCAGGTCAGCGCAGCGTTCTTTAGCTTACATGGCATGTGGGAGCAGAAAACCCACCAGAGTACCCTTGTTAGCACCAGCAACACAGCTTCTCACCTGTACTTGTGATGTCGCTAATTGGACCCTGGAGGACTGGCAACATGTGGCGTGGTCCGATTAGTCACAGTTTCAGTTGTTTCGGGCTGACAGTAGGGATCAGGTGTGGTGCAGACTCTATAAGGTCCTGGACCCAGTTGTCAACAAGGCACTGTGCAGGCTGGTGGTGGTTCCACAATGATGCGGGGTGTGTTCATGTGGCATGGGTTGGGTCTGATGCTCTAACCACTATGTTGCAAAATTTGGTGACCTTTTGCAGACCTTCATGGACTTCATGCACCCCCGCAATTATGGAATATTCCAGGAGGTTAATGCACATATCATCAGTCCCAAGTTGTCCAGAATTGTTGGAGAAGCATTCAGGAGAGTTCTGACACACTGTGTCGCCACCACGTTCACCCAACATGAATCAATTTGAGCATTCATGAGACATGATAGAGAGGTCCATTTGTACCCAAGATTCTGCACCTACAAATATCAGGGAGGCTATCCAGATGGCATAGGTCAACATCTCTTCAGAGGTCATCGTGGAATTGATGCCACGTTGAGTTGTTGCACTTTGCCAGGCTAGAGAGGTCCTATACAATACTAGGAAACTATGCCATGACTTTTGGCACTTCAGTGTATATAGCCTCATGGTGTATTTGAAATAAGCATCTTTTTTGTTCAAAATGTACATTTTTTTTGCATAATTAAAACACAGAAGCGACAAAATTACAATTCTAGCATTGATCATTGTTTTGGTTATGGTTCTAATTCCACTTTCGTGTTTTGGTTTTGGGTTGGTTTTGCCAAAACCACCCTTTCGAGTTTTGGTTTTGGATCTGGATGATTTTTGAAAAAAACATGAAAACAGCTAAAATCACAGAATGTGGGGGTAATTTTGATCCTACGGTATTATTAACCTCAATAACATAAATTTCCACTCATTTTCAGTCTATTCTGAACACCTCACAATATTGTTTTTAGGCTTAAAAGTTGCACCGAGGTTGCTGTATGACTAAGCTAAGCGACACTAGTGTGCGGCACAAACACCTGGCCCATCTAGGAGTGGCACTGCAGTGGCAGACAGGATGGCAGATTTAAAAAATAGGCCCCAAAGAGCACATGATGCAAAGAAGAAAAAGAAGTGCAATGAGGTAGCTGGATGACTAAGCTAAGCCACACAAGTGTGCAGCACAAACACCTGGCCCATCTAGGAGTGGCACTGCAGTGTCGAACAGGATAGCACTTTTTAAAAGCTAGGCCCCAAACAGCACCTCATGCAAAAATGTAGAAGAGGTGCAATGAGGTAGCTGTATGACTAAGCCAAGTGACACAAACAATTGGCCCATCTAGGAGTGGCACTTCAGTGGCAGACAGAAGGGCAGATATCAAAAAAAGGCCCCAAACAGCACATGATGCAAAGAAGAAAAAAAGGTGCACTGAGGTTGCTGTATGACTAAGCTAAGCGACACAACCACCTGGCCGCAGTGGCTGCATGTCGAGAGTGGGCCACAGTTGTTCGGTCCACTGACAGCATCTCCAGCACGCCCCTGTCATTTTTTTTTTAATTCTGCAATTGGTGGACTTATACAGCAGTACCCC
The DNA here is from genome assembly GCF_028390025.1 of Pseudophryne corroboree. Lineage (NCBI taxonomy): Eukaryota > Metazoa > Chordata > Amphibia > Anura > Myobatrachidae > Pseudophryne > Pseudophryne corroboree. The sequence goes on along the minus strand of NC_086449.1, from coordinate 658,629,852 downwards.
AGGACTAATACAGCAATACCCATGGACTCATACGGCAGTGTCAGACAGGATGGTACTTTTCAAAAACTAGGTCCCAAACAGCACCTCATGCAAAGATGTTGAAGAGGTGTAATGAGGTAGCTGTATGACTAAGCCAAGCGACACAAACAATTCCCACTGGAATTATACGTCCAAATCACTAGAATTATACATCAAAATCACTGGAATTAAATGGCAGTACCACTGGACATATATACGGAAGTGTGGGTCAGACAGGATGGCACTTAAAAAACTAGTCCCCAAACAGCACATGATGATAAGAAGAAAAAAAGGTGCAAGATGGAATTGTCCTTAGGCCCTCCCACCCACCCTTATGTTGTATAAACAGGACATGCACACTTTAACAAACCAATCATTTCAGCGACAGGGTCTGCCACACGACTGTGGCTGAAATGACTGGTTTGTTTGGGCCCCCACCAAAAAATAAGCAATAAATCTCTCCTTGCACAAACTGGCTCTACAGAGGCAAGATGTCGACCTCATCCTCATCCTCCGATTCTTCACCCCTTTCACTGTGTACATCCTCCTCCTCACAGAGTATTAATTCGTCCCCACTCGAATCCACCATCAAAGGTCCCTGTGTATTTTCTGGAGGCAAATGCTGGTAAAGGTCTTCCCGGAGAAATTTATAATTCATTTTGATGAACATCATCTTCTCCACATTTAGTGGAAGTAACCTCCTACGCCGATTGCTGACAAGGTTACCGGCTGCACTAAACACTCTTTTGGAGTACACACTGGAGGGGGGGCAACTTAGGTAAAATAAAGCCAGTTTGTGCAAGGCATCCAAATTGCCTCTTTTTCCTGCCAGTATACATACAGACTGTCTGACATGCCTACTTGGATGCTGTCACTCATATAATCCTCCACCATTCTTTTAATGGTGACAGAATCATATGCAGTGACAGTAGACATGCTGGTAATCGTTGGCAGGTCCTTCAGTCCGGACCAGATGTCAGCTTTCGCTCCTGACTACCCTGCATCACCGCCAGTGGGTGGGCTAGGAAATGTTATCCTTTTCCTTGCAGCCCCAGTGTCGGGAGAAATTGAAGGAGGAGCTGTTGACGGGTCACGTTCCGCTTGAGTTGACAATTTATTCACCAGCAGGTCTTTGCACCTCTGCAGGCTTGTGTCTGCCGGAAAGAGAGATACAATGTAGGCTTTAAACCTAGGATCGAGCACGGTGGCCAAAATGTAGTGCTCTGATTTCAACAGACTGACTACCCTTGAATCCTGGCAAAGCGAATGAAGGGCTCCATCCACAAGTCCCACATACTTTGAGGAATCGCTCCGTCTTAGCTCCTCCTTCAATTTCTCCAGCTGCTTCTGCAAAAGCCTGATGAGGGAAATTACCTGACTCAAGCTGGCAGTGTCTGAACTGACTTCACGTGTGGCAAATTCGAAGGGTTGGAGAACCTTGCACAAGACGGAATTCATTCTCCACTGCGCTTGAGTCAGGTGCATTACCCCTCCTTTGCCTATATCATAGGTGGATGTATAGGCTTGAATGACCTTTTGCTGCTCCTCCATCCTCTGAAGCATATAGAGGGTGGAATTCCACCTCGTTACCACCTCTTGCTTCAGTTGATGGCAGGGCAGGTTCAGGCGTGTTTGCTGGCACTCCAGTCTTTGGCATGTGGAGGCTGAATGCCGAAAGTGGCCCACAATTTTTCAGGCCACCGACAGCATCTCCTGCACACCCTTGTCATTTTTAAAAAAATTATGCACCACCAAATTAATTGTATGTGCAAAACATTGGATGTGCTGGAATTTGCCCAGATGTAATGCACGCACAATATTGGTGGCGTTGTCCGATATCACAAATCCCCAGGAGAGTCCAATTGGGGTAAGACTTTCTGGAATGATGTTCCTCAGTTTCTGTAAGAGATTGTCAGCTGTGTGCCTGTTATGAAAAGCGGTGATACATAGCGTAGCCTGCCTAGGAACGAGTTGGCGTTTGCGAGATGCTGCTACTGGTGCTGCTGCTGTTGTTGCTGCAGGAAGCCATACATCTACCTAGTGGCCTGTTACAGTCATATAGTCCTTAGTCTGCCCTGTTCCACTTGTCCACATGTCTGTGGTTAAGTGGACACTGGATACAACTGCATTTTGTAGGACACTGGTGACTCTTTTTCTGACGTCTGTCTACATTCTCGGTATCGCCTGCCTAGAGAAGTGGAACCTAGATGGGATTTGATACTGGGGACACAGTACCTCAAACAATTCTCTAAGTCCCACTGAACTAATGGCGGATACCGGACGCACGTCTAACACCAACATAGCTATCAAGGCCTGAGTTATCCACTTTGCAAAAGGATGACTGCTGTCATATTTCATCTTCCTCACAAAGGACTGTTGGACAGTCAATTGCTTACTGGAAGTAGTACAAGTGGTCTGCCAACTTCCCCTCTGGGATGACGATCGACTCCCAGCAGCAACAACAGCAGCGGCAGCAGTAGGCATACCACTCAAGGATCCTACGGAGGAATCCCGGTTAGGAGAGGACACCTCAGTCTTGACAGTAATATGGCCTGCAGGATTACTGACGTTCCTGACTGAGGAGGAAGTTGATGTTGAGGGAGTTGGTGGTGTGGCTTGCAGGAGCTTGGGTACAAGAGGAAGAAGGGATTTAGGTGTCAGTAGACTGCTTACACTCTTACCCAAAGTTTCACAACTTGACTTCTGATGAATGCGCATCAGGTGACTTATAAGTGAGGATGTTCCTAGGTGGTTAACATCTTTACCCCTACTTATTACAGATTGACAGAGGCAACAGATGGCTTGACACCTGTTGTCCAGATTTGTGGAGAAATAATTCCACACCGAAGAGGTGGCTTTTTTGGTAGTTTGCCCAGGCATTACAATGGGCTTCTTCATTCTATGGACAACAGGTGTCTCCCCCGGTGCCTGACTTTAACAAACCACGTCACCATCAGAATCCTCATCAACAGTGACATCTTCAATTTGACTATCAGGAACTGGACTGTGGGTGCTCCTTCCAGCACTTGCAGGGGGAGTGAAAATGGTGGAAGGCGCCACCTATTCCCGTCCAGTGTTGGGAAGGTCAGGCATCGCAACCGACACAATTGGAATCTCCTTGGGGATTTGTGATTTAGAAGAATGCACAGTTCTTTGCTGTGCTTTTGCCATCTTAACTCTTTTCAGTTTTCTAGCGGGAGGATGAGTGCTTCCATCCTCATGTGAAGCTGAACCACTAGCCATGAACATAGGCCAGGGCCTCAGCCGTTCCTTGCCACTCCGTGTCGTAAATGGCATATTGGCCAGTTTATGCTTCTCCTCAGACGCTTTTAATTTAGATTTTTGGGTCATTTTATTATTTATTTATTTATTAACAGTTTCTTATATAGCGTAGCAAATTCCGTTGCGCTTTACAATTTGAAATAACAATAACAAACTGGGTGATAATAGTCATAGAGGTAGGAAGGCCCTGCTCGCAAGCTTACAATATTTTACTGAACTTTAGTTTTTTTGGATTTTACATGCTCTCTACTATGACATTGGGCATCGGCCTTGGCAGACGACGTTGATGGCATTTCATTGTCTCGGCCATGACTAGTGGCAGGAGCTTCAGCACGAGGTGGAAGTGGACTCTCCTTGGGGATTTGTGATACCATCTCAGAATGCACAGTTCTTTTCTGTGCTCTTTCCAGCTTAACTCTTTTAATTTTTCTAGCAGGAGGATGAGGGCTTCCATCGTCAAGTGAAGCTGAACCACTAGCCATGAATATAGGCCAGGGCCTCAGCCGTTCCTTGCCACTCCGTGTCGTAAATGGCATATTGGCAAGTTTACGTTTCTCCTAAGACAATTTAAATTTCTTTTTTTGGTTCTTTTTATTGAACAACACAGCAACACTGTAAGGGACTTGTTGTTGTTGTTGTTGTTGTTATTATTATTATTACTATACGGCAGCAGTGGACATATAGCAGCAGTGTATACCACTGTGACTGCCTCATCACTGGAATTACTGATGGCCAGGACACTACCAATGGTCTGATGCAGCACAACACAGCAGCACTGTAAGAGACTTGTTGTTGTTGTCATTATTATACGGCAACAGTAGACATATAGCAGCAGCGTATACCACTGTGACTGCCTCGTCACTGGAACGACTGATGGCCAGGACACTACCACTGGTCTGATGCAGCACAACACAACAACACTGTAAGGGACTTGTTGTTGTTGTTATTATTATACGGCAGCAGTGGACATATAGCAGCAGTGTATACCACTGTGACTGCCTCGTCACTGGAATGACTGATGGCCAGGACACTACCACTGGTCTGATGCAGCATAACACAGCAATACTGTAAGGGACTTGTTGTTTTTGTTGTTATTATTATTATTATTATACATCAGCAGTGGACATATAGCAGCAGGGTATACCACTGTGACTGCCTCGTCACTGGAATGACGGATGGCCAGGACACTACCACTGGTCTGATACAGCACAACACAACAACACTGCAAGGGACTTATAAAGCTACACTGGATATATGGCAGCAGAGGACACCACCACTGTGACTGGTCACTGGACTGATGCTGCACAAGACATTTCCCCATGTCTAATGCAGGACAACACAGCACCACTGAAAGGGACTTATACAGCTACACTGGATATATGCAGCAGACGACACCACCACTGTGACTGGTCACTGGACTGATGCTGCACAAGACACTACCCCTGGTCTAATGCAGGACAACACAGCACCACTGAAAGGGACTTATACAGCTACACTGGATATATGCAGCAGACGACACCACCACTGTGACTGGTCACTGGACTGATGCTGCACAAGACACTTCCCCTGGTCTAATGCAGGACAACACAGTACCACTGAAAGGGACTTATACAGCTACACTGGAAATATGGCAGCAGAGGACACCACCACTGTGACTGGTCAATGGACTGATGCTGCACAAGAGAAACACTACCCCTGGTCTGATGTAAGACAACACAGCAAAAATGCAAGGGACTTATACAGCAGCCAGCAGCACTGGGGACATATAGCAGCAGAGGACACCAACACTGTGACTGGATAGACTGATGCAGCACAATACACTGAATACACTGGACTAGACTGAGCAGCACAACACAGCACAAGACTCACCACCCCACTTTCCTGACCACACAGACATTGAGGATACATCCTCTCAATTCACTCTCTGAGACTGGAGTGAAAATGGCCTCCTTATATGGAATCCAAATCCCGAGAGAATCCGACAGGGGGATGATGACGTTTTGCCTCGTTCTGGTTTCCGAGTTAGGCGGGAAAACCCGAGCCGGGCTCGGAACCGGGTTCAGAGCGTGAAGTTCGGTACGGTTCAGTTCTCTGAGAAACGAACCCGCTCATTTCTATTGTTTATATACTGTGTGTATGTGTGTGTGTGTATATATATATACACACACACACACACACACACACACACATATACACACAGTATATAATTATAGTGATATATATTATAGAGATGAGCGGGTTTGGTTCCTCTGAATCCGAACCCCCCCCCGAACTTCACCCATTTTACACGGGTCTGAGGCAGCCTCGGATCTTCCCGCCTTGCTCGGTTAACCCGAGCGCACCCGAACGTCATCATCCCGCTGTTGGATTCTCGCAAGATTCGTATTCTATATAAGAAACGCGCGTCGCCACCATTTTCACTCGTGCATTGGAGATGATAGGGAGAGGACGTGTGCAGCGTTTTCTCAGTTGTGTTCAGTGTGCTGCAAATATCTGTGTGCTGCAATTATCTGTGCTCAGTGTGCTTGCAAATATCTGTGCTCAGTGTGCTGAAGTGAAAATATCTACGTTCTCTGCCTGAAAAACGCTCCATATCTGTGCTGCATTGTAGTATATAGTAGGAGGACAGTGCAGAATTTTGCTGACCAGTGACCACCAGTATTATATCAGTACGGTACAGTAGTCCACTGCTCTAGCTACCTCTGTGTCGTCAAGTATGCTATCCATCCATACCTGTGGTGCATTTAAGTTTTGCGCAGTATATTTATAGTAGGAGGACAGTGCATAATTTTGCTGACCACCAGTATATAATATATAGCAGTACGGTAGAGTAGTCCACTGCTCTACCTACCTCTGTGTCGTCAAGTATACTATCCATCCATACCTGTGGTGCATTTAAGTTTTGCGCAGTATATATATAGTAGGAGGACAGTGCATAATTTTGCTGACAACCAGTATATGATATATAGCAGTACGGTACAGTAGTCCACTGCTCTACCTACCTCTGTGTCATCAAGTATACTATCCATCCATACCTGTGGTGCATTTAAGTTTTGCGCAGTATATATATAGTAGGAGGACAGTGCATAATTTTGCTGACCACCAGTATATAATATATAGCAGTACGGTACAGTAGTCCACTGCTCTACCTACCTCTGTGTCGTCAAGTATACTATCCATCCAACCCTGTCGACCTTCCATCCATGTCGACCTAGTGACTGTCGACCTATAGTGGTCGACCTAAACATTGTCGACCTAGACACTGTCGATCTTCAGACCGGATCCCATATATAGTTGGAGGACAGTGCATAATTTTGCTGACCACCAGTATATAATATATAGCAGTACGGCACAGTAGGCCACTGCTCTACCTACCTCTGTGTCGTCAAGTATACTATCCATCCATACCTGTGGTGCATTTAAGTTTGCGCAGTATATATATAGTAGGAGAACAGTGCATAATTTTGCTGACCACCAGTATATAATATATAGCAGTACGGTACAGTAGGCCATTGCTATTGATATATTACTGGCATATAATTCCACACATTAAAAAATGGAGAACAAAAATGTGGAGGGTAAAATAGGGAAAGATCAAGATCCACTTCCACCTCGTGCTGAAGCTGCTGCCACTAGTCATGGCCGAGACGATGAAATGCCATCAACGTCGTCTGCCAAGGCCGATGCCCAATGTCATAGTAGAGAGCATGTAAAATCCAAAAAACAAAAGTTCAGTAAAATGACCCAAAAATCAAAATTAAAATCGTCTGAGGAGAAGCGTAAACTTGCCAATATGCCATTTACGACACGGAGTGACAAGGAACGGCTGAGGCCCTCTCCTATGTTCCTCATGACTAGTGGGTCAGATTCACATGAGGATGGAAGCACTCATCCTCTCGCTAGAAAAATTAAAAGAGTTAAGCTGGCAAAAGCACAGCAAAAAACTGTGCATTCTTCTAAATCACAAATCTACAAGGAGAGTCCAATTGTGTCGGTTGCGATGCCTGACCTTCCCAACACTGGACGGGAAGAGGTGGCACCTTCCACCATTTGCACGCCCCCTGCAAGTGCTGGAAGGAGCACCCGCAGTCCAGTTCCTGATAGTCAAATTGAAGATGTCACTGTTGAAGTACACCAGGATGAGGATATGGGTGTTGCTGGCGCTGAGGAGGAAATTGACAAGGAGGATTCTGATGGTGAGGTGGTTTGTTTAAGTCAGGCACCCGGGGAGACACCTGTTGTCCGTGGGATAAAAATGGCCATTGACATGCCTGGTCAAATTACAAAAAAAATCACCTCTTCGGTGTGGAATTATTTTAACAGAAATGCAGGTGTCAAGCCGTGTGTTGCCTTTGTCAAGCTGTAATAAGTAGGGGTAAGGACGTTAACCACCTCGGAACATCCTCCCTTATACGTCACCTGGAGCGCATTCATCACAAGTCATTGACAAGTTCAAAAACTTTGGGTGACAGTGGAAGCAGTCCACTGCCAACTAAATCCCTTCCTCTTGTAACCAAGCTCCTACAAACCACACCACCAACTCCCTCAGTGTCAATTTCCTCCTTAGACAGGAAAGCCAATAGTCCTGCAGGCCATGTCACTGGCAAGTCTGACGAGTCCTCTCCTGCCTGGGATTCCTCTGATGCATCCTTGAGTGTAACGCCTACTGCTGCTGGCGCTGCTGTTGTTGCTGCTGGGAGTCGATCGTCATCCCAGAGGGGAAGTCGGAAGACCACTTGTACTACTTCCAGTAAGCAATTGACTGTCCAACAGTCCTTTGCGAGGAAGATGAAATATGACAGCAGTCATGCTGCTGCAAAGAGGATAACTCAGGCCTTGGCAGCCTGGGCGGTGAGAAACGTGTTTCCGTTATCCACCGTTAATTCACAGGGAACTAGAGAATTGCTTGAGGTACTGTGTCCCCGGTACCAAATACCATCTAGGTTCCATTTCTCTAGGCAGGCGATACCGAGAATGTACACAGACCTCAGAAAAAGAGTCACCAGTGTCCTAAAAAATGCAGTTGTACCCAATGTCCACTTAACCACGGACATGTGGACAAGTGGAGCAGGGCAGACTAAGGACTATATGACTGTGACAGCCCACTGGGTAGATGTATTGCCTCCCGCAGCAAGAACAGCAGCGGCGGCACCAGTAGCAGCATCTCGCATACGCCAACTCGTTCCTAGGCAGGCTACGCTTTGTATCACCGCTTTCCATAAGAGGCACACAGCTGACAACCTCTTACGGAAACTGAGGAACATCATCGCAGAATGGCTTACCCCAATTGGACTCTCCTGGGGATTTGTGACATCGGACAACGCCAGCAATATTGTGTGTGCATTACATCTTGGCAAATTCCAGCACGTCCCATGTTTTGCACATACATTGAATTTGGTGGTGCAGAATTATTTAAAAAACGACAGGGGCGTGCAAGAGATGCTTTCGGTGGCCCGAAGAATTGCGGGCCACTTTCGGCATTCAGCCACCGCGTGCCGAAGACTGGAGCACCAGCAAACAGTCCTGAACCTGCCCTGCCATCATCTGAAGCAAGAGGGGGTAACGAGGTGGAATTCAACCCTCTATATGCTTCAGAGGATGGAGGAGCAGCAAAAGGCCATTCAAGCCTATACATCTGCCTACGATATAGGCAAAGGAGGGGGAATGCACCTGACTCAAGCGCAAGTGGAGAATGATTTCAACGTTGTGCAAGGTTCTGCAACCCTTTGAACTTGACACATGTGAAGTCAGTTCAGACACTGCCAGCCTGAGTCAGGTCATTCCCCTCATCAGGCTTTTGCAGAAGAAGCTGGAGACATTGAAGGAGGAGCTAAAACAGAGCGATTCAGCTAGGCATGTGGGACTTGTGGATGGAGCCCTTAATTCGCTTAACCAGGATTCACGGGTGGTCAATCTGTTGAAATCAGAGCACTACATTTTGGCCACCGTGCTCGATCCTAGATTTAAAACCTACGTTGGATCTCTCTTTCCGGCAGACACAAGTCTGCAGAGGTTCAAAGACCTGCTGGTGAGAAAATTGTCAAGTCAAGCTGAACGTGACCCGTCAACAGCTCCTCCTTCACATTCTCCCGCAACAGGAGGTGCGAGGAAAAGGCTAAGAATTCCGAGCCCACCCGCTGGCGGTGATGCAGGGCAGTCTGGAGCAAGTGCTGACATCTGGTCTGGACTGAAGGACCTGCCAACGATTACTGACATGTCGTCTACTGTCACTGCATATGATTCTCTCACCGTTGAAAGAATGGTGGAGGATTATATGAGTGACCGCATCCAAGTAGGTACGTCAGACAGTCTGTACGTATACTGACAGGAAAAAGAGGCAATTTGGAGGCCCTTGCAGAAACTGGCTTTATTTTACATAAGTTGCCCACCCTCCAGTGTGTACTCCGAAAGAGTGTTTAGTGCAGCCGCTCACCTTGTCAGCAATCGGCGTACAAGGTTACTTCCAGAAAATAAGAATTTACTCACCCGTAATTCTATTTCTCGTAGTCCGTAGTGGATGCTGGGTACTCCGTAAGGACCTTGGGGTATAGACGGGCTCCGCAGGAGACTGGGCACTCTTAAAAGAAAGATTAGGTACTATATCTGGTGTGCACTGGCTCCTCCCTCTATGCCCCTCCTCCAGACCTCAGTTAGGGAAACTGTGCCCGGAAGAGCTGACATTACTAGGAAAGGATTTGGAATCCAGGGTAAGACTCATACCAGCCACACCAATCACACTGTACAACTCGTGATAACTATACCCAGTTAACAGTATGAACAATAACTGAGCCTCTCTCAACAGATGGCTCATACAATAACCCTTTAGTTAAGCAATAACTATATACATGTATTGCAGAGAGTCCGCACTTGGGACGGGCTCCCAGCATCCACTACGGACTACGAGAAATAGAATTACCGGTGAGTAAATTCTTATTTTCTCTGACGTCCTAGTGGATGCTGGGTACTCCGTAAGGACCATGGGGATTATACCAAAGCTTCCAAACGGGCGGGAGAGTGCGGATGACTCTGCAGCACCGAATGAGCAAACTCAAGGTCCTCCTCAGCCAGGGTATCAAACTTGTAGAATTTTGCAAAAGTGTTTGAACCCGACCAAGTAGCAGCTCGGCAAAGTTGTAAAGCCGAGACTCCTCGGGCAGCCGCCCAAGAAGAGCCCACCTTCCTCGTGGAATGGGCTTTTACTGATTTAGGATGCGGCAGTCCAGCCACAGAATGTGCAAGCTGAATGGTGCTACAGATCCAGCGAGCAATAGTCTGCTTTGAAGCAGGAGCACCCAGCTTGTTGGGTGCATGCAGGATAAATAGCGAGTCAGTTTTTCTGACTCTAGCCGTCCTGGAAACATAAAGTTTCAGGGCCCGGACTACGTCCAGCAACTTGGAATTCTCCAAGTCCCTAGTAGCCGCAGGCACCACAATAGGTTGGTTCAAATGAAACGATACCACCTTAGGGAGAAATTGGGGACGAGTCCTCCATTCTGCCCTTTCCATATGGAAGATCAGATATGGGCTTTTACATGACAAAGCCGCCAATTCTGACACACGCCTAGTCCAAGCTAAGGCCAAAAGCATGACCACTTTCCACGTGAGATATTTTAGCTCCACGGTCTTAAGTGGCTCAAACCAGTGGGATTTTAAGAATCCAACACACGTTAAGATCCCAAGGTGCCACTGGAGGCACAAAAGGGGCTGAATATGCAGCACCCCTGTAACAACGTCCGAACTTCAGGCAGTGAAGCCAGTTCTTTTTGAGAGAAAAAGGGATAGGGCCGAAATCTTGGCCTTTATGGATTCTAATTTTAGGCCCATAGTCACCCCTGACTGTAGGAAGTGCAGGGATCGACCTCCCTGGAATTCCTCTGTAGGGCCTTCCCGGCCACACACCAAGCAACCTATTTTCGCCATATACAGTGAAAAAGTATTGCTGTCACGTCTTTCCTAGCCTTTATCAGCGTAGGAATAACTGCCTCCGGAATGCCCTTTTCCGCTAGGATCCGGCGTTCAACCGCCATGCCGTCCAACGCAGCCGCGGTAAGTCTTGGATCAGACAGGGTCCCTGTTGCAACATGTCCTGACTGAGAGGCAGAGGCCATGGGTTCTCTGAGAGCATTTCTTGCAGTTCCGGGTACCGAGTTCTTCTTGGCCAATCCGGAGCAAAGAATATTGTTCACACTCCTCCGTTTATTACAATTCTCAGCCCTTGGGTCTGAGAGGAAGAGGAGGGAATATATAGACCGACTGGAACACCCACGGTGTTACTAGTGCGACCACAGCTATCGCCTGAGAGTCCCTTGACCCAGCGTAAAACCTTTTTTATCTTTTTATTGAGGTGGGACGCCATGTAGTCCACCTGAGGCAGTTTCCATCAATTTGCAAAACTGCGTGAAGACTTCCTGATGAAGTCACCACTTTCCCGGTTGGAGGTCGTGTCCACTCCCGGAATGAACACTGCTGACAGTGCGCTTACTTGATACAGCGAAGAATTCTGGTGGCTTCTACCCTCACCACCCTGCTCCTTGTGCGCCCTGGCGGTTTACATGAGCCCCTGCGGTCTGACTGGATCAGAACTGGTTGGTCGCGAAGCAGGAACTCCGCTTGACTTAGGGCGTTGTATATGGCCCTTAGTTCCAGGATATTGATGTGAAGGCAAGTCTGTTGGCTTGACCACTAACCTTGGAATTTTCTTCCCTGTGTAACTGTCCCCCACCCTCGGAGGCTTGCATCCGTGGTCACCAGGACCCAGTCCTGAATGCCGAATCTGCGGCCCTCGAGAAGGTGAGCACTCCGCAGCCACCACAGGAGAGACACCCTGGCCCTGGGGGATAGGGTGATTAACCGATGCATCTGAAGATGTGATCCGGACCACTTGTCCAGTAAGTTCCATTGTCCTTGCATGGAACCAGCCAAAGGGGATGGCCTTGTATGATGCCATCATCCTTCCCAGGACTCGAGTGCAGTGATGCACTGACACCTGTTTTGGTTTTCAATGGATTCCTGACCAGTGTCATGAGCTCCTGAGCTCTCTCTATCGGGAGATAAACCCTCTTCTGGTCTGTGTCTAGGATCATGCCTAGGCGAGGCAGATGAGCTGTAGGAACCAACTGCGACTTTGGAATATATAGAATCCAGTCGTGTTGCCGTTTCACTTCCAGAGAAGGTGATACGCTGTCCAGCAACTGCTCTCTTGATCTCGCTTTTATGAGGAGATCATCCAAGTATGTGATAATAGTGACACCTTGCTTCCGCAGGAGAACCATCATATCCGCCATTACCTTGGTGAAATTGGTAATGACAATCCCGTACCGCAATTCTGAGGTACGCCTGATGGGGTGGATAAATGGGGACACGAAGGTATGCATCCCTTATGTCCCGATTCATTTCAGGCATGCAATGACCGCTCTTAGCGATTCCATCTTGAACCTGAACCTTTTCAGGTATATGTTCAGGGATTTTAATTCAATATGGGTCTAACCGAACCATCTGGTTTCGGGATTATAACATGGTCGAATAATAACACCCTCTTGTTGAAGGAGGGGACCCTTGACCACCACCTGTTGAAGATACAATTTACGAATTGCAGTTAACACTGGCTCCCTCTCTTGGGGGGAAGCCCGCCGGGTCCTCGGTGAGGGGGCATCTTCTCACAGTCCAGCCTGTATCCCTGCGATACAATTTCTATTGCCCAGGGATCTAACAGGGAGTGAACCCACTTGTGGCTGAACTTACGAAGGCCTGTCCCCACCGGGCCTAGCTCCGCCTGTGGAGCCCCAGCGACATGCAGTGGATTTTTGTAGAGGCCGGGGAGGACTTCTGTTCCTGGGGACTAGCTGTGTTGTACAGCTTCTTTCCTCTGCCCCCGGCTCTGACAAGAAAGGACGCACCTCAGACTTTCTTGTTTCTTTATTCGAAAAGCTGCATTTAATAATGTCGTGCTTTCCTAGGCTGTGCAGGAATATAAGGCAAAATATCAGAATTACCAGCTATAACTGTGGAGACCAGGCCCGAAAACCTTTCTCCACACAATCCTCAGCCTTCCATATGCCTCTTAAGTCGGCATCATCTGTCCAATGTATATTCTACAGGACATGTCAAGCAGAAATCGACATAGCTTTTGTCTCTAGGACCCAGTATACTCATGTCCCTTTGGGCATGCTTTATAATTATATATCTATCACTTAAGACAGCATCTTAAAATATTTATATGCATACTAGGGTCTCAATCTCTGCTGATAAGGTACCTGTCCACGCTGCCACAGCGCTATAAACCCATGCCGACACAATCGCCGGTCTGGGTAGTATACTAGAATGTGCACGCTATCTGCAGGATCCCTGAGAATAGCTAGTGCAAACAGGACACCCAAGGGGAAGATTCTCAACACATCCTGGCCCTAGTGGGGAAAGGATACAGCCTGAGAATTCTCTTGTGGGAAGCTGCTGTCTCTTGTCTGGAGATTCCCGCTCTTTTTCCTCATGAGAGGAGGGAAATTTACCTTAGCATTCTTCCCCTTAACATGTGTACTCTCGTGTCAGGGACAGATGAGTCATCAGTGATATGCAAATCATCCTTTATTCCAATAATCATATATTGAATATCTTTTAGCCCTCTTGGCTGTAACTTTGCATTATCGTAGTCGACAGTGGAGTTAAACTCTGTGTCGATACTTTGTTATTTTGGATAGTGAACATAGAGAGACTCTGAAGGACTCTGTGACATAGGGACAGACCAGGGTAGATTTCCTTTCTGTTCCCTAACCTTTTGTGCAATAATTTTACCTCAGCACTTACACATATCCAAACAGGTTTCGGCGTTGTTGACGGAGACACCCTCCCACACACTTATCCGCTCTATCACCTCCTTAGAGGAGCCTTTTACCTCAGACATGTCAACACACGCATACCGACACACCACACACACAGGGGATGCTCTATTTGAAGACAGTTCCCCCACCAGGCCCTTTGGAGAGACAGAGAGAGAGTATGCCAGCACACACCACAGCGCTATATAATACAGGGATGTACACTATACTGAGTGATTTTTCCCCTATAGCAGCTTATATACACAGTTTTGCGCCTAAATTCATGTGCCCCCCCTCTCTTTTTTACCCTTTGTGTACCAGGATACTGCAGGGGAGAGCCTGGGGAGCTTCCTTCCAGCTGAGCTGTGAAGAGAAAATGGCGCCGGTGTGCTGAGGAAGAAGGCCCGGCCCCCTCAGCGGCGGGCTTCTTTCCTTTTATGCACTTTAATGGCGGGGGTTAATGCACATATACAGTTTATCAGACTGTATTATGTGCTTTTCGCCAAGTAAGGTAATCTAATTGCTGCCCAGGGCGCCCCCCCCCCAGCGCCCTGCACCCATCAGTGACCGGAGTGTGTGGTGTGCTAAGGGAGCAATGGCGCACAGCTGCAGTGCTGTGCACTACCTTAATGAAGACCGGAGTCTTCAGCCGCCGATTTTCAACTTCTCTTCGTTCTTCTGGCTCTGCAAGGGGGACGGCGGCGCGGCTCCGGGACCGGACGACCGAGGCTGGGCCTGTGTTTGATCCCTATCGAGCTAATGGTGTCCAGTAGCCTAAGAAGCACAAGCTAGCTGCAAGCAGGTAGGTTTTCTTCTCTCCCCTCAGTCCCACGTAGCAGTGAGTCTGTTGCCAGCAGATCTCACTGAAAATTAAAAACCTAACAAATACTTTCTTTTCTAGGAAGCTCAGGAGAGCCCCTAGGGTGCATCCAGCTCTGGCCGGGCACAGATACTAACTGAGGTCTGGAGGAGGGGCATAGAGGGAGGAGCCAGTGCACACCAGATATAGTACCTAATCTTTCTTTTAAGAGTGCCCAGTCTCCTGCGGAGCCCGTCTATACCCCATGGTCTTTATGGAGTACCCAGCATCCACTAGGACGTCAGAGAAAACGTGGAGAAGATGATGTTCATCAAAATGAATTATAATCAATTCCTCCTTGGAGACATTCACCAGCAATTGCCTCCAGAAAGTACACAGGGACCTGAGATGGTGGATTCCAGTGGGGACGAATTAATAATCTGTGAGGAGGGGGATGTACACAGTGAAAGGGGTGAGGAATCGGACGATGAGGAGGAGGTGAACATCTTGCCTCTGTAGAGCCAGTTTGTGCAAGGAGAGATTGATTGCTTCTTTTTTGGTGGCGGCCCAAACCAACTAGTCATTTCGGTCACAGTTGTGTGGCAGACCCTGTCGCTGAAATGATGGGTTTGTTAAAGTGTGCATGTCCTGTTTATACAACATAAGGGTGGGTGGGAGGGCCCAAGGACAATTCCATCTTGCACCTCTTTTTTCTTTAATTTTTCTTTGCATCATGTGCTGTTTGGGGAGTATTTTTTTGAAGTGCCATCCTGCCTGACACTGCAGTGCCACTCCTAGATGGGCCAAGTGTTTGTGTCGGCCACTTGTGTCGCTCAGGTTAGCCATCCAGCGACCTTGGTGCACCTCTTTTTTTCTTTGCATTATGTGCTGTTTGGGGACAATTTTTTTTAAGTGCCATCCTGTCTGACACTGCAGTGCCACTCCTAGATGGGCCAGGTGTTTGTGTCGGCCACTTGGGTCGCTTAGCTTAGTCATCCAGCGACCTCGGTGCACATTTTAGGACTAAAAATAATAATTTTTTTGTATAAAAACACCCGAATCCAAAACATACCCGAATCCGCCAAAACATTTTCAGGGTGGTTTTGCAAAAACGCGTCCGAATCCAAAACACGGCCGCAGAACCGAATCCAAAACCAAAACACAAAACCCGAAAAATGTACGGTGCACATCACTAATATGCATAAGAGATGCCTGAAATCGGTATCCAAGGAGTTAATGTTGTTGGTGGTGCACCCAGAGTCAATAGTTCGTGTCGATATTTCGAAAGAGAAAAGAGAGACTCTGTGTTGGGGCACTCTTATCAAATAAAACTTAACTTTTAATTAGAATATAATAAAATTATAGTACACAAACACACATGTGATACTTTTAGAGAAGGTCATGAAATTTTAACCTCTCTCCACTTGTATCATGAATCTGTAGACAGATTCTCAAATATCAATAAGAAAAAAGTACTAGGAGTACCAATTCTCCAATTAATGTAAATATGTTAGGTGACAGTGACACCAAAGATGAAAATATCAGACATTAAATTTCAAAATGACAGAAAATTCAAACATATGACACATAGGCATTTGGTATAACAATTTAGACTGTAAGTTTAGTCCATTATCGAATGAATAATGTGATGGTATATCCTGGTAAAGGTTAATTTGCTATTACTGAGTTTGTGGTCAAGATGTACAATAAAAGAAAACTTTATATGAGTCTGTAATCAGATGATTTATAATGAAGAAAGAATAAAGATCTGAAATCGGTAAGGGTCAAAGGTTGCTCCAACACTTCTGCTTTTCACATAGAAACAGGAGTATTTTTTACTGCACCCAATATTCCCTAGCAGTCCCCCATCTAGGTACTAATCATGCTGCTCACTGCTTAGCTTCCAAGATCAGGCGAGATTGGGCGTGGCCAGTGAGATATGGCAGTAATATCACAAGGGTTGTGAATGAGAGAGTGTTTGGTTATTGGCGCATACCAGAAAAGAAGTACTTCTGCTGTCCACTAATGTGCACAGTCTCTCTGTTACTTTCGCATTGCAGAGAAGTTATATAACTGGCATCAGGATGAGAGAGTACTGAAAGAATAGGATAAAAGGAAATGTATAGGTTCAGGGCCCGTCTTCTGCTGTCCACTGTCATATAAAGATATAGCGGACAGTGGATGAGAGAGGCGGGTCATAGAGAGGAAGAGATGAACCATGTGATGTTACAGACGCGTCTAGCACGTCACTTCCGGTTTCGGAAACTGGAAGTGGTGTCAGAACGCATCGCGTCCGAAGCCTGTATAAGGCTGTTGTAGCTTTGAATTAACTGGTACAATGTGAGTGTGTGTGTAAGAGTGTGTGTGTGTGTGTGTGTGTGTGTGTGTGTGTGTGTAAGAGTGTGTGTGTGTAAGTGTAACAGCAGGTCACATACCAGCCACAGCCATACCACGATCAAACTGCGCTCCCGTACCCGGCAACCGCACAGACAGCTGAGCGATGGCTCAGCTCTTCAATCATGTATGAGTGTAGCAGCCTGCCGCTCAGCCATTGGGGCAGCCTACTGCAGTCATACATTATTGGACAGCTGAGCCGTTGCTCAGCTGTCCTGTCTGTACGGCCGCCGCTGCAGTGCGGACGGGAGCGCAGCACCACAGATCGGATCGGAAGAGAGATACGATCTGTGATGTGGCAGGGGGCCCTTTTGGAAAGGGGGGCCTGGGGTACGTATCCCCGGGACTCCCCCCTAATCCGGTTCTGTCTCCTCCTCCGACGATTCTTCATACTCTGCCCCTCCTAAATGTTTACTGCAATGCTGTTAGGACGGCCCAGGCTCCCTCTCTCAGAGCGTCTCATTCACTCTGGAAAACTTACACTGTATGGCGTACGGACACCCAATAAGTGAGACAGTTGCTTTGTCCAGTATAGATAAAAGGATCAACACTACACAGTTGAATATGTTGAGAGTCAAAATGTAAAGAAAAATGTCAGGAGATAGCATTGAAGAAGTGGGAATTAATCAAATAGAAGGAAGATTTATATTTATAAAGTCATAAATGATTGAAATGTAATATACTGCATCAAGAAGGCTTTGGGCATTAAACAGTTGCTTAGCTGCTTCAGCAACTTGTCATCTCTCCTGGATGCTCATTTGAAAATTTGAATTGTGCTTTACTATTACATTTGGGGATTTGTTTCTTTTATTTTCTTTTAGCCCATGAGTTGAAATAAGTGTAGGATTTATTTGGTTTTGCACCTGTGACTGTCCTGGGGTGTCCCCATGCACTCCACTCTCTGAGGACGTGCAATGTCCTTTTTGCTAATGAAATAAATAATGGTTGAATGTCAAGGAGACAGTACTGATTTCAGCAAATTCCTAAACAAATTTCATAGCTCCCCAGGTGCTTTGCAGTCACTAGGCAACTTTACAATTGGAACTATGGGCCTAATTCAGACCTGATCATAGCAGCAAATTTGTTAGCAGATGGGCCAAACCGTGGCCCTCATTCCGAGTTGATCGCTTGCTGCCGTTTTTCGCAGCGCAGCTATCAGGTTACTACTGCGCATGCGTATGCACCGCAATGCGCACGCGCGCCATTGCTGTGCAATGCTTCTAGCGACGAAGCCATTCGCACAACCGATCGCAAGGAGATTGACAGAAAGAGGGCGTTTATGGGTGTCAACTGACCGTTTTCTGGGAGTGGTCGGGAAAACGCAGGCGTGTCCAGGTGTTTGCAGGGCGGGTGTCTGACGTCAATTCCGGGAACAAAAAGACTTAAGTGATCGCAAGGGCTGAGTAAGTCCAGAGCTACTCAGAAACTGCAAAGAACTTTTTCGTCCCGCTCGGCTGCAAAAGCATTCGCACACTTGCAAAGCGAAAATACACTCTCCTAGAGGCGGCGACTATCTGATCGCTGCTCTGCAAAAAATAGCTAGCAAGCGATCAACTCGGAATGAGGGCCCATGTGCACAGCAGGGTAAATACTGGCTGCTTTATATGATCAGGTCTGAATTAGGCCCCATATGGCTTGTTCTTGAAGGCCTTAATTTCTAACCATAAAAGGGCATATTTATTAATATTATTTTTACTAAATTAATGTGAATAGGGGTGTTTTCACACCCTTTTCACATTATCTTAGTTTTACAGAAACATATTATAGGGCTTTTGGAGCAGTTACGTTGCTCTGGCTTGTGCATGCACGGACAGACTTGGACAAATGCGCAGTAACAGTTCCCAGGGGGCAAAGTGTATGTAATGTGATCACAATGCAATCGCATTGCTTCTCATTGATCGCTGAGATGGACTTTAATCAGAGCCACTGTCCTGACGGTTTAGAAATTATACACCATGGCAAATAAGGATTCCTTATTGCCACCAATTGTATTATAATGGTTTAACTCTCTTTGCGGTTTAAACAATCATCAGTGGGCTTGTTTATAAATTCCTTATGGCGTTAGTATCCTCAAAATGGTAGTGAATCTTTTGTATTCTTAGGCCCTGTTAGTGGATTGTACCTGACAATGGATATATTTCATTTTTTATAAATAATAATTTTACAGTATATACCAAATTTCCTATATGCTAAGCACATGACCACATTCTGAGTCATTCGCAAAGAGGCTGTACTTGCAGCAGCAGTAGAAGCCTGATTTACTGTGTGCATCTGCAAGTGGGAAGCCACACCACCCACTGATTCTATGCCTACCACCGCAATAGTCATTGTTAGTATCAGCACCCCAATGCTCAGGTCTGGCTGTACCATTAGGCAGCTTTAGGCGGCTGCCTAGGGGCGGGACTCCCGGAGGGCGCCACTGAATTCATCCAGCAAAAAACTGAAGGATGTCTCTGTATGCAGCTTCCTCCTTTTACACTGCGCAGGACCCTGCTGTGGGTCAGCCACCACTATTAGGCTGTACCACATAGTGTCTCAGCACTTCCTCGCGCTGACATGTGTAACATCAAGTTATGTTAAGGCACATAGGAGGCGGATGTAACTATAGCTCCCGAGGTGCACCCCCACGGCAGCTCCTCATAGCTCTGATGCACCTACTCCAGGCCCCTGCATCCCGGCTCTCCAGCAGCAAGCAGCACCTGACTACATGTCTGCACCGGCAGTGTCGCTGTAATGCTGCTGCCGCCTGTAAGAGGAACCCTGCCAATGCCGAGGGAAAACAAGGAAACAACTTTTAGGTAAGTATTAATAACCCATGGGGATTTCTGCAGGACCACAGACAGTACAAATCTTGCAGCCTGATGGGTGGTTTGTAATATCCTGACACTCAGAAAACATGTGACATTGACTTCAGTATCCTATACAAGTTCTAACATGTCAGCTAGCGTGTATACTGGTCATCACTCAAGATTTTGACAGTGAAAGTATATTGTGAATAAAGTCCCAAAATGTTGTGACTTTAAAAGTCCTTGAGTGTTCTCCCTTTCTCTGTATATGTATAATGATGCAATTCACTCCAGCCCACCTAGTGGCCACCTGCATCTCCCCTCTGAGAGATGGTGGTGGTGGGGGTTTGCAGGTAAGGGGGCACTAGGCTGAAACTTTGCATAGGGTGCAGAGAGACCTGGCACCAGCCCTGCCAATGCTAGGTGCAATCTCATTGTCGCTGCCTAGACACACCCAATTTCACAGAAAGACCGATTCAGTCAAGTTCTGTCATACATACTGTACATAACTAGACATACAGACATATGCAATTATGCGTATATTGATCTGGTTATGTGCTGTATGCACACACTCACTGTTTGTGTCAGCCCGTCTTGGACTCAGCCGTCTGTATATGGGTAAGGGAGGCTTTCATACACATTACTATGTTCTCACTGGACTATTTTTTATATACTTTTGTGCTTTTTGGTTATTGAACAGCTTTTGAAGTTCTAAGGGGCAGATTCAATTAGTGGGGAGCTTCTGCTGCGTTACACTTCCGGGTATGACGGCAAGTAAAACATTTAGTGTTCACTCTAGGGGACGGGCAAGGCGTGGGTCCGTGAGGGGCACAAGCGTGCACCAAAAAGAGGCGTGGTCATGCAAATAGGGGGCGTGGTCACTTGCACGTAATACAAGTGGGCGGTTCAGTCCAAAGACGGGGGCGTGGGCGGCCGGCGGCGTCACTGTTGGGGGCTTCCCCCAAGCTCTACTGATAGCGTGAGTGGATGCTGCGCGCATGCGCACGTCATCTTTACACGCTGAGAGGGCAGAAAGCGAGCGGCTGTTTAAGCAGGGCGCCGCACAAAGGGCAGGGCGGGTTTTGCCCTTAAAAAATCGGGCAGGGCTAAAACAGCCTAGCGTTAACACTAAAACATTGATTATTTTAAATAAGCAGTGTTTCTTTCCTACAATAACCTGTGAGGATTCTAATGACATCTTAACTAAGGGGGTCATTCCGAGTTGATCGCTAGCTGCTGTTGTTCGCTGCGTAGCGATCAGTGAAAAAAATGGCTAATCTGCACATGCGTATGCACCGCAATGCGCACGCGCGTCGTACGGGTACAAAGTCCTTTGTGGTTTTGCACTGCTTCTAGCGACGATTCCAATCGCACAGCCGAACACAAGGAGATTGACAGAAAGTGGGAGTTTCTGGGTATCAACTGACCATTTTCTGGGAGTGGTTGGAAAAACACAGGCCTGGCCGGGCGTTTGTTGGGCGGGTATCTGACGTCATTACCGTGTCACTCGTCGCAGCAATCATCGCACAGGATAAGTAACTAAAGGGCTGGTCTTGTTTTGCACAAAATGGGTTTGCAGGCGCTCTGCTGCACAGGCGTTCGCATTCCTGCAAAGCGAAAATACACTCCCCCGTGGGCGGCGACTATGCGTTTGCACCGCTGCTAAAAACTGCTAGCGAGCGATCAACTCGGAATGACCCCCTAAATCACCCCCCCAAATATGGACTACGTTGTATATTTTGACACATTTGATTATTTTCAGTCATTAACTATACATGCACTATATTTTTTATTTCTTTTTGTAAATCTTCAAGTTGAAAAACACCATCACTTTTAGATCAGGAAATGTGTTTTTTCCATTGTTGTTTTCTGCCTGATGCTCTATTCTAGAAAAGTAATGCCCTTTTTTATGCTCCTGAATCTACAGGGAGATTTACAATATGCTGCATACTAATTCAGCGTGAAGTAACTTTTCCCTGTTTTCTCCCCTGTAAGCTCTCAGGCCTGCATCAGCAGAGCCGTCTGTTAGCACAGGCTTTCTTACCTTCTGGGAGCGATCAAAAGAAAGATGAAGAGAGAAGGATTGTGTGCGCCTCTCTACTTCTCACTGGTGTTATTCAAGTACAGATTTGTTCAGTTATAGTCTGTGCTTACTTGCATCCAGGTCAAATGTCTGTTTACAGGAAACAAAATTTACATTGTGCAACCAAGAAGAGATTTCTGCTGTTAGAGAACTAGTTCTGGTAGTAGCTGTATTTTCAGTTTGCATACCTCCCAACTTTTAATGTTCATAGGGGGTCATTCCGAGTTGTTCGCTCGGTAAAAATCTTCGCATCGCAGCAATTTTCCGCTTAATGCGCATGCGCAATGTCCGCACTGCGACTGCGCCAAGTAAATTTGCTATGCAGTTAGGATTTTTACTCACGGCTTTTTCTTCGTTCTGGCGATCGTAATGTGATTGACAGGAAATGGGTGTTACTGGGCGGAAACAGGCCGTTTTATGGGCGTGTGGGAAAAAACGCTACAGTTTCCGGAAAAAACGCAGGAGTGGCCGGAGAAACGGGGGAGTGTCTGGGCGAACGCTGGGTGTGTTTGTGACGTCAAACCAGGAACGACAAGCACTGAACTGATCGCAGAAGCCGAGTAAGTCTGGAGCTACTCAGAAACTGCTACGAGGTGTGTAATCGCAATATTGCGAATACATCATTCGCAATTTTAAGATGCTAAGATTCACTCCCAGTAGGCGGCGGCTTAGCATGAGCAAATCTGCTAAAATCCGCTTGCGAGCGAACAACTCGGAATGACCCCCATAAATCGGGACACTCCGTGCCGCGTCCCGAAAAGGGGGCGTGGCATCGTATGGGAGGGGCGTGGCTACAATCGAGTGGGCATGGCCATGCGCCGTGGGTCCGTTTTAGTCATTTTGGGGGCGTGCCCAGCGCTCCCTGAGCAGCTGGGCAGCCCCCGGCTCACTCCCTGCACTGAATAGATGCTGTGCGCGTGCGCACAGCATCTATTTAGAGATCACTCGCTGCTTTGCAGAGCAGAGCAGCGGGTGATCAAAGCCTCCCCAACTGCCCCCCCGCCCGCGGGACACTGTAACCCGCGGGAGGGACAGCGGGACAGTGTCTGAATAGCGGGACTGTCCCGCTGAAATCGGGATAGTTGGGAGGTATGAGTTTGGGTGCATGAGAAAGGGTCTCCACGTGGTGACTCAAACTTTTAAACGTGTGCGATTTATTTGTTAGCAGAAAATATCCGAAAGTAACAAACTCCCAGCACTAATTTAGTTCACAAATCTCACTTTTTCGCCACTTTCTAGAGAGTGGGAATTTAGGCAACTTACCACTTTAGCTACACCAGTCCCGTAACTAGACATTTTAGCGCTGTGTGCAAGAAATTACATTGGCGCCCCCCCCCCCATGTAGGTGCGCGTCAAAAATATAGGGGCGTGGTCACCAAATACCAATTCCTATTACGTTGCTCAGTAGTCTTCATTATTCAAATTACACCGCACAGTAGCGCCACTGCACCAGGCAGAGTCCCTTTTGCACATTACGGCAGACCGCATCCCCTTTTTACACATTATGGCAGAGATTCCCCCTTTTTACACATTACGGCAGATAGTCCCCCTTTTTTACACATTACAGCAGCAGAGTCCCCCTCTTGCACAGTACGGCAGGCAGAGACCACTTTTTGCACATTATGGCAGACAGCGTCCCCATTTTTACACATTACGGCAGACAGCGTCCCCTTTCTACACATTACGGCAGAGAGTCCCCCTTTTTACACATTACGGCAGACAGTCCCCCTTTTTTACACATTACGGCAGACAGTCCCCCTTTTTTACACATTACGGCAGACAGTCCCCCTTTTTACACATTAGAGTCCCCCTTTTACACATTACGGCAGGCAGAGACCACTTTTTACACATTATGGCAGACAGCGTCCCCATTTTTACACATTACGGCAGACAGCGTGCCCTTTCTACACATTACGGCAGACAGCGCCCCCTTTCTACACATTACGGCATACAGCGTGCCCTTTCTACACATTACGGCAGACAGCGTCCCCTTTTTACACATTACGGCAGACAGTGTCCCCCATTTTTTACACATTACAGCAGCAGAGTCCTCCTCTTACACAGTACGGCAGACAGAGATCACTTTTTACACATTACGGCAGACAGCGTCCCCTTTCTACACATCACGGCATACAGCGTGCCCTTTCTACACATTACGGCAGACAGCGTGCCCTTTCTACACATTACGGCAGACAGCGTCCCCTTTTTAGACATTACGGCAGACAGCGACCCTTTTTTACACATTACAGCAGCAGAGTACCCCTCTTAAACAGTACGGCAGGCAGAGACCACTTTTTATACATTATGGCAGACAGAGTCCCCCTTTTACAAATTACGGCAGGCGATGGGCGTAAGTACATACCAGATGTATATACACACAACCACATATATACGTGCACAGTGTACACAGCCACATATATACACACACACCATGCAACATATACACACACACACACACACACACACACACACACACACACACACACACCCTCATGTACTCATATACACACCCAGCCACATAACTATATATATATCTCCACTCTCTGCTCACCTCCTCATGCAGCCACTGCCAGACCTGCCTCAGCGTGCGGTGCCTCAGCATGCGGGAGCCGTGCAGCGGGGGTTAGGAGGCGAGTATCCTGCCTCTGTGTGTGTGGGAGGCAGGAGCCGGGCAGCGTGGGTCAGGAGGGGGGAGCCGGCAGCCTGCCTCAGCATGCAGGAGCTGGGCAGCGGGGGTTAGAAGGCGGGTAGCCTGCCTCTGCATGTGGGAGGCGGGAGCCGGGCAGCGGGGGTCAGGAGGGGTGAGCCGGCAGCCTGCCTCAGCATGCGGGAGCCGGGCAGTGGAGGCTAGGAGGCGGGTAGCCTGCCTCTGCGTGTGGGAGCTGGGCAGCGAGGGTTAGGAGGCGGTAGCCGGCTAGCCTGCCTCTGCATGTGGGAGTCGGGCAGCGGGGGTCAGGAGAGGAGAGCCGGCAAGCGGAGTGTGGGGGCGGGAGCCGGGCAGCAGGGTTCAGGGTCCGAACACACTCCTCTCCCATCACACATTACTTCCCCTTTCAATGGTCGCTCTGGCGGCAGCACACACAGGCGGCACTGTAATGAGTCAGTCAGACTCATTACAATGCCGCAGACTTTGGATCCCCTTAATGGGGATGTGGGCAGCTGCGCCCTCAGGGCGACTGGGCTGTGTGCGAGGCACACCTGGCACACATGTAGTTATGGCCCTGAGCTACACCATACCTCCCAACTGTCCTAATTTTTGGGCATTCCCATTTTTTTTGAGCTGTACCAATGTTCCACCCGCGGGTCGCATGTGTTCCACGGTGGTGGTGGTGGTGGTGGTTGGGGGGGGCAGGTGGGAGAACCCCTGTCACTCACTGCTCTGCATAGCAGAGCAGCGTGAATAGATGCAGGGACTGGGGGATACCAGCAGCTCATTGAGCGCTGGCCATGCCCTCACCGTTAGGTAAACGGAGGGCGTGGCAAGAGGCTGCGGCATTCCCGCAAAGCCACGCCCCATTTTTCGGGCAGGAGCGGCTTCGCCACGCAGAGGAGTCTCGCTTCCCCACAACTAAAAGTTCGGAGGTATGGCTAGACTGACTTTAATTGCACTTTTGTATGTACTCTGCCAATATGCTTTTAAAAAAGGTGGGGGGGGGAGTCGGGTGTCTGCTAAACAGTGAAACCAGTGCCAGTAACTAGATTCTCCTGCACACATTGTACTGTATATATTGTATTCCCTATGCAAGACAGTTAAGGGGTAGGATTGGGTCAGTAACAAAGAACAGCTACTGTCTGAAAGGAAACAAGGGATAAACTTAAATGGTAAACCCAATAGAAAGGAGACTCAGGTATGATTGCCTGAGGTGCACAGGACACATAATTTTCCAGACACAAGGTGAACGAATTCCAAGAATAGTGGGGAGTTTACCAAGAACACAAGGAACAACAGGGGTACTGGTACAAGCAGGAGTCTATATAAGCAGGGGGATAGACCCTTGGAGTGACTTAACAATAATATTAGGGACGCATCTCAGTGATCCAGAAGAAATAATCTATTATGCAGGTCTCACTTGGGGAGCAGTACTAATAGATTTTCCACCAATACAGGGAGGAAGGAGTAACACTACAACCCCAGTCATTTGTCCACAGACGGATTTAAGGAGCTCTTTAGGTACAAGGATAGAAGAGATTCTTCAGAGTCAGCGTCTCACAAGGAGATTTTAATTCCCTCATAAGGGGTTACTAAAATACCACATCAGGAGGGGTTCCGCGCACACACACCCAGGCATGGGAGCGCAGTCTGTAAAGATGTCAGGGCCCGACAAACTTGTGGTTATTGTTAGTAACAGGGAGGGGAGGAAAGCTCTGAAAGGAGATTTTAAGTCCCTCATAAGGGGTTACTAAAATACCACATCAGGAGGGGTTCTGCACACACACACCCAGGCATGGGAGCGCAGTCTGTAAAGATGTCAGGGCCCGACAAACCCGTGGATATTGTTAGTAACAGGGAGGGGAGGAAAGCTCTGAAAGGAATAAGTAAAATTTTCAAAAGAGCAGGTTTTCCGTCAGAAGGGACACTAGACTTAGAGAAATGGGAAAAATTTGCCTCCTGTAACAAGAGTTGGATAATTAAGCATAATTGTAGAGATCAAGTACCCATCTGGATCACTGTAGCAAAATAATTAGAAGCAGAAAATAGAAGAAGAGATGAGGAAAATGATTTCCCCATTGTACCAGAGTACCCAATAGCACCACAACCAGCGTTAAACTCACTGCCTGTGATTCCAGCAACAGCACCTCCACACCATACCCCACCCCTATACTCAGACATGCATGCACACCCAGGTACCCCTAGTATGAACAGAAGTGGTTCATCTGCAAGCTCACTAACAGTGAAATTGAAAAGAGATGAACCAGGAAAAGAGTGGCGAATAATCAGCCCTATCTTGAAAGGATCTGTGGTTGAAAACCCGAATGATTTACCTGAGCTATGTGTACAGAGTATGCCCCAGTGTCCTGATACTTTATCACAAGAAACCCCAACAAGATCAAACCAAAGAGACTTGCCACCTAAAGCTCCCCTCATGTTTAAACGGGTGGTGGACACCTGGAATCAAGCTATGAGTCCAGTAAACAATAGTCCACAATCAGGAACTATAGGCGAAAGGGTGCAAATCAGGCGGAGAGGAGAAGCAAGGGATCAAGACACAGCCTCTACAGCTTTTCATGCCCAGGTACATAATGTACAGAATAAAGTGATATATTTTCCAGAAAGATTGTGTCCGGTATGTCAGTTTTGCGTTCCAGAAGGATATGAACATTGCACAAATTGTGGAAACTGGATTTCACCCCATGAACCGCCATGCCAAGATCTATGCAACTAGAAATGCTGAAAGACGGTCATCATTGCCTGTTTCTCTGTATCCAGTACAAGTACAGAGAATACGCAACCCAGATGATGTAGCCAGGACGAACGAACCATATATCGTACAGAGTCAACACCACAAACCATGGTATGGCAACGACCTCGCAAATATAGTTGCAGAGTCCCCAGATCCTAGAAAAAACCCAGCAGCATTTTATGCCTATATGGAAAGAATTCAAGCCATATGGACACCAGCATGGGTCAACTATCACCAGTTGTGTGAGGCTATACTAGGACCAGGAACAGCTCAAGCAGTGAGCACCATGGCAGTAGCAATTGCAGCAAATGATTGCCCAGCCATAGAGGCCGCCCCGGCAGAGGAAAATAGAACAACGTTCGAAAGTGGAAAGATGTACCTGACAAGACTTAAGAGATGGTGTCATGCACAGACACTCAGGGCACCAGCAGCCCCAGACTTGAAACAGGAGAAGACTGAGTCCATCAGAACTTACTATGATAAAGTCACTATACGATAAGGAACAAGACAGAAAAAGTTCCAGAAGACAAATGAATGATGCTTCTTCTGCCAATATGAAGTACAAGCTTCTTCAGGTGCTCCCCAGTGAACATAATGTCTCCAGAGGAAACAGCAGAAGGTATGATTACAGTCACCTTGCCCACTGGAGAAATACGTTTGTGCCTAATGAATACTGGAGCCAGCACACGCAGAAGACAGCAGAGGGAGATACCACAAGAACTGATGATATCAGAAATTCTTAAAAGGACAGGAGATGCAAGAACTACAGTCACCAATACGAGCCCAGTTCTTGACCTCGGAGTACATGTCCAGTGACTTTGCTGGAGCACAATGTCCTAAAGCTTATCCAAGGAGAATACAGTACACGCCAGCAGAAGTTTAACTTTCCAGCAACTTATCAAAGGAAAGAACAAAAAGCCATTTAGAAGCAAGTTAAAACAGAGGTTCAGTATTGACTCATTCCCGCAGTACCAGTTGTAGAAGAAAGTAAGCAATACTACTGGACCAGGATAGCCCTGTGGAGGGGCTATATCACCAAGTGATTTATCCACAAAACACACAGCTAAATACAGGATGTGAATGAACTGCCGATTGCCACCACTACTAAAAGAAGTACCAAGAAGGGGCAGTGTCCTTAGTGAAGTTTCTGGAAGAACAAGACTGCAGAGCCTCAGAAGGAGAAATTGCAGCTAGTCAAGCAAGAGGTAATCTTCCTAGGACACCCAAGGTACCCAACATCTAACAAAAGTGAGAAGGAAAAGATTCATACTGCAAGCTAAGATGCCAATTAGTGTCAAGCAAGTCAGATGATCATTCCTGGGCCTAGTAAGACACTACAGAACACGGATACCTCTAGCACCAGTCTACATGCAAGCATTGTATGACAACACTGAAAGGGAGGAGGGTCCGCATCCTACATACAGCAACAGATGAATGAAGCTATTGAACAATTGGAAACAGCAGTTGCCTCATCTCAAGCCCTAGAACTACCTGACTATTAAAGAAGGAGGCCATACATAGAAGTCCTTATGCAAAATCATGGACTGAGGTGAAGACCAGTGGCCTACAACTCAAGCAAGCTTGACAGCAGTACTCAAGGAGCACCTACCGGCATCAGAGCAGTGATAGCAGCAACAGTCCTAGAAGAGTACAAGAGCACAGACACAGTGCTGAATCAGTAGTCCTAGAAGAGGACAAGAGCACAGGCATAGTGCTGAATCATGAACTTATCATCCAGTGTCCACATGCAGGTACAGAGAAGTTTCAACAAGCAAGAACCAAACACCTGTCAGCGGCAAGGCTGACCATGTATGAAGTAGCACTGCCAAAGTGCGACAAGTAACCATCAGAAGATGTATTACCCTCAACTCAGCAACCCTTTTCCAACATTAATCAATAAAGGTGTTGAATCTCAAGATTCAAAAGGAGGGAAAAACAGATTATCTACTGATGAATGGGAAAGCAAGAAGTTGATGATAAGGACCAGGAAGGTGGTCCAGAAGAGCAAGATACAGACAGATCATCATGGATGTATGACCAGAGGGATGGTTCAGAAGAGGAAGAGAATAATTCTAGCAATCAAAAATTTTCCTTTTCCTTGTGTGGCGTTAATGGAACAAGAACCTCAATTTGCCATATGTTACATACACAGCCCTACCTAATGCTCAGCAAGAGCTATATGTGGATTGATCAAGGTACCATGAGGATGGAATTCCTTATACAGGAATAAGTGACCACTGAACATGGAGTTGTGGATTCAGGATCCTTACCATCCCAGTACAAGAGTGTGGGCCAGATATGGAAAAGCAGAGCTTCAAGAAAACAAGTGGCAAAGACATACAACATGCTTCACTGATCAGACACCAGTTCAGAGCTTTGCAAGGGCCCCAGAAAAGGTTGCAGTAATGAAGATCCAGGCACATGCTAGAAATGACACTCCTGATACAAGAAGCAACAATCTGGTAAGATGCTGAAGCCAAGAGGGCAGCAGGAAAGGCAAGTCTATCCACTAACCATTCCAGTGCCAGACTAGAAACGCTGATTGAATTTTAGAACCAAGCAGGAGAGGGTGAGAAAGTAGCCTGTGGATAAAGAAAGCAACCAAACAACCAACCAACCAACCAACCAACCAACCAACCAACCAACCAACCAGTAAAGGTAGCCATCTACACCATACAGACAGAAGTAACAGAAAGAAGCAAGGCCTCAAATGCCTGATCTACAGGATTTGAAGAAATTTCAGGAACAAGCAGGTCCTGAAGAAAAAGCAGCATGGCAAAGAAGAAGAGCCAGACAAGAAAAAGACCCTGGCTTATGAAAATTAGAAGAGAAGTTATACTTACCCAGAAGCTTATATCCACATAGGTGTTAAGTCAGCCATGGACTCACGCACCTGGGAGAGGATCAAATGGAAAATTTAGTTAATGGAAGATGGATAGCTCCAGGATGTTATCCAGCCGCAACCAAGTTTGTACAAGCCTACTAGATATGTAGGCCTACTGGAAATGTCCAATCCAGGACAGAAGGTCAAGTCAATCCTTGGAGCAATCCCAAAAAAGTTATTTTCCATTTCAAAGACTGCAAATTGACTATATCTAACTGCCAAAGATGTATTGGTAGCCACAGACATTTTCAGTTATTTGCCAATGGCAAAGAGCCACAGCAAAATCAATAGCTAGAAAAATAGTTTCAGAAGTTATGTGCAGATATGGGGTACCAGAAGTTATAGAATCAGATAGAGGTACACATTTCACAGGAGAAGTCATGCAGCATATAATGAAAGATTTGGGGGTACAGCAGGCCTTCCACGTGCCTTACCGTCCCCAGGCGAGTGGGAGGGGGGAACATCTGAACTTTGACCTTAAGCTAAAACTACAGAAAATTATGACAGAAACCAAAAGAACTTGGCAAGAATGCCTACCTATAGTCTTGTTCAATATTAGGACCACACCTATGAGACCTAGTAAGCTGACTCCATATAAAATATTGTTTGGGTCAGCTCCAAGAACAGGTTGTTATTATCCACAACAGTTACAACATATGCATGGTGATTTAACAGGTTATGTACAGGAGGTCTGTAAAACATTGACTAACCTCCATTGCCGAGTGTTTTCTTCCATTCCAGACCCAGAAGAATCAGCTACGCATAAACTAAACCCAGGAGATTGGGTCTATTTAAAGAGACATGTGAGAAAGACCTTTGAACCAAGATATGATGGTCCATATCAAGTGCTGCTAACCATGCCTACCTCAAATTAAGGTGAAAGGTCGTGATACCTGATTACACGCCTCCCACTCAAAGAAGTTGACAGTGACTCTCCAGCCAGAAGAATGAAGTTGCTTATCCTTTGGTTGTTGTTAGGGGTAATCCCCAAGGTTTGGGCTATAAATCCAAGGGACTGGTTTACTGAAAGGGGATAGTTTAGGCCTAGTGTAGGTAGAATAGGGAGAAAAAGTGGAATCAAAAAGAGGGGAAATGATGGTGTAGGAGCTTCCGCAGTATAGCAAATATATTGATTCATGCTTTTTCGCATTTATTAAGATATTTACTGTTAATCTTTATTAAGATATTTACTGTTAATCACAAAATGTGTTCATGTATCCTTAAATATATTGCACAGATATTCAGAAAACTATATACTCTGAATATCTTGTTTAAAGCATGACTTGTACAAGGCGGACAAAGCAACACCAGATATATCCAAGGCTAATTGGGAAGAATGTTGAAGAATGTTTTGAGTTTATGTCCGAAAGACTGATAATCACAAAACAATAACCATTTTCAAGGATGTTCTAGTTGCCAATTGGAACATTGTATGACAATTGACGTATTTCAGGTTCTGAGACATACATGGTGTATTCTGATTGGCTAAATGTATTGGCAAGCATGATTCTTTTTCTTAAGCTATAAAAATAAAGCCTGTGACGGCCCCTAGCAGGTCATTTATGATTTGCTTAGGTTACACATAATCCTGTGTCATCTTTTCATTCACTGACCTCCAACCGGTTGCTAAAGGAACAGAATTCTGACTGATGACTGCAGAGAGTTTATAGACCAGACCAGAAGAGGTTAAATTACCCTAACAGTAGTTTATGTACTGCCAGGGTCCTCCCCTCAGCCAGCCACTACATCAAAGTCTCTGTATATTCAGGAATACAACATCCTGTCTTCACATGCACCTCAGTTAGTGACGGTTTCAAGTGCAGGCTAGCAGGGCAGGGCCGGGGTGCTGCTGCCTGAAGGCGCGACCGCAGTAACCACCCAGGGCCCGCCCGCTTCACACTACTTCACGCTAGTACTGCCGTATACCACACAACTTTCTAAAGTTTGGAAGAGGGAGTAAGCCGGCATTACCCAGGCTAGAGAGGCGCTCTCCCCACTCTGCTGCTTGCTGCGCCTGTCAAACAGTTGACAGGCAGTGGCAAGCTAAGACCGTGCAGGAGGGAGCGCTTCAGAATGACACCCCAGCCACGTCTTCTCTCCCCTCCCCTCAGAGGTGGACAACGCTACGTGAGGCAAGGATGAGGACAGCAAGAGGTTTACAAAGTCAGCAAGTGAGGTGGTGTGTGGCATAATGTGTCATGGGTATTCGGGTGTGTGTTATATTGTGTAATGGGCATTATGGTGCGTGGCATATTGTGTAATGGGCATCACGGTGTGTGGCATATTGTCTAATAGGCATTACAGTGTATGGCATAATATGTGATTGGCATTACGGCGTGTGGCATAATGGGCATTACGGTGTGTCATAATGTGAAATGTGCATTATGTTGTGTGGCATAATGTGCAATGGGCATTACAGTGTGTGGCATATTGTGTAATGGGCATTACGGTGTGTGGCATATTGTGTAATGGTCATTACAGTGTGTGGCATATTGTGTAATGGGCATTACAGTGTGTGGAATTTTGTATAATGGGACAATCTGGAACCTCCCATTGGTGCCAGCATTTTTTTTGTGTGTGGCCAGGTGCGTGGTGAGGGACAGAAACAGCAAGGGTAACCCCTGCTTTCCCTGCTGTGTCTTGGAAGTCCCGCGGGCTGTGGGCTCCTGCCTGCCCCCTGTGTAAAAGGCCCTTCCAAAATAGCTGCCGTAATGCAGGAGACAGATGCTAGAAGGTCATACTTGACCTCTAGTGTCTATTAGTGATGCTGAAATGCCAGAAGAAGATCCAGAAATGCATCTTCTGTAAAAATCCTAAAAATGAGAATGGAGACCCTTGGCAACCAGCAGGAGACTCCTGGCAATGAGTAGGAAACACCTGACAATGAGCACGAAACCCTTGGCAACAAGCAGGAGACCCCTGGCAATGAGCAGCAGACCCCTGACAATGAGCATGAACCCCTGACAATGAGCATAGAACCTAGAGCATGAAACCCTTGGCAACTAGCATAAAACCCTAGGCAGGGGGGCGTGGCCTAGCACCGGAGGAGAGCAGTTGCAGCTTTGCTGAGCTCCTGCTTTCATACAACCCTATATCCCTCCTGGCCCGCTCAGATCCGTCTCTTTCCCTCTCCCATCCCTCCACTGCTTCCTCCTAACCCCCCTGTAGCTGAATCTCTGCAGCCGCGGAATCGGGGAGCGCCGTGGAGGCTCCCGCTGATTGCGGCCTGCAGCCTGTCAGCAAGCCGGGGCCTCGATTTTAAATTAGCCCCGCCAGACTTCTGGGACCGCGGTGATGGCGGCATTTGGGGTTGGACGGCCTCCCTCCTCACCATTGGACCGGGCTGCTGGCCGGGTCCGGCCCCGCTCAGCCCACAACCGCTGACCCCGCTGAGCCATCTGGAGCAGGACGCCGGGCTCTCCCTCACTGACGAGGTGGCGGATCTCGGCGGCCATATTCCCGCCATTGCAGCAGACAGCCTCGCGGGTCTGGAGGAGAGGTCACCAGCGCCACTTGGCCAGCAACAGCACCTGGTAAGGTGTCCCTCCTCATACTCCATCTGGCGCCTCTGCCTACAGACAGCCGGCCTGGCCCTTGCCGCGGACACTGGTGGAAGCTCCGCTCTGGCAGCACATTCTACCTCCTCTCCAGTTGCCCGGAAGCCCAAGCTGCTGTACATATCCCTGACGGCCACCCCCCCCCCTTTTTTTTTTTCTTTTCTTTTGCCTTCGGGTCACCTTGGGGTTTGTGACAGCGGGAGACGGGAGCTGCACTGTCGCCATTGAAATACACTGACAGTGCAGTGAGGAACTCTCCCTCCTCCCTTTCTTCAGGTGTCTTTTACAACATATATCAACGGTGGGCCTCTGGTCATCGCTCCCTACTGTTCCACTCTGTCACGCTGCAATGTAATGTGGGCACCTCCGACATATTGTTCTTTCACGTCTTAACTGCACGGAACTTTTACCAGGCCTCCTTGCCTCATGAAGATGTAACTCTCTAGATTGTCCTTTTCACTGCTGTGACTCTCATCAGTCTACTCTCTGCGCCGACTTCTACTGCCTATAGTGTATTTCTATCTTTGGTAACCTCACATGGAAAAATTCCTGGTGTCCACACCTATGTCCTCCGCTGGCCCTACGTCGGGCATTCGCGAAGATACTTTCCACAGAAATTCATCCGACTCTGACTGCTCCACCACTCGCTCTCATTCCCAACAGAATCGTACCAACACTGTGGCTACTAAACAGCCTAAAATGAAACCCACAGATATTGCAGCGGTATTGGGGCCTCTCCTAGATGAAAAATTGGCGGGCATCAAGGAGGCCATTGACTCCACCCTGACTCAACTGACCCAACACTATGGCCGTCTAGATGATGTCGAGCAGACGGTCTCGACGTTGGAAGATGACCTACAGTCTGCACAGACCACTATAGAGGCCCAAACTAAATAAATTCAAGGCTTTACTGACAAGCTCGACGACTTGGAGAATCGGAGCCGCCCTAATAACCTGCTGGTGGTGGGCATTCCGGAGTCGGTGAGAGGCCATGCGTTGCTGGACCTTATTTCTACATGGTTGCCAGACAAACTGGACATGGACCTCCACGGATCACCTTTAGTCATCGAAAGGGCTCATCGTTTGGGTCCTGAGCGCAGGGACTCTGCTGGACGCCCTCGCCCTGTTATCATGAGAATTCTCAATTACGCAGACAAAACCAAGCTATTGGATCACTATTGTAAGTCGGAGTCTCTACTTTACAAGGGGGAAAGTTTGCTTATATTCCAAGACTTCTCCACGTATGTCGCTAATAGGCGCAGAGAGTTCACCCCAATATGCAAACAGCTGTTTGAAGATAAAGTCAAGTTCTCATTACTATACCCGGCCCGCCTTCGAGTCTTTCAAAATGGAAAACCGCTCTTCTTGGATGATCCATTGGCGGCGAAGGCCCACTTTTTTGCTCCTGATACTTGACTTTTAGGTTCTTCTTTATGTTTGCTCCCTTTTTCGAATGTTATCACCTGCAGGTCGCGCAGTGTTAAGGACATGCTGTTGGCATACCATTTATGTATGCCAGAGGCTATGCCTCTACTTGTTTTTTGTTTGTTGGTTTGTTGTTCTTGAATGTCTATTTTTATTTCTATTTTGCTTGCTGGAATGCTAGGTCTCGGTCCTCCATAGGTTGGCCCTTCCCTGCTCGCTGGGACTGTTAGGGACACCGATTTAACCATGATATCTTGCTGCTCTGTTCTTCTCCTGTGGGGATAGGGTAGTATGACTGATAACGCCATCTCCCAACCCTCTGGCCCGGTAACCGCCCCACTTTTTTTATTTTAATATAATATCCTGGAACGTGGAGGGTCTTAATAGCCCCATTAAACGTAAAAAGGTGCTCGCACACCTCTCCCGTATGACCACCCACATTGTATTCTTGCAGGAGACACACTGGCTACACGACTCCTCTGTTTCCTTGAAAGCCCCTTGGATTATAGAGTGTATCTCTGCTCCTTATACTAACAAAACTAGGGGTGTCGCTATCCTTTTTCATAGAAATCTCCAATATTCCATTCTTAAAAAATTTATTGATCCAGAAGGCAGATTTATCTTGTTGGATGTTTCTATTGATAACACGATTTATACCTTTTTGAACCTTTATGCACCTACCGGATCTAATAACCTTTTTTTTTGCAGATATTCTCCAGAGAGTCCTATCTTGGGGAGGTCAGAATCTGATTTTAGGAGGTGACTTCAACACAGTCATCGATCCGTCCATAGACAGATCTGGGGTGAGTACCAGCAGACCCGGTTCGTCTTCCACTCTTCTTCTCCCCTTTTGTTCTCAACTTGCTCTACTAGATCCTTGGCGTATACATCATCCCCTCCATCGAGACTATTCCTTTTATTCACATCCACATTCCACCCACTCTCGCATTGACTATTTATTCTTATCTAAACATCTGCTCTTTAAAGTATCTCACACTTCGGTCAAAGACATTATTATTTCAGACCATGCCCCCATAACTCTATCCCTACACTTAGCTTTACCTCAATGTATATCCAAATGTTGGAGGTTCCCGGCATATCTCATGCACTCCGAAGATTTCTTGCTGCATCTTAAACATACCTGGCTTGACTATGTCACTGACAATTCGGAACAAGAATCTAATACCCCACTTTTCTGGGGGGCCTCTAAGGCTGTCCTCAGAGGACATATTATTTCTTTTGTTAACTCTAAACGCAAGAAGTTTAACGCTAAATTGCAGGAGTTGAGTACGGCGCTCACGCTTGCCTATCGTACCTATGTACAATGTGATAGTCCTATCCACAGGGAAACGTACCTCATGGCAAAACAAATCTATGACACCTTCCTTACTGAACAAGCCCAACTGAGCTATGATTATAGCAGGAATAAATTCAATAGGTGGGGAAATAAGTCAGGAAAGCTCCTAGCTAATTTAGTCAAAGGACCACGGAATAAAACATGGGTCGATGCAATACACAGTTCTGGAACTATCCTTTCCAATCCCACTGATATCTGTTCTGCTTTTATGAGCTTCTATAAGTCTCTTTATACTGCGGATGCTGACAGTGCGCTAGATGGCCAGTCCTTTTTGGACGAAGCACAGCTGCCGGAGCTCACATCGGAGGAAAGAGACTTATTGGATGCTTCTATCACTGAGGATGAGGTTTAGGCCACCATTAAGTCCCTCCCTAATGGGAAAAGCCCTGGTCCTGATGGCTTTAGTGCTGAATTCTATAAGATGCTAACTGCCGATATACTCCCTGTTCTCACTAAGCTATGTAACCATATCCTTAAGACAGGAGAGACCCCCCTCCGTTTTAATGAGTCACGACTCATTGTGCTTGCAAAGCCTGGCAAGGATCCCACCCTGGTAGGCTCTTACCGCCCTATCTCACTCCTCAACCAAGATTTTAAAATCCTAACTAAAATAATGGCTAACAGGTTACAGACCTGCCTTCCCCGCCTAATTTCACCTGCGCAGATGGGTTTTGTCAAGGGTATACAATCCACACGGGGAATAAGGGCAGCCCTGGCTGCAATATCTCACACTCGTCTTTGTCAGGCCACAAGTAATATTATTATAAATCTAGATGCAGAAAAGGCGTTTGATAAGATCGCCTGGCCTCATCTGGCTAGAGTGCTTATCCACCAACTCTTTGGCCCATTGTTTCGTAACTTGGTGCAGACCACCTACACTAACCCTGTGGCACAGGTTTTAGTTAACAGTGTAGCATCTGCCCCCTTCACGTTGGAAAGAGGCACCAGACAGGGATGCCCGTTATCTCCCTTTCTCTTTAATCTGGCGTTGGAACCCCTTATCAGGTTTATTCTGCTACATAGGGAATACAAAGGCATTGCCGTGGGTGCTCGGGAGTTGAGGGTGGTCGCTGATGACCTTCTCCTTTTTTTGTCCGACCACCACCTTTCGATCCCCCAATTGATCACCATGATTGACCGCTTTTCTTCTTTCGCGGGATTTTCGGTTAACTATGGGAAGTCGGAGGCGTTGGCCATATTTGGACGGGCGAAAACAGGGTGGGGGGACACCTTTCCCTTTAAATGGGTGACTACGCATATAACTTTTCTAGGTGTTGCGCTCCCCTCAAATTCTTGTCACTTATATTGATACAATATTACCCCGGTTTTGCGCAAGATTAAGACTGAGCTAGGTCTTTGGAAAACTCTTCCTCTGAACTTGCTAGGACGCTGCAATCTGTTTAAGATGGCTAGCTTCCCAAAACTTCTCTATATCTTACAGATGACTCCTCTATTATTATCTAGCTCGGACCTATCCTCACTGAATACTTCCATTACCAATTTCATCTGGTCTGGAAAACGACCCCGGATTAGTATGAAAAAACTGTCCCAAACAGTACTTAGGGGTGGAGTTAACCTGCCCAACATCAAACAATATAACCTTGCCTGCCTCCTTCACATTGCTTTGGACTGGCTCGGAGATAACAATTACTATACAGATTCCACTCTAGACTCACAATTCTGTGCTCCTTTGTCTCTCAGTTACATACTACATGCCAGACCTTCCAAACTGCCCTTAAGTATCACTAATAATTTATTACTATTTCCCATTATACAGGCGTGGAGAATGGCGAGAAAGCCTCTTAAGCTTCAATATTTCTACTCGCTTTCGCTACCCCTAGTCGGCAACCTGGAGTTTCAGGAGGGGAGGGCTTTGAGACCCTTCACTGCCTGGTATTCTTTGGGTATCCGTAACCTACGCGACTTGCTTAATGCCTCCCATCTCCCGTTGTCCTTTGCTGAAGCGAAGGATAAATATGGCTTACATCCTTGACAGGAGTTTTCCTACTTCCAGGCAGTCCACTATCTTAAAACTGTTTTGCCCAACTTGATGGACTATGATCTTTTAGATCCTCTTCTTATACTTCTCCGCTCTGGCTTTTATTCTATCTCGACTATTTATGCACGCATACGCATAGAAATTGACCCTACTACGGATCTTCCAGAACTGTCCCAATGGTCCTCCCGCATTCCATCAGTCACCCCTGACTCCCTCTTAAATCATTTTCAGCTGACACTGAAACTCATTCCAGCTAGCTCGTACCAAGAAATGGCCTATAAAATGCTCCATAGAGCCTAAATCTCACCTAATCGCCGACATTTAATGGGCATCTCGAATGAAGCCAGATGCACCAAATGTCTAACGGATCGGGCGGATCTTTTGCATTGTTTTTGGTACTGTGATTTAATTAAAAAGTTTTGGCATGAGGTATATCATTATGGAACTACGACGCTAGGCGTGTCTTTCCGTTGCACTATGTCTTGGGCTCTGTTTGGCTTTTTAGCAGACCAGACGGACGTCCCTAGGGCCAACAAAAAGCTTCTTGTGATATTGTCAGCGGCTAGCAGAAAAGCTATCTTACAACAGTGGATTCATGATTCTACTCCCACTCTCTCAATGGTAACATCCTGACTATTCTTTTTGTTTACCATGGATTGGTTGGAGGCTTCCATCCATAAAGAAAAACTCACTCCAACTTTATTCCAGTGTTGGGATAATTATATTCGGACACTTCCCATGACCACTAAACAAGCACTTCACAACTGCTTCCAATCTACTTCATGGTATTTACTCCACTCTCTAGATCATCCTAACCCCTTAGGTCTTTGAATACCGCACCTTTCTATTCTATCCCCTCTTTTAGTGTTTCTTTTCTTTTTCTCTTTATTCTCCTGTATTACCGGGCTGATTGGGAAACTGATCTCCTAAATTTGGGAATATCTCTATGGATGGATCGACGGCCCGTGACCTCTAGCGAGCATTGACTACTTTAAATGTTTTAAGTATTTTCGGTTTTATTTTGTTTTGTTTTATTTTGTTTTAGTTATTGTGTCTATATCTGGAGACTTGGATGTAATATATCGGCGTCAGCAAAAGACGTCTGTCCCACGTATGTTTTTTTCTTGCCATTTTGCATTATGTTCATATATTTTATACTTAGCTATTACTTGTTACACACACGATTAGAATGTTTAAATGTTTTAAGAAAATTTTTTTAAAAGGAGTTCTGATTTCTCCTTGTTCAGCTGTGAGACTGCCTATTCGATCTCATGCGACCCTTTGGTAGGGTGGCAATATATCTATACTGTAATATGTAGTGATGAGCGGGTTCGGATCCTCGGGATCCGAACCCGCCCGAACTTCACCTTTTTTTTCACGGGTCCGAGCGACTCGGATCCTCCCGCCTTGCTCGGTTAACCCGAGCGCGCCCGAACGTCATCATCCCGCTGTCGGATTCTCGCGAGATTTGGATTCTATATAAGGAGCCGCGCGTTGCCGCCATTTTCACATGTGCATTGAGATTGATAGGGAGAGGACGTGGCTGGCGTCCTCTCCGTTATAGTAGAAAAGACTGAGTGACTTAGTTATAATTGTGGGGAGGATTGGGGACGGGGAGCAGCTGCTAGGGAGTACAGTGCAGGGTTTTGATTATAATACCACCAGTGAGTTTAATCCGTTGTTTCTCTGCCTGAAAAAAACGCTCCACCATATCTGTGCTCACTCAGTGTGCTGCACTGCTGCATATATCTGAGTGCACTGCTCACACTGC
Organism: Pseudophryne corroboree; assembly: GCF_028390025.1. Classification (NCBI taxonomy): domain Eukaryota; kingdom Metazoa; phylum Chordata; class Amphibia; order Anura; family Myobatrachidae; genus Pseudophryne; species Pseudophryne corroboree. Next base: position 658,589,284 of record NC_086449.1, on the reverse strand, counting down.
CTAATTGTGGGGACTGGGGAGCAGTTATAGCAGGAGTACAGTGCACAGTTTTGCTGACAGTGACCACCAGTCCAGTATACGTTTGTCTGCCTGAAAAACACTCCTGTGGTGGTTTTTTTTTTCTTCATACTAGTTTAGCAGTCTGCTGACAGTGTCCACCAGGTCCGTTATTATTATTATACAGTATATTATATATATATATATATATAGCAGTACGGTAGGCCACGGCTGTACCTACCTCTGTGTCGTCAGTGCACTCGTCGTCCATAAGTAATATAATACTATACTATAGTATCCATCCATCTACATTGTATACCTGTGGTGGCTTTTTTTTTCTTCATACTAGTTTAGCAGTCTGCTGACAGTGTGCACCAGGTCCGTTATTATTATTATACAGTATATTATATATAAATATATATATAGCAGTACGGTAGGCCACGGCTGTACCTACCTCTGTGTTGTCAGTGCACTCGTCGTCCATAAGTAATATAATACTATACTATCCATCCATCTACATTGTATACCTGTGGTGGGTTTTTTTTTCTTCATACTAGTTTAGCAGTCTGCAGACAGTGTCCACCAGGTCCGTTATTATTATACAGTATATTATATATATATATATATATATATATATATATATATAGCAGTACGGTAGGCCACGGCTGTACCTACCTCTGTGTCGTCAGTGCACTCGTCGTCCATAAGTAATATAATACTATACTATCCATCCATCTACATTGTATACCTGTGGTGTTTTTTTTTTTCTTCATACTAGTTTAGCAGTCTGCTGACAGTTTCCACCAGGTCCGTTATTATTATACAGTATATTATATATATATATATAGCAGTACGGTAGGCCACGGCTGTACCTACCTCTGTGTCGTCAGTGCACTCATCGTCCATAAGTAATATAATACTATACTATAGTATCCATCCATCAACATTGTATACCTGTGGTGGCTTTTTTTTTCTTCATACTAGTTTAGCAGTCTGCTGACAGTGTCCACCAGGTCCGTTATTATTATTATACAGTATATTATATATATATATATAGCAGTACGGTAGGCCACGGCTGTACCTACCTCTGTGTCGTCAGTGCACTCGTCGTCCATAAGTAATATAATACTATACTATCCATCCATCTACATTGTATACCTGTGGTGTTTTTTTTTTTTCTTCATACTAGTTTAGCAGTCTGCTGACAGTGTCCACCAGGTCCGTTATTATTATTATACAGTATATTATCTATATATATAGCAGTACGGTAGGCCACGGCTGTACCTACCTCTGTGTCGTCAGTGCACTCGTCGTCCATAAGTAATTTAATACTATACTATAGTATCCATCCATCCATCTACAGTACATTGTATACCTGTGGTGGCTTTTTTTCCCTTCATACTAGTTTAGCAGTCTGCTGACAGTGTCCACCAGGTCCATTATTATTATTATACAGTATATTTTATATATATATATATATATATATATATATAGCAGTACGGTAGGCCACGGCTGTACCTACCTCTGTGTTGTCAGTGCACTCGTCGTCCATAAGTAATATAATACTATACTATCCATCCATCTACATTGTATACCAGTGGTGTTTTTTTTTCCTTCATACTAGTTTAGCAGTCTGCTGACAGTGTCCACCAGGTCCGTTATTATTATTATACAGTATATTATATATATATAGCAGTACGGTAGGCCACGGCTGTACCTACCTCTCTGTCGTCAGTGCACTCGTCGTCCATAAGTAATATAATACTAAACTATCCATCCATCTACATTGTATACCTGTGGTGGTTTTTTTTTTCTTCATACTAGTTTAGCAGTCTGCTGACAGTTTCCACCAGGTCCGTTATTATTATACAGTATATTATATATATATATAGCAGTACGGTAGGCCACGGCTGTACCTACCTCTGTGTCGTCAGTGCACTCATCGTCCATAAGTAATATAATACTATACTATAGTATCCATCCATCTACATTGTATACCTGTGGTGGCTTTTTTTTTCTTCATACTAGTTTAGCAGTCTGCTGACAGTGTCCACCAGGTCCGTTATTATTATTATACAGTATATTATATATATATATATATATAGCAGTACGGTAGGCCACGGCTGTACCTACCTCTGTGTCGTCAGTGCACTCGTCGTCCAAAAGTAATATAATACTATACTATCCATCCATCTACATTGTATACCTGTGGTGGTTTTTTTTCTTCTTCATACTAGTTTAGCAGTCTGCTGACAGTGTCCACCAGGTCCGTTATTATTATTATACAGTATATTATATATATATATAGCAGTACGGTAGGCCACGGCTGTACCTACCTCTTTGTCGTCAGTGCACTCGTCGTCCATAAGTAATTTAATACTATACTATAGTATCCATCCATCTACATTGTATACCTGTGGTGGCTTTTTTTTCCTTCATACTAGTTTAGCAGTCTGCTGACAGTGTCCACCAGGTCCATTATTATTATTATACAGTATATTTTATATATATATATATATATAGCAGTACGGTAGGCCACGGCTGTACCTACCTCTGTGTTGTCAGTGCACTCGTCGTCCATAAGTAATATAATACTATACTATCCATCCATCTACATTGTATACCTGTGGTGGTTTTTTTTTCTTCATACTAGTTTAGCAGTCTGCTGACAGTGTCCACCAGGTCCGTTATTATTATTATACAGTATATTATATATATATATATATATATATATATATATATATATATATATATAGCAGTACGGTAGGCCACGGCTGTACCTACCTCTGTGTTGTCAGTGCACTCGTCGTCCATAAGTAATATAATACTATACTATCCATCCATCTACATTGTATACCTGTGGTGGTTTTTTTTTTCTTCATACTAGTTTAGCAGTCTGCTGACAGTGTCCACCAGTTCCGTTATTATTATACAGTATATTATATATATATATATATATAGCAGTACGGTAGGCCACGGCTGTACTTACCTCTGTGTCGTCAGTGCACTCGTCGTCCATAAGTAATATAATACTATACTATCCATCCATCTACATTGTATACCTGTGGTGGTTTTTTTTTTCTTCATACTAGTTTAGCAGTCTGCTGACAGTGTCCACCAGGTCCGTTATTATTATACAGTATATTATATATATATATAGCAGTACGGTAGGCCACGGCTGTACCTACCTCTGTGTCGTCAGTGCACTCATCGTCCATAAGTAATATAATACTATACTATAGTATCCTTCCATCTACATTGTATACCTGTGGTGGCTTTTTTCTTCTTCATACTAGTTTAGCAGTCTGCTGACAGTGTCCACCAGGTCCGTTATTATTATTATACAGTATATTATATATATATATATATATATATATATAGCAGTACGGTAGGCCACGGCTGTACCTACCTCTGTGTCGTCAGTGCACTCGTCGTCCATAAGTAATATAATACTATACTATCCATCCATCTACATTGTATACCTGTGGTGGTTTTTTTTCCTTCATACTAGTTTAGCAGTCTGCTGACAGTGTCCACCAGGTCCGTTATTATTATTATACAGTATATTATATATATATAGCAGTACGGTAGGCCACGGCTGTACCTACCTCTGTGTCGTCAGTGCACTCGTCGTCCATAAGTAATTTAATACTATACTATAGTATCCATCCATCTACATTGTATACCTGTGGTGGCTTTTTTTTCCTTCATACTAGTTTAGCAGTCTGCTGACAGTGTCCACCAGGTCCATTATTATTATTATACAGTATATTATATATATATATATATATATATATATATAGCAGTACGGTAGGCCACGGCTGTACCTACCTCTGTGTTGTCAGTGCACTCGTCGTCCATAAGTAATATAATACTATACTATCCATCCATCTACATTGTATACCTGTGGTGGGTTTTTTTCCCTTCATACTAGTTTAGCAGTCTGCTGACAGTGTCCACCAGGTCCGTTATTATTATTGTACAGTATATTATATATATATATATATAGCAGTACGGTAGGCCACGGCTGTACCTACCTCTGTGTCGTCAGTGCACTCGTCATCCATAAGTAATATAATACTATACTATCCATCCATCTACATTGTATACCTGTGGTGGCTATTAATTGTGCGCATTAAAATATGGAGAACAAAAATGTGGAGGTTAAAAAAATAGGGAAAGATCAAGATCCACTTCCACCTCGTGCTGAAGCTGCTGCCACTAGTCATGGCCGAGACGATGAAATGCCATCAACGTCGTCTGCCAAGGCCGATGCCCAATGTCATAGTACAGAGGATGTAAAATCCAAAACACAAAAGATCAGTAAAATGACCCAAAAATCAAAATTAAAAGCATCTGAGGAGAAGCGTAAACTTGCCAATATGCCATTTACGACACGGAGTGGCAAGGAACGGCTGAGGCCCTGGCCTATGTTCATGGCTAGTGGTTCAGCTTCACATGAGGATGGAAGCACTCATCCTCTCGCTAGAAAAAAGAAAAGACTTAAGCTGGCAAAAGCACAGCAAAGAACTGTGCGTTCTTCGAAATCACAAATCCCCAAGGAGAGTCCAATTATGTCGGTTGCGATGCCTGACCTTCCCAACACTGGATGGGAAGAGCTTGCGCCTTCCACCATTTGCACGCCCCCTGCAAGTGCTAGAAGGAGCACCCGCAGTCCAGTTCCTGATAGTCAAATTGAAGATGTCAGTGTTGAAGTACACCAGGATGAGGATATGGGTGTTGCTGGCGCTGGGGAGGAAATTGACAAGGAGGATTCTGATGGTGATGTGGTTTGTTTAAGTCAGGCACCCGGGGAGACACTTGTTGTCCGTGGGAGGAATATGGCCATTGACATGCCTGGTCAAAATACAAAAAAAATCAGCTCTTCAGTGTGGAATTATTTCAACAGAAATGCGGACAACTGGTGTCAAGCCATGTGTTGCCTTTGTCAAGCTGTAATAAGTAGGGGTAAGGACGTTAACCACCTCGGAACATCCTCCCTTATACGTCACCTGCAGCGCATTCATAATAAGTCAGTGACAAGTTCAAAAACTTTGGGCGACAGCGGAAGCAGTCCACTGACCAGTAAATCCCTTCCTCTTGTAACCAAGCTCCCGCAAACCACACCACCAACTCCCTCAGTGTCAATTTCCTCCTTACCCAGGAAAGCCAATAGTCCTGCAGGCCATGTCACTGGCAAGTCTGACGAGTCCTCTCCTGCCTGGGATTCATCCGATGCATCCTTGAGTGTAACGCCTACTGCTGCTGGCGCTGCTGTTGTTGCTGCTGGGAGTCGATCGTCATCCCAGAGGGGAAGTCGGAAGACCACTTGTACTACTTCCAGTAAGCAATTGACTGTCCAACAGTCCATTGCGAGGAAGATGAAATATCACAGCAGTCATCCTGTTGCAAAGCGGATAACTCAGGCCTTGACAACTATGTTGGTGTTAGACGTGCATCCAGTATCCGCCGTTAGTTCACGGGGAACTAGAGAATTGCTTGAGGTAGTGTGCCCCCGTTACCAAATACCATCTAGGTTCCACTTCTCTAGGCAGGCGATACCGAGAATGTACACGGACGTCAGAAAAAGACTCACCAGTGTCCTAAAAAATGCAGTTGTACCCAATGTCCACTTAACCACGGACATGTGGACAAGTGGAGCAGGGCAGACTCAGGACTATATGACTGTGACAGCCCACTGGGTAGATGTATTGCCTCCCGCTGCAAGAACAGCAGCGGCGGCACCAGTAGCAGCATCTCGCAAACGCCAACTCGTTCCTAGGCAGGCTACGCTTTGTATCACCGCTTTCCAGAATACGCACACAGCTGAAAACCTCTTACGGCAACTGAGGAAGATCATCGCAGAATGGCTTACCCCAATTGGACTCTCCTGGGGATTTGTGGCATCGGACAACGCCAGCAATATTGTGCGTGCATTACATCTGGGCAAATTCCAGCACGTCCCATGTTTTGCACATACCTTGAATTTGGTGGTGCAGAATTATTTAAAAAACGACAGGGGCGTGCAAGAGATGCTGTCGGTGGCCAGAAGAATTGCGGGCCACTTTCGGCGTACAGGCACCGCGTACAGAAGACTGGAGCACCACCAAAAACACCTGAACCTGCCCTGCCATCATCTGAAGCAAGAGGTGGTAACGAGGTGGAATTCAACCCTCTATATGCTTCAGAGGATGGAGGAGCAGCAAAAGGCCATTCAAGCCTATACATCTGGCCACGATATAGGCAAAGGAGGTGGAATGCACCTGTCTCAAGCGCAGTGGAGAATGATTTCAACGTTGTGCAAGGTTCTGCAATCTTTTGAACTTGCCACACGTGAAGTCAGTTCAGACACTGCCAGCCTGAGTCAGGTCATTCCCTTCATCAGGCTTTTGCAGAAGAAGCTGGAGGCACTGAAGGAGGAGCTAAAACAGAGCGATTCCGCTAGGCATGTGGGACTTGTGGATGGAGCCCTTCATTCGCTTAACCAGGATTCACGGGTGGTCAATCTGTTGAAATCAGAGCTCTACATTTTGGCCACCGTGCTCGATCCTAGATTTAAAACCTACGTTGGATCTCTCTTTCCGGCAGACACAAGTCTGCAGAGGTTCAAAGACCTGCTGGTGAGAAAATTGTCAAGTCAAGCGGAACGCGACCCGTCAACATCTCCTCCTTCACATTCTCCCGCAACTGGGAGTGCAAGGAAAAGGCTACGAATTCCGAGCCCACCCGCTGGCTGTGATGCAGGGCAGTCTGGAGCGACTGCTGATGCTGACATCTGGTCCGGACTGAAGGACCTGCCAACGATTACTGACATGTCGTCTACTGTCACTGCATATGATTCTCTCACCATTGAAAGAATGGTGGAGGATTATATGAGTTACCGCATCCAAGTAGGCACGTCAGACAGTCCGTACTTATACTGGCAGGAAAAAGAGGCAATTTGGAGGCCCTTGCAGAAACTGGCTTTATTCTACCTAAGTTGCCTTCCCTCCAGTGTGTACTCCGAAAGAGTGTTTAGTGCCGCCGCTCACCTTATCAGCAATCGGCGTACGAGGTTACTTCCAGAAAATGTGGAGAAGATGATGTTCATTAAAATGAATTATAATCAATTCCTCCGTGGAGACATTCACCAGCAGCAATTGCCTCCAGAAAGTACACGGGGACCTGAGATGGTGGATTCCAGTGGGGACGAATTAATAATCTGTGAGGAGGGGGATGTACACAGTGAAAGGGGTGATGAATCGGACGATGATGATGAGGTGGACATCTTGCCTCTGTAGAGCCAGTTTGTGCAAGGAGAGATTGATTGCTTCTTTTTTGGTGGGGGCCCAAACCAACCAGTCATTTCAGTCACAGTCGTGTGGCAGACCCTGTCGCTGAAATGATGGGTTCGTTAAAGTGTGCATGTCCTGTTTATACAACATAAGGCTGGGTGGGAGGGCCCAAGGACATTTCATCTTGCACCTCTTTTTTTTTTTCATTTTTCTTTGCGTCATGTGCTGTTTGGGGAGTATTTATTTGAAGGGCCATCCTGCGTGACACTGCAGTGCCACTCCTAGATGGGCCAGGTGTTTGTGTCGGCCACTAGGGTCGCTTAGCTTAGTCACACAGCTACCTCATTGCACCTCTTTTTTTCTTTGCGTCATGTGCTGTTTGGGGAGTATTTTTTTGAAGGGCCATCCTGCGTGACACTGCAGTGCCACTCCTAGATGGGCCAGGTGTTTGTGTCGGCCACTAGGGTCGCTTAGCTTAGTCACACAGCTACCTCATTGCGCCTCTTTTTTTCTTTGCGTCATGTGCTGTTTGGGGAGTATTTTTTTGAAGGGCCATCCTGCGTGACACTGCAGTGCCACTCCTAGATGGGCCAGGTGTTTGTGTTGGCCACTAGGGTCGCTTAGCTTAGTCACACAGCTACCTCATTGCGCCTCTTTTTTTCTTTGCGTCATGTGCTGTTTGGGGAGTATTTATTTGAAGGGCCATCCTGTCTGACACTGCAGTGCCACTCCTAGATTGGCCAGGTGTTTGTGTCGGCCACTTGGGTCGCTGAGCTTAGCCATCCAGCGACCTCATTGCACCTCTTTTTTTCTTTGCGTCATGTGCTGTTTGGGGAGTATTTTTTTGAAGGGCCATCCTGCGTGACACTGCAGTGCCACTCCTAGATGGGCCAGGTGTTTGTGTCGGCCACTAGGGTCGCTTAGCTTAGTCACACAGCTACCTCATTGCGCCTCTTTTTTTCTTTGCGTCATGTGCTGTTTGGGGAGTATTTTTTTGAAGGGCCATCCTGCCTGACACTGCAGTGCCACTCCTAGATGGGCCAGGTGTTTGTGTCGGCCACTTGTGTCGCTTAGCCATCTAGCGACCTCGGTGCAAATTTTAGGACTAAAAATAATATTGTGAGGTGTGAGGTGTTCAGAATAGACTGAAAATGAGTGGAAATTATGGTTATTGAGGTTAATAATACTATGGGATCAAAATGACCCCCAAATTCTACGATTTAAGCTGTTTTTTAGGGTTTTTTGAAAAAAACACCTGAATCCAAAACACACCCGAATCCGACAAAAAAAATTCGGTGAGGTTTTGCCAAAACGCGTTCGAACCCAAAACACGGCCGCGGAACCGAACCCAAAACCAAAACACAAAACCCGAAAAATTTCCGGTGCACATCACTAGTAATATGTTACTGTCTCATTATTCAATGTACCAAATTGCTATTTATGCATTTTCTTCTTTGTACTGCGAGAAATTGGAATAAAAATATTTTGGAAAAAATAACCCTAGGCAATGAGCATGAAGCCCCTGACAATGAGCATGAGACCCCTGACAATGAGCAGGTTTTAAAAACTAATTAGAAGCCTTACTATAGGGCATAATTTGTAAGGTGCATTATTGTGTGTGGCATAATGTGTAATAGACATTATGGTGTGAGCATATTGGGGGTCATTCCGAGTTGTTCGCTCGCTAGCTACTTTTAGCAGCATGGTCGCTGCCCACGGAGGAGTGTATTTTCGCTTTGCAAGTGTGCGAACGGCTGTGCAGCCAAGCAAGATGAAAAAGTTTTTTGCAGTTTCTGAGTAGCTCTGGACTTACTCAGCCCTTGCGATCACTTCAGCCTGTCTGGGCCCGGAATTGACGTCAGACACCCGCCCTGCAAACGCCTGGACACGCCTGTGTTTTCCCAAACACTCCCAGAAAATGGTCAGTTGACATCCATAAACGCCCTCTTTCTGTCAATCACCTTGCGTTCGGCTGTGCGAATGGATTCCTCGCTAAATCCATCTCCCAGCACTAAACCTCCGTACGTCATGCCTGCGCATTGCGGTGCATATGCAGGCGCAGTTTTGCCATTTTTTTACCTGATCCCTGCCCTGCGAAAATCGTCAGCGAGCGATCAACTCAGAATGACCCCCATTGTGTAATGAGCATTACGGTGTGTGGCATAATGTGTAATGGGCATTATGGTGTGTGGCATAATGTGAAATGGACATTATGGCATGTGGCATAATGTGAAATGGGCATTATGGTGTGTGGCATGATGTGTAATGGGCATTTTGATGAGTGGCATATTGTGTAATGGGCATTACAACGTGTGTCATATTATGTAATGGGCATTACGGTGTGTGGCATAATATGTAATGGGCATTACAGTGTGTGGCATAATGTGAAATGGGCATTACGGTGTTGGCATATTGTGTTTATTCTTGCAAAGGTGTCCCGCCCACTGTAGCTCCCCACATTACCCACAGCTCTGCCCACTGTTGTCCACTCCTGGGAGTTCCTGAACCTATTTTTTTTACAAAAATAGCATTGCTGCAGACGCTCTCCAGCCCTTCAGCGAAAAAACTGCCTTCTGTTACAGAAAAATATTTTTCACTCATCAGTCCAGGGCACCTGCTGCCATTATTCTGCATCCCAGTTCCTATGTTATTGTGTATAGTTGAGTCACTTGGCCCTGTTTACACATCATAGACTTCTCTGAACAGTAGATGGGTGTACCTGGCTCCCACTAGTTTCTGCCAGTTCTGAGCTGGTGGAACTGCTGGACATCTTTCGATTTTGAAGGAAAGTAAGCATGATGTGTCTTTCATCTGGTGCACTAAGTTTCCTTGGCCGAATACTGCATCTATGGTCCCCAATGTTGCCCGTTCCTTTGTGCTTTAATGCTGAGAAACACAGGCAGGTACTTATCTATCATGCATTACCACCAAGGAGGCGTCTGATTGGCTAGAAATTTATTTGGCAGCAGGACAATGGCCTCATATATACATCCAGAAAGAAACAACCCTGATCCAGGCGCTAATTAATTGATTGTATTCCTTACTTTTAATTTAAAATTTATAATAAACTATAAGCTGCAATCTCTGTCCAGCTGTACCTGTGTACGTACAGCTAAGGCTTGATCATAAATTGATCAAGAGGCTACACAAGAAAGAAAAGAAAATGACTGATTGCGCTATCTCTCCAGGTGCGTATATGAATAAAGACACGTTTTTTTCTCCCCACTTCTCTGGTGTTTATTTTAGTACAAACGTTATATCCCATACAACAATATAATTAAAACTCAATATGCATGCATATTCATTATGAGCTCATTCTAAAAATTTTTTAATAATAATAAAATAGTGATATTTCTCTGTTTTAAACAACCAGTGCTCAATCCTATCAGAGACAATTGGTACTGGTTCCACTCCTAATTTAGTGCAACATAGCTTATGTACCCGCAGTGTTTAAACGGTATTTTTCCAAAAATGAAAACCTCAGTTCTTTGTATAAGGACACAGTTTCCACAACATTATATGATGTTTTTCCCGGTTGTGTTAGAACTCAGTCTTTTGCATATGACCACAGTTCTTATTCATATATTATGCATAGTCCATATACTGACAGTTTTAGCACTGAAGTAAACGGAAGTACCACGGATACGGTGGTAAGCGGTTTACTTCAGTGCTAAAACTGTCAGTATATGGACTATGCATAATATATGAATAAGAACTGTGGTCATATGCAAAAGACTGAGTTCTAACACAACCGGGAAAAACATCATATAATGTTGTGGAAACTGTGTCCTTATACAAAGAACTGAGGTTTTCATTTTTGGAAAAATACCGTTTAAACACTGCGGGTACATAAGCTATGTTGCACTAAATTAGGAGTGGAACCAGTACCAATTGTCTCTGATAGGATTGAGCACTGGTTGTTTAAAACAGAGAAATATCACTATTTTATTATTATTAAAAAATTTTTAGAATGAGCTCATAATGAATATGCATGCATATTGAGTTTTAATTATATTGTTGTATGGGATATAACGTTTGTACTAAAATAAACACCAGAGAAGTGGGGAGAAAAAAACGTGTCTTTATTCATATACGCACCTGGAGAGATAGCGCAATCAGTCATTTTCTTTTCTCATATATACATCCAACATCATTAAGAACTATCTTCAGTGTAAAGAAGAATGAGTATTGGAAGTGATGATATGGCTCCCACAAAGCCCTGATCTCAACATCATTGAGTCTGTCTGGAATTACATGAAGAAACAGAAGGATTTGAGCAAGTTTACAATCACAGAAGACCTTTGGTTAGTTGTCCAAAATGTTTGGAACAACCTCCCAGTCGATTTCCTTCAAAAACTGTGTGCAAGTGTACCTAGAAGAATTGGTGCTGATTTGAAGACAAAGGGTGGTTACACCAAATATTGATTGATTTAGATTTGTCTACTGTTCATTCGTTTTGCATTTTGTTAATTGATAAAAATAAACTATTAGACTTCCGGTGGGCGGGGCACCAAGCGTGGCCGCTTTTTATCTGAGCTCCGGATCTCGCTGCTTTAAAATACATTTTAATAGCAGTTTTACCACAGAACTTTGCACAGTAGCTGACCATAGACTTTCTCAACATCCGGTGTAGCTTTTGTTTTAGTCCTGGGTCTGGAGCCATTTTATACACGCCGGAATCAAGCCTGTGGAATTTAAGCGTGCATGACCGCCATCTTCGGGTGCGATGGGCTGGGAGAACTTGGGAACCTTTCCTGCCATGAGCGACTTACCAGCCTTGGTAGTCCTCGCTCAAATTTGCAACTGCACAGGTTGGTAGAGTGGAGCCTCCTGCTGCCAGTTAGACGGCCGGAGAAGCTTGCCTTGTGCTAATATCCCTGTCTGGAGCCAGCACTCATGGCGTGTGCTGGTTGATATGCTTACCCTGCCTCTGCCCTGCTGATGGTCCCGTGGCTGCAGTGACACTGACAGCAGTGATCCCTCTCCTCCACTTGCGGCCCTGACTTGCCTTCGGACTGAGCTCCTTTTACATTCTACTGCTGCTATCTGATTTAAGGTGCTGTGTACTCCAGCACTGGAAGAACCTTTCCCACCAACTTCCCCTCCCCACGCTGGGGGGCAAGCTGGACTGCCGGGCATCACTTTCTCTGACACCTCCGGACTACAGCGCTGCTGCACTCCCTACCTCGCTGATCTCCTGAGGCAATGAAGAGGCTACCACACAGACCCCCACTATGTTCACTATGGCGGGTCCTGTTCAGTTTATTCTGGATGCAGAGTTTTTCACTCGTCTGGCTAAGAAGCTTAGTGACCTCAACCTGCCTTATATTGATAACAGAATAAATTGTATTTTGTCTTCCCTGGATTCTATGTTAGACTCTCATGGTCCTATACCCTATCATGCTGCTTCTCTGAGGGAGCACTCGGAAGGAAACATATCTTCCTATCCACCGTCCTGTCAAATAACAGTGTATCCTAACACCCAGCACGTAAAAGAGACTGATCCTCCTCTTCCTGATTTATTCTCCCACTGGGATGATATATACTCCACCTGGCTGAACAGTGATTGTCCTTCAGAATGTCCCAACAGCTAGGGACTTTCTCTTTCATGTCAGATTCTGATCTGTGGTGTGAGACCTGTCTCAATGGCAAATATCTACTGGTCGCCTTTGCAACTGATTAACATCTGTAACCTGGCAATTGTTCCTTTTAGTTCTTCGTTGAATCTGTCAGTTGTTGGAATGCTTTCATCAGTCACCTGGCAATGTATTTTACTCCCCATTATTTGTATTGTATCTCTAAATCAGGGTCTCTTGGGGGCTGTCACCTGAACAGATGGTTAAACATTACTGCTCCTTTGCTTTCTGTAACAGACCATTTTTAACACTCCTGACAACGGTATTTGACAATTAATATTCCCTTTGGTTTTACTGCATTTCCTTTTATTTCAGCTGTACAGTTTCTTGTTTATTTATTTTTTTCCACTGCTCCCCCGCCACTTCCTACATCATAGTCAACTACTAGCTTGTACTGACCAGTCTGTCTAGGGATATTTGTTCATTAATCTCTGGATGTGCTTCTGTTTACTTGGCCCCTTTCCACATTTTTATCTCCCTCTATGAATCGTTTTTGTGATCACTAATACCCCTTTTACAACGCCAGCATACAACACGGGTTATTGCACATGAACGTGCATAACCCGTGTTTTCTTCTCGGTGTAAAAGGGCAGAGTTGGAATAATCCAGGTCGTTTGCAGGGTTGAACACATGTTCAACACGGTAAACTGTGCAGTGTAAATGGTAGCGCATTTACAGGGAATGTACGGACAGTGCTTGGAGATCATGTGATCTCCAAGCGCCGCCCCCGCCGCATCATCTGCAGTGGGAAAGGGGGCTGACGTGGGTCGCAGCCAGGTAGCACCCGTGTCAGGCTCACGACTGCGACCCACGATCTCGGTATAAAAGAGGAATTAGTTTAGATATTTTACAGCCCTTTTATCTTACAGTATTTTGATTTTATTGCAGCCCCCGGAGACCCAACTTATATAAAGTCATATTTGTGATATCTCTATTGTGGAACCCACTTGATAAAATTATTTATTTAACATGGGGGATCCGGTCTGAAGATCGACAGTGCCTAGGTCGACAATGTTTAGGTCGACCACTATAGTTCGACAGTCACTAGGTCGACATGTTTTCAAGGTCGACAGGGTTTCTAGGTCGACATGTTCTAGGTCAACAGGTCAAAAGGTCGACATGAGTTTTTCACTTTTTTTCTTTTTTTGAACTTTTTCATACTTAATGATCCATATGGACTATGATTGAAACGGTAACCTGTGCCGAGCGCAGCAGTAGCGGTAGCGGAGCGAGGCACCTTGCCTGAAGCATGGTGAGCGAAGCGAGTCATGCGAGGTAACACGGTGCACTAATTGGGCTTCCCGGTCACTATACGGAGAAAATGACACCCAAAAAACATGAAAAACTAATGTCGACCTTTTGACCTGTCGACCTAGAACATGTTGACCTAGAAACCCTGTCGGCCTTCAAACTCTGTCGACCTAGTGACTGTTGACCTATAATGCTCGACCTAAATATTGTCGACCTAGACACTGTCGATCTAATGATCCACACCCTTACATGGTATACTATCATACTTCCTCGCCCCTTATTACATTAGACCTTTCATTTATTATGTAACTTTGTGTTCAGTCTTTTCTATAATAGTGATTATATTGATAATTTCATTTACCTATGTATCACTTTTTGTTTTTTTGTTTATTTTGGTCCTTCTTAGATATTTTTGTTACCTACTCACAGTGTTATTTGTATGCCTGTATGTACAGTATGCAATCCTGTTATCTTGGCTCTGCATTCTTCTGGGAATTGCTTGCAGCAGTAGGTCCTGTTTAATCTACCTTTCTCTATCTTCAATATCCGTTTATGACTCGTATACACCTGCACTTTTCACGTGTTTTGATATTGTATGTTGTGACTCTCAAGGACGTGGGCTGCGGTTGCAGCCCTTGTTCTTTTTATTGTTTGGTTTGGAAAGTTAGAAATTTAGTGGCATAAGCTTAGCACTCTCTTCAGCATTTATGTTATCGACTTTCCATATCTTTGTTTTTACTATATTTTCTTTGTGGATTTTTATTGTAAGTTACATAATGTGTCTTTTTATGTTTATTCATGATATGTTTATTGTCACGATCCGGGTATCTGGACGCCATTTCTTACCTATCAGATGCCTCCTAAGGCTGGCTCAGCGCTCCAGGACCGGATCCCATCTGTTATCCTGATGTGCACATTCCCGCATCCTCGCCTGTCTCTCTGGACGCAGTCACAGTAACGCCTTATACATCTGGCATGGCGTCTCCCGCGGCCTCCGCCGCCGTCCCTGAGCTTCTGCATTCAGAGTGGCGATTACGTCAGCCGCGGCCTCCGCTGTGTCCGCGTGGTTGGATGTGCATCTGTCAGCCTGGCGTCTCCTGTCTCCGGTGGCCGGCGCCTCCATTACTGTTTTCCAGACCGCATGGATTACAATCCAAACTTCCCTCTAAGTGTCTGCATGGGCGCAGCCATCTTGGATTCTGTCAGCTGATCATTCCTACCAATCCGTTGTCAGTATTATTAATTTGCATAATTGCCTAGCCAATGCCTTCCTTGCTGCAGGTATAAATAGGTTGTGCCTGAACAAGGAAGGCGTCAGTGCTTTGGTTGTCAAACCTAGTTCCAGTTTGTCTCTCTCCTGTGATTGTCTTCCAGGTTCCAGCTCCTGTCTCCAGACTTCTGCTATAGAGACCCGCACCAGCATTCCATCTGCGGTGTAGCCTGACTCTCCGATCCATTCTGGACTCACCTGTTTCCAGCTACAACAATCACCTGCTTCCAGCCCAGCTTCCAGCAGTGTACAGCTTCTCTTAAAGGGCCGGTGTACCAGCATTCCATCTGCGGTGTAGCCTGACTCTCCGATCCATTCTGGACTCACCTGTTTCCAGCTACAACAATCACCTGCTTCCAGCCCAGCTTCCAGCAGTGTACAGCTTCTCTTAAAGGGCCGGTGTCCTTTCTGCAGTTTACCTCTCTCCACCGGTCATATTATTTCTCCGTTCTCAAATTCTACATTTCATCTATATTGCATGGCTCTCAAGCTTTATTTACTATTTAACTGGTTCCAGCCAGTATCCACTCCGTGCCAACACCTGTCTGGTTCTAACCAGTACCCACAGCAGCATTTTATCTACAGCAGTCCAGCTTTCCCTGGAACACCAGCTGGTACGACCCTGGGCTTTCCTCATTGCTACAGTTGAGCCTGGTAAGGACTTTCCAACTTGCAGATAATAAGAACTGTCTCATACCACCAGAGCTCTGTGGCCCCTGCCACCCTGTAGTACCCAGGAACTGTATTATTATTTCTCTGCTGATTTTTATGTTCTTTTACTGCTACTGTGATGCATGGAGTTTGTCATAAATAAACATCATTGACTTTTATTCCTGGTTGTCGTGATCACGCCTTCGGGCAATTCTTCTATATGTCTAGGGGTCTGATACAACCTGCCAGGTTCCATTACACCTCAGCCCCTACAACTGAGGCTGCCTCCCGTCAGCTCAGGCCCTCAGTTGTGACAGTAAGCACTGACCTAATTAATCCAGCCGGGGACCAGGATCAAGCGGCCAGGCCAATGCAAGAACTGGCAGCCCGACTTGAACATCAGGAGGCTGCACAGGGCCACATCATCCGCTGTCTCCAGGATCTCTCTACTCGGCTGGATGGGATTCAGACAACCCTCCGTGGATCAGACGCGTCCGGTGCGTCAACCACAGTGACTCCAACTATAAACCCACCCACCTTACCCGTTTCTGCTCCACGTCTTCATCTTCCAACGCCAGCAAAATTTGACGGATCTCCAAGATTCTGCAGGGGATTTCTCAACCAGTGTGAGATTCAGTTTGAGCTACAACCTGGCAATTTTCCCAGTGACCGTACAAAAATTGCCTACATCATCTCTCTTCTCAGTGGCTCAGCCCTTGACTGGGCATCACCGTTATGGGAGAGGTCCGACACCCTGCTATCTTCTTACACTGCATTCGTGTCAACATTCAGGCGCATCTTCGACGAGCCAGGCCGGGTAACTTCAGCTTCGTCTGAGATTCTCCGTTTACGCCAGGGATCACGTACTGTAGGACAATATCTTATACAGTTCCAGATCCTGGCATCTGAACTGGCATGGAACGACGAGGCCCTGTATGCTGCATTCTGGCATGGTTTATCCGAGCGTATTAAAGATGAGTTAGCTACCAGAGACTTACCCTCCAAGTTAGATGAGCTAATCTCACTTTGTACGAAAGTTGACTTACGTTTCAGAGAGAGAGCAACTGAGCGTGGAAGATCATCTGCTCCAAAATCTTCTGCTCCTCCTCCTCGCCAACTGTCACCAACTAAAGATGAACCCATGCAAATTGGCCGTTCCCGTTTAACTCCTGCTGAGCGCCGAAGACGTCTCTCTGAGTCTCTCTGTCTGTATTGTGCAGCTCCGTCTCACACTATTAATGCCTGTCCCAAACGTCCGGGAAAACTCCAAATCCTAGCTCGCCAAGGAGAGGGCCGGCTAGGAGTAATGATCTCCTCTCCATCTCCTCAAGATTGTAATCTCCCAGTCTCGCTTCAAGTTGCTCAACGTTATCGGAACGTCATTGCCCTCCTTGATTCCGGAGCAGCTGGGAATTTTATTACCGAAGCCTATGTTAAACGGTGGTCCCTACCCACCGAGAGACTTCCTTCCTCCTTTTCCTTAACTGCCGTGGATGGCAGTAAAATTTTTGATACAGTTATTGCTCTAAGGACTCTACCAGTTCGTCTGAGAGTGGGAGTTCTTCATTCCGAACTTATTTCACTTTTAGTGATTCCAAGAGCCACACATCCTGTGGTCCTGGGCCTTCCATGGCTCCGTCTTCACAATCCTACAATTGATTGGACGACTACGCAAATTCTGGCATGGGGTCCCTCCTGTGCTGAGACATGTTTGTTTAAAGTGTTGCCTGTCTGTTCTTCCTCCCCCAGGTCGTCTGATGTTCCACCTCCTCCATATCAAGATTTCACGGATGTGTTCAGTAAAGCTTCTGCTGATATCCTTCCTCCTCATAGAGAATGGGACTGCCCGATTGATCTCGTTCCAGGGAAGGTTCCACCTCGAGGCCGAACTTATCCGTTGTCTCTGCCTGAGACGCATTCTATGGAGGAATACATTAAAGAGAACCTAGCAAAGGGGTTCATTCGACCTTCTTCTTCTCCAGCCGGCGCAGGCTTCTTTTTTGTAAAGAAGAAAGATGGTGGTCTGCGGCCGTGCATCGACTACAGAGGTTTGAACGACATTACCATCAAGAACCGCTATCCTTTACCCCTGATTACTGAGCTCTTTGACAGAGTTAGCGGAGCTACCATCTTTACAAAGCTGGACTTGAGAGGTGCATACAATCTCATCCGGATCCGTGAGGGTGACGAGTGGAAGACCGCATTTAACACCCGTGACGGACATTATGAGTACCTCGTCATGCCCTTCGGATTGAGCAATGCTCCAGCTGTCTTCCAGCATTTCGTCAATGAGATCTTCAGAGACATTCTATACCGTCATGTCGTGGTCTATCTAGATGATATCCTCATTTTTGCCAACAATTTAGAGGAACATCGTTTTTGGGTAAAGGAGGTTCTGTCCCGTCTCCGTGTCAATCATCTCTATTGCAAATTAGAGAAATGCGTCTTTGAAGTCAAGTCCATTCCGTTTCTAGGGTACATTGTGTCCGGTTCCGGACTAGAGATGGATCCTGAGAAACTACAAGCAATCCAGAATTGGCCGGTACTCTTAACCCTCAAAGGGGTCCAGAGGTTCTTAGGGTTCGCCAATTATTACCGAAAGTTTATACGAGACTTTTCCACCATTGTGGCGCCTATTACTGCTTTCACCAAGAAGGGTGCTAACCCGTCCAAGTGGTCTGAAGAAGCCATGCAAGCTTTTCATCTTTTAAAACAGAGGTTCATCTCTGCGCCTGTCCTGAAACAGCCTGACATCGACTCTCCTTTCATCTTAGAGGTGGATGCCTCCTCCGTTGGAGTAGGAGCGGTGTTATCTCAGAGGGCTAAAGATGGCCATTTACATCCTTGCAGTTTCTTCTCACGGAAGTTCTCCCTTAGCGGAACGCAACTATGCCATTGGCGACCAGGAGTTGCTAGCCATCAAGCTCGCTCTAGAGGAGTGGAGATATCTGTTGGAGGGAGCTTCTCATTCAATCACCATCCTTACAGACCACAAGAACCTTCTATATCTGAAAGGCGCACAATGTCTCAACCCTCGTCAGGCCAGATGGGCACTTTTCTTTTCCAGGTTCGACTTTAAACTCCAGTTCTGTCCGGGCTCTCAGAATCGCAAGGCCGATGCCCTTTCCCGCTCATGGGAGCAAGAAAATGAGTCAGAGTCTTCAGACAAGCATCCTATTATAAATCCATTGGCATTCTCCACGGTAGGGATGGACTCTACGCCCCCATCAGGGAAAAGTTTTGTGAAGCCGACACTAAGGAAGAAGCTCATGCATTGGGCCCATGCTTCCCGCTTTGCCGGACATACAGGTATCCAAAAAACCCTGGAGTTTATCTCTAGGTCCTATTGGTGGCCAACTCTGAAAAAGGACGTTTTGGAGTTTATTGCATCTTGCCCAAAGTGTGCTCAACATAAAGTATCCCGCCAGTCGCCTGCGGGGCAACTGGTTCCACTATCTGTTCCCCGTCGACCATGGACCCATTTGTCGATGGATTTTATTACAGATTTGCCCATGTGCAACAAGTTTAATACCATCTGGGTGGTAGTTGACCGGTTCACCAAGATGGCACACTTCATTCCTCTCACCGGTCTTCCGTCAGCTTCCAAGTTGGCTCAAGTATTCATACAAGAGATCTTTCGACTCCACGGTCTTCCAGAAGAAATTATCTCAGATCGAGGAGTTCAATTCACAGCCAAATTCTGGCGAAGTTTATGTCAAGTCCTCCAAGTCAAGCTAAAGTTTTCCACGGCTTACCATCCTCAGACCAATTAGTTAAACTGAGAGGGTGAATCAGGACTTGGAGTCCTTCCTCCGCATCTATGTGTCCTCCTCTCAAGATGACTGGGTTCAATTACTTCCCTGGGCCGAGTTCTGTCATAACAACCAGTATCATTCTTCATCTTCTTCAACACCATTCTTCACCAACTTTGGATTCCACCCTAAAGTCCCTGAGTTCCAACCGCTTCCAGCAACTTCTGTTCCCGCAGTGGATATCACCTTGCATCAGTTTGCCAATATCTGGAAGAGCGTACGATCAGCTCTGCTCAAGGCATCGTTCAGGTACAAGAAGTTTGCGGATAAGAAGCGTCGAGCAGTTCCTGCTCTCAAGGTGGGTGATCGGGTATGGTTATCCACGAAGAATTTGAGGTTAAGAGTTCCCAGTATGAAGTTTGCACCTCGCTACATCGGTCCTTTTAAAATTGATCAAGTCATCAATCCCGTTGCTTACAGACTCCAGTTGCCTCCCTTCTTAAAAATACCCAGGACATTCCATGTTTCCCTGTTGAAACCGCTAATCTTGAATCGGTTTCATTCCTCACTTCCTCCAACTCCGAAAATCCAAACTCAACGAGGCGTTGAGTATGAAGTAGCCAAGATCCTGGACTCACGTCACCGTTACGGTCAACTTCAGTATCTTATTGACTGGAAGGGTTATGGCCCTGAGGAACGTTCATGGACCAATGCTTCTGATGTCCATGCTCCTGCCTTGGTCCGGAGATTCCATTCCAAGTTTCCTCAAAAGCCAAAGAAGTATCCTGGGGCCACTCCTAAAGGGGGGGGTGCTGTCACGATCCGGGTATCTGGACGCCATTTCTTACCTATCAGATGCCTCCTAAGGCTGGCTCAGCACTCCAGGACCGGATCCCATCTGTTATCCTGATGTGCACATTCCCGCATCCTCGCCTGTCTCTCTGGACGCAGTCACAGTAACGCCTTATACATCTGGCATGGCGTCTCCCACGGCCTCCGCCGCCGTCCCTGAGCTTCTGCATTCAGAGTGGCGATTACGTCAGCCGCGGCCTCCACTGTGTCCGCGTGGTTGGATGTGCATCTGTCAGCCTGGCGTCTCCTGTCTCCGGTGGCCGGCGCCGCCATTACTGTTTTCCAGACCGCATGGATTACAATCCAAACTTCCCTCCAAGTGTCTGCATGGGCGCAGCCATCTTGGATTCTGTCAGCTGATCATTCCTACCAATCCGTTGTCAGTATTATTAATTTGCATAATTGCCTAGCCAATGCCTTCCTTGCTGCAGGTATAAATAGGTTGTGCCTGAGCAAGGAAGGCGTCAGTGCTTTGGTTGTCAAACCTAGTTCCAGTTTGTCTCTCTCCTGTGATTGTCTTCCAGGTTCCAGCTCCTGTCTCCAGACTTCTGCTATAGAGACCCGCACCAGCATTCCATCTGCGGTGTAGCCTGACTCTCCGATCCATTCTGGACTCACCTGTTTCCAGCTACAACAATCACCTGCTTCCAGCCCAGCTTCCAGCAGTGTACAGCTTCTCTTAAAGGGCCGGTGTACCAGCATTCCATCTGCGGTGTAGCCTGACTCTCCGATCCATTCTGGACTCACCTGTTTCCAGCTACAACAATCACCTGCTTCCAGCCCAGCTTCCAGCAGTGTACAGCTTCTCTTAAAGGGCCGGTGTCCTTTCTGCAGTTTACCTCTCTCCACCGGTCTTATTATTTCTCCGTTCTCAAATTCTACATTTCATCTATATTGCATCGCTCTCAAGCTTTATTTACTATTTAACTGGTTCCAGCCAGTATCCACTCCGTGCCAACACCTGTCTGGTTCTAACCAGTACCCACAGCAGCATTTTATCTACAGCAGTCCAGCTTTCCCTGGAACACCAGCTGGTACGACCCTGGGCTTTCCTCATTGCTACAGTTGAGCCTGGTAAGGACTTTCCAACTTGCAGATAATAAGAACTGTCTCATACCACCAGAGCTCTGTGGCCCCTGCCACCCTGTAGTACCCAGGAACTGTATTATTATTTCTCTGCTGATTTTTATGTTCTTTTACTGCTACTGTGATGCATGGAGTTTGTCATAAATAAACATCATTGACTTTTATTCCTGGTTGTCGTGATCACGCCTTCGGGCAATTCTTCTATATGTCTAGGGGTCTGATACAACCTGCCAGGTTCCATTACACCTCAGCCCCTACAACTGAGGCTGCCTCCCGTCAGCTCAGGCCCTCAGTTGTGACATTTATGCTTCTATTAGCCTATTTTGACTATCATACTCACTTTCTAATGTTCTTTGGAATGTACTTATTGTAATGGTTTCATGTTGCGCCGGGCCTTTTCTCGGGTTTTGTGTTTTGGTTTTGGATCTGGATCTCCTTTGTGTTTTGGATCTGTATTTTTTGAAAAATTCATAAAAACAGCTAAAATCACTGAACATGCACAGTTTAACAAACCAATAATTTCAGTTAAAATGGACTGTCACTTGTGGCTAAATTGACTGGTTTGTTTGGGCCCCCACAAAACAAGCTGGCAAGGACAGTGCACAAACTGGCTCTACATAGGCAAGAAGTCATCATCAGCATCCGATTCCTTATCCCCATCAGTACGTACATCCTCTTCTTCACACAATATTAATTTGTCCCCGCTGGAATCCACTGTATTAGGTGCCTCTTAATTTTGTGGACGTGATTGTTGGTAAAGGTCTTCCTCGTGGAAATGGTCATTTATTTTGAGTGAATATTATCTTTTCCACATTTTGGGAATGTCACCTCCTATGCTGATCACTTACAAGGTACCTGGCTGTGCTGATAACTCTTTCTGATTACACACTGGAGGGTGGGCAACTTAAGTAAAGCAAAGCCAGTATGAATGTCAAATTGATTTCTCACAAATATTTAAAATGCCCGCTCTAATATATATTGTAAATGCCTGCACATCTTATTACCAAATCCCATAAATGTGCGCTGTACATCGCACAACACTGCATCCCATAAGAGAAAACAATACACCCACACATTATCTGAGTTCCAAAGCTCATTTGTTGTTAAAAGGGTATGGATTAAATATATATTACAAAGTACAGTATACCTATAGTTACATGAATACAACTCACACAGTAAACAGTTAGAACATACTATTACATACAGTTATATGCAGTTTCAGTTACATGCCAGCGATACAATTACCATTATCTTTCTCATATAAGTTTGTCCCTCCGTATGACTCTCTCTCTCTCTGTAGACTTCATCTTCCTCAGAGACCAAAAAGCAAGTAACTGACCTCCTGTGTGGTCAGCAGAGTATTATCTAGTTTCTGGGAGAGGGGTTCATGGTGAGTCACCAATTCCTTTGTATATGGTAATCAGATTCAGCCTTGAAGACATCCAAAGGGCTGGCCTGAGTTCCCTGTCCTCTACCTCTAAGAATATCTATTGTTCTAATAAGAGCGATTTTAGCTTTTATGCATGTAATCATAATTCCGTGTTGCAATGTACTACAACTTAATAACAAGTATCAAATTAATCTACACATTAAGCTAGTTGCTTCAATAATAAACATGACAGGTGTATCTGGTTCCGTTCAAATAATACACATTCATGACATTAATTCATTAGGTAATTTTAAATCATCATGATATCTGGTGCTTGATATTATTATAATTATGTACTGTATGAAATAAGTGTCAAATCCATCTCTGTGGCATGTCCGTGTAAATGCGTGTGTTACCATATATTGCTGTGCTTGCTGCGCATATTTGCAAGTATAGCGACTTAAATGTGTGTAGTTTGTATGTTCTCTTTATGTAATATCTTTGACTTTGACAGTCAACCCTTTGGCAGTAAACAATAACTGCCATCAATTATTAACATAAGAAAAAAATATTTCATACCATAATCGGTGACCTAGACACAAGTATGTATGCATTTCGCAAATCAGACACTAGACTATATTTGGGGAAGACAGGGAGGAGGACGAGACATCCTCTATATGCACTCGGTGTTCACGGGACCACTGGTTGGGTGTGGGACAACATTCAACCTATAGAGTATGCTGGGACAGTGCTTTGGCCTATAATGTCTGATTTGCGACGAACATTTCACACATACATGTACCTACGTCTTTGTACACTGATGTTTGGATTCGATTGAGGTTCTGCTGGGTAGATGAAGAAGACACAAACAAATCGTGAAAGTGACATATAAAATTTTCATGATCTATATATTCCTATCATTTTCTGAACATTGTTTCCATTTCTGGAACATATGCTAGGTCTGTTTAATCATTGAACAAGGGTTATAAGTAGTGTCCTTCCTAAATAACATAAACCTTCGGAGTTCGGGAGAGCCACTTATAAACCTTTCTTCCACATATGTTAGTGAGCTCTTTATCTGCAGTGTGTGAATAGCCATTGTCTGACTGTTCCTGATTACCTCTGAACTCCATAACTACTAGACCTTTGATTTTTCTCTACTGTAACAAACTGATCGGCTAATCCTGGGATCCTATAAGGAGATCACTCCTTCATACAGAACCAGTTCCAGTCTGTCAAAGTCGAAAAATATCATGAATCACATGCCTTGTACTAACCCCATGCACATGCCCGCTGCGCGTGCACACGCTCTGCCGTGCGTGCGCATACTCGCACTTTGCGTAAAAGAGCTTCTACGGCTGTGCGCTTTGGCGCGTGGTATGCGCATTTATGGTGGGGTTTGTGAGCGTGTAGCGGGCGACTCGATCATAGCATATTTAACCCATATAGTGTGTTTTATAGATAATATTCCCCTTAACAATGTCAGTAAGTATGTTTAGTTTAAACTGTTCCTGGACAGAGAGATTCCTCTTTGCATGATAGGAAGGGTCAGACAAAGGTTGAAAGGTGGTGTTTAGTATCCAGCTGTAGGGTATTTTATGAGTAACATTTCGGTGTTGGTTAGGAAGAGATTGCTCGCTCATGCGTATAGTTATGTACAAAAGTAGTTTATGGACATTTAATATATTTGCTGTTCATTACACATGCGGCGGGAATCCTGAGGATACATCCCACCTGAGCAGTTGGAGAAAGACACAGCCCACCTTTTCAAACCCACCTATGACCTTTTGTTATAATGCGGAGACACATTCCTGTGTCCAATGAACAATGAGATTATAGGGACCATTGTATTGTTACTGTATGCTGTGTATATAAGGACCACCATTGCCTGGGCCAGTCACTCAATCTCTCTGAAGGCTTTCTCTGTGAATGCATGAGGGCTGGATCCAGGACGCGCTTGCGAATCATTTCCACGTATGTATTGTTCTCTGTAGCCATTTTGTTTTTCTTAGTGTTTGCCATTTATTCTCATTCTGTTTGCTCGTGTTTGCGATCGTTCGCTATTGTTCATATTATTCCCTGTTATTCTGTTTAGATTTTGATGTTAGTTTTGTAGTGTATAAGCTGTACTGTTTTTCCCTTTTTACTCTAAAGAATCATCCACGAAGGTGCTAGAGCCGGAGTGGTTTTTAAATCCAAACCAGGTCTTGTGTTTTCACTAGTTACTGTAAAGGGTTTTCTGAGCGTCTCAATCGCTCAAACAGCTTACATATTATCAAGGTTAATAAGCGTTACATCATTATAGTATTACAGTGCCAAGGTTTAGAGTATAAGCATACCCTTACTGTGTGTTATTACTAAGGTTTACTGTGTATCATTCCGTGAGCGTACGTGTCGCTCGTGCGTCACGCCCACGGCCTAGTGTCTGCTACGCTAAGTGCGTACCCTTACGGTACTCAGTGCGCCAATAGCGTACTTAGTCCGTAATAGAATATAGCTTAATGTTTAAAGGTAATAACTGACATTATCAATTGAGGGCTCGTCCGTCCTCCTCATATACTCAACCTAGCGGAACCAGGCAGACTTTATCTATCAGCAAAGGGCGGGAAGGTAGTATCCCCTGTTAGCCGTTCGGTGGTCGGGGATACGGTAGTGCTGATTAGATAAGCGTCTGCTCCGCTTGGTTTGTAGGGATGCTGGTGGGATCCGGATCCGAAAGGTAAGAACGTTAAGCTATTGTCTTTTAAATCTGTTTAAATTTCTGTATTGGTGAAAATTGCGCACGCAACACACGCACACACCTGTATTTTCATTTGCATATTTTCACATATCTACCTTTCTGTTTGCCATTAGCATTGATCACGTGCTGAGAAAATTTGTTGCTATTTAGTTAAAAGTAAGATTAATACTTAAGGCAGTAATTGTAAAACACGCACGCAGCCTGACCCAGTTATAAAGGTTATACAGAAGATACTGTGTGGTGCTTGGTAAACGATTATAATTAAATATCGTTTGCATTTATAGAAGCGTGTTATTTTGTGTTATTGCGAACGTATCCGGCTTGTGTACACGTGTCTCTGACCGCGTGCGAGACAGCGTACGCAACGCAAAGGCCTACACACGTGGCGTACATCACGCAACGTGCGTACAGATACGCCCACTAAATACAAATCACACGATAGCATTGTTTTAGTAGGCGATACGGAAGCCACGAGATAATAGCACAAATTTGTTCAGTTTCCAAAATTCTAGTTTAAAAAGATCATTCTCTCGTTGCATTACCTCTGGGATTAGCCTGTGTTACCTGAATGAAAGAAATTTTCTGTACAGAAAAATCAAAGTATATATGAAGTGAAAGTGCGTGTGTATGCACATAAAGTTTTTTTTGGGGTGAACCCCGGTATTCGAGATCTCGTAGAAGGACACCCATGAAGTGAACACGTGGTGGCGTGGGAGAAGGCCATCTCACGTTAACAGTGTATAAGGTAAAAGGAGCAATTAGTAGTACAGCAGACCAAAAGGTCCGCCAAAGTCAGAAATCCGTTTAAGATAAGTAACGAAGCTCTGAAAACCCTGACTTAAGAAAGGTCAGAGGTAGTGAGCGCAGCCCCGGGGGTTGGCGCAGTACCCATATAGGCCCGTTTTGAGAAGACGCTCCGGCTGAAGGTTTCGCAGCCTAAACAACCGATTCCGCTGGTCGTTCAGCGGATAAGTAATAGTTACTTATACGCAGTGCGACTGTACCGCATGTAATTGTGTGCATTAGTTGGTTACCTTGATACCCATTACGCAATTTGCGTATGCTTTGCGGGATCATAAACGCTATTTGTACACTTTGACGTGATTTGTGTAGATTTTTTTTATTTTAAGGGAGGTTCGCTGATCACTCAGGAATTCTCCAGCAACTGATATTTACTGGGAAGGGTAGCATACTCCCACACGCCCCAGTAAATAGAGGTTACATAGGGGCCCTGGGTTGAGTACGCCAGCGCTGAGGCAGTGTGTGGGCGTATTGGTCGACATGGGCGAGAGTAGGTGAGAGCACTCGTTGGACTTTCACCGTTGCCTTACCTCTGGGAACGTGGTTTTTGTAGGAATTCGCTGAGAAGGCAATACCTGCAAAGATGGGGGCCAGTGGCTCAAGTAAGGGACGATCAACCAAGGTTCAGGTTGATATAATTCAGCGGCCAGTAGGGTCGGCAAGGTATATAATGTGTGAAAAATATGGATCACACGCCGAGGTATTATGCAATGAGTGGGAACGTATGACTGTGAACGATGGGGAGAAGTTCCCCAGGGTAGGCTGTTTTAATCCTGAGGTTTTGCAAAATTTAAGGAGAAGGATATGTCTGATAAAATCCGGCAAGCAACGGATTAGACATTATGATTATTTACAGTTATGGCAACAGGAAGGTGAGATACAACGAGGATTAGCCCAAGCAGCTGGTTCCAACCCTATCAGGAAACTGATAGCTACCGCACCACCACCACCATACATAACAGGAGAGAAAGTGGCTACAGAGAATGGCATACTGGTATATGATAAAAGTGCACTTAATAAATGTATTAATGATAAGAGTAAAGTAGATAAGTGTATTAATGCTAATGCTAACCCGTGCAAGTTGTATCCTGTCTTAAACTTCCCTCAGGACTGCGACCAGGAAGACGAGCCTACCACAATATCGGCACTCTCTCTAGCAGCCACCATACGAGAGACTACAGTGGGCACGGCCCAACCAGTAAGAGGAGTAGCAAAGGCCCCTAGTGGAGGGACAGGTGAGGTCGTGTCCGCAGGTAAGTACGGTACTGTACATTATGCAGAAACAATTACACCACACTTTGTAGAATCAACCCAGAGTGTTGTGATTGAACTTAATCCTGTCAGGGTAATTGCAGTCCCAAATGGAAAAACTGACGCTTCGGGAATCACTCCCGTCAGGAACATTGCAATGCATTGTCCCTTTTCCCGGACAGAATTAAGAACAATGATGTCTGAATTCCCTGATCCTAGGAAAGATCTAGTTGCAAGCCAAAGGTTCATTAAAGAACTAGGTAACTCCGCAGAACCCAATAACAAAGATTGGCAGACATTGTTGAGGGCATGTTTGCCCCCAATATCGACTCTGCGAGATTTATCACTGATTGTAGGTTAGACAAAGAGGTACCTCTCACTGATGAGTACAATCAGGACAATGTAAAACGTATCAACCTGCAGTTAGGAGTATATTTCCGAGCTGTTGTCAAGTGGAACAAAATCTTCTCCATAAGACAAAAAGAAGGTGAAATTGCTTCTGATTATTTCCATCGGGCACTGCAGGAAATGGCTAAGTACACTGGAATAGAAGACCTTAAGACAAATGTGCACCATAGGGAAGTAGCGGTTTCTGTATTAATGGATGGTTTAAAGGAAGTGTTGAGGACAAGGGTACAGACCACTCAACCTAACTGGAGAGGTATGTCGGTGGCTGCTTTGAGAGAGACCGCTATTGAGCATGATCGGAACATCATGAGACACAGGGAGTCACAGGGCGATAAGCTGATGGCAGTAAGTATACAAGCCCTTACAACAAAGCCACCTCAGCCTAAGCCCCAGACCCCTGTTGGTAAGTCAAATGTGATAACATGTTATAACTGTCACAGAGAAGGACATATTGCACGAGGTTGTATGTTTAAAGACACATATAAGGTATATCAACCCCCTAGACAACGACATGACACACGTAATTGGGATCAGGGACCGCAGAGACGGAGTTATGAGCCACATGCAGGGGAAACAAGAAGGTACCCACCGAGAAGAGACTGGCAAGTCTCTGAAAATTCCCATTTACCCCCTTCACATGTTGTAGCTGCCAGCGTGCTGCGGGGAGGTCACCACATACAATAGGGGTGGGGCCACACCTGTAGTCTGCAGCCAGTGAAGTTGATTGCGAGCCTTGGAAGTGAACCCGAGGTCACAATTGATGTAGCTGGTAGATCTCTACCTTTCCTTGTAGATACGGAGGCAGGCAAGTCAGTGTTAAATTCAACAGTGGGTATGAAGACCACTGGTAAAACAGTTCCAGCCATGGGAGTAACAGGAGTAGTACAACACTACCCTTTAAGCAAACCAGCAGAGATTACGATAGGGCCTTTGCAGACCAAGCACTCCTTTTTGCTAGCTGCATCGGCTCCGACTAATCTACTTGGGAGAGATTTACTGTGCAAAATGGGGTGAGTCATATATTGTACTCCTGGAGGTGTGTTCTTAGATATACCCGAGAATCACGCTCAGGAAGTGCAGGATATGCTAGACTCCCCTCAAAGGTTAATCTCACACACTGCTGTTACAGATAGGTGTCCATCCAAGGTAGAGGAAATGATTTCCCAGATACCGGAGTCACTTTGGACCAAGGATGGACAAGACACTGGATTAATGGCAAATGTAGCTCCTGTAGTAGTTCAAGTAAAAGATGGTAGGATAGCTCCAAAAATCCCACAGTATCCTCTGAAGCCAGAGGTGGAGTTAGGAGTTTACCCAGTAATAGAGCGCTTGCTACAACAGGGCATCCTGGTTAGGACGTCCAGCACTGCCAATAGTCCCATCTTCCCTGTGAAAAAGAGTGTGGGGGGGGGGGGGGGGTGGTTACAGGCTAGTACAGGATCTAAGGGGGTTCAACAAAATAGTTGAGAGCCAATTCCCCGTAGTGCCAAATCCAGCTGTCATTCTTATGCAAATCCCTCCCACTGCAAAATTTTTCACTGTGTTTGACCTCTGCTCCGCTTTCTTTTCGGTACCTCTGCACCCTGACAGCCAATACTTGTTTGCATTCACATACAGAGGAGTACAGTACACCTGGACTCTCTTACC
The DNA here is from genome assembly GCF_028390025.1 of Pseudophryne corroboree. NCBI lineage: Eukaryota > Metazoa > Chordata > Amphibia > Anura > Myobatrachidae > Pseudophryne > Pseudophryne corroboree. The sequence goes on along the minus strand of NC_086449.1, from coordinate 658,559,299 downwards.
AGAAGGTTTCATTGACAGCCCAAGTATTTTCTCACAGGCTTTGCTTGATTGTCTACAATCTTTTCAACCTGAGAGCAGATCAGTATTAATACAGTATGTAGATGACTTACTGCTGTGTTCTGATTCACTCGAATCGTCCTTGAGAGACACGAAACAGCTTCTGTTTCATCTTTCTAATACGGGACACAAGGTTTCAAAGGATAAGTTGGAATTATGCCAGACCAAGGTAAAATATTTGGGACATTGTTTGACACAAGGACTGAGACACCTCACCGCTGATAGAATACAGGCAATTCGCGACATGACTCTGCCACAAACCCAGCAACAGATTCGCACTTTCTTAGGAATGTGTGGGTACTGCCGTAACTGGATCCCAGGGTTTTCCATACTAGCCTTACCTTTACAAGAGATGGTCTCATCAAACAAACCAGATCGGATTTCGCACACAGATGAGTCCGAACTGGCATTTGAGAGACTCAAACAGTGCCTAACGCAGGCACCAGCATTAGGTATGCCAGAGTATGGGAAACCCTTTGAACTGTACGGTACGGAAAGTGCTGGGTGTGCGGCAGGTGTTTTAACCCAGAAGCATGGTGATGCCAGCAGGCCGGTAGCCTACTACAGCGCTCAGCTAGACACGGTAGCACGATCCCTCCCCACATGCTTGTGAAGTGTTGCAGCGATAGCATTGCTAGTGAGTAAAAGCGAAGATGTAGTGCTAGGGCACAACCTGACCATCCATACACCTCATGCAGTGTCAGCCTTATTGAATTCTGCCCAAACCAGACACGTCTCATCTGCACGGTTTACAAGGTGGGAATTAGCACTAATGGCCCCTGTAAACATCACCATAAGGAGATGCAGCGCATTAAATCCTGCAACGTATCTCCCAGGTGTGCCTGGACAGGCACAAAGGGTGGGGGATGAGAGTAATGGTGAAGGAGGATTTAGTACAGACACTGACACACATGATTGTATGGAATATTTGACCCAAAATGTCACTGCAAGGCCTGACATCAGTGACAACCCACTGGAAGGAGTAGATTTTACTTTCTACACTGATGGTAGTTGCCACAGACAGACGGACTCGGGAGACTTGTGTACTGGATACGCAGTCGTAGATGACAAAGGTACCATAGAAGCGGAACCCCTGGGCCCACCTCACTCAGCACAAGTTGCTAAGCTGGTCGCCCTAAATAGAGCGTGTGAATTGGCTAAAGGTAAGTCAGCCAATATCTACACGGATTCTAGGTATGCCTTTGGAGTAGTGCATGATTTCGGGGCCCTATGGCGCCTCAGAAATTTTATGACGGCAGCTGGCACACCCGTGGCGCATGCGACCCACATCAAAAGACTTCTAGCAGCGATACAGGAACCTGACAGAGTGGCTGTTATCAAGTGTAAAGCCCACACATACAGCCAAGACCCGGTGTCACTTGGTAACAGTCAGGCAGACGAAGCTGCTTAATTAGCAGCCAGTACCCCCATACAGACAGACATCACACAACTGATGGTATTCAATACCGTCAACACACAGAAATTGAGTGAAATGCAAAATTTGTGTTCTCCACAGGAAAAGGCAGTTTGGAGGTCAAAAGGATATGGCCAGGAGTCCTCAGGACTCTGGACAGATGGACAGGGTAAGCCAGTGGCACCCAGAGCATACCTTCCGAGTTTAGCGGAGGCGGCACATGGGCTGACTCATCTAGGTAAAGAAGGTATGTGCAAGTTGGTAAGAGCCTACTGGTGCCCACCAGAATTTTCTTCCCATGCGGGTAATAGGGCAATGACATGCCTCACCTGCTTGAGGAAGAACATTGGAAAGGCGATACCAACAGAACCATCCCATATTCCTCCAACGGACGGCCCTTTTCAGGTAATACAGATTGATTTCATACAATTGCCACCTTGTAGAAATTTAAAGTATGTATTGGTTTGTATTGATGTATTTTCAAATTGGGTTGAAGCATTCCCCGCTGCCACAAATACCGCTACGTTTACTGCAAAGAAAATTGTGCAGGAATTTGTGTGCAGGTATGGTATCCCTAGGATAATTGAAAGTGATAGGGGTACCCATTTTACAGGTGAAGTCTTTCAGGTAATGTGCAAGTTAATGGGAATTAATAGTAAGCTGCATACTCCGTACCGCCCACAGGCGAGTGCGAAAGTGGAAAGAGTAAACAGCACTATTAAGAACAAGTTGAGCAAAGTAATGGCTGAAACTGGATTGTTGTGGCCAGAAGCTTTACCGCTTGTATTGTACAGCATCAGAACCACTCCCAGGTCCCCTCTTAATCTGTCCCCCTTTGAAATTCTTTTTGGTCGACAACCTCATGTTATGATTGACCCCCAGGATGATTTGAAATGTAACAATGAAGTAACCGTAAAGTATTTGGTTAAGATGAGCAAGCAGTTGAGGAATCAGAATAGCAATCTAAAGCTGGTGATTCCTGATCTGCCAGACAGTAATTGTCATGACATTGAACCTGGGGATTATGTAATGATTCGGAATTTTCTACGCTCAGGTTGCCTGATTGACCGTTGGGAAGGACCGTACCAAGTCTTACTGACCAGCATGACAGCATTAAAGGTTGCCGAAAGAGAGACTTGGGTCCACTCGTCCCACTGTAAGAAGGTCGCTGACCCAGAGAGAGCCCGTGGCAAAGAGCAGAGTGTGGAGGAAACCATATCACTGGAGTGTCTGTTCCGGGAAGGCTGAGAGGCAGGACTGTTGTCACGGCACCTGAGCACAGAGAACTACAAGATCAGAGGCGGTTGTCGCGCCAAGTTTTCTTTCCCTTCTAGTTGTTTTCTTTCCCCCATTACAACTCTTTCTTTCTCCTCCTGTAAGATGGACTCGCCCCAAGAGACTGCAGTCCGTGTTTTCCTGTTGACCCTGTTGTTGACCAGAGCAGTCTGTTTCGGTGAGAGTACCAGTGAGGTCGAGAAAGGATCTGGAATGGGTTCTGATGACCAGGATGAATTCCAAGAGCAACACAATCACCGAGCAAAGGCTAGTATCAGAAAACGATCTGGTAGCCATGACACTAACAGACATTGTGAAGGATTGTTAGCTGAAGAGAATTGTATCTGTAGGAATTGTGACAACATAGTTGAGGACGGGTGCATCCAGAGATGTCAGTCCAGCATTAATATCAATATGGACCGTCATCCATTGAGTGACTATCACTCATTAGTGGGTAAGGTTTTAAACCAAACGGAATGCTGGGTGTGCTCACAAGTACCTCAAGGTCATAGAAAGTCAGGACTAGTGCCATACGCTTTAACGATAGATGAGGTACTTGAGTTAAGGGATGGGAGGCCGGTGGACAAGAAATTTAATATTTCTAAGCCTCTTAGTTTGAAGCTCCACCAATATCATGTGGATAGGTCCTTAACATGTTTTAACATTTCCAATCCCCGAAAGCCGGGAAATTGGGAAGTGACATGGAACAACCAAACCATGACATTCTCACACAGAGCCGATAGAATGCCCGTAGACTCAGAGCTTATACGCCAAATAACCAACAGTGGGAGATATTTTCAGTATAGGTACACTCTAGGAAGTAGGCCCATGCGAGTTGGAGAAGTATCACCAGGATACTGTGCGCATATCATACAACCTGATACGTGTACTAGTCAGATGAGAGAGTTAGGGATAGGATTTTTCACCTGGAAGGTTTGTAATATGGTGATGTCATTTTCTGTCCCATATGTCCTCCCCGATGATGCATATTTCATATGTGGGAGGAAAGCATATAAGTGGCTTGCCCCAAACTCAGAGGGATTGTGTTACATTGGAAGAGTGTTACCGGAAGTAATGACCATTACCCATGATAGAATGAAAGACGTTCACCGCAATGCTCAAGCTCCTTACACTCACACCCATTACGAACACATTGTAAAGAGACACCTTATAGATAAGACAGAGCATGCAGCCTCTGGTTTGATCCACGAATCCACCGGGATTCAACTCCTACTCGCGCTAGATATCACCCGTACCACCAGAGGAGTTATAAATTTTAGGTATATTACCGCGCTAGCGAATCTGATAGAAAATATCACCGAGATGTATGATGACACCTTCAGATATACTGGGAGAGAATTGCAAGCTTACAAAATGGAACTGATCCAGCACAGGATGGTTCTCAATTACATCACAGCAGTGACAGGAGGGTATTGTGTCACCCTAGCAACTCAGTATGGTGTGAAGTGTTGTACGTATATCACAAACAGCACTGAGGACCCAACCGAGGTCATAGATCAAAAGATGGACGATATCTTGCAATTGAAGTGGGAGTTTCGAAGGAGACACAACCTTACCCTTGCTTCTGTGGGTAATGAACTGACCGGCTGGGTTTCATGGTTGAACCCACGCAATTGGTTCTCAGGTTTAGGAGAATGGGCTCAAAATGTTATTGTTACTGTAGGGAAATTTCTCTTATGTATCCTAGGAGTTGTCATAATGATTGGTTTGATATTCAGATGTGTTCGGATTTTAATGAATTGCAAACGCAGTACCAAATTGATGAGTTTGAGGAGCGAGGGCATTGTAACAACAACCGGTTTAATTTATGACCCATCAATCGAGACAATGTTGTGATAAGACGTGATTCCACGGTCCGTTTCTTTCACCCATTTCTCCTTTGTTTTCCTCCAAGGTAAAAAGACACCCACTCGGAAGAAGAATTTGATGACCCTTTTACACAGACCATTGATGAACTTTGTCACAGCCATTTGATGAACTTTTAGAGACTTTAACTTTTATGGACACTTGGAGAACTTTGCTTGCCACTTACAGCAAAGATACAAGACATCGACAAGACACCAACAAGACACCCAAGGACAAGCACATACAATAATCATAAGAATGCATTTATAACGCATGTTTCTTATCTTCATCTCTACTATCTTCAGGTAGTGACACACATAGTCAACAGGTGATATAGGCACATATATTAGCACTCACATATTCTCCCCTTCATGTATCATCAACTAATGTGCACCCCATTTGTTGGAACAAAAAAAAAGCCGAAAAGAGCTAGAGTTTGTTAGCCCACTTACAGACCCTTAATACGGGATAAGAAGGATTCAATGTATACTTCGCAATACCTCGAAGCTTATTTTTAGAACATGTACGGCACGATGATACATGACCCCTCAGACATGGATTTCATACATACATGCTTTTTACTATCTCACTAGGTCATACATTTATCACCTTCTCCTCTCCTCCCTACTCCCAATCATAATAAGGTATTTCATGGTAATATATATTTTTCTGCTTAAATTGTTTAGATAGTGGCAGTTATTGTTGACTGCCAAAGGGTGGACTGTCAAAGTCGACAAATATCATGAATCACATGCCTTGTACTAACCCCATGCACATGCCCGCTGCGCGTACACACGCTCTGCCGTGCGTGTGCATATTCGCACTTTGCGTAAAAGAGCTTCTGCGGCCGTGCGCTTTGGCGCGTTGTATGCGCATTTACGGTGGGGTTTGTGAGCGTGTAGCGGGCGACTCGATCATAGCATATTTAACCCATATAGTGTGTTTTATAGATAATATTCCCCTTAACAATGTCAGTAAGTATGTTTAGTTTAAACTGTTCCTGGACAGAGAGATTCCTCTGTGCATGATAGGAAGGGTCAGACAAAGGTTGAAAGGTGGTGTTTAGTATCCAGCTGTAGGGTATTTTATGAGTAACATTTCGGTGTTGGTTAGGAAGAGATTGCTCGCTCCTGCATATAGTTATGTACAAAAGTAGTTTATGGACATTTAATATATTTGCTGTTCATTACACATGCGGCGGGAATCCTGAGGATACCTCCCACCTGAGCAGTTGGAGAAAGACACAGCCCACCTTTTCAAACCCACCTATGACCTTTTGTTATAATGCGGAGACACATTCCTGTGTCCAATGAACAATGAGATTATAGGGACCATTGTATTGTTACTGTATGCTGTGTATATAAGGACCACCATTGCCTGGGCCAGTCACTCACTCTCTCTGAAGGTTTTCTCTGTGAATGCTGAGGGCTGGATCCAGGACGCGCTTGCGAATCATTCCCACGTATGTATTGTTCTCTGTAGCCATTTTGTCATCCTTAGTGTTTGCCATTTATTCTCATTCTGTTTGCTCGTGTTTGCGATCGTTAGCTATTGTTCATATTATTCCTTGTTATTCTGTTTAGATTTTGATGTTAGTTTTGTAGTGTATAAGCTGTACTGTTTTTCCCTTTTTACTCTAAAGAATCATCCACGAAGGTGTTAGAGCCGGAGTGGTTTTTAAATCCAAACCAGGTCTTGTGTTTTCACTAGTTACTGTAAAGGGTTTTCTGAGCGTCTCAATCGCTCAAACAGCTTACATATTATCAAGGTTGATAAGCGTTACATCATTATAGTATTACATTGCCAAGGTTTAGAGTATAAGCATACCCTTACTGTGTGTTATTACTAAGGTTTACTGTGTATCATTCCGTGAGCGTACGTGTCGCTCGTGCGTCGCGCCCACGGCCTAGTGTCTGCTACGCTAAGTGGGTACCCTTACGATACTCAGTGCGCCCATAGCGTACTTAGTCCGTAATAGAATATAGCTTAATGTTTAAAGGTAATAACTGACATTATCAAGTCCCACACTCGACTCCTCATAAAAAAACTCGCAAAAATAGAATATCCTGAAAGAAAATGTTTGTCAGCGGGAAAGAGAGAACAGAGAAATAGAACAAAACAACTCTGGTTCATAACAAATCAATTACAATGACTGGTCTTTCTGCAGTCCATTAGTACGCTCTGGTAGTGTCCAACAGTGCTGCCTCTCAGTCTTCACGGAACAGAGTCTCTGGTGATACGAGGTTCTCTTTGCCTTGCTCTTTGAAAACAGTTCACTTGGAACACACAGTTCACCTTGCTCTCTACCTTGCTCTTTGAACACACAGTTCACTTGGAACACACAGTTCACAAACTCGATGAATGTGAGCAATAAACTACTTTGTCACGAGTTCTCTCCGGGTCAGCGACCTTCTTGCAGTGGGACGAGTGGACCCAAGTCTCTCTTTCAGCGACCTTTAGTGCTGTCAACAAATCTTGGTATGGTCTTTCTCACCTATCTATTAGGCAACCTGAGCGTAAGGGCAATCACACAGTCTCTTGGTTCATAATCAAAACAGTTAGCATTTGGCATACCAGCAATCAACAGTTTCAAGTTCTTTTGTCATGTTCTCAAATGCTGGCTCATCTCAATAAGGTACTGTACTGTCACCTCATTGGTGTATTTCTGATCATTGTGCGGATCAATCATGACATGAGGTTGTCTTTCAAAAACAACCAAAAAGACACAAATACCAAAACAAAAACAAATTTCGAAGAGGGTGATTCGTCGAGTGAAGATCTGGGAGTGGTTCCGAAGCTACATAATACTAGTAGCAGTATCTTTGATCACAATAGTACAATTTCAAGCTTTGCTCCTACTTCTAGGCATACCATTATCTACACACAAATTTCTGCACAATTTTTTCTTTGCGGTAAACACAGCAGCATCCGTGGCAGCAGGAAATGCCTCTACCCAGTTTGAGAAAACATCAGTGCACACCAATACATAACAATAATTCCTAAAGGGTGTTGACTGTACGAAGTCGATTTGTATTTCCTGAAAAGATCTGTCTGCAGGAGGGATATGGGATGGTTCTGTTGGTATTGCTTTACCAATATTCTTCCTCAAGCAAGTAAGACAGGTCATTGCTCTCTTACCTGCATGAGAATAGAATCCTGGCATACACCAGTAGGCTCTCATCAGCCTGTATGCCTGGATGAGTCAGACAGTGTGCCACCTCAGCTAGACTTGGAAAGTATGTTCTGGGGGCTACTGGCTTACCATGTCCACCTGCCCACAGTCCTGAGGACTCCTGGCCATACCCCTTTGTCCTCCAGACTGCCTCTTCCTGCAGGGAACACAAATTTTTGTATCTTAATTTAACTATCGTGTGTTTGCATTGTAGAGTACCATGAGCATAACTCAAAAATAAAAAAAAATAAAAAAGAAACATCTCTAGAGGAGAGAAGGAAGAATAAAATGAAAAAGAAAATTTCAGGTTTGTCATTCACCAACAGGCATATCAGTGTCTATACAAAATTTCCCTTCACCAGTATTCCCATTCTCCACCCTTTGTGCATGACAAGGCACACTGCAGTAATACTGGTGTCATCGTGCTATTGAGATATACTGGGTTCGGACCGAACTCTGAAGGACCTAGGCATGTGAAGTTTGAACTGTACTTGGGTCCATGTATTGTACCACCCTGTGTGAATGCAAAAGATGAAGAGGAAACTGTAGAGAAACAGAATAGAGGTTGGTGAGAGATGAGTTTTGTAGAGGTGAAGAAGAGTTTATAAAAATTTGACAACTGGATTGGGCACTACGGGGAAGTGATTCTCTACTTGGTCTATACCCCTTAAAAAAAAAATTCTGTGTGTCTTATCTCTACTGGGACTATCGCAGCCATCAATCCAGTGTCCTGTCCATCCTAAGTTCATAGGGAACCCGGTATCTGTGAGTTAATTTCCTCTACCTGTGATGGACATGCATATAGAACAGTGAAATGTAACATTAGTAAGTTGCATTTATTCAGTTCTTCCCATTAACCGAATCTGTGTTATCTATATGGCTTATGATTCCTTACTATATGTCCCTTGGTCCTGTCTATGTGTTTAATAATGTGGCTTGTGTTTTCTGTCTAGGGGATCCAGAGCCGCAACTAGGGGGGGGGGCTAAGGGGTCACGTGCCCCGGGCGCTGGAATGAGGGGGGCGCTATTAGGAAGGCAGGACCTGGTGCTGCTTATGTGAGGGCGCTGCACGCTGTGCCCACAGACTCTAACAAGGCAGCAGCTCTCTAATAGCTGACTGCCTGTTAGGTGCCGGCTACAAGTGATCACGCTTCCGGGTTCGGAAGCCTTCCGCGTCATGCGTGTGCTGTCACCGCACCAAGAAGGGAGAGAGCAGGCGCCGGTGGGGTGTCTGAGAGGGAGCACTCACTAAACTTCAATATAGAGCCGGAGCCAAAGCTGCATTCAAAACACTTGTTGCCGCAATAACCCGGAATTACAGCTGATCACAGCTTATCACTTTAACTCAATTACCGGGGAGCAGTAATTACGTACAGCCGCCCGATGAGTTAGCACATGGCAGTGGCGGGGATTACACACAGCCGCCTCACAGACCCTGCACATTACTGAGCGGACGTCACAGCATAAAGCCTGTAGAATACTAAAATCTATTTTGCCACCAAAATCACAGCCAGATGGTAGCACTGGATTAGGGTGAGTGAGTTAATATAGTGTGTTTGTTTGTGTGTATATATATATATATATATATATATATATATATAAAATAACAGCGCTGTACAGAATTGCAACTTTTCAGTGCTTTTAATGCACTTTTTTTAAGTATAAAAAAACTTGCGCTGTGGCAAATTCTGTACAGCGCTGTTATTTGACTGGAGTGCCGCCGTTTGGTGTGATGCATAGAGAGGCTGTTTAAAAAGGCCTTTGTTGGAGAGCACACAGCACAGTATTATATGGTCTCTTGGAGTGCCGGATTGTGGATACATATACATTTATATCCAGTGAGGCCCTGGTTGTAATATATATATGTCAGAGAAGACAATCTTTCATGTTTTCATGTTTGAAAAAATTATGAAAGGCAGAGTCTATAGTTGTGGTGGTGTTTTTTGTTTAATTTAGTTCTAATTTTAAAATTATTATATAATATGTAAAAAAAATAGCTTTGAATTAATGTAATAAACACACCGTTTTGCTTTCATCACGTCTCCGAGTACCGCTGCTTGTTTGATACAACTATATATATATATATATATATATATATACTAATTTTTATGTATTTTTTATTTCACTTTTTTAATTATTTTGTAGTGGTGGTGGGGGGCGCAAAATTACTACCTTGCCCCGGGTGACGGAAATCCTAGTTTCGGCCCTGAGGGGATTTATATTGACTATGTGTCCTACTACTCCTACAATCTCTGGCAAAATGCCCTTACTTCCTACAAGTGTAACATATTATTGACCATTTGGGATCTGGGGTTTGGACTGATGGGTCTTTCCTGTATGTGCCAGTATACTTACCATCCTCAACCTCTCCACCTGTGGATCTCTGCGCCTAGCACTATTCTGGTGATGTTCAATAGCACACTATCTAAGATTAGCTATTGTGACCTTTCCAATTTTGCAAAGAAGTCTGCACCCTGACACTCAATACCTTATTGAGCCCGTCCATTTGCACAGAGACAGCCACCTCCCATTTGCCGAATTAGTGTTTACCAGTGGTCTTATCCTGATGGAGAGTTTTTCTATTTCTGCAAGAGACAAAAACAAAAAAAAAGTTTAACAAGCTTCTAGGTCATGCGAAGTATTTCATTCAATCCCTCTCATCCCGTACTAAGGGTCTGTACATGGTTTAACAAACATTTCCAAGCTCATCTTTACTAGGGGCATTACTAGGAATGCATACTTCTTATATGGTAACTGAAAGAAATACCCTGGGGTTACCTTGTCTCTCTACGCTTTCCTACTGGCAAATACTAATGTGCTGACAGGTTTTTCTCCATTTCTGACGTTACTTTCTTGATTTTTTTGTTTTATTTTTGGGTTTTACTATATATGTACACGAATGATACCATACTTACCTGTTCCACTGGTCTCAGCCACTTCCCCCACAGGCTACTGCTCTTCTTTTACTGGTTGGATACTCCTCTGGGTGCATGAGAAATGGCTGAAAACGATCAGGTCACCTTCTCCTCCTAAATAAAACTTCAAGATTCATTAGTACATATATAGGTTACAGTCATATTTTTCATATTTTTATTATTTTCTTTAGTTTGTATGCTGGCCGTAACTGCTTCCACATCTACATAAGGCGGTGTACTTGCATTCTCTCTTTTTTTTCTACTTATTTATTGTTGCTACAAGTTCAAACAGTTCTTATATTTTCATTCTTGTCTTATATGACTTTGGTTAGACATACCACCTGCAATGCCTTAGGATCAAACTCGCCAACCCCTCTTGCTGTCACAGGTTTAAACAATTTGTATGTCTGACCCTTTGTTTCTTGGATTTTATCAAACATATCCTTAACCTTAAGTTCTGTAATACCTCTGGTTCAAAGCTGCCCACCCTAGGGAATGGTACCCTATCATTGTTAGTCATACATACCCACTCATTGCATAAAACTTCTGTGTGTGAACCATATTTTTAACACATGATAAACTTTGCTGAGCCTTTTGGCCACAATTCTGCCTGAACCCTGTCTAAACGTCTCTTACTTGAGCAACTGGCTCCCATATTTGTGGGTCTCTTCTAATATCTTAAAAAAATTCCCACAAACACCAAAATACTCAATATAAGTAGACGGTGGATGTATACCTGAGCGCCTTCCACTCGCTCTCGCCCACGCTGGCCAATACAACGATACACTGTTGATAGCGGATCGCAATGTACCCAACTTAGGGCTCCTATCAGACCTTACACCGTAATTTCTTTCGGTGGAAGTTCTGTTTGGAATATTTTCCTGAGAGAGGCAGTGAAAATTTCCTTTTCGGTATCTTTCAACTGGAATTGTTTGTAGAGTGAAAAACAGAGAAATTAGATAACTATCTTTCACCCTTTCCAGTGAAGCCCACCAGGGAGATTTCCCCAAGTTATCAAAGAAAAACCCTTTTGTCTATACAATCACGTCTGCGTATGCTCTTCCACAGCGCATATGACACAATGGTATCACGTTGCGCTGTGCAGAACAAACGGACATATGATGCAATAGCACAGCCTATAGATACTAGTTATCTATATGCCCTACGATTGCTGTAGACCACCTAGCCTAGACCACTTCAGACCACTAAGAGTTGTATGGGATACCACTCAGTCCACTAAGACCACCTAGTTAGTAACGCAGGGTTGCGAACCCTACGCCACCGGGCCTCTACTAACCCAGTGTGTCCACCTAGACCACCTAGCTTAGACCACCTAGACCACTTCAGTTCTTGGATTCAGTATCCACTCACTCCTACATTCGCTCGCTCAAATACACTTTATTTTTCTGTACAGAAAATTAGGATTCATTCAAGTTGGCAGCTTTACCCCCGGAGGCAATTTAAAAAAATTATTTATACTAAATTTTGTTTTTATACTAAATTTCTTTAGAAACCGGGTGGTTTGGTGCTATTGTAGCGTGGCTACTGTCCCACCTTTAAACTAAACGAACTATTGTGTAATTTGTACTTAGCAACTGTACTTCTTACGCAATTTGCATAAGCACGCGATCGTGCGTGTCTCTTACGCTGCGTGCGCAGTCCTGTACTTTGTCTGAGACACGTGTACAAAACCCTGCGTCCGAAGTAAATCACACAGCTCTATAAATGTGAACAATACTAATTACTATTGCCCACTAGACACAACTTGTTCTGTATAAACTTTTATGCAGAACTGCGTTTGTGTCTTTACGCTAGTGATGAGCGGGTTCGGTTCCTCGGAAACCGAACCCCCCCGAACTTCACCCATTTTACACGGGTCCGAGGCATACTCGGATTCTCCCGTATGGCTCGGTTAACCTGTGCGCGCCCGAACGTCATCATCCCGCTGTCGGATTCTCGCGAGATTCGGATTCTATATAAGCAGCCGCGCGTTGCCGCCATTTTCACTCGTGCATTGGAAATGTTAGGGAGAGGACGTGGCTGGCGTCCTCTCCGTTTATTAATGTTGATGCAAATATTTGTGCTTATTGCTTAATTGTGAGGACTGGGGACCAGCAGTATTATATAGGAGGAGTACAGTTCAGAGTTTTGCTGACAGTGACCACCAGTATACGTTGTCTGCCTGAAAAACACTCCATATCTGTGCTCAGTGTGCTGCATATATCTGTGCTCACACTGCTTTATTGTGGGGACTTGGGACCTGCAGTATTATATAGGAGGAGTACAGTGCAGAGTTTTGCTGACAGTGACCACCAGTATATATAGCAGTACGGTACGGAAGGCCACTGCTCTACCTACCTCTGTGTCATCAAGTATACTATCCATCTAGATTCTATACCTGTGGTGCATTTTAGTTTTGCAGTTTGCTGACAGTGACCACCAGTATATATAGCAGTACGGTACGGAAGGCCACTGCTCTACCTACCTCTGTGCCGTCAAGTATACTATCCATCTAGATTCTATACCTGTGGTGCATTTTAGTTTTGCAGTTTGCTGACAGTCACCACCAGTATATATAGCAGTACGGTACGGAAGGCCACTGCTCTACCTACCTCTGTGTCGTCAAGTATACTATCCATCCATACCTGTGGTGCATTTCAGTTGTGCGCAGTATATATAGTAGTAGGCCATTGCTATTGATACTGGCATATAATTCCACACATTAAAAAATGGAGAACAAAAATGTGGAGGTTAAAATAGGGAAATATCAAGATCCACTTCCACCTCGTGCTGAAGCTGCTGCCACTAGTCATGGCCGAGACGATGAAATGCCATCAACGTCATCTGCCAAGGCCGATGCCTAATGTCATAGTAGAGAGCATGTAAAATCCAAAAAACAAAAGTTCAGTAAAATGACCCAAAAATCAAAAATGAAAGCGTCTGATGAGAAGCGTAAACTTGCCAATATGCCATTTACGACACGGAGTGGCTAGGAACAGCTGAGGCCCTGGCCTATGTTCATGGCTAGTGGTTCAGATTCACATGAGGATGGAAGCACTCATCCTCTTACTAGAAAAATGAAATGACTTAAGCTGGCAAAAGCACAGCAAAGAACTGTGCGTTCTTCTAAATCACAAATCCCCAAGGAGAGTCCAATTGTGTCGGTTGCGATGCCTGACCTTCCCAACACTGGATGGGAAGAGCTTGCGCCTTCCACCATTTGCACGCCCCCTGCAAGTGCTGGAAGGAGCACCCGCAGTCCAGTTCCTGATAGTCAAATTGAAGATGTCACTGTTGAAGTACACCAGGATGAGGATATGGGTGTTGCTGGTGCTGGGGAGGAAATTGACAAGGAGGATTCTGATGGTGAGGTGATTTGTTTAAGTCAGGCACCCGGGGAGACACCTGTTGTCCGTGGGACGAATATGGCCATTAACATGCCTGGTCAAAATACAAAAAAAAAATCACCTCTTCGGTATGGAATTATTTCAACACAAATGCGGACAACAAGTGTCAAGCCGTGTGTTGCCTTTGTCAAGCTGTAATAAGTAGGGGTAAGGACGTTAACCACCTAGGAACATCCTCCCTTATACGTCACCTGGACCGCATTCATCAGAAGTCAGTGACAAGTTCAAAAACTTTGGATGACAGCGGAAGCAGTCCACTGACCACTTAATCCCTTCCTCTTGTAACCAAGCTCCTGCAAACCACACCACCAACTCCCTCAGTGTCAATTTCCACCTTAAACAGGAAAGCCAATAGTCCTGCAGGCTATGTCACTGGCAAGTATGACGAGTCCTCTCCTGCCTGGGATTCCTCTGATGCATCCTTGAGTGTAACGCCTACTGCTGCTGGCGCTGCTGTTGTTGCTGCTGGGAGTCGATCGTCATCCCAGAGGGGAAGTCGGAAGACCACTTGTACTACTTCTAGTAAGCAATTGACTGTCCAACATTCCTTTGCGAGGAAGATGAAATATCACTCGTTCCTAGGCAGGCTACGCTTTGTATCACCGCTTTCCATAAGAGGCACACAGCTGACAACCTCTTACGGAAACTGAGAAACATCATCGCAGAATGGCTTACCCCAATTGGACTCTCCTGGGGATTTGTGACATCGGACAACGCCAGCAATATTGTGCGTGCATTACATCTGGGCAAATTCCAGCACGTCCCATGTTTTGCACATACATTGAATTTGGTGGTGCAGAATTATTTAAAAAATGACAGGGGCGTGCAAGAGATGCTGTCGGTGGCCCAAAGAATTGCAGGCCACTTTCGGCATTCAGCCACCGCGTGCCGAAGACTGGAGCACCAGCAAACCTGCCCTGCCATCATCTGAAGCAAGAGGTGGTAACGAGGTTGAAATTCAACCCTCTATATGCTTCAGAGGATGGAGGAGCAGCAAAAGGCCATTCAAGCCTATACATCTGGCCACGATATAGGCAAAGGAGGGGGAATGCACCTGACTCAAGCGCAGTGGAGAATGATTTCAACGTTGTGCAAGGTTCTGCAACCCTTTGAACTTGCCACACGTGAATTCAGTTCAGACACTGCCAGCCTGAGTCAGGTCATTCCCCTCATCAGGCTTTTGCAGAAGCTGGAGACATTGAAGGAGGAGCTAAAATAGAGCGATTCCGCTAGGCATGTGGGACTTGTGGATGGAGCCCTTAATTCGCTTAACCAGGATTCACGGGTGGTCAATCTGTTGAAATCAGAGTACTACATTTTGGCCACCGTGCTCGATCCTAGATTTAAAACCTACGTTGTATCTCTCTTTCCGGCAGACACAAGTCTGCAGAGGTTCCAAGACCTGCTGGTGAGAAAATTGTCAAGTCAAGCGGAACGTCACCCGTCAACAGCTCCTCCTTCACATTCTCCCGCAACTGGGGGTGCAAGGAAAAGGCTAAGAATTCCGAGCCCACCCGCTGGAGCGAGTGCTGACATCTGGTCCGGACTGAAGGACCTGCCAACGATTACTGACATGTCGTCTACTGTCACTGCATATGATTCTCTCACCATTGAAAGAATGGTGGAGGATTATATGAGTGACCGCATCCAAGTAGGCACGTCAGACAGTCCGTACGTATACTGGCAGGAAAAAGAGGCAATTTGGAGGCCCTTGCAGAAACTGGCTTTATTCTACCTAAGTTGCCCTCCCTCCAGTGTGTACTCTGAAAGAGTGTTTAGTGCAGCCGCTCACCTTGTCAGCAATCGGCGTACGAGGTTACTTCCAGAAAATGTGGAGAAGATGATGTTCATCAAAATGAATTATAATCAATTCCTCCGTGGAGACATTCACCAGCAGCAATTGTACTTTCTAATACATAGGGATCTGAGATGGTGGATTCCAGTGGGTACGAATTAATAATCTGTGAGGAGGGGGATGTACACAGTGAAAGGGGTGAGGAATCGGAGGATGATGATGAGGTGGACATCTTGCCTCTGTAGAGCCAGTTTGTGCAAGGAGAGATTGATTGCTTCTTTTTTGGTGGGGGCCCAAACCAACCAGTCATTTCAGTCACAGTCGTGTGGCAGACCCTGTCACTGAAATGATGGGTTCGTTAAAGTGTGCATGTCCTGTTTATACAATATAAGGGTGGGTGGGAGGGCCCAAGGACAATTCCATCTTGCACCTCTTTTTTCTTTCATTTTTCTTTGCATCATGTGCTGTTTGGGGACTATTTTTTAGAAGTGCCATCCTGTCTGACACAGCAGTGCCACTCCTAGATGGGCCAGGTGTTTGTGTCGGCCACTTGTGTCGCTTAGCTTAGTTACACAGTGACCTTGGTTCGACTCTTTTTTTCTTTGCATCATGTGCTGTTTGGGGACTATTTTTTTTAAGTGCCATCCTGCGTGACACTGCAGTGCCACTCCTAGATGGGCCAGGTGTTTGTGTTGGCCACTTGTGTCGCTTAGCTTAGCCATCCAGCGACCTCGGTGCAAATTTTAGGACTAAAAATAATATTGTGAGGTGTGAGGTGTTCAGAATAGACAGAAAATGAGTGGAAATTATGGTAATTGAGGTTAATAATACTATGGGATCAAAATGACCCCCAAATTCTATGATTTAAGCTGTGTTTGAGGGTTTTTTGTATAAAAAACACCCGAATTCAAAACACACCCGAATCCGACAAAAAATTTTCAGGGTGGTTTTGGCAAAACGTGTCCGAATCCAAATCACGGCTGCGGAACCGAATCCAAAACCAAAACACAAAACCCAAAAAATTTCCGGTGCACATCTCTACTTTACGCTTACTTCCTTAAAATACTGTTATTTCAAATTTACCTATAAATTTACCTATATAGCAACAAATGTATCCTATTTCACACAGATCTATAATGACTCTAGCAATAATCAATAATTTAAATGCTATGATTCAGATTGGATAGCTATCTTGCAGAACATACACTGATATAAATATACACATAATTATAATAATATTATATATAATATATTTATATAATATATATCACTTGACTCTCATAGTACCCCCACACAGTACACACCTACTGAATGAATGCATTTCCTTTAAAGTCTCTAATTTTGCATATCAACAAAGGTTCATATGCCTGTTTAAGAGGGTAGTGGGACAGGTTAATTAACATTTCAATGTCTATCCTAAACTAGCAAGCAGAGTTAACTGAATCCTAGAGGTAAAAGAAAAAAGAAAAAACTTTTTTTATATCTGTGTGTAATTCTTACACTAAGTATTCATCTCACTATTAACTTTCACTAGGCCCAGCTGAAACTATTTGTAATTGACTATGGCATGGGTTAAATAAATGCATTGGTAACTCATAAATGGTGATTGATGTGACCAAGGAAAGCTGATTATTCTGAGCAGACTGAAAATCAGCCATTTAGAAAAATGACCTTCCCAAAATGGCCGCTGCTCCTCCTCTTTCCACATCCATGAGGGTTACACAAAATGGTGGACAGACCATGTGGTTAGTCCAAAATGGAGGACAGACCATGCGGCTTCCTTTGTCACAAAGAAATCACACATCATTCAAGCATCAGAAGTTATTTTAGGCCTGAGTTAAAAATAAAAACTATATCAAAGCTATGCAGCAACTTTTAAATATACTTTTAAACCTACTTAACAGATAAACAATCCATTCTGAATCAAACACAATATGACTTATTTGAACCTTGTTTTGCAACAATAAAAATACATTTTAGCATCTTAAATATTATGAGAAACGCATTGTCCCTTGAAATTTCATATCAGTATCTTACTAATAACACAACAATACACACGGATATGATGATTTTCTCAGCTTTAGGATGCGTCCATCACAAGCTGATCGACCACAGCGTCGCGTTTATAATGTACAGTGCATCATTAGAACGTGGTATCGTGGACCAGCCCCATCTCTGAATGTAAAATTGATTTCTCACAAATATTTAAAATGCCCACTCTAATATATATTGTAAATGCCTGCACATCTTATTACCAAATCCCATAAATGTGCGCTGTACATCGCACAACACTGCATCCCATAAGAGAAAACAATACACCCACACATTATCTGAGTTCCAAAGCTCATTGATGTATATATTTGTTGTTAAAAGGGTATGGATTCAATATATATTACAAAGTACAGTATACCTATAGTAACATGAATACAACTCACACAGTAAACAGTTAGAACATACTATTACATACAGTTATATGCAGTTTCAGTTACATGCCAGCGATACAAATACCATTATCTTTCTCATATAAGTTTGTCCCTCCATATGACTCTCTCTCTCTCTGTAGACTTCATCTTCCTCAGAGACCAAAAAGCAAGTAACTGACCTCCTGTGTGGTCAGCAGAGTATTATCTAGTTTCTGGGGGAGGGGGTTCATGGTGAGTCACCAATTCCTTTGTATATGGTAATCAGATTCAGCCTTGAAGACATCCAAAGGGCTGGCAGGAGTTCCCTGTCCTCTACCTCTAAGAATAGCTATTGTTCTAATAAGAGCGATTTTAGCTTTTATACATGTAATCATAATTCCGTGTTGCAATGTACTACAACTTAATAACAAGTATCAAATTAATCTACACATTAAGCTGGTTGCTTCAATAGTAAACATGACAGGTGTATCTGGTTCCGTTCAAATAATACACATTCATGACATTAATTCATTAGGTAATTTTAAATCATCATGATGTCTGGCGCTTGATATTATTATAATTATGTACTGTATGAAATAAGTGTCGAATCCATCTTTGTGGCATGTCCGTGTAAATGCGTGTGTTACCATATATTGCTGTGCTCGCTGCGCATATTTGCAAGTACAGCGACTTAAATGTGTGTAGTTTGTATGTTCTCTTTATGTAATATTTTTGACTTTGACACCAGTTTGTGCAAGAGCCTCCAAATTGCCTTTTGTCCTGCCAGTATTGAAACAAACTGTCTGACATGCATATTTGGATGCTATCACTGAATTACTCATCAACCATTCTTTGAATGTTGACCATATCATATGCAGTGACAGTAGACATGTCAGTAATTGTAGGCAGCTCCTTCAGTCCGGACCAGATGTCAAAACTTTTTCCTGACTGATCTGCATCACCGCCAGTGGGTCTCTTAGGAAAATTTAGTTTTTTCCTCGCAGCCACAGTTGTCTGAGAAACTGAAGGAGGAGATGTTGCCGTGTCACGTGCCTCTTGAGCTGACAATTTTCTCATGAACAGCTCTTTGCATATCTTCAAATTTGTGTTTGTCAGAAAGAAAGATACAACATAGGAATTAAACCTAGGATCAAGTGTGGTTGCCAAAATATAGTGATCTGATTTCAAGAGATTGACGACCCTTGAATCCTGGCGAAGCCAATGAAGGGCTTATCTGCAAGTCCAACATGCTTAGCATACTCGCTTCCTTTCAACTTCTCCTTCAGTTTGTCCAGCTTTTTATCTAAGAGTCTAATAAGAGGAATGACCTGATTCAAGCTAGCAGTGTCTGAACTAATTTCACATGTGGCAACTTGGAAGGGTTTGAGAACCTTGCACAACATGGAAATTATTCTCCACTGTGCTAGACTAGGGTGCATTCCTGCTCCTTTCCCTATGTCATAGGTCGATGTGTAGCTTTGTATGGCCTTTTGCTTCTACACTATCCACTGCTGAAGCATACAGAGGGTTGAATTTCACCTTGTTACTACTTCTTGTTATAGCTGATGGCAGGGCAAGTTCAACTGTTCTTGCAAGTGCTGTAATCTTCTACATGCACTTGCGGAATGCAAAAATGTTCAGACATTTTCCGGGCCACGGACAGCATCTCCTGCACACCACTGTCATTTGAAACATTTTTTAGAACAACCAAGTTAATTGTATGAGCACAACAGGGGACATGTTGGAATTCGCCCAGCTGTAATTCTCTCACAGTATTGATGGCATTGTCAGATATCACAAATCCCGAGGAGAGTCCAAGTGGGGTAAGCCATTTTGCTATGATTTCCCTGAGTTTTTCTAAGAGGTTGTCAGCAGCGTGCCTCTTACTGTAACCAGTGATACACAGAGTGGCCTGCCTCTGTATGAACTGGCATTTGTGAGATGCCGCTGCTGCTGTTGGTGCTGCTGAAAGCAATACATCTACCCAGTGGGCTGTCACAGTCATGTAGTCTTTAGTTTACCCTGTTCCGCTTGTCCACATATCCGTGGTTAAGTGAACAGTGGGTACAATGGCATTTCTGAGGACACTAATAACGCTTTTTTTTAATGTCCTTGTACAGGCTGGGAATTGCTTTTCTAGTGAAGTGGAATTGAGTACACAAGGCCTCAATCAACTGTCTAAAACCTACTGCAGTAATGGCGGATACTGGACGCACTTCCAATACCAGTATAGTTGCTATGGCATCAGTAATCTGCTGCGTAACTGGGTGACTGCTGTCATACTTGCTTCCCCTTGCAAAGGATTGTTTAATAGTCAATTGTTTAGTTAAACTACAAGTAGTCTTCATGGTCACCGTCTGGACAGTAGCAGCAGCAACAGGCGTAGCACTGAAGGATGCTTCTGAGGAAGCCCAGATAGGAGAGGAGTCAGTCATGCTTCTGAGATTGGAAGCAGAACTATTTGTGATCATGACTGAGGATGTTGATGATGCAGGTGTTGGTGGTGGAGATTGCAGTCCCTTGGATCTTACAGAGAGAAGGGAGCAGCTAGGTGACGCTGGACTGGCTGTTACCTTTTAGCCAAAGTTTCTGAATTTGACAATGACTTTTGATGAATGTGCTGCAAGTGACATATAAGGGAGGATGTTCCTAGGTGGTTAAGGTCCTTAGCCCTACTTACTATGGCTTTACAAAGGCTACAGATGACTTGACACTTGTCCGAATTTGGGTAGAAATAATTCTAGTCAGAAGAGGTGGATTTTTTTGTCTTTTGCCCAGACATTGACAATGGCAACAACTGTCTTCACTGGTGCCTTATTTAAACAAACTTCATTCTCATAATCAACATTCTTATTAGAGCCAGCTACACAAATATCCTCCTCATCCTGGTGTACTTCTACAATGACATCCTCAATTTCAGCATGTTGATTTGTGCTGCTCCTTCCAACACTTGCAGAGGGAGTGCAAATGGTGGAAGAAGCCTCTTCTTTCAGTACAGTATTTTTTTTTTGCTCTTCTACAGGAAGAAGGGCTTATGGCATCATTTTGAAATGCAGAACCACCAGTCATAAACAAAGGACAAAGGCCTTGGCCTTTCTTTGCCACTTTGTATCGTTAATGGCATATTGCCAATTTTATGTTTCTCTGCAGCTAACTTTACTTGTGCTTCTTTTTTATTTAGCACTGTGACATGATATTGGTTCTTTGATTTTAAATGCACTAACTTTGATTTTACATGCCCTCTAAGCCATTGCACATCAGCTTTAGCAAATGACGTTGACAGACTTGCATTGTCAGGACTAGTGACAGCAGCTTCAGCACTAGTATGTGGTTCATGATCTTCTCTCAATTGTCTGTCCTCCATTTCTATCAACAAATACAAAATGGGGTACAGCTCATACCACAATTTGTAACAAACATGTACTACCTAGAGGGTCACCCAATATGTGTGTGCATCAGAGATAGGAGTCAAACACTGCGGTTGACCACCAACAGCATCTCACAATACGTATATGAGTGAGAAATGGTAGTCGAACATTGTGGTTGACCTTCACCAACAGCGTTGCACAATATGTGTATGAGTCAGAAATGGTAGTCGAACACTGCGGTTGACCTTCACCAACAGCATTGCACAACACATGTATGAGTCAGAAATGGATGTGTATGAATAGGAACTATGATATATTATTGTCGTACCACCTTCACCCACAGCGTCGCACAATACATGTATGAGTCAGAAATGGTAGTCGAACACTACTGTTGACCTTCACCAACAGTGTCACACAATACGTGTAGGAGTTTGAAATACAGTAGTAATATATTGCGGTCTGACTGGCAGTTTCACAGTACTTAAAACTAGTGATGTGCACCGGAAATTTTTCGGGTTTTGTGTTTTGGTTTTGTGTTTCGGTACGCGGCCGTGACTTGGATTCGGACGCATTTTGGCAAAACCTTACCGAAAATTTTTTGTCGGATTCGGGTGTGTTTTGGATTCGGGTGTTTTTTTCAAAAAACCCTCAAAAACAGCTTAAATCATAGAATTTGGGGGTCATTTTGATCCCATAGTATTATTAACCTCAATAACCATAATTTCCACTCATTTTCAGTCTATTCTGAATACCTCACACCTCACAATATTATTTTTAGTCCTAAAATTTGCACCGAGGTCGCTGGATGGCTAAGCTAAGCGACCCAAGTGGCCGACACAAACACCTGGCCCATCTAGGAGTGGCACTGCAGTGTCAGGCAGGATGGCACTTCCAAAAAATTGTCCCCAAACAGCACATGATGCAAAGAAAAAAAAGAGGCACACCAATGTCGCTGTGTGACTAAGCTAAGCGACCCAAGTGGCCGACACAAACACCTGGCCCATCTAGGAGTGGCACTGCAGTGTCAGACAGGATGGCCCTTCAAAAAAATACTCCCCAAACAGCACATGATGCAAAGAAAAAAAGAGGCGCAATGAGGTAGCTGTGTGACTAAGCTAAGCGACCCAAGTGGCCGACACAAACACCTGGCCCATCTAGGAGTGGCACTGCAGTGTCAGACAGGATGGCACTACAAAAAAATACTCCCCAAACAGCACATGATGCAAAGAAAAAAAGAGGCGCACCAAGGTGGCTGTGTGACTAAGCTAAGCGACACAAGTGGCCGACACAAATACCTGGCCCATCTAGGAGTGGCACTGCAGTGTCAATCAAGACAGGATGGCCCTTCCAAAAAATACTCCCCAAACAGCACATGATGCAAAGAAAAAAAGAGGCGCACCAAGGTCGCTGTGTGACTAAGCTAAGTGACACAAGTGGCCGACACAAACACCTGGCCCATCTAGGAATGGCACTGCAGTGTCAATCAAGACAGGATGGCCCTTCAAAAAAATACTCCCCAAACAGCACATGATGCAAAGAAAAAAAGAGGCGCACCAAGGTCGCTGTGTGACTAAGCTAAGCGACACAAGTGGCCGACACATACACCTGGCCCATCTAGGAGTGGCACCGCAGTGTCAATCAAGACAGGATGGCCCTTCCAAAAAATTGTCCCCAAACAGCACATGATGCAAAGAAACATGTGAAAGAAAAAAGAGGTGCAAGATGGAATTGTCCTTGGGCCCTCCCACCCACCCTTATGTTGTATAAACAGGACATGCACACTTTAACAAACCCATCATTTCAGCGACAGGGTCTGCCACACGACTGTGACTGAAATGACTGGTTGGTTTGGGCCCCCACCAAAAAAGAAGCAATCAATCTCTCCTTGCACCAACTGGCTCTACAGAGGCAAGATGTCCACCTCATCATCATCCTCCGATTCCTCACCCCTTTCACTTCGTACATCCCCCTCCTCACAGATTATTAATTCGTCCCCACTGGAATCCACCATCTCAGGTCCCCGTGTACTTTCTGGAGGCAATTGCTGCTGGTGAATGTCTCCACGGAGGAATTGATTATAATTCATTTTAATGAACATCATCTTCTCCACATTTTCTGGAAGTAACCTCGTACGCCGATTGCTGACAAGGTGAGCGGCTGCACTAAACACTCTTTCGGAGTACACACTGGAGGGAGGGCAACTTAGGTAGAATAAAGCCAGTTTCTGCAAGGGCCTCCAAATTGCCTCTTTTTCCTGCCAGTATACGTACGGACTGTCTGACGTGCCTACTTGGGTGCGGTCACTCATATAATCCTCCACCATTCTTTCAATGGTGAGAGAATCATATGCAGTGACAGTAGACGACATTTCAGTAATCGTTGCCAGGTCCTTCAGTCCGGACCAGATGTCAGCACTCGCTCCAGACTGCCCTGCATCACCGCCAGCGGGTGGGCTCGGAATTCTTAGCCTTTTCCTCGCACCCCCAGTTGCGGGAGAATGTGAAGGAGGAGATGGTGACGGGTCACGTTCCGCTTGACTTGACAATTTTCACACCAGCAGGTCTTTGAACCTCTGCAGACTTGTGTCTGCCGGAAAGAGAGATACAACGTAGGTTTTAAATCTAGGATCGAGCACGGTGGCCAAAATGTAGTGCTCTGATTTCAACAGATTGACCACCCGTGAATTCTGGTTAAGCGAATTAAGGGCTCCATCCACAAGTCCCACATGCCTAGCGGAATCGCTCTGTTTTAGCTCCTCCTTCAATGTCTCCAGCTTCTTCTGCAAAAGCCTGATGAGGGGAATGACCTGACTCAGGCTGGCAGTGTCTGAACTGACTTCATGTGTGGCAAGTTCAAAGGGTTGCAGAACCTTGCACAACGTTGAAATCATTCTCCACTGCGCTTGAGTCAGGTGCATTCCACCTCCTTTGCCTATATCGTGGCCAGATGTATAGGCTTGAATGGCCTTTTGCTGCTCCTCCATCCTCTGAAGCATATAGAGGGTTGAATTCCACCTCGTTACCACCTCTTGCTTCAGATGATGGCAGGGCAGGTTCAGGAATGTTTGGTGGTGCTCCAGTCTTCGGTACGCGGTGCCTGAATGCCGAAAGTGGCCCGCAATTCTTCGGGCCACCGACAGCATCTCTTGCACGCCCCTGTCGTTTTTTAAATAATTCTGGTATGTGCAAAACATGGGACGTGATGGAATTTGCCCAGATGTAATGCACGCACAATATTGCTAGCGTTGTCCGATGTCACAAATCCCCAGGAGAGTCCAATTGGGGTAAGCCATTCTGCGATGATCTTCCTCAGTTGCCGTAAGAGGTTTTCAGCTGTGTGGCTATTCTGGAAAGCGGTGATACAAAGCGTAGCCTGCCTAGGAAAGAGTTGGCGTTTGCGAGATGCTGCTACTGGTGCCGCCGCTGCTGTTCTTGCTGCGGGAGGCAATACATCTAACCAGTGGGCTGTCACAGTCATATAGTCCTGAGTCTGCCCTGCTCCACTTGTCCACATGTCCGTGGTTAAGTGGACATTGGGTACAACTGCATTTTTTAGGACACTGGTGAGTCTTTCTCTGAGGTCTGTGTACATTTTCGGTATCGCCTGCCTAGAGAAATGGTACCTAGATGGTATTTGGTACCGGGGACACAGTACCTGAATCAAGTCTCTAGTTGGCTCTGAATTAACAATGGATACCGGAACCACGTTTCTCACCGCCCAGGCTGCCAAGGCCTCAGTTATCCGCTTTGCAGCAGGATGACTGCTGTGATATTTCATCTTCCTCGCAAAGGACTGTTGGACAGTCAATTGCTTACTGGAAGTAGTACAAGTGGTCTTCCGACTTCCCCTCTGGGATGACGATCGACTCCCAGCAGCAACAACAGCAGCGCCAGCAGCAGTAGGCGTTACACTCAAGGATGCATCAGAGGAATCCCAGGCAGGAGAGGACTCGTCAGACTTGCCAGTGACATGGCCTGCAGGACTATTGGCTTTCCTGGGTAAGGAGGAAATTGACACTGAGGGAGTTGGTGGTGTGGTTTGCAGGAGCTTGGTTACAAGAGGAAGGGATTTAGTGGTCAGTGGACTGCTTCCGCTGTCACCCAAAGTTTTTGAACTTGTCACTGACTTATGATGAATGCGCTGCAGGTGACGTATAAGGGAGGATGTTCCGAGGTGGTTAACGTCCTTACCCCTACTTATTACAGCTTGACAAAGGCAACATACGGCTTGACACCTGTTGTCCGCATTTGTGTTGAAATAATTCCACACCGAAGAGCTGATTTTTTTAGTATTTTGACCAGGCATGTCAATGGCCATATTCCTCCCACGGACAACAGGTGTCTCCCCGGGTGCCTGACTTAAACAAACCACCTCACCATCAGAATCCTCCTTGTCAATTTCCTCCTCAGCGCCAGCAACACCCATATCCTCATCCTGGGGTACTTCAACAGTGACATCTTCAATTTGACTATCAGGAACTGGACTGCGGGTGCTCCTTCCAGCACTTGCAGGGGGCGTGCAAATGGTGGAAGGCGCAAGCTCTTCCCGTCCAGTGTTGGGAAGGTCAGGCATCGCAACCGACACAATTGGACTCTCCTTGGGGATTTGTGATTTTGAAGAACGCACAGTTCTTTGCTGTGCTTTTGCTAGCTTAAGTCTTTTCTTTTTTTCTAGCGAGAGGATGAGTGCTTCCATCCTCATTTGAAGCTGAACCACTAGCCATGAACATAGGCCAGGGCCTCAGCTGTTCCTTGCCACTCCGTGTCGTAAATGGCATATTGGCAAGTTTACGCTTCTCCTCAGACGCTTTCAATTTTGATTTTTGGGTCATTTTACTGAACTTTTGTGTTTTGGATTTTACATGCTCTCTACTATGACATTGGGCATTGGGCATCGGCCTTGGCAGACGACGTTGATGGCATTTCATCATCTCGGCCATGACTAGTGGCAGCAGCTTCAGCACGAGGTGGAAGTGGATCTTGATCTTTCCCTTTAACCTCCACATTTTTGTTCTCCATTTTTTAATGTGTGGAATTATATGCCAGTATCAATAGCAATGGCCTACTACTATATTTACTGCGCACAACTAAAATGCACCACAGGTATAGAATGTAGATGGATAGTATACTTAATGGATGACGAGTGACGACACAGAGGTAGGTACACAGCAGTGGCCTACCGTACTGCTATATATAGTATACTGGTGGACACTGTCAGCAAACTGCTAAACTAGTCTAAAATGCACCACAGGTATAGAATGTAGATGGATAGTATACTTAATGGATGACGAGTGACGACACAGAGGTAGGTACACAGCAGTGGCTTACCGTACTGCTATATATAGTATACTGGTGGACACTGTCAGCAAACTGCTAAACTAGTCTAAAATGCACCACAGGTATAGAATGTAGATGGATAGTATACTCAATGGATGACGAGTGACGACACAGAGGTAGGTACACAGCAGTGGCCTACCGTACTGCTATATATAGTATACTGGTGGACACTGTCAGCAAACTGCTAAACTAGTCTAAAAAAAGGCACCACAGGTATACAATGTAGATGGATGGATAGTATACTTAATGGATGTCGAGTGACGACACAGAGGTAGGTACACAGCAGTGGCCTACCGTACTGCTGTATACAGTATACTGGACCTGGTGGACACTGTCAGCAAACTGCTAAACTAGTCTAAAAAAAAGGCACCACATGTATACAATGTAGATGGATGAATAGTATACTTAATGGATGACGAGTGACGACACAGAGGTAGGTACAGCAGTGGCCTACCGTACTGCTATATACAGTATACTGGACCTGGTGGACACTGTCAGCAAACTGCTAAACTAGTCTAAAAAAAAGGCACCACAGGTATACAATGTAGATGGATGGATAGTATACTTAATGGATGACGAGTGACGACACAGAGGTAGGTACAGCAGTGGCCTACCGTACTGCTATATACAGTATACTGGACCTGGTGGACACTGTCAGCAAACTGCTAAACTAGTCTAAAAAAAAGGCACCACAGGTATACAATGTAGATGGATGGATAGTATACTTAATGGATGACGAGTGATGACACAGAGGTAGGTACAGCAGTGGCCTACCATACTGCTATATACAGTATACTGGACCTGGTGGACACTGTCAGCAAACTGCTAAACTAGTCTAAAAAAAGGCACCACAGTTATACAATGTAGATGGATGGATAGTATACTTAATGGATGACGAGTGACGACACAGAGGTAGGTACAGCAGTGGCCTACCATACTGCTATATACAGTATACTGGACCTGGTGGACACTGTCAGCAAACTGCTAAACTAGTCTAAAAAAATGCACCACAGGTATACAATGTAGATGGATGGATAGTATACTTAATGGATGACGAGTGATGACACAGAGGTAGGTACAGCAGTGGCCTACCGTACTGCTATATACAGTATACTGGACCTGGTGGACACTGTCAGCAAACTGCTAAACTAGTCTAAAAAAAGGCACCACAGGTATACAATGTAGATGGATGGATAGTATACTTAATGGATGATGAGTGACGACACAGAGGTAGGTACAGCAGTGGCCTACCGGTCTGCTATATACAGTATACTGGACCTGGTGGACACTGTCAGCAAACTGCTAAACTAGTCTAAAAAAAAAGGCACCACAGGTATACAATGTAGATGGATGGATAGTATACTTAATGGATGACGAGTGACGACACAGAGGTAGGTACAGCAGTGGCCTACCGTACTGCTATATACAGTATACTGGACCTGGTGGACACTGTCAGCAAACTGCTAAACTAGTCTAAAAAAAGGCACCACAGGTATACAATGTAGATGGATGGATAGTATACTTAATGGATGACGAGTGACGACACAGAGGTAGGTACAGCAGTGGCCTACCGGTCTGCTATATACAGTATACTGGACCTGGTGGACACTGTCAGCAAACTGCTAAACTAGTCTAAAAAAAAGGCACCACAGGTATACAATGTAGATGGATGGATAGTATACTGAATGGATGACGAGTGACGACACAGAGGTAGGTACAGCAGTGGCCTACCGTACTGCTATATACAGTATTCTGGACCTGGTGGACACTGTCAGCAGACTGCTAAACTAGTCTAAAAAAAAGGCATCACAGGTATACAATGTAGATGGATGGATAGTATACTTAATGGATGACGAGTGACGACACAGAGGTAGGTACAGCAGTGGCCTACCGGTCTGCTATATACAGTATACTGGACCTGGTGGACACTGTCAGCAAACTGCTAAACTAGTCTAAAAAAAAAGGCACCACAGGTATACAATGTAGATGGATGGATAGTATACTTAATGGATGACGAGTGACGACACAGAGGTAGGTACAGTAGTGGCCTACCGTACTGCTATATACAGTATACTGGACCTGGTGGACACTGTCAGCAAACTGCTAAACTAGTCTAAAAAAAAGGCACCACAGGTATACAATGTAGATGGATGGATAGTATACTTAATGGATGACGAGTGACGACACAGAGGTAGGTACAGCAGTGGCCTACCGTACTGCTATATACAGTATACTGGACCGGGTGGCAGAGCCGGCCACAGGCATAGGCAAACTAGGCAATTGCCTATGGCATTTGATATGCCTAGGGGCATCAGCAGCTTCTGCTGATTAAAATGATATGCGGCATGCCTATATTCTGTGTGTAGCATTTCCGCCACAGTCTCACACATTATATAGGCATGCTGCATATAATTTTAATCAGCAGAAGCTGCTTGTGCATCCTAGCCACATAGCAATGCAAATAACATGAATTTCCATTAAAAAAAGGTGCCCGACGTTAGCATTGAGGCAAGATTTATGAGGACACATCTGTAGCCAAGCAGAGGTCACAGTGTTAGTGGCAGTGTGAGTACTGTGTGCATGTGAGTGGGTTGGTTGTGCAGTAGTGTTCAGAATATGTGTAAGGAGCATTATGTTTGTCTTGTAAAAATGCATTCATAATGTGCAAGGGGCACTATGTGTGTCATTATTTGTATAAGGGCATTAATAATGTGCGGCATATGTGTAAGGGACATTATGTGTAAAAGGGCATTAATAAAGGTTGTCATAATGTGTAAGCGCATTATGTTTATAAGGCCATTAATAATGTGTCTCATATGTGTAAGGGGCATTACTGTGTGGCATTATGTGTATAAGGTGCTCTACTATGTGGCGTTGCGTATAGAAAGGGCACTACTGTGTCTTCTAAAGTGAATAAAGAGCAATAGGGTGTGGTGTAATGTGAATAAGGAGCAATTCAGTGTGATGTAATGTGAATAAGGGGCTCTACTGAGAGGAGTAACATTTATAAGGTAAAGTGATACTACTGTGGGATGTAAAATTAATTATGGACACTATCGCATGATCAATAAATAAAGTTCCAGTACTGTGTGGAGTAATTGGGGTTACTATTGTGTGGCCATGCCCCTTGCCAGCAAAAACACACCCCTTTTTGGGCTGTGCGCCAAATGTGCGAACTGTTCCTATTTAAAATATAGGGGGATACACACACCAAAATAAGAACTGCTATGGGTGAGTGGTGATGGTGCTGGGAAAGAGGTGCAAGCTCAGAGGCGGAACCAGCGGTGGTGCTAGGGGGCACCAGCCAAAATCTTGCCTAGGGCATCATATTGGTTAGGGCCGGCTCTGCCTGGTGGACACTTTCAGCAAACTGCTAAACTAATCTAAAAAAAAGGCACCACAGGTATACAATGTAGATGGATTGATAGTATACTTAATGGATGACGAGTGACGACACAGAGGTAGGTACAGCAGTGGCCTACCGGTCTGCTATATACAGTATACTGGACCTGGTGGACACTGTCAGCAAACTGCTAAACTAGTCTAAAAAAAAGGCACCACAGGTATACAATGTAGATGGATGGATAGTATACTTAATGGATGACGAGTGACGACACAGAGGTAGGTACAGCAGTGGCCTACCGGTCTGCTATATACAGTATACTGGACCTGGTGGACACTGTCAGCAAACTGCTAAACTAGTCTAAAAAAAAGACACCACAGGTATACAATGTAGATGGATGGATAGTATACTTAATGGATGACGAGTGACGACACAGAGGTAGGTACAGCAGTGGCCTACCGTACTGCTATATACAGTATACTGGACCTGGTGGACACTGTCAGCAAACTGCTAAACTAGTCTAAAAAAAGGCACCACAGGTATACAATGTAGATGGATGGATAGTATACTTAATGGATGACGAGTGACGACACAGAGGTAGGTACAGCAGTGGCCTACCGGTCTGCTATATACAGTATACTGGACCTGGTGGACACTGTCAGCAAACTGCTAAACTAGTCTAAAAAAAAGGCACCACAGGTATACAATGTAGATGGATGGATAGTATACTGAATGGATGACGAGTGACGACACAGAGGTAGGTACAGCAGTGGCCTACCGGTCTGCTATATACAGTATACTGGACCTGGTGGACACTGTCAGCAAACTGCTAAACTAGTCTAAAAAAAAGGCACCACAGGTATACAATGTAGATGGATGGATAGTATACTTAATGGATGACGAGTGACGACACAGAGGTAGGTACAGCAGTGGCCTACCGTACTGCTATATATAGTATACTGGACCTGGTGGACACTGTCAGCAAACTGCTAAACTAAAATGCACCACAGGTATAGGAATGTAGATGGATAATATACTTAATGGATGACGACACAGAGGTAGGTACAGCAGGGCACTCTGCACTGTACTCCTCCTATATAATATTATAATTATACTGGTGGTCCCCAGTCCCCACAATAAAGCACTACACTGTGAGCACAGATATGGAGTGTTTTTCAGGCAGACAAACGTATACTGGTGGTCACTGTCAGCAAAACTCTGCACTGTACTCCTGCTATAGCTGCTCCCCAGTCCCCACAATTAAGCATTGTGAGCACTCAGCACAGATATAACATGCAGCACACTGAGCACAGATATGGTATGGAGCGTTTTTTTCAGGCAGAGAACGGATAAAAACTAAACTCTGCACTGTACTCCTCCTAACAGCTGCTCCCCAATCCTCCCCACAATTATAGTAATAAACAAGCAATCAAATCAACTGTCTTCTACTAAACGGAGATGACGCCAGCCACGTCCTCTCCCTATCATCTCCAATGCACGTGTGAAAATGGCGGCGACGCGCGGCTGCTTATAGAATCCGAATCTCGCGAGAATCCGACAGCGGGATGATGACGTTCGGGCGCGCTCGGGTTAACCGAGCCATACGGGAGAATCCGAGTATGGCTCGGACCCGTGTAAAAAAGGTAAAGCTCGGGAAACCGAACCCGCTCATCACTACTTAAAACTACTTAAATAAAAATTGTATAGTACACTGGTGTACAGTACAAACAATTTTTTTTAATCATAATTATATGTTTATGCTTTTTGTTTTTAGCGTTTATTATTTTAATTTTACACTGGGAAGGAGCCCCTGGATCGACGGACAGAGCACCCCTGGACTGATACAGCAGAGCTGAGAGAGCACCCCTGGACTGATACAGCAGAGCTGACAGAGCACCCCTGGACTGATACAGCAGAGCTGAAAAAGCATCCCTGGACTGATACAGCAGAGCTGAGAGAGCACCCCTGGACTGATACAGCAGAGCTGACAGAGCACCCCTGGACTGATACAGCAGAGCTGAAAGAGCACCCCTGGACTGATACAGCAGAGCTGAAAGAGCACCCCTGGACTGATACAGCAGAGCTGAAAGAGCACCCCGCGACTGATACAGCAGAGCTGAGAGAGCACCCCTGGACTGATACAGCAGAGCTGAAAGAGCACCCCTGGACTGATACAGCAGAGCTGAAAGAGCACCCCGCGACTGATACAGCAGAGCTGAGAGAGCACCCCTGGACTGATACAGCAGAGCTGAAAGAGCATCCCTGGACTGATACAGCAGAGCTCACAGAGCACCCCTGGACTGATACAGCAGAGCTCACAGAGCACCCCTGGACTGATACAGCAGAGCTCACAGAGCACCCCTGGACTGATACAGCAGAGCTGAGAGAGCACCCCTGGACTGATACAGCAGAGCTGAAAGAGCACCCCGCAACTGATACAGCAGAGCTGAAAGAGCACCCCGCGACTGATACAGAAGAGCTAAGAAAGCACCGCTGGACTGATACACCCCACGCCAAATATACACAGTACACTTTCCACAGCCAGAGTAAAGATGGCGCCGATCACGGGTACCTTTATAGAATCCGACAGCGGGAAGTTGACATTCGGCCTCTCTTTGGGATCCGAGTCTGGCTGGAAAACCTGAGCTCGACTCGGATCTCAATGTTCGGGTTGGTCCGGTTCTCATGCTGCGGGATCGCGCATCGACATTGTAATCTTATACACATGGAGCGATATGCACTATATTTCCGTGCGATATCGCACCGTGTGCATGCAGCTTAAGGCTCATTAGGGTTAAGGTTACCAAAAGGAAAAAAAGCGGCAGACTAGATGGGCCAAGTGGTTCTTATCAAATTCTGTTTCTATGTTTTAATATTCAGGAGACTCCAAAATTTGGAAGTAAACAAAACTCCCAGATCCGTCCACTACACCACTGATGTAGGATGAGTGGGGCTGTGATGACACAATGTGTATTCATGGTCCTGCCCCCACGACTGCTCAGTGGGATTTATGGCACCATGCCATATGCACCTCTTATGTCCTCCCCATCCCCAGATATCTAGGAAGCAAGTATGCGTCTTCTCATGATTTGTTCCACTGCTAATATGCACAATGGGAAATATTCCAACAAAAGTGCAAAATATGTTATAGAAAAATGGCAGTGCATATATAGTGTAAGAAGTATTCAAAAGTGCATGCATGCCAAACGGACCTGCTAAAATGAATGCAGATTGGTGCAAGATGATGGTGATGGACAGCTCCTTGCCAGTATAAGGGTTATGACTCTGGCAATGAGAAAAAATTCCTGTGCACCCAGACATTCTAGATATGCTGCTCATTAGGGCACCTTTTACGTGGCTAAATAATTTGCAGCACAGTTTTATGTATTTTTCTTATTGTGTTGTAAAGGTTTGTCTATAGAGTCAATATATACATCTCTCTCTCTCTCTCTCTCTCTCTCTCTCTCTCTCTCTCTCTCTCTATATATATATATATATATATATATAATGTACTGTATACATACATATGGAATTAATATACTGATGCTGATTCCCTTTTTTTATTCATATTGATTTTTAACTCTTGAGCATATATCCAAAAGCGTGAATGATGAATTCCACTATTGCATGCATTTCTATAAGTCCATCACTGCTTAGAGTGTGTGTACGCCGCACGGAATATTGTTATGGTGAGCATGAGCTGCTGATAAATGAGGTGGTCTTTTGCTACAATTGCAGAACCCGAGTTTGGCTTTGTAATGGCAGTAAAGATTCATAAATGCTTCATAAATCAGGCCCGCAGGCATAGTATCATTGCTGCAGTTGTGGTTTTGTCGTCTATCCACAAGGTGATCTGAAACATGACCTCCTCATTTCACAGGTGAAAAGTATCAAACTAGCTCCTATTAATCACAATGGTATTCATCTCAAAAAGATTAATACAGCTGGCATTCAGGTGATAGATTTGTTTTTTCCCCCTCTTTCAATTCATGGTGCAGTTTTGCATAGAAACTAATACTGTTGTTTCATATTCTCTTGCAGCCTCTGGATGGGGCTGAAACACTAGTACTTTATACTTTAATAACATTACGTACACCTGCACTGTTTCTGCTTAGGTTGTTTCTTGCTAATTATGGGCCTGATTCAGAGGTGTATGCAATGTTGGTTTTGTGGAGTGGTTTTTTTTTGCCACCTCGCATGCATGTAAATCATTTGCTGCAATGATCTTGCGACAGAGTTTGATAAGTAGAGTTATGGTAGACTTACCATGGTTAACTCTCTTTCTGTGAGGTACAACCACTCCTGTACTCAGGAGAGAACTCACAAACGTTAGTAGAACTTGCACCCTTAACGGATTCAAAGTTAGAGCCGTGGTGCAAAACTGGTAAGGAGGATGTCTCTGGAAGGAGACAGCGTACCCGTGAGAGACAACTTCCAGTACCCATTAGAGATGAGCGGGTTCGGTTTCTCTGAAACCGAACCCGCACGAACTTCATGTTTTTTTCACGGGTCCGAGCAGACTCGGATCCTCCCGCCTTGCTCGGTTAACCCGAGCGCGCCCGAACGTCATCATGACGCTGTCGGATTCTCGCGAGACTCGGATTCTATATAAGGAGCCGCGCGTCGCCGCCATTTTCACACGTGCATTGAGATTGATAGGGAGAGGACGTGGCTGGCGTCCTCTCCATTAGAAATTAGATTAGAAGAGAGAGAGAGATTGTGCAGAGTCAGACAGAGTTTACCACAGTGACCAGTGCAGTTGTTGTTAGTTAACTTTTATTTATTTTAATATATATCCGTTCTCTGCTATATCCGTTCTCTGCCTGAAAAAAAACGATACACAGCAGCAGCCAGTCACACAGTGTGACTCAGTCTGTGTGCACTCAGCTCAGCCCAGTGTGCTGCACATCAATGTATAAAAGGCAAAGCTTATAATAATTGTGGGGGAGACTGGGGAGCACTGCAGGTTGTTATAGCAGGAGCCCCCAGGAGTACATAATATTATATTAATTTAAAATTAAACAGTGCACACTTTTGCTGCAGGAGTGCCACTGCCAGTGTGACTAGTGGTGACCAGTGCCTGACCACCAGTATAGTAGTATATTCATTGTTGTATGTATTGTATACTATCTCTTTATCAACCAGTCTATATTAGCAGCAGACACAGTACAGTGCGGTAGTTCACGGCTGTGGCTACCTCTGTGTCGGCAGTCGGAACTCGGCAGGCAGTCCGTCCATCCATAATTGTATTACAATATATACCACCTAACCGTGGTATTTTTTTTTCTTTCTTTATACCGTCATAGTGTCATACTAGTTGTTACGAGTATACTACTATCTCTTTATCAACCAGTGTACAGTGCGGTAGTTCACGGCTGTGGCTACCTCTGTGTCGGCAGTCGGCAGGCAGTCCGTCCATCCATAATTGTATTATTATTATAATATATACCACCTAACCGTGGTTTTTTTTCCATTCTTTATACCGTCGTCATAGTGTCATACTAGTTGTTACGAGTATACTACTATCTCTTTATCAACCAGTGTACAGTGCGGTAGTTCACGGCTGTGGCTACCTCTGTGTCGGCAGTCGGCAGGCAGTCCGTCCATCCATAATTGTATTATTATTATAATATATACCACCTAACCGTGGTTTTTTTTCCATTCTTTATACCGTCGTCATAGTGTCATACTAGTTGTTACGAGTATACTACTATCTCTTTATCAACCAGTGTACAGTGCGGTAGTTCACGGCTGTGGCTACCTCTGTGTCGGCAGTCGGCAGGCAGTCCGTCCATCCATAATTGTATTATTATTATAATATATACCACCTAACCGTGGTTTTTTTTCCATTCTTTATACCGTCGTCATAGTGTCATACTAGTTGTTACGAGTATACTACTATCTCTTTATCAACCAGTGTACAGTGCGGTAGTTCACGGCTGTGGCTACCTCTGTGTCGGCAGTCGGCAGGCAGTCCGTCCATCCATAATTGTATTATTATTATAATATATACCACCTAACCGTGGTTTTTTTCCCATTCTTTATACCGTCGTCATAGTGTCATACTAGTTGTTACGAGTATACTACTATCTCTTTATCAACCAGTGTACAGTGCGGTAGTTCACGGCTGTGGCTACCTCTGTGTCGGCAGTCGGCAGGCAGTCCGTCCATCCATAATTGTATTATTATTATAATATATACCACCTAACCGTGGTTTTTTTTCCATTCTTTATACCGTCGTCATAGTGTCATACTAGTTGTTACGAGTATACTACTATCTCTTTATCAACCAGTGTACAGTGCGGTAGTTCACGGCTGTGGCTACCTCTGTGTCGGCAGTCGGCAGGCAGTCCGTCCATCCATAATTGTATTATTATTATAATATATACCACCTAACCGTGGTTTTTTTTTCATTCTTTATACCGTCGTCATAGTGTCATACTAGTTGTTACGAGTATACTACTATCTCTTTATCAACCAGTGTACAGTGCGGTAGTTCACGGCTGTGGCTACCTCTGTGTCGGCAGTCGGCAGGCAGTCCGTCCATCCATAATTGTATTATTATTATAATATATACCACCTAACCGTGGTTTTTTTTCCATTCTTTATACCGTCGTCATAGTGTCATACTAGTTGTTACGAGTATACTACTATCTCTTTATCAACCAGTGTACAGTGCGGTAGTTCACGGCTGTGGCTACCTCTGTGTCGGCAGTCGGCAGGCAGTCCGTCCATCCATAATTGTATTATTATTATAATATATACCACCTAACCGTGGTTTTTTTTCCATTCTTTATACCGTCGTCATAGTGTCATACTAGTTGTTACGAGTATACTACTATCTCTTTATCAACCAGTGTACAGTGCGGTAGTTCACGGCTGTGGCTACCTCTGTGTCGGCAGTCGGCAGGCAGTCCGTCCATCCATAATTGTATTATTATTATAATATATACCACCTAACCGTGGTTTTTTTTCCATTCTTTATACCGTCGTCATAGTGTCATACTAGTTGTTACGAGTATACTACTATCTCTTTATCAACCAGTGTACAGTGCGGTAGTTCACGGCTGTGGCTACCTCTGTGTCGGCAGTCGGCAGGCAGTCCGTCCATCCATAATTGTATTATTATTATAATATATACCACCTAACCGTGGTTTTTTTATACCACCTAACCGTGGCAGTCCGTCCATAATTGTATACTAGTAAACTATCCAATCCATCCATCTCCATTGTTTACCTGAGGTGCCTTTTAGTTCTGCCTATAAAATATGGAGAACAAAAAAGTTGAGGTTCCAAAATTAGGGAAAGATCAAGATCCACTTCCACCTCGTGCTGAAGCTGCTGCCACTAGTCATGGCCGAGACGATGAAATGCCAGCAACGTCGTCTGCCAAGGCCGATGCCCAATGTCATAGTACAGAGCATGTCAAATCCAAAACACCAGATATCAGAAAAAAAAGGACTCCAAAACCTAAAATAAAATTGTCGGAGGAGAAGCGTAAACTTGCCAATATGCCATTTACCACACGGAGTGGCAAGGAACGGCTGAGGCCCTGGCCTATGTTCATGGCTAGTGGTTCAGCTTCACATGAGGATGGAAGCACTCAGCCTCTCGCTAGAAAACTGAAAAGACTCAAGCTGGCAAAAGCACCGCAAAGAACTGTGCGTTCTTTGAAATCCCAAATCCACAAGGAGAGTCCAATTGTGTCGTTTGCGATGCCTGACCTTCCCAACACTGGACGTGAAGAGCATGCGCCTTCCTCTATTTGCATGCCCCCTGCAAGTGCTGGAAGGAGCACCCGCAGTCCAGTTCCTGATAGTCAGATTGAAGATGTCAGTGTTGAAGTACACCAGGATGAGGAGGATATGGGTGTTGCTGGCGCTGGGGAGGAAATTGACCAGGAGGATTCTGATGGTGAGGTGGTTTGTTTAAGTCAGGCACCCGGGGAGACACCTGTTGTCCGTGGGAGGAATATGGCCGTTGACATGCCAGGTGAAAATACCAAAAAAATCAGCTCTTCGGTGTGGAGGTATTTCACCAGAAATGCGGACAACAGGTGTCAAGCCGTGTGTTCCCTTTGTCAAGCTGTAATAAGTAGGGGTAAGGACGTTAACCACCTCGGAACATCCTCCCTTATACGTCACCTGCAGCGCATTCATAATAAGTCAGTGACAAGTTCAAAAACTTTGGGTGACAGCGGAAGCAGTCCACTGACCAGTAAATCCCTTCCTCTTGTAACCAAGCTCACGCAAACCACCCCACCAACTCCCTCAGTGTCAATTTCCTCCTTCCCCAGGAATGCCAATAGTCCTGCAGGCCATGTCACTGGCAAGTCTGACGAGTCCTTTCCTGCCTGGGATTCCTCCGATGCATCCTTGCGTGTAACGCCTACTGCTGCTGGCGCTGCTGTTGTTGCCGCTGGGAGTCGATGGTCATCCCAGAGGGGAAGTCGTAAGCCCACTTGTACTACTTCCAGTAAGCAATTGACTGTTCAACAGTCCTTTGCGAGGAAGATGAAATATCACAGCAGTCATCCTACTGCAAAGCGGATAACTGAGTCCTTGACAACTATGTTGGTGTTAGACGTGCGTCCGGTATCCGCCGTTAGTTCACAGGGAACTAGACAATTTATTGAGGCAGTGTGCCCCCGTTACCAAATACCATCTAGGTTCCACTTCTCTAGGCAGGCGATACCGAGAATGTACACGGACGTCAGAAAAAGACTCACCAGTGTCCTAAAAAATGCAGTTGTACCCAATGTCCACTTAACCACGGACATGTGGACAAGTGGAGCAGGGCAGGGTCAGGACTATATGACTGTGACAGCCCACTGGGTAGATGTATGGACTCCCGCCGCAAGAACAGCAGCGGCGGCACCAGTAGCAGCATCTCGCAAACGCCAACTCTTTCCTAGGCAGGCTACGCTTTGTATCACCGCTTTCCAGAATACGCACACAGCTGAAAACCTCTTACGGCAACTGAGGAAGATCATCGCGGAATGGCTTACCCCAATTGGACTCTCCTGTGGATTTGTGGCATCGGACAACGCCAGCAATATTGTGTGTGCATTAAATATGGGCAAATTCCAGCACGTCCCATGTTTTGCACATACCTTGAATTTGGTGGTGCAGAATTTTTTAAAAAACGACAGGGGCGTGCAAGAGATGCTGTCGGTGGCCAGAAAAATTGCGGGACACTTTCGGCGTACAGGCACCACGTACAGAAGACTGGAGCACCACCAAAAACTACTGAACCTGCCCTGCCATCATCTGAAGCAAGAAGTGGTAACGAGGTGGAATTCAACCCTCTATATGCTTCAGAGGTTGGAGGAGCAGCAAAAGGCCATTCAAGCCTATACAATTGAGCACGATATAGGAGATGGAATGCACCTGTCTCAAGTGCAGTGGAGAATGATTTCAACGTTGTGCAAGGTTCTGATGCCCTTTGAACTTGCCACACGTGAAGTCAGTTCAGACACTGCCAGCCTGAGTCAGGTCATTCCCCTCATCAGGCTTTTGCAGAAGAAGCTGGAGGCATTGAAGAAGGAGCTAACACGGAGCGATTCCGCTAGGCATGTGGGACTTGTGGATGCAGCCCTTAATTCGCTTAACAAGGATTCACGGGTGGTCAATCTGTTGAAATCAGAGCACTACATTTTGGCCACCGTGCTCGATCCTAGATTTAAAGCCTACCTTGGATCTCTCTTTCCGGCAGACACAGGTCTGCTGGGGTTGAAAGACCTGCTGGTGACAAAATTGTCAAGTCAAGCGGAACGCGACCTGTCAACATCTCCTCCTTCACATTCTCCCGCAACTGGGGGTGCGAGGAAAAGGCTCAGAATTCCGAGCCCACCCGCTGGCGGTGATGCAGGGCAGTCTGGAGCGACTGCTGATGCTGACATCTGGTCCGGACTGAAGGACCTGACAACGATTACGGACATGTCGTCTACTGTCACTGCATATGATTCTCTCAACATTGATAGAATGGTGGAGGATTATATGAGTGACCGCATCCAAGTAGGCACGTCACACAGTCCGTACTTATACTGGCAGGAAAAAGAGGCAATTTGGAGGCCCTTGCACAAACTGGCTTTATTCTACCTAAGTTGCCCTCCCACAAGTGTGTACTCCGAAAGAGTGTTTAGTGCCGCCGCTCACCTTGTCAGCAATCGGCGTACGAGGTTACATCCAGAAAATGTGGAGAAGATGATGTTCATTAAAATGAATTATAATCAATTCCTCCGCGGAGACATTGACCAGCAGCAATTGCCTCCACAAAGTACACAGGGAGCTGAGATGGTGGATTCCAGTGGGGACGAATTGATAATCTGTGAGGAGGGGGATGTACACGGTGATATATCGGAGGGTGAAGATGAGGTGGACATCTTGCCTCTGTAGAGCCAGTTTGTGCAAGGAGAGATTAATTGCTTCTTTTTTGGGGGGGGTCCAAACCAACCCGTCATATCAGTCACAGTCGTGTGGCAGACCCTGTCACTGAAATGATGGGTTGGTTAAAGTGTGCATGTCCTGTTTTGTTTATACAACATAAGGGTGGGTGGGAGGGCCCAAGGATAATTCCATCTTGCACCTCTTTTTTCTTTTCTTTTTCTTTGCATCATGTGCTGATTGGGGAGGGTTTTTTGGAAGGGACATCCTGCGTGACACTGCAGTGCCACTCCTAGATGGGCCCGGTGTTTGTGTCGGCCACTAGGGTCGCTAATCTTACTCACACAGCTACCTCATTGCGCCTCTTTTTTTCTTTGCGTCATGTGCTGTTTGGGGAGGGTTTTTTGGAAGGGACATCCTGCGTGACACTGCAGTGCCACTCCTAGATGTGCCCGGTGTTTGTGTCGGCCACTAGGGTCGCTAATCTTACTCACACAGTCAGCTACCTCATTGCGCCTCTTTTTTTCTTTGCGTCATGTGCTGTTTGGGGAGGGTTTTTTGGAAGGGCCATCCTGCGTGACACTGCAGTGCCACTCCTAGATGGGCCCGGTGTTTGTGTCGGCCACTAGGGTCGCTAATCTTACTCACACAGCTACCTCATTGCGCCTCTTTTTTTCTTTGCGTCATGTGCTGTTTGGGGAGGGTTTTTTGGAAGGGCCATCCTGCGTGACACTGCAGTGCCACTCCTAGATGGGCCCGGTGTTTGTGTCGGCCACTAGGGTCGCTAATCTTACTCACACAGCTACCTCATTGCGCCTCTTTTTTTCTTTGCGTCATGTGCTGTTTGGGGAGGGTTTTTTGGAAGGGACATCCTGCGTGACACTGCAGTGCCACTCCTAGATGGGCCCGGTGTTTGTGTCGGCCACTAGGGTCGCTTATCTTACTCACACAGCGACCTCGGTGCAAATTTTAGGACTAAAAATAATATTGTGAGGTGTGATGTGTTCAGAATAGGCTGAAAATGAGTGTAAATTATGTTTTTTGAGGTTAATAATACTTTGGGATCAAAATTACCCCCAAATTCTATGATTTAAGCTGTTTTTTAGGGTTTTTTGAAAAAAACACCCGAATCCAAAACACACCCGAATCCGACAAAAATAATTCGGTGAGGTTTTGCCAAAACGCGTTCGAACCCAAAACACGGCCGCGGAACCGAACCCAAAACCAAAACACAAAACCCGAAAAATTTCAGGCGCTCATCTCTAGTACCCATGCATCTAAAGTGATCTTAACCAGACCTGGACGAACTGTAGAAGTCAGCCTCCCACCCTGGGATCCCCCAGGAGGAGGCCCGCCCCGTTATGCAGCAGGCTTGTCATGTTTTAAAGCAGGCTGACGAGCTGCCCAGGATTGTTTTGCCTTGGGCTTGGTAGCTTTGGGAGTACGAGATTGTCTCGGGTATGCCTGACCTTTCGCTTTCACTTGAGGCCGAAAGGAACGAAAAGTGGTACCTTTTGCCTTCTGTGCAGAAGGATTAGTAGTGGGAAGAAAAAACATCTTAGCGGATGCTAATTCAGACACCATTTTATTTTGGGTCCTCCCCAAACAAAATGTCCCCAGTGAAGGGGAGTACCTCCAAGGTCTTTTTGAGGTCTAGGTCGACCTTCCATGACCTCAACCACAGTATGCAGCTAGCCAGGACAGACGTGGTCGACACCTTGGCTGCCAATACTCCCGCCTCCCAGGACGCCTCCTGAATGTAATAGGCGGTGGTGGTATTGTGAGACTGGAATTGTCTGGCATTGTCAGATATATCCTCGGGCAGTGCTTCCTCTAATGCCTGACCAACGCCTCAATACCTTTTGTAGCCCAGGAGGCAACTATAGTGGGTCTATGAATAGCCCCTGTAAGGGAGTATATATACTTCAGGCATCCCTTCACATGCTTATCTGTCAATTCTTTCAGTGAGGTGACAGTGGTGAGAGGCGGAGTGGACGACACCACGAGGCGAGTGAAGTGAGAATCAACCGGTGGTGGAGTCTCCCATTTGTTACGCAACTCTGCAGGGAGAGGATAGTGAGCCACGGGCCGTTTATGCAGAGGGAATTTCTTCTCTGGACAAGATCAGGTTCCCAGCTGATGTCCACTAGATGGTCAGAGTAGGGTAATACAGTTTTAACCACCTTCTGCTGTTTTAACTTATCAGTTTTCTTTGCCACAGTAGTGGAAACCTCATCATCAGAGATTTGTAGGATATGCTTAAAAGCAACCACTAAGGCAGGGACATCAATCTTCAAGGGGGAATCCTCATCAGTAACACAGGATTCAGTGTCTGACAGGACTGTATGCTCCCCCCCCTCTTCTGATGAAAACATCAAAGAGGTTTTTGGCTTGTGAGGAGGAAGCCGCTCCCATAAAGGACCCAGGGACACGGGAGTGACCTGGGGCAGATTTTTTTCTCACTAATGACTGGTTTATTTGCTGCAGCTGGTTAGACATATTTTCCGCCCATTAACCACAGGGACAAATTGTGACTGTAGTGGCACAGGTGGTCCCATAGTGGGCGCTAGGCGTTCCACCAGAGTACCAAGTAGGTTGGTGAATGCAGCTCAGGATTGCTCCTGTGTAGATGCAGGAGCTGCGGACTGACTGAGAGGTGCATGACAAGTAGTACACAGACCATCATACAACACTTCCTCCACTGGTAAGTCCGTGGAGCATGCTCTGCATGATGCAGGAGCTTCCACTGATTTACTACTCTTTCTGTTAGACATCATGAGAGAAATTCAACAACAGGGCTATTTGATACGATAAAGCCAGACAAAATACCTGTAAATAGAAACCGGTATTATGTGACTGTAAAACAGTAGAATATACGTATGTGATAAATACTGTGTAATGCTATATTATTTGACCAAAACGCACCTAGCCTAGGGTACAGAATACAGTGACAGTTACATCCGGGAAATACTGAGAGTGAAACCACACAGCAGATACAGGCACACAGTCACAGGCAATGCAGGAATTATTATCACAATAAAACTGCACTGGACTATTATATATATATATATATATATATATATATATATATATATATCTATCTCACAGTGCGGCCTGTGACTGGAGGATATATCACAATACTCGTATAATATATTCTTTAAGGGTACACTTTTTCTCAACTAATGCTGTCTGTAT
The DNA here is from genome assembly GCF_028390025.1 of Pseudophryne corroboree. Lineage (NCBI taxonomy): Eukaryota > Metazoa > Chordata > Amphibia > Anura > Myobatrachidae > Pseudophryne > Pseudophryne corroboree. The sequence goes on along the minus strand of NC_086449.1, from coordinate 658,515,369 downwards.
CAAGACATGTAGGATACTCAAGTGAATGTAAAGTCACAGTTCTGTATACAGGCGACTTTACATGGGAGACCTTGCCCTGCAATCCCAGAGACCAGCTGCTGTTGCTATGCTGTAAGATGGCGCCCACTGTCTCTGGGAGGGAGAGTGTGAGAAATCTGCAAGGAGATGGTGCCCTGAGCCGGGGGAGGGGCTACAGTTGCCGGCTCCCCTATGCTGGACTTCCACCCCAGGTACTGTGAGCCTTATTAAATGGAGCATTAGTACACTCGACCTGTACTCTATTGCCCTGGTGGCCTATTGGGGTCCCTGCCCAGTGAGAGTGTCCACGCCAGCGACACGACTTGTCTCCCTAGGTAGCAGATGGAACGCGATTTAATGGCAGGTCCCACCTGGGGACCCTCTTACCTCCTCTCCATAGCAGCCATGCGGTCCAGGAGAGCGGTCTGCGACTCTGTGCCTAAACCATGATTTCTTCGCCACAAGTGCACGGGAACCAGACCGTGGGAGTATGCAATGCCGTTTGGGAGGTGATGGAGCTGCAACGCTGAATGTCTCTGATATATAGCGCTGACAGCCCAGCCAGAGCTGAAGAAATCTTCTTTCAGAAAAGCTTTTCAGGGCTGCACTGGGCAGGCAGCCCTCCTGTTTGGTGACCTGCTGCTGCAGGCACACACTCGAAACTGAGATCTCAGTGCCTGGAGGCGGGGATATAGAGGAGACCCCAATGCATCCTGGGACAGCTAAAGCTTTAGTCTTCTGGAGTCTCTGGATCAAGATCCACTCTACACCGCGATGTTTTCCCTGTGGAAACCAATGTAACCTGCTGCAGAAATTAGTATGTTTTCACAAAGTGATTGACAGTAGGGTACCATTTGTGGGAGGTAACAAGAAAGTTGCGACTGAAATGCAGATGTTTCATGGTGTGTCATAGCCTGCGACTGCAATTCTGAACGCAGTTACAATGACTCCGGCGTCTTACAGCCAGTGGCAATGCTACGTGACCCTAGGGTTACTGAGAAGGTTGATGTTTGTCTGATGTGAATCCGATTGTTGCGTCTTTGTATGCAAGTGACAGATAAAAGATGCCAACAGTTGGTGTCTTAATATAAATCCCGGCATCTGCGGATTTTGCTTATTTTTGTAAAGCTGCTGCACAAATTTGCATCTACGGTGGCATTAGCATCCATCTTTGTTTCAGGCCCTATGTCCTGGTAAGCAGAAGTGATTATAAAGATTCCGTATAATATCTAGTATTTATTTGTAACACTAAGGGGTCTATTTACTAAACCTTGGATGGAGAGAAAGTGTACAGAGATAGTACCAACCAAGTAACAGCCAATCAACTCCTAACTGCCATGTTACAAGCTGTGGGGTAGATGTATTAACCTGGAGAAGGCATAAGGAAGTGAAAAACCAGTGATAAAGCATGGTTAAGTGCAAGGTGATAATGCACCAGCCAATCAGCTCCTAACTGTTAATTTACATATGTTTATCACTGGTTTATCACTTCCTTATGCCTTCTCCAGGTTAATACATCTGCCCCTGTGTTTGAAAAATGACAGGAGCTGGTTGATTGGTAATTTATCTCCGTCCAAGGCTTAGCAAATAGACCCCTAAATTCCCAATATTCCTCTATCTGGGTTATCAGATAAAGGGGCCACAATAAGTATTAGACCGTATTGTCATAGACTTTTTCATAATTTTCTTAATTTATGATTGTTTTGAACAGATTAATGAATAAGAAAGGTGTTTCACCACAGGTGATGGCAATCGTAAATGAAGAGGGAAGTCCAGGAGCAGAGCATTCTGTCCCTCCTGGGGAATTCAGTGGTAGGGGCCCATGTTTAAGGGGTATGGTCATTCACAAGTGGGGGTGTTGTCTGCTAGCATAGTCGCTTGGCTAAAGTCTATAGAAGTACACCAAGCACCCATGTTTATCAATGATCCTATGTTGAGATTTGGCGATGGATTTTACCATAGGTGTGCCGTGGAGTTCTCATACATAAAAGATCATCACAGGAGTTACCTTACAATCAGACAGGATGAGTCTTGTAAAGGTATAACTTCTTTATATAACACTGAGAAAGAGGATCAATGTAAATGTGACAAACATCAGTTTTTCAATAACAGCTTCTCAAACACAACATGTGCTCAGCTCTCTATCTCTCTCTGGAAGACACATGGGGAAAAGGAACAAACAAGTACTTGAAGTCTAGCAGACTAATAATACACATGCATTTATACATATCTCCGTCTGCTATCCCTCCAAGGTAAGTACATTGATATGACTAAACCTTCCGTCTGTTGCATAATACAACGGGTGTGGTTCATCAAATCGACAGTATCTAGGTCGACAATGTTTAGGTCGACCACTATAGGTCGACAGTCACTAGGTCGACATGGATGGAAGGTCGACAGGGTTTCTAGGTCGACATGTGCTAGGTCGACAGGTCTAAAGGTCGACATGAGGATTATTATTTTTTTGGTGTCGTTTTCTTCGTAGAGTGACCGGGATCCCAAATTAGTGCACCGCGTTCGCTCGCCATGCTTCGGGCATGGTGCCTTCGCTCCGCTACCGCTTCGCTCGGCACAGATTACCGTTCCAATCGTAGTCCACGTGGATCGTTAAGTATGAAAAAATTCAAAAAAATATTTTTTTTAAAAAAACCTCATGTCGACCTTTAGACCTGTCGACCTAGCACATGTCGACCTAGAAACCCTGTCGACCTTCCATCCATGTCGACCTAGTGACTGTCGACCTATAGTGGTCGACCTAAACATTGTCGACCTAGATACTGTCGATCTTCATACCGGATCCCAATACAACACCCCTTCTCAACAGACTATGTTTCTTCAATTAAATCCATCTTTGCTGAAAGTCTCCAATGTCTCTCTCTGACAAAAGGCTTAGTCAGGATATCAGTGGTCATATCCTCTGTTGGACAATAGTTCAACTCTATAAGACCTTGTTCTTGTAGATTTCTTAGAAAATGAGGCTTGACATCAATATGCTTAGTTCTTGGATTTGCTCTCTCTGATTGCGCTAATGCAAGGCATCCTTGATTATCCTCATATATCTTGGTTCTTCTTGATGCATTCCTAGGTCTGATAGTAGTTGCATTAACCATATCACTTCTTGACTAGCGTGAGCTGCCACGATATATTCAGCCTCTGTAGATGACAGTGCTATGGAAGACTGTTTCCTGCTTGTCCAGCTGATTATTCCTTTCCCGATTGAGAATAAATATCCACTTGTGGATTTTCTGTCATTTGTGTCTCCAGCCCAGTCAGAGTCAACTTGTGACTTGTGCTTGCTGAGGGTTTAAGCTTCTTGTTAATCATTCCCTTTAAATAAGGAATTACTCCCTTAACTGTGTTCCAGTCCATCTGTGTTGGTTTGGAAACCTTTTCTGCTTAGGATCCCAACTGTTGTGGAAATATCTGGTCTTGTGACAGTTGCAACGTATAACAATTTACCTATAGCTTTTCTGTATAGATGATTATCTTGAAACAGTTCACTCTGATCGTTTGATTCCTTTACATAACTTGTCTCCATAGGAGTGCTTGATATCTTTGCTTCTTGCATACCAAACTCTTCAATGGTTTCCTGAATCTTGCATTTCTGAATGTTCCATCATCTTCTCTTGAGATTTGCATTCCCAAATAATATGTTATGTGACCTAGGTCTTTTGTTTCATATTGACTGTTTAGTTCTTGTAGTAGTTAAATTTCATCCCATTCTTGTTCGAAACAAACTAGTAAATCGTCCACGTAAATTAATACATAGATCCATCTTCTATCAACTTTGTATAAAAACAGGGGTCTGCTTTCCTTCTGATGAACCCCTTCTCCATCAAGACTCCCTCCTAAGGCTACCATCACTAAGCGTAACATTGAGGCTATTGACACCTCATCCCTATCCTCCCTGTTTGACTCACTTCTCTCTCCTCTTCTCTCTCTCACATGCCCTGAACAAGCCACATCCCTATACAATGCATCTCTTACTTCTGCCCTTGACTCTGTTGCTCTGCCAACCACTATTCACCCTCGCAGATCAACACCTCAACTCTTGCACACCAAGTGCACCAGATATCTTCAAAAATGCTCACATACTGCCGAGCGACAGTGGAGGAAATCACGCTCTTGAGCAGACTTCCTTTTGCTCCCTAAGCAATCATACTTCAAAATCTTCATCTCTACCCAGTCTTCCAACCCCTGGCGCCTCATTGCCACTGTTAATTTCCTCCTCTGTCCACCACCCCTCCTCTCCCTTCTTCATTGTCTGCGCTTGACGTTGCCACTTTTTTCACATCCAAGATTGACTCCATACGTCAGGACATCAAATCCCACCAGACCAGCAATCAGCCACCACCCATTCCTTGCCACCCCTCCCCTTCCCTCTTACCAACTCTGACATCTTTCTCCCATGTATCTGGCGAGGAAGTCATGGCCCTCATCTGTTCCTCCCCCCCACCACCTCCCCACTTCAGCCTATCCCCTTCCACCTCCTCCGCTACCTCTCTCCTGCCTGTTCTCATCTTGTTGTCACAATCCTGACTGTAGGTTTCATATTTGGTGACTTACCCCTGCCATCTGTCCCGGATCCTGTGTCTTTTTACTCACTGAGTTAAACAGCTTGTCAGCACTATGAGTTTTCCTGAGTTCTCTGCCTGAAAGGTAATGGTTAATTAGCTCCACCTGTGGTGAGCTCCTGTGTGAGGCTGAATTCAGTAATCTGAAGTTTAGGCCTAAAGGCCAGCATCCTATGTTTTACAGAAGTTCAGGCTTCAGTGTTCTCTCGGCCTGCTAGGCCTCATTCTACATCACAGCCTAGTCTAGAGTAGTCACATGACAGTGACTGTTTACCTGACCCAGAGTTGTCCAATCCTCTGCCAGCCTGAGACTCTCTGCATCACCTAATCCTGCTCTCCAATCACCAAGGACCAGGAAGTATAAGTTGGGAGGCTGAGTTAGAAACTGGGCCAGTTCCTCGTGTCACACACAGCCTTGTGTGAGTCTTAAAGCTGAGCTCCCTAAAGGTAACCTTTGTACCTAAGTTCCTGTGGAAACTCTGTTCCCTTGTTACCGTTTGGTTTACTTTTGTGTTGCCACTGATTTCACTATTTCCATGAGTCTCAATGTAAAGGCACAGCTGCAGTGGTTCGTCTTAAAGGCACAGTACTGAATTCCGTATTCTCCACTGAAAACCACAGCTGCCGTGTTTCAGTTTTACTGCTGTTGTAGTTTTGATCTCCAGAGCTCCCGTATCCCTGTGGCCTCCATGCCCAAGCATCTCCGTGCCTCCAAGCACCTCCGTGCCTCAGCACCTCCGTGCCTCCAAGAACCTCAGTGCCTCAGCACCTCCGTGCCTCAGCATCTCCGTGCCTCAGCACCTCCGTGCCTCCAAGCACCTCCGTGCCTCAGCACCTCCGTGCCTTCAAGTATCTCCGTGCTTCCAAGCACCTCCGTGCCTTTAAGTATCTCCGTGCTTCCAAGCACCTCCGTGCCTTCAAGTATCTGGGTGCTTCCAAGCACCTCCGTGCCTTCAAGTATCTCCGTGCTTCGAAGCACCTCAGTGCCTCCAAGCACCTCAGTGCCTCCAAGCACCTCAGTACCTCCAGGCACTTCTGCACCTCGGTGCCTCCAAGCACCTCGGTGCCTCCAAGCACCTCAGTGCCTCCAAGCACCTCAGTGCCTCCTAGCACCTCAGTACCTCCAAAAACCCAGTGCTCACAAGCGTAGTTGGTGTCTCCAGCATCTGGTACTCCTTAGTTCTTTCCTCAGCACCTTTTCAAGTTCTGTCTTTCAGGAGACCTCCAGCATCCATACCTGCTTCCTGTCTGCCGACCAAATCCTGCATGAGGAGAACCTAGATTCGGTCATCTCCGCTGCGGTCCCTCTTCCTGGTCACCGGAAGAAACCCCGAGCCCACAACACCCCCAAACCAGGTCAGTGAAAGTATTCACATAGTCCTCCAATCGCCCGCACAGACTTCGCTAACACCGGGTTCACAAAACCTCAGTCATGACAGTAGGAACTGGCCACATGGACCCGGCCGAAAGTGTTTGTCTGACGCAGGACCTCCTAAGCAATATTGCAGGACGCTTGGAAGGTCTGGAGTCGACTCAGCATCAATTAGCACAGTGTCTGCAGCGGAATTCTTTCTCCAGAGATTCTCTGACCTTCTGCACTAAGACTCCTGACCAACTGCAGATTTTCTACCAGATGTTATTACAGTTACAAGAACTTTTGTCTAGTATTCTTTCTGTGATGCCTGATCTCTTCAGGAATACTACCAACGTTGTTGATCCTGTTTTGTCCCATCCAGTTAATAGAGTCTCTTCCTCTGTGCAAGGAAAAGTTGTTCATCAGAGCTATCCACGGCCCAAACTCTCTGAAGCTGAACGTCAGAGGCGTAGGGAGCTACACCTCTGTCTTTACTGTGGAAATTCCGGTCATTTTGTTAAAGATTGCATTCTTCGTAAGCCAGGGAATGGTGACAAATCTCAGTATCACAGTGCTCATGTCTATAAGTCATCCACAGCAGCCGATCCTGCTACTGCTGACAGGGATATCAAGATGGCTACTCTGAAAGAGACTCAAATTTATGACTGGGGTACGGTGATTAAAAGACCTTATCCCAAGTTGGGTGTCCAGAGAAGAATGTTCAAGCAATTTAGAGTCATAGAGGAGTCCGTGTCTACAGCCCAAGGAGGGGCGTCCGTGTCTACAGCCCAAGGAGGGGCGTCCGTCTCTTCAGCCCAAGGAGGGGCATCCGTGTCTTTAGCCCAAGGAGGGGCGTCCGTGTCTTTAGCCCAAGGAGGGGCGTCCGTGTCTTCAGCCCAAGGAGGGGCGTCCGTGTCTTTAGCCAAAGGAAGGGCGTCCGTGTCTTCAGCCCAAGGAGGGGCGTCCGTGTCTTTAGCCCAAAGAGGGGCGTCCGTGTCTTTAGCCCAAGGAGGGGCATCCGTGTCTTCAGCCCAAGGAGGGGCGTCCGTGTCTTTAGCCCAAGGAGGGGCGTCCGTGTCTTCAGCCCAAGGAGGGGCATCCGTGTCTTCAGCCCCAGTGAGGGGTTCAGAGCATCCAGCCCCAGTGAGGGGTTCAGAGGGTCCAGCCCCAGGGAGTCTTCAGAGCGCTGCCCAGCCAGAGAGTCTTCAGAGCGCTGCCCAGCCAGAGAGACTACAGAGCGCTGCCCAGCCAGAGAGACTACAGAGCACTGCCCAGCCAGAGAGACTACAGAGCACTGCCCAGCCAGAGAGACTACAGAGCGCTGCCCAGCCAGAGAGTCTACAGAGCGCTGCCCAGCCAGAGAGTCTACAGAGTGCTGCCCAGCCAGAGAGTCTACAGAGTGCTGCCCAGCCAGAGAGTCTACAGAGTGCTGCCCAGCCAGAGAGTCTACAGAGTGCTGCCCAGCCAGAGAGTCTACAGAGTGCTGCCCAGCCAGAGAGTCTACAGAGTGCTGCCCAGCCCCGTGAAGTGGGGGCTCTTGCCTCAGCCCAGCCCCATGAAGTGGGGGCTCTTGCCTCAGCCCAGCCCCGTGAAGTGGGGGATCTTGCCTCAGCCCAGCCCCATGAAGTGGGGGCTCTTGCCTCAGCCCAGCCCCGTGAAGTGGGGGCTCTTGCCTCAGCCCAGCCCCGTGAAGTGGGGGCTCTTGCCTCAGCCCAGCCCCGTGAAGTGGGGGCTCTTGCCTCAGCCCAGCCCCGTGAAGTGGGGGCTCTTGCCTCAGCCCAGCCCCGTGAAGAGGGGGCTCTTGCCTCAGCCCAGCCCCGTGAAGAGGGGGCTCTCGCCTCAGCCCAGCCCCATGAAGAGGGGGCTCCTGCCTCAGCCCAGCCCCGTGAAGAGGGGGCTCCTGCCGGTCCAGCAATGTTCCAGGCTCCACCTGGTCAGTCCGTCCCGGTTCCAGATGGTCCAGCAATACTCCAGGCGGAGCCTGGTCAGTCCGTCCCGGTTCCATCCGGTCCAGCGATACTCCAGGACCAGCCTGGTCAGTCTCCGTTGGCTTCAGCCAATTCAAGTATCCTCGGATCCAATCCAGTCCTACTCGTCCAGCCAAAGATTTCTCCAGTTTCAGCCTCTAAGCTTTCGTCTGATGGTTTACCACCTATTTACTTTGATGGAGATTTATTGCAATATGCCGCTCTGGTTGAACAATTTCTCTCTCTGATGGAGTCTGATCCTTCAGGTGCAGTCACTCCTTCCAATGTTATTCGATATCTGTTCCTGGCATTCAGAGGAAGAGCTATGGAGTGGGCCAACATGCTTTTTGAGAGTAATGATCCTGTGTTCCATGATTTACAGACGTTTAGTAATGCGGTCTTTAAAGAATTTACTCCAAAGCCCTCGGAATCTGACTCAGTTAAAAGATCATGCTCCAAAAAGAATCTCAGTTCGTCTTCATTCAAACTACCACAGTCTGATACAAAAGTAAGTTTGTGCAGTTCTGCCAAAGATAATCCAAGTATCTCCTTCCGTAAGAATCCGCCCATTAAGGTTGGTCATGTAGGAGTCTCTCCTAGCCCAATACTAAGTTCTCCGCCAAAAAATTCAAAGCTACAGTGCACTTCTTGGTCATTTTCAAACTGTGTATCTAAAGGAGATTCGTATTTTCCGTTAGACTTGGACTCAGTCTCTGAATTTGATCCAGTTCATGATGCTACTCCTTTCAGGGGAGGTCCCATGTTTTCTAAGGAAGTTTTTTCTTTACAGGAGATTCCGCTCTCCCTGGTCAAAACCAAATGTTCCGGTAAGAAGAAGAGGCATCAACGAAGGTCCTAAGTTCTTTTATATGAATTTCTCAAGTTCCTCTAAGATTCAAGATGGGTGTCCGGAGTCCACCCTTGAAGAGGGGGATACTGTCACAATCCTGACTGTAGGTTTCATATTTTGCGACTTACCCCTGCCATCTGTCCCGGATCCTGTGTCTTTTTACTCACTGAGTTAAACAGCTTGTCAGCACTATGAGTTTTCCTGAGTTCTCTGCCTGAAAGGTAATAGTTAATTAGATCCACCTGTGGTGAGCTCCTGTGTGAGGCTGAATTCAGTAATCTGAAGTTTAGGCCTAAAAGCCAGCATCCTATGTTTTGCAGAAGTTCAGGCTTCAGTGTTCTCTCGGCCTGCTAGGCCTCATTCTACATCACAGCCTAGTCTAGAGTAGTCACATGACAGTGACTGTTTACCTGACCCAGAGTTGTCCAATCCTCTGCCAGCCTGAGACTCTCTGCATCACCTAATCCTGCTCTCCAATCACCAAGGACCAGGAAGTATAAGTTGGGAGGCTGAGTTAGAAATTGGGCCAGTTCCTCGTGTCACACACAGCCTTGTGTGAGTCTTAAAGCTGAGCTCCCTAAAGGTAACCTTTGTACCTAAGTTCCTGTGGAAACTCTGTTCCCTTGTTACCGTTTGGTTTACTTTTGTGTTGCCACTGATTTCACTATTTCCATGAGTCTCAATGTAAAGGCACAGCTGCAGTGGTTCGTCTTAAAGGCACAGTACTGAATTCCGTATTCTCCACTGAAAACCACAGCTGCCGTTTTTCAGTTTTACTGCTGTTGTAGTTGTGATCTCCAGAGCTCCCGTATCCCTGTGGCCTCCGTGCCCAAGCACCTCCGTGCCTCAGCACCTTCGTACCTCCAAGAACCTCCATGCCTCAGCACCTCCGTGCCTCAGCATCTCCGTGCCTCAGCACCTCCATGCCTCCAAGCACCTCCGTGCCTCAGCACCTCCGTGCCTCAGCACCTCTGTGCCTCAGCACCTCCGTGCCTTCAAGTATCTCTGTGCTTCCAAGAACCTCCGTGCCTTCAAGTATCTCCGTGCTTCCAAGCACCTCCGTGCTTTCAAGTATCTCCGTGCTTCCAAGCACCTCCGTGCCTTCAAGTATCTCCGTGCTTCCAAGCACCTCAGTGCCTCTAAGCACCTCAGTGCCTCCAAGCACCTCAGTGCCTCCAGGCACTTCTGCACCTCGGTGCCTCCAAGCACCTCGGTGCCTCCAAGCACCTCGGTGCCTCCAGGCACTTCTGCACCTCAGTGCCTCCAAGCACCTCAGTGCCTCCTAGCACCTCAGTACCTCCAAAAACCCAGTGCTCAGAAGCGTAGTTGGTGTCTCCAGCATCTGGTACTCCTTAGTTCTTTCCTCAGCACCTTTTCAAGTTCTGTCTTTCAGGAGACCTCCAGCATCCATACCTGCTTCCTGTCTGCCGACCAAATCCTGCATGAGGAGAACCTAGATTCGGTCATCTCCGCTGCGGTCCCTCTTCCTGGTCACCGGAAGAAACCCCGAGCCCACAACACCCCCAAACCAGGTCAGTGAAAGTATTCACATAGTCCTCCAATCGCCCGCACAGACTTCGCTAACACCGGGTTCACAAAACCTCAGTCATGACAGTAGGAACTGGCCACATGGACCCGGCCGAAAGTGTTTGTCTGACGCAGGACCTCCTAAGCAATATTGCAGGACGCTTGGAAGGTCTGGAGTCGACTCAGCATCAATTAGCACAGTGTCTGCAGCGGAATTCTTTCTCCAGAGATTCTCTGACCTTCTGCACTAAGACTCCTGACCAACTGCAGATTTTCTACCAGATGTTATTACAGTTACAAGAACTTTTGTCTAGTATTCTTTCTGTGATGCCTGATCTCTTCAGGAATACTACCAACGTTGTTGATCCTGTTTTGTCCCATCCAGTTAATAGAGTCTCTTCCTCTGTGCAAGGAAAAGTTGTTCATCAGAGCTATCCACGGCCCAAACTCTCTGAAGCTGAACGTCAGAGGCGTAGGGAGCTACACCTCTGTCTTTACTGTGGAAATTCCGGTCATTTTGTTAAAGATTGCATTCTTCGTAAGCCAGGGAATGGTGACAAATCTCAGTATCACAGTGCTCATGTCTATAAGTCATCCACAGCAGCCGATCCTGCTACTGCTGACAGGGATATCAAGATGGCTACTCTGAAAGAGACTCAAATTTATGACTGGGGTACGGTGATTAAAAGACCTTATCCCAAGTTGGGTGTCCAGAGAAGAATGTTCAAGCCATTTAGAGTCATAGAGGAGTCCGTGTCTACAGCCCAAGGAGGGGCGTCCGTGTCTACAGCCCAAGGAGGGGCGTCCGTGTCTTCAGCCCAAGGAGGGGCGTCCGTGTCTTTAGCCCAAGGAGGGGCGTCCGTGTCTTTAGCCCAAGGAGGGGCGTCCGTGTCTTTAGCCCAAGGAGGGGCGTCTGTGTCTTCAGCCCAAGGAGGGGCGTCCGTGTCTTTAGCCCAAGGAGGGGCGTCCGTGTCTTCAGCCCAAGGAGGGGCGTCCGTGTCTTTAGCCCAAGGAGGGGCGTCCGTGTCTTCAGCCCAAGGAGGTGCATCCGTGTCTTTAGCCCAAGGAGGGGCGTCCGTCTCTTCAGCCCAAGGAAGGGCATCCGTGTCTTCAGCCCCAGTGAGGGGTTCAGAGCATCCAGCCCCAGTGAGGGGTTCAGAGGGTCCAGCCCCAGGGAGTCTTCAGAGCGCTGCCCAGCCAGAGAGTCTTCAGAGCGCTGCCCAGCCAGAGAGACTACAGAGCGCTGCCCAGCCAGAGAGACTACAGAGCGCTGCCCAGCCAGAGAGTCTACAGAGTGCTGCCCAGCCAGAGAGTCTACAGAGTGCTGCCCAGCCAGAGAGTCTACAGAGTGCTGCCCAGCCAGAGAGTCTACAGAGTGCTGCCCAGCCAGAGAGTCTACAGAGTGCTGCCCAGCCAGAGAGTCTACAGAGTGCTGCCCAGCCAGAGAGTCTACAGAGTGCTGCCCAGCCCCGTGAAGTGGGGGCTCTTGCCTCAGCCCAGCCCCGTGAAGTGGGGGCTCTTGCCTCAGCCCAGCCCCGTGAAGTGGGGGCTCTTGCCTCAGCCCAGCCCAGTGAAGTGGGGGCTCTTGCCTCAGCCCAGCCCACGTGAAGTGGGGGCTCTTACCTCAGCCAAGCCCCGTGAAGAGGGGGCTCTTGCCTCAGCCCAGCCCCGTGAAGAGGGGGCTCCTGCCTCAGCCCAGCCCCATGAAGAGGGGGCTCCTGCCGGTCCAGCAATGTTCCAGGCTCCACCTGGTCAGTCCGTCCCGGTTCCAGATGGTCCAGCAATACTCCAGGCTCCGCCTGGTCAGTCCGTCCCGGTTCCATCCGGTCCAGCGATACTCCAGGACCAGCCTGGTCAGTCTCCGTTGGCTTCAGCCAATTCAAGTATCCTCGGATCCAATCCAGTCCTACACGTCCAGCCAAAGATTTCTCCAGTTTCAGCCTCTAAGCTTTCGTCTGATGGTTTACCACCTATTTACTTTGATGGAGATTTATTGCAATATGCCGCTCTGGTTGAACAATTTCTCTCTCTGATGGATTCTAATCCTTCAGGTGCAGTAACTCCTTCCAATGTTACTCGATATCTGTTCCTGGCATTCAGAGGAAGAGCTATGGAGTGGGCCAACATGCTTTTTGAGAGTAATGATCCTGTGTTCCATGATATACAGACTTTTAGTAATGCGGTCTTTAAAGAATTTACTCCAAAGCCCTCGGAATCTGACTCAGTTAAAAGATCATGCTCCAAAAAGAATCTCAGTTCGTCTTCATTCAAACTACCACAGTCTGATACAAAAGTAAGTTTGTGCAGTCCTGCCAAAGATAATCCAAGTATCTCCTTCTGTAAGAATCCGACCATTAAGGTTGGTCATGTAAGAGTCTCTCCTAGCCCAATACTAAGTTCTCCGCCAAAAAATTCAAAGCTACAGTGCACTTCTTGATCATTTTCAAACTGTGTATCTAAAGGAGATTCGTATTTTCCGTTAGACTTGGACTCAGTCTCTAAATTTGATCCAGTTCATGATGCTACTTCTTTCAGGGGAGGTCCCATGTTTTCTAAGGAAGTTTTTTCCTTACAGGAGATTCCGCTCTCCCTGGTCAAAACCAAATGTTCCCGTAAGAAGAAGAGGCATCAACGAAGGTCCTAAGTTCTTCTATATGAATTTCTCAAGTTCCTCTAAGATTCAAGATGGGTGTCCGGAGTCCACCCTTGAAGAGGGGGATACTGTCACAATCCTGACTGTAGGTTTCATATTTGGTGACTTACCCCTGCCATCTGTCCCGGATCCTGTGTCTTTTTACTCACTGAGTTAAACAGCTTGTCAGCACTATGAGTTTTCCTGAGTTCTCTGCCTGAAAGGTAATAGTTAATTAGCTCCACCTGTGGTGAGCTCCTGTGTGAGGCTGAATTCAGTAATCTGAAGTTTAGGCCTAAAAGCCAGCATCCTATGTTTTGCAGAAGTTCAGGCTTCAGTGTTCTCTCGGCCTGCTAGGCCTCATTCTACATCACAGCCTAGTCTAGAGTAGTCACATGACAGTGACTGTTTACCTGACCCAGAGTTGTCCAATCCTCTGCCAGCCTGAGACTCTCTGCATCACCTAATCCTGCTCTCCAATCACCAAGGACCAGGAAGTATAAGTTGGGAGGCTGAGTTAGAAATTGGGCCAGTTCCTCGTGTCACACACAGCCTTGTGTGAGTCTTAAAGCTGAGCTCCCTAAAGGTAACCTTTGTACCTAAGTTCCTGTGGAAACTCTGTTCCCTTGTTACCGTTTGGTTTACTTTTGGGTTGCCACTGATTTCACTATTTCCATGAGTCTCAATGTAAAGGCACAGCTGCAGTGGTTCGTCTTAAAGGCACAGTACTGAATTCCGTATTCTCCACTGAAAACCACAGCTGCCGTGTTTCAGTTTTGCTGCTGTTGTAGTTGTGATCTCCAGAGCTCCCGTATCCCTGTGGCCTCCGTGCCCAAGCACCTCCGTGCCTCCAAGCACCTCCGTGCCTCAGCACCTCCGTGCCTCAGCACCTTTGTGCCTCCAAGAACCTCTGTGCCTCAGCACCTCCGTGCCTCAGCATCTCCGTGCCTCAGCACCTCCGTGCCTCAGCATCTCTGTGCCTCAGCACCTCTGTGCCTCAGCACCTCCGTGCCTCAGCACCTCCGTGCCTTCAAGTATCTCCGTGCTTCCAAGCACCTCCGTGCCTTCAAGTATCTCCGTGCTTCCAAGCACCTCCGTGCCTTCAAGTATCTCCGTGCTTCCAAGCACCTCCGTGCCTTCAAGTATCTCCGTGCTTCCAAGCACCTCAGTGCCTCCAAGCACCTCAGTGCCTCCAAGCACCTCAGTACCTCCAGGCACTTCTGCACCTCGGTGCCTCCAAGCACCTCAGTGCCTCCAGGCACTTCTGCACCTCAGTGCCTCCAAGCACCTCAGTGCCTCCTAGCACCTCAGTACCTCCAAAAACCCAGTGCTCACAAGCGTAGTTGGTGTCTCCAGCATCTGGTACTCCTTAGTTCTTTCCTCAGCACCTTTTCAAGTTCTGTCTTTCAGGAGACCTCCAGCATCCATACCTGCTTCCTGCCTGCCGACCAAATCCTGCATGAGGAGAACCTAGATTCGGTCATCTCCGGTGCGGTCCCTCTTCCTGGTCACCGGAAGAAACCCCGAGCCCACAACACCCCCAAACCAGGTCAGTGAAAGTATTCACATAGTCCTCCAGTCGTCCGCACAGACTTCGCTAACACCGGGTTCACAAAACCTCAGTCATGACAGTAGGAACTGGCCACATGGACCCGGCCGAAAGCGTTTGTCTGACGCAGGACCTTCTCAATCTCTTCCTCTCATCAGGCACTGTCCCCTCTGCCTTCAAGCATGCTCTTGTCTCCCCTATTCTTAAAAAACCTACACTTGATCCAAACACTCTCTCCAACTATCGACCCATCTCTCTCCTCCCTTTTGCCTACAAACTTCTTGAGCGTATTGTCTATAATCGCCTCACTGCCTTTCTTTCCTCTCACTCACTGCTTGACCCATTCCAGTCTGGTTTCCGCTCTCTCCACTCCACTGAAACTGCCCTCGCAAAAGTCTGCAATGACCTTCATGCAGCCAAATCTAAGGGCCACTACTCTCTGCTTCTTCTTCTTGACCTCTCTACTGCTTTTGACACTGTGGACCACCCTCTCCTTCTGCAAATCCTTCACTCTCTTGGTCTGCATGATACTGCCCTCTCCTGGCTGTCCTCCTACCTCTCTGATCGTTCCTTCTCTGTCTCCTCTCATGATGCTACCTCCCCCCCACTTCCACTAACTGTTGGTGTCCCCCAAGGCTCTGTTCTTGGTACTCTCCTTTTCTCTCTCTATACGTCCTCTTTAGGTGAACTCATTAGTTCTTTTAACTTCCAATATCACCTCTATGCTGATGACACTCAAATCTATCTCTCCTCCCCTGATCTCTCCTCCACTCTCCTCACTCGTACCTCCAACTGTCTTTCTGCTATCTCTTCCTGGATGTCCCAGCGCTTTCTTAAATTCAACATGTCTAAGACTGAGCTGATCATCTTCCCACCCTCCCGCACAACCTCACCTCCCACAATCTCATTATTCATTGATGGCATGACTATCTCCTCTAGCCCCCAAGTACGCAGTCTTGGCACAATCCTTGACTCCTCCCTCTCCTTCAAACCACACATTCAGCACCTCTCACAAACCTGTCATTTTCATCTCAAAAACATTTCCAGGATCAGACCTTTTCTCACCCAGGATGGCACTAAGATCATTATTCACTCACTGATTATTTCCAGACTGGACTACTGTAATCTCCTCCTAACTGGCCTCCCTGACAATTACCTCTCTCCACTCCAATCTATCCTCAATGCTGCTGCCCGGCTCATCTTCCTCACCAAACACACTATGTCTACCTCCCCTCTCCTACAGGCCCTTCACTGGCTTCCCTTCCCTTTCAGAATCCAATTCAAACTTCTCACACTCACTTACAAAGCACTCACCCACTCCTCTCCCATTTACATCTCTGACCTTATCTCCCTTTACTCTCCCACCCATCCTCTTCGCTCTGCTAAAGCATGCCGACTCTCCTGTCTTCTGATTACTTCCTCCCACTACTATCTTCAAGATTTTTCACGTGCTGCTCCCTTTCTCTAGAGTTCTTTACCTCTCTCCCTCAGACTCTCCACCTCTCTACAAAACTTCAAACGGGCTTTTAAGACCCACTTCTTTACCAAACCCAGCCAAATCTCATCCTAACCCTCTGTTCCATGCTCTCTATGTACCCCATCTGTGTCACCCCTGTCTGTCTACCCCTCCCCTTAGAATGTAAGCTCTCACGAGTAGGGCCTTCTTCCCTTCTGTGCTTATCCTTTTCTTACTTTAATAATCCTCAACTGCCCAGATCCCGCAGTTTTTTGGACACCTTGGAACTTATCTCTATGTCGTTTACTGGTGTAGTTATGCTTGGTTACCCTGTACTTGTCCTTTATTGTCTTTAACTGTAAATCACTGTTTTCCTGTTTTGATTATGTGCACATGTACTCTGTAATTGAGCACTGCGGAACCCTTGTGGCGCCATATAAATAAAGGATAATAATAATAATAATAATAATAATAATAATAATAATTTATCTTTGTATTCCATGCTCTTGCTGCTTGCTTTAGACCATATATGCTTTTGTTAAGCTTACATACATGATCTGGCTCTTCAGAATTCACAAAACCTGGTGCATGTTCCATGTATATGTCTTCCTTTAGTTCACCATGTAAGAAAGCTGTTTTCACATCAAAATGTTTCACCTGCATACCTTTTATGTCAGCTGTTAGGAGTAAGGTTCTAATGGCGGTGTGCTTCACAACTGGAGCAAACATTTCATCATAATCTTCTCCAAATTTCTGTGAATATCCAATAGCACCTAATCTTGCCTTGTATCTTTCTACTTTTCCATCAGTATCATACTTGACCCCACACTAACAAGCCCCATACTACTCCCCGAGGAAGTGTAGCTGCTGTGAGCAGGCACATATAATAATATATGTAATAATTGCAAAATGACAAATACACAGTGGGTGGAATTCAATTGTTTGAAAAGTCAGCTGGGTGTGTTTTTTCTTGTATATTAGATAGGAAAAAACAGACTCCCAACTGACTTTTCAAACATTTGAATCTCCCTCAGTGTGTCCGCAATAACGAGATTTATGGTAAGAACTTACCATTGTTAAATCTCCTTCTGCGAGGTACACTGGGCTCCACAGGGAATGACATTGGGGTGAAGAGT
This sequence comes from Pseudophryne corroboree, assembly GCF_028390025.1. Classification (NCBI taxonomy): domain Eukaryota; kingdom Metazoa; phylum Chordata; class Amphibia; order Anura; family Myobatrachidae; genus Pseudophryne; species Pseudophryne corroboree. Next base: position 658,498,306 of record NC_086449.1, on the reverse strand, counting down.
AGGATCTTGATCTGAGGCACCAACAGGCTCAAAGCTTTGACCTTCTTCCAAAGATGCATAGCGCCGCCTCCTCTATAACCCCACCTCCGTGCACAGGAGCTCAGTTTTTGTTAACCAGTCCAATGCAGTAGCAGGTAAAAGAGACGACAATCGTTAGTAGCCAGTTGTGCGGTGGGTACTTTTCGTGTTTTGTGCTTTGGTTTTGGTTCTAATTTCATTGTCGTGTTTTGGTTTTGGCTTGGTTTTGCCAAAACCACCCTTTCGTGTTTTGGTTTTGGTTTTTGGTTTTGGATCTGGATGATATTTTTTTTTAAAAACCATAAAAACAGCTAAAATCACAAAATTTGGGGGTAATTTTGCTCCTACGTAATTATTAACCTCAATAACAATCATTACCACTCATTTCTAGTCTATTCTGAACACCTCACACCTCACAATATTGTTTTTAGGCCTAAAAGTTGCACCGAGGTGGCTGTATGACTAAGCTAAGCGACACAAGTGTGCAGCACAAACACCTGGCCCATCTAGGAGTGGCACTGCAGTGGCAGACAGGATGGCAGATTTAAAAAATAGGCCCCAAACAGCACATGATGCAAAGAAGAAAAAGAGGTGCAATGAGGTAGCTGGATGACCAAGCTAAGCGATACAAGTATGTGGCACAAACAGCTGGCCCATCTAGGAATGGCATTGCAGTTACAGGCAGGATGTCACTTAAAAAAACTAGTTCCAAAACAGCACATGATGCAAAGTAGAAAAAGAGGTGCAAGATGGAATTGTCCTTGGGCCCTCCCACTCACCCTTATGTTGTATAAACAGGACATGCACACTTTAACAAACCAATCATTTCAGCAACAGGGTCTGCCACACGACTGTGGCTGAAATGACTGGTTTGTTTGGGCCCCCACCAAAAAAGAAGCAATCAATCTCTCCTTGCACAAACTGGCTCTACAGAGGCAAGATGTCCACCTCATCATCATCCTCCGATTCCTCACCCCTTTCACCGTGTACATCCTCCTCACTGAGTATTAATTCATCCCCACTTGCAGGGGGCGTGCAAATGGTGGAAGGAGCCACCTCTTCCTGTCTAGTGTTGGGAAGGTCAGGCATTGCAACCGCCGACACACTTGGACTCTCCTTGGGGATTTGTGATACCATCTCAGAGCGCACAGTTCTTTTCTGTGCTCTTTCCAGCTTAAATCTTTTAATTTTTCTAGCGGGAGGATGAGGGCTTCCATCGTCATATGAAGCTGAACCACTAGCCATGAACATAGGCCAGGGCCTCAGCTGCTCCTTGCCACTCTGTGCCGCAAATGGCATATTGGCAAGTTTACGTTTCTCCTCAGACGATTTAAATTTCTTTTTTTGGTTCTTTTTACTGAACTTTGGCTTTTTTGGATTTTACACGCCCTCTACTATCACATTGGGCATCGGCCTTGGCAGACAACGTTGATGGCATTTCATCATCTATGTCATGGCTAGTGGCAGCAGCTTCAGCACTAGGAGGAAGTGGTTCTTCTTGATCTTTCCCTATTCTATCTTCAAAATTTTTGTTCTCCATTATTTTTTGGGAGTTATGAGACAATATGCGGCACAGGAATGACTGGAATTACTGATGACACAGGACACTACCACTGGTCTGATGCAGCCCAACAGGTTGTTAATAATAATATAATTAAAATTTGTTATACTGCAGCAGTGGATATATATATAGCAGCAGCGTATATTGTCACTGGAATTACTGATGACACAAGACACACACTATCACATGGTCTGATGCAGCCCAACAGGTTGTTAATAATAATATAATTGTAATTTGTTATACTGCAGCAGTGGATATATATATAACAGCAGCGGATATCGTCACTGGAAATACTGATGACACAGGACACTGGATATATGGCAGCAGAGAACACCAACACTGTGAATGGCTGGACTGATGCAGCACAATACACTGAGTGACTACACTGGACTGGTCTGCACAACACAGCACCACTTCACAGCTACACTCGGAAGGCAAAGTTCAGGGGGGTTCGGTTCTCTGAGAACCGAACCCGCTCATCTTTAGTAGCCACATATACCACACACTCACGACAGGAGAGGGTGTCAGCGGCTAATGCCAAACCAACCCAAAGAAGCTAAGTGCGCCAGGGTGGGCGCCCTGTGGAGCCCAGTGTACCTCGAAGAAAGATATTTAACAATGGTAAGTTCTTATCATAAATCTAATTTTCTGCTGCGGTGTACACTGGGCTCCACAGGGAATGACATTGGGGATGTCCTAAAACTGTTCCTTATGGGAGGGGATGCACTGTAGCGAGCACAAGAACCCGGCGTCCAAAGGAAGCATCCTGGGAGGCGGAAGTATCAAAGGCATAAAACCTTATAAATGTGTTCACTGAGGACCACGTAGCTGCCTTGCACAATTGTTCAAGGGTCGCACCACGGCGGGTCGCCCAAGAAGGTCCAACCGACCGAGTAGAATGGGCTTTTATGGTAACAGGAGCTGGAAGGCCAGCCTGTACATAAGCATGTGCAATCACCATTCTAATCCATCTGGCTAGGGTCTGCTTGTGAGCAGGCCCGCCACGTATGTGAAAACCAAACAGAACAAAGAGAGAATCCGACTTCCTGATGGAGGCAGTACTCTTCACGTAGCTACGAAGAGCCTGTGCCACATCCAAAGACCGCTCTTTGGAAGACAATTCAGGAGAGGCAAAGGCCGGAACCACAATCTCCTGATTAAGGTGGAAAGAAAACAACACCTTAGGTAAATACCCAGGACGAGTTCTAAGAACCGCCCGATCATGGTGAAAAATCAGATATGGTGACCTGCAAGATAAGGCACCCAAATCCAACACCCGTCTAACAAAGGCAATAACCAGCAGAAACAACACCTTAAGAGAAAGCCACTTAAGGTCTGCAGATTCAAGAAGCTCAAACGGAGACCCTTGCAACGCTTCCAGAACCACCAACAAATCCCAAGGAGCCACAGGCGGGACGTAAGGAGGTTGAATCCGCAACACACCCTGAGTAAATGTATGAACATCAGGTAAAGTTGCAATTTTCCTCTGGAACCAAACCTTGACGCAGGCTAGACGGCCCAAGTCCAGGCCCTGTTGTAGAAAGTTTGGCTGTACTAAACTTGTAAGCGTCATGATTGTTAGCTGCGCACCCAGCAAAGTAAGAATTCCAGACCCTATGATAAATCCAAACAGAAGTCGGTTTCCGGGCCCTCAACATGGTTTGAATGACCGTCTCAGAAAATCCTTTGGCCCTGAAGACGGAAGCTTCAAGAGCCACGCCGTCAAAGCCAATCTGGCTAAATCCTGATATACACAGGGGCCCTGAACAAGGACATCCGGGTACTGCGGAAGTAGAAGGGGACGCTCTATCGAGAGACCCTGAAGGTCTGAGAAGCAATGCCATCTGGGCCACGCTGGAGCGATCAGAAGTAGGATTCCTCCCTCTTGCTTAAACTTCCTTATTACTCTGGGCATTAGTGACTCCAGAGGGAACACATATGGCAGCCGAAAGTTCCATGGAATTGCCAGTGCATCCACGAATGCTGCTTGAGGATCCCTTGTCCTTGCTCCGAAGACCGGAACCTTGTGATTGTGTCGAGATGCCATCAGGTCCACATCTGGAAGGCCCCACTTGTCCACGAGGAGTTGAAACACTTCTGGATGGAGGCTCCACTCTCCGGTGTGTACGTCCTGACGACTGAGAAAGTCTGCTTCCCAGTTTAGGACCTCAGGAATGAACACTGCTGATATGGCTGTCAGATGGCATTTCACCCACTGAAGAATCCGTGATACTTCCCTCAATGCCATGCGGCTTTGAGTGCCGCCTTGATGATTGATGTACGCCACCGTGGTGACGTTGTCCGACTGTACTTGAACAGGTCTGTTCTGTATTAAATGCTGGGCCAAGTTCAATGAGTTGAACACCGCCCGCCATTCCAGAATGTTTATCGGGAGGAGAGACTCCTCTTTTGTCTACCGACCCTGAAGAGAGTGTTGCTCCAACACCGCACCCCAACCTCTCAGACTGGCATCTGTCATCAGAAGGACCCAGTTGGTCCTGAAGCCACCAGCTCAGTGACAGATGGACCTCTGGAGACAAGGAGATCATTTGAGACCTGATCCGGCAGAGGTCGGGAATGGAATTGAGCGTACTCCACCATGTCGAAAGACGACACCATGAGACCTAGCACTTGCATTGTCGAATGTATCGACACTTGCGGATGAGATAGGAAGCATCGAATCCTGTCCTGAAGCTTCAGGACTTTCTCTTGAGACAAGAACAACCGCTGGTTGTGAGTGTCCAACAACGCCCCCAGGTGCACCATGCTCTGAGCAGGGACCAGGGAAGATTTCTTCCAGTTGATGAGCCACCTGTGGGCTTGCAGAAACTGGATAGTCAGATCCAGATGGCGTAGGAGAATTTCTGGGGAATTTGCCAAGATCAACAAGTCGTCCAGGTACGATAGGATCCTGACCCCTTGACGGTGAAGTACAGCCGTCATTACCGCCATGACCTTGGTGAAGACTCACGGAGCCGTGGTGAAACCAAAAGATAACGCACAAAATTGGTAATGGAGGTTGCCAACCGCTACCTCATGTACTGCTTATGCGACACTGCAATGGGAATATGCAGGTAAGCATCCTGTATGTCCAGGGAGACCATATAATCCCCAGGTCCCAAGGCCAGAACAATAGAGCGAAGAGGTTCCATATGAAACCTGGAGACCCTCACAAATTTGTTCAAGGACTTGAGTTTAAGAATGGGCCGGGATGAACTATTCGGTTTCGGGACTAGGAACAGCGGTGAATAGTACCCCTTGCCAGGAGGGACAGGAGGGACAGTACTACCGAATGAAGAGTTTTTTGCCTTCATCTGATCCGAAGGGATGTCTGTCAGGCCAAATCGATGAGGGGGACGATTCTTGAAGGATTCGGCGTAACCTCGAGGCATCAGAAGTGGTCCTCAACCATTCCTGGGTATACCCTAGAAGTCAGTTCCCCACCCTGGGATCCCCCAGAGGGAGGCCTGTCCCATCATGCGGCAGGCTTGTCAGTTTTGGAAGCAGGCTGACGGGTAGCCCAGGCCCGTTTTGGGTCTGGAAGTGCAAACCTGTTTCGGGTACGCCTGACCTTTTGCTTTCCCTGAAGGACGAAAGGAGCGAAATGGAGTACTCTTAGTCTTCGGTACCGAAGGAGCAGTACTAGGTAGACATGCTGTTTTAGCAGAAGCTAAGTCAGCCACTATCTTGTTGAGGTCTTCTCCGAAAAGAATGTCTCCCTTAAAAGGGAGTACCTCCGAGGTTTTCTTAGAGTCCATATCCACAGACCAGGACCGTAACCAGAGAATCCGGAGAGCCAAAATGGACGTAGTAGAAGCCTTAGCCACCAGAATATCGGCATCAGAAGCTGCCTCCTTAATGTAATGAGAAGCTGTGACAATATAAGATAGACATTGTCTAGCATGATCAGAAGCTTTGGAAGGCAACGCCGCCTCCAGCTCCTGAGCCCACATTTCAACAGCCTCTGCAGCCCATGTCGCTGCAATGGTGGGCCTATGCACAGCACCAGTTAGGGTGTAAATTACTTTTAAACAACCCTCCACATGCTTATCTGTCGGTTCTTTCAGAGACGTGACGGTAGTTACCGCCATAGCTGAGGATACCACCAGCCGCGCCACCTGCGAATCCACTGGCATAGGGTGTTTCCCAATTTTTACTTAGCTCCGCTGCGAGTGGGTAGCGAGCCAGCATCTTCTTGTGAGGCGTGAATTTCTTTCCTGTATTTTCCCAGGACTCCTGACGTATGTCAACTAAATGGTCAGAATGAGGTAAAACTTGTTAAACCACTTTCTGATGTTTAAACCTGTCCGGTTTCTTAGGGGCAGCATCAGACTCCAGGTCATCAGTAATTTGAAGAATGGTCCTGATAGTCTCCAACAAGTCAGGAACATCCACCTGTGAAACAAATTCCCCATCAGAAGCGTCGGGATCAGAATCTGTGGGGTCAGTATAAATGCCATCCTCATCAGAGGAGGAGTCTGGGATGTTGGTGGATTGTGAGGAAGTAATGGCCTGCTTAGAGGACCCCTTGGTCTTAGGCGGGCGAGGGTTAGACTTTTGAGTAGTCAGTATAGGTTCAATTGCTGTAACTGAGCAGACAGTTGATCAGCCCATGGCGGGTTAACCGTGGGGACCATAAGCGCTTGTACCGGCACAGGAGGTCCCATAGGGGGCATTAGTCTAGTTACCAGCGTATTCAGTAGCATGGAGAAGGTAGCCCAAGGTGGGTCATTTTGAACCCCCGTTGCTACAGTCCCACTTGGGGGTAAGGATCCTCCAGAACCTGAACCCTCAGCTGCTATGTTTTCCTCAAATGTGTCTGCAGCATCACCACCACGCAATGTGGGATCAGCCCCAGCCAGAGGCGAATTGACCATAGGGTTCACAGGGAAGGTTCCCGGTAGGCCGACGCACCCGTGGGCCTGTTTTGTTTGAGGACATGTGGTCCTTTTTATAGACATAATGAATAAGATGCAAAATAATTTGCATATATGAAAATGACTTTGCCACTTAGCCTGTGATTGCAGATGTTCTAGTGTATGCTCTGTCTGCCTGCTTGGCTGACATATAAGATTGAGTGATTAGTGATTGGGATATGGTTGGTGTAATAAGCAAGAAAATATATCTTTCTAAAGAATTATCTAGTTTCTTAAATTCTGAAGGTGTATCATATAATGTGCTCATAATATTTAATTTTATTTCTTTTTAACTTTCCCCTTGATGCTGGACATGCCCACTATCTGGAAAGTCTTGGGGGGATGGTGCTGCTGCCATGGCCCATGGCTAGACCTTACACCTCTGGTGTTGCCCATGTGGGGCCACTAGTACAAATTCTTTCAGGGCCGCTTTTTGTTCCCAATCCGCTCCTGGCCCCAGCACCATTGCCCTTTGTAGCTGACATATCCGAAAGCTCAATGCAAGGCAACACAGTACAATATCAGCAGCACAATACCTGACAAGAACCCCCTGTGCAGTGTATCAGCACAAACAGGGAATTCAAGAGGTATATCGGGACTAAAAATCACAGAGAAGAATACACACGGAGTATATCCTGTGAACTACTTATATTAAATGATAAACCAGACGCACTTAGGGGGTAATTCTGAGTTGATCGCAGCAGGAACTTTGTTAGCAGTTAGCAGAGAGAGTTAGATTTGGGTGTGGTGTTTTCAATCTGCAATCTAAATTGCAGTGTAAAAATAAAGCAGCCAGTATTTACCCTGCATAGAAACAAAATAACCCACCCAAATCTAACTCTCTATGCACATGTTATATCTGCCTCCACTGCAGTGCACTTGGTTTTGCCCAACTGTTAAGAAAGTTCTTGCTGCGATCAACTCAGAATTACCCCCTTAGCCCCCTCAGGTTATAGAATATAGGGATAGCAATCTGAGTGAGAGACACGAAATGGAGGTCACACAGCAGCTACATGCACACACATATAGTCACAATGTACAATGCAGAAATTATGACATGCAATAAAACTGCACTGGACTAGCAATACAAGTAATACTCAGTATAGCTATATAATTAGTAGATATATCAATGCACAGTAAAGACTGGATGTATATCACAGGGTACTTGTACTATATAACCCTGACCAAATGCACTGTTTCTTAACTAACACTGTCAACAGACATGTAGAATACTTAAGTGTCTTGTAAAATGCACAGCGCTGACGTGCAGGCGGCCTTACAAAGGAGGATTTGCCCAAACAGTCCCAGGAACAGTGCTGCTCTGTGTAATGGCACCCAAACACTGACTGGGAGTGAGGGAGAGAGATATATGTAGCTCCAGGGCGGGAACATTACTGTAAATGGTGTCTTCCGACTGGGGGAGGGGCTACAGGTCCAAGCCTTATCCCCCTGCTGGACCTCACCACTGGTACTATGGGCTGTAATAAAAATGTTTTCTTTATGAGAAAACTAGAGATGAGCGGGTTCGGTTCATTGAGATCCGAACCCCCCAGAACTTCACCTATTTTGCACGGTTCCGAGGCAGCCTTGGATCTTCCCGCCTTGCTCGGTTAACCCGAACGCGCCCGAACGTCATCATCCCGCTGTCGGATTCTCGCGAGATTCGTATTCTATATAAAGAGCCGCGCGTCGTCACCATTTTCACTCGTGCATTGGAGATTGAACGGAGAGGACGTGGCTGCGTTCTCTCCCTGAAAAGCTCCGTATCTGTGCTCAGTGTGCTGCAAATATCTGTGCTCAGTGTGCTGCAAATATCTGTGCTCAGTGTGCTGAAAATATCTACGTTCTCTGCCTGAAATGCTCCATATCTGTGCTCAGTGTGCTGCAAATATCTGTGATCAGTGTGCTGCATTGTGTGGACCACCAGTATATAATTATAGTAGTACAGTACAGTAGGCAATTGCTGTATCTTGCAGCTGTGTCAAGTATACTATCCATATCTGTGCCGCATTATTGTGAGCAGTATATAGTAGGACAGTGCAGCATTTTGGTGACCAGCAGTATACATATAGTACAGTACAGTAGGCCATTGCTGTATCTTGCAGCTCTGTGTCAAGTATACTATCCATATCTGTGCTGCATTATTGTGAGCAGTATATAGTAAGACAGTGCAGCATTTTGGGGACCAGCAGTATACATATAGTACAGTACAGTAGGCCATTGCTGTATCTTGCAGCTCTGTGTCACTTCTAGTATCCTGATCAGTGCTCAATATCTGCTGCATTTTAGTGACCAGTATGTATACTGTACTGTGTGACGTGTGTTATACACCTGGTGATTTTATACATCCTGTAATCTGTACTGAGCGATGTGTGAGATTCACCTGGGGATTATACACCCTATATACTGTACTGTGCGGCGTGTGATACACCTGGTGATTATACACCCTTTATACTGTACTGTGCAATGTTTGTGATACACCTGGTGATTATACACCCTGTATACTGTACTGAGCGATGTGTGAGATACACCTGGGGATTATACACCCTATATACTGTACTGTGTGATGTGTGAGATACACCTTGGGATTATACACCCTATATACTGTACTGTGCGATGTGTGTGATACACCTGGTAATTAATTATACACCCTGTATACTGTACTGAGTGATGTGTGAGATACACCTTGGGATTATACACCCTATATACTGTACTGTGTGATGTGTGAGATACACCTGGGGATTATACACCCTATATACTGTACTGTGCGATGTGTGTGATACACCTGGTAATTAATTATACACCCTGTATACTGTACTGAGCGATGTGTGAGATACACCTGGGGATTATACACCCTATATACTGTATTGTGCGATGTGTGTGATACACCTGGTAATTAATTATACACCCTGTATACTGTACTGAGCGATGTGCGAGATACATCTGGGGATTATACACCCTATATACTGTACTGCGCGATGTGTGTGATACACCTGGGGATTATACACCATATATACTATACTGTGCGATGTGTGTGATACACCTGGTAATTAATTATACACCCTGTATACTGTCCTGTGCAACATGTGTTATACACCTGGTGATTATACATCCTGTAATCTGTACTGAGAAATGTGTGAGATACACCTGGTAATATCTGTGCTCAGTGTGCTGCATTGTGGTGACCACCAGTATATTATAGTAGTACCGTACAGTAGGCCCAGACTTGCCTACCCTCCCGCATTCAGCGGGAGGCTCCCGTTTTTTTCTTGAGCCTCCCGCTGCCCCGCAAACTTCGCTATGTCTCCCGGTTTTTTATGGGTCCCTCCGTGAAAATCTGGACTGCGCATGCGCGAGCCCAGAAACGTCGGAGGACAGGTCCTGCACGGGAGAGTCACTGCCATTATCTGTGAGAGTGCTGAAGAGGCTCTTCACTTCAGTCTTCATCAGTGTGGGTCTGTGGACAAGCTTCAGGTAGAGACTTGATCGTGTTGTGCACAGTGTGAGGTCCGAAGGGGGGCGGGGTTAGCAATGCAGGGAGACGCTATGTTGCAGAAGTGTTCTCTCTGCTCCGAAACTATCAGTTGCTGCAGAACAGCAGTGTGGAGGCCCTTCAGTGCCAATTTCCCTGGCCGGATCTCCTTCCCCCAGGAAATGTATTTTATTTTTTAAAAATTTTTTTTGCCTGGTTACAGCCAAGGCCCCGCCCCTTGTACAGGCCCCTCCCCTTTCACGGCCCGCTATTTCCTCCCCTCCACCGCCAGCTATGAGAATCCAGCACAGAGCGCCTGCAGGTAAGAGCTCACTGTACTCAGTATTTTCAAACTCAGGCACCAATATGATAAGTTTAGAAAGCATCATCTTCTCGCCAGTGTATGGGTCCAGTACTTTTTCATTAAAGTTACATTATTTGTTAGGCAGGGCTGGATTGGCCTAGGTTTCGGGGCCGCCTGTTATATGATGCCCCCCCCCCACCTGCACGTCACCAACTCAATGTCCTGACTCCTTTGCGCCACGGCCACCAGACGCTATTGAGAGAAGAGGCCCACCCCCACCCCACTTGGCAGTCCGAAACAGGAGGTCTGCGTGCCAAACGTCACTGACGTCATCGCGCGGACCTCGGCGGAAGAGATGGTGCGGCTGGTGTGGATCCATCTCAGTTAGTATGAGTGTTTGGCGATCAGGCAAAATCCCTGTGCAGCTCTGCGGGCGCAAGTGTAGCAATGTGCAGCCGGCCGGCTACATGCACTCTGGATATTTAAATTAAATCTGAATTAGGGAGTTATTGCTGAGGTAGATAAGCTGATGCCCATCAGCAGCAAATGTAAGGAGCACAGGGATTAAACACAGGTTTGGCAGATTCTGGGGTTATTAGTGTGCGGGGCCGCCTGTCATAGGTGGCCCCGCTCCCCACGCGTCACCCGCCGGCTGACTCAATGTAGTGCAGTGCACGCAGCGGCCACCGCCCACTATCAGGAGAACTGGCCTTGCCCCAATCCCACCTTGCTGTCAGGAAGAGACGGTGCAAATACAGCAGGAGAACGGATCCAGCAGCACAGGGGTTCCTGGTGTGCACAGGCACCCCCTAATGTCAGGCCCCCACCTCACATGCCGATCGATTCTCTCCCCCTCTGCACCCGGCCATTCTAAATTTAGTGTCGGCCACCAGCCAATCAGAGCTCACAGACTGGCAGCAGCGGCTCTTGAATGGCTGCCAGGCCGCTAGCTTTTATAGGCTGGCGGCCGGCGCCAAGTTTCAAATGCTCGCCGCCGCAGAAGGGCTTTAGTGAGCTGGATTTAGTAGAGATGCGTGCTGCATTGCGCTTTCCTCCCCTCATACAGTACAAGCAGCAGCAAACCAGCAGTGGCGGCGGTGAGCACTAATGGGGGATAATCAGTATCTGACACTGCTGGGAGTATTACGTGGGACTGGCACCTCTGGGGGTATTTCTATCTGGCACTGCTGGGGGCATACTGTGTGGGGTAATGGGAATTTCAGCTCATACTGTGTGGGTTAATGTGAGTAGCAGATGCTGCTGTGCGGTATAATCTGAATTGAAACTATTCTGTGACCACAATCCCATATTTTTGCTGCGCACCTTTAGTGCGCCCTGTCAATATTTTGGTTTAGTGGGGGTGCAGCGCCAAAGAAAACTTTCACCCTAAAACTGCAACATATGATTTACAGGATAGGATATCCTGTTCATTTCAGCGAATTACAGGTTATTGGTGCAGAGGAAGAGTATTTTAGTATAAACTTAATGGGATTCTCCTAGTTTACTTAAAGCACATAAAAAATGAGTACAGAATTTGAATTTCCTGCATAGGATATTAGATGTTTCACACCGCACAAATAACCCGGTATCGACTCGGCATGTTGCCGGATCGACACGGGTCAGCGTGCGGTGTGAAAGGGGCATAGCCGAAATCCCGGGTATAAACCCGGGAATAAAGCAGTGTTATACCCGGGTTGAATACCGGATCAATGGCAGCGTAAACGGGCTCCCGGTCGATGCGACCTGGGACCCGTTTACTACAGCAGGGAGAGGCGGCGCGGAGATGATCTCATCTCCCAGCTCCGCCTCCACCCCCGCTGACGGCTTTGCCCCCGCTGCTATGGCAACCCGCCCGGCATATTACCGCGTCGGGGAAGCCAGCAGCAGCGGCCAATGCCGGATCCCACCCGGGAAGGACCCGTTTCCAATTCCCGGGTGGGATCCGGCATTGGCGGTGTGAAAGGGGTATAAGACATACATTTACAGTGCAGTGCAGGTCTCAGGCACATGAAGAAAAAAGTTTAAATTCTAAGCACATCCAAGGTACAGTAACGGTGCTGACCCCAGGGTCCTTTCGTAACGACACTGTTCACACCCCACATTTATGGCCTAGTGTACTGATCCCGTATACTTTGCTGTTGGCTCCGCTTACTGTTGATTTGCCCACATGTGGCCACTTCTAGAAAAATTTTTAGGGCCACTTTCAGTTCCCAATCTGCCCCTGGTTTTATGTCTGAAATCTACCCACCTCTCTGATTTGTGTCCTTGAAGCCTGACATCCCTGACACAGGATGGAACACATAAGATACCCCTTTCAGACTGCCAGCTTGTAACGCGGTTACAGCTGCGGCACCATCCAGAAGCTGAGGCCCCACCCCCCACGGTTATTGCACATGAGCGAGCAGTAACCAGTTGCTGTGTGGTCTGAAAGGGCCCAGGGGAAATATCCTGGGTCAAGACCAGGGTTGAATATGACTTCAATTCGGGTCGCTGTGCGGTATGAACGGGTTGCCGAGTTGATTCGACCCGCTTCCAGTTCACAATGTATGGACGGGCGGCGCTAGGAGATCATCTGATCTCCAAACGCCACCACCGCACGCGTCACTGCTGACGTCACCAACCCGGCAATATCCCGGGCTGGGGACAGCAGTGTGAAAAGGGCTCAGGTAGGTGCGTCCTGCTAATAGCAGTTTGGAAGTGGTATCACACAGCACATACCAGGGTCAGCACAATGCACTCAGCAAGGGCAGCAATGCAGGAAGGCGCCTTGCTGGAGAGATACTATCTCCACTAAGGATGCCGTCTTGATGCCAGCAGTCGGAATCCCGGCACTGAAATCCTGACACACAGGCAGAAGACCAGCAAGGGAATTCCGATATTGTACAAAATGCAGATGCCAGAATCTTGACACCCAGCAAAAACGAATGTAAGTGTGCAGGCACACATGGGAGGGGAGAAGGGTTAGGTTTAGGCACCCCCGGGGAGGGTTAGGATTAGGCTGCAGGGTAGGAAGGGTTAGGGGGGTATTGGATGAGAATAGTATACTTACCTAGCCCCTGTTGGGATTCTCTCCATCAGGATGCCGTGGTCGGTCTTCTGACCACCGGCATCCAGACTGCCAGCTAAGCGTATCACACTCCCCTACTCTGCTGCTATTCACTGCTGCTATGCCTGTCAAGCTATATGACAGGCAGCAGCATCAAGGCGCTTCAGTACCGATCCCCCACTGCTGCTGCTGCTGTAGATAAAAAAAAAATTCTGCTACAGCAGCTTTCTAGTAGCCGAGGCCCCACTGTAGGCCTCACGGCTCCCCCTGGTACAGATAGGAAAAGTTTCCCATTCCTTTTTAAAAGCTTCTTCTTTTACCTCCCCCTTCTCCAATCTCTGCACCTTTCTGTCCTCTCTGAGCTCTTACCTTAACCACTTCACCCCTGTTCCATCACACTGCCTCCTATCCGATCCTTCTGTGCACTGCTTCTTTTACTCCTTCCTCCACTGTCCTCTCCAGGCTGGGGAGGGGAGGTTAGAGTTAGGCACCATTTGGGGGAGGTTAGGGTTAGGCTGCCGCATGTGAGGCGTAGGGGAGAGGGGAGAACAGCGCCAATTTACCCCTGTTGGTATTCCAAACTTCAGTATCCCAGCGTCGGTCTTCTGACTGCAAGGATACCAAGCGCCGGCATTTCCTACTGATTCCCATATGACACATGTAGCTACTCACTCGCCCCTTTGGCTATTTCACACTAGCCAGTTTGTCCTGCCAGCAGAAAGCAGGGCGGCTTTATGCTGTGGCTGGAATTTAATAATGCAGAACTGCATACAGTATGTTCTTTCACACGGCACGGTTCTGGCCTGGCCACCGCGTTGCAGCTGGGACTATCCACTGAAAAGTCCATCTGCCGGGCTGTGCCGTCCCTGAAGGTAGTGCAATATGTGTGTGAATGGACTCTTTCACACACAACAGGTTTTTTGTGCCGTATGCAGGCAGCATTAAACACGGCTCAAAGCCGTTGTGTGTGAAAGGGCAGTGACGGGACAAACCGGCTAGTGTGAAAAAGCCCTTTCTTGGTCTCTTTTCAAACTGCACTTCTTTCAGCAAAGTGGGAAACAGTGTAACCAGCATCCTTAACTAGATACAATTAACAATCATAGGGGGTCATTCCGAGTTGTTCGCTCTGTAAAAATCTTCGCATCTCAGCGATTTTCCGCTTAATGCGCATGCGCAATGTCCGCACTGCGACTGCGCCAAGTAAATTTGCTATGCACTTAGGAATTTTACTCACTGCATTTTCATCGTTCTGGCGATCGTAATGTGATTGACAGGAAATGGGTGTTACTGGGCAGAAACAGGCCGTTTTATGGGCGTGTGGGAAAAAACGCTACCGTTTCCGGAAAAAACGCAGGAGTGGCTGGAGAAACGGGGGAGTGTCTGGGCGAACGCTGGGTGTGTTTGCGACGTCAAACCAGGAACGACAAGCAGTGAAATGATCGCAGATGCCGAGTAAGTCTGAAGCTACTCAGAAACTGCTACGAGGTGTGTAATCGCAATATTGCGAATACATCGTTCGCAATTTTAAGATGCTAAGATTCACTCCCAGTAGGCGGCGGCTTAGCATGAGCAAATCTGCTAAAATTCACTTGCGAGCGAACAACTCGGAATGACCCCCATTGTTTCAATCTGCCTGTGGTGTCAGCTCTTGAACTCACTTAGAGGCACAAATAGACACACTGGGGTAAATTTGCTAAAGTGGGAGGTTTTTTTTAGAACTGGTGAAGTTGCCCATAGCAGATTGAAACAATGATTGTTAATTTTATCTAGCTAAGGATGCTGGTTACACTGTTTCCCCCACTGGTTTTTGTTTATTAAATCTTTGCTTCAGAAAGGTGATACATTTGGCACAGCTTTAATCACTGGTGTAAGGGTGTGTACACACGGTGAGATTTTTTCTTCCGATTCTGACTATATAGTCAGAATCGGAAGAAAAGTTAGTGCAGATCGCAAGGTGACAGTCACCTTGCGATCCTGATTCGATGCCGATGCGCAGTCGGCATCGAAAGAATAGATAGACTGTGCAGGCAAGTCAATTTTGACTATCTCTATAGAAGAGAGAGTCAAAATTGACACTTAGCCAAAATTGCACATAGTCAGTATTGCAAGCACACTCGTTATGTGCTTGCGATGCTATGTGCCGACCCGGCCCCTGTCGCATAGTGAGAATCGGGCATAGCCCGAATCTCACCATGTGTACACACCCTAAGACTTCAATATATAAACTTAACTATAAAACTGAGCTCCTGTGCATGGAGGCGGGGTTATAGAGGAAGCGGAGCTATGCATCTTGGGAAGAAGGTCAAAGCTTTGAGCCTGTTGGTGCCTCGGATCAAGATCCTACTCTACACCCCAATGTCATTCCCTGTGGAGCCCAGTGTACCCCACAGCAGAAAAAGGAATAACGCGTGTAGTCACAGTAGCCGTGTGTGAGGGCAGCATTACGTGATGTGTGTTGCTATGAACCTAGAGTATTTTTGATCACATAACATCCATGTAGCATATATTGCCACATAAATTGGTTGTGTGTTATGCAGGGGTGTAGCGAGGGTGGCTCTCGTGGAGCGCGAGCTCCGGGTTCTGGAAAAGATAAAGGGTGCGCTACCGCCTGACCTACCCCTCTCTCCGTCTGCTATACCATGGGCCGCTGTACAGGCAGCCACAGAACAGGAGGAGGAGAAGCAGAGGGGCGGGCACTGATTCTGACTCAGAGACTAGGTAGGGTACAATGCAGACCAGAGGCGATAGCAGGAGACACTGACAGCCAGCACATGCAGGAGCTCTGCTGCCCTCATTATATGTATCACTGTCTGCTTGTAGCTGTGTAGCAGGGTTATTTCTGTCCTGCAATACCACTCTCTGCCCCAGCTGCTGCAGCACCTCTCTATATCCAGATGCTGCAGGACCTCTTTCTGCCCCACCTGCTGCAGCACGTCTTTCTGCCCCACCTGCTGCAGCACCTCTTTCTTCCCCACCTGCTGCAGCACCTCTTTCTTCACCAACTGCTGCAGCACCTCTCTCTGCCTCGGCTGCTGCAGCACCCCACTCTACCCGCCTGCTACAGCACCTCTCTCTACATTGATGCTGCAGCACCTCTCTCTGCCCCAGCTGCTGCTGCTGCAGCAGCACTTCTCTCTCTTGGCATAATGTGTATTTGCGTCTCTACTTTGGTGTAATGTGTATAAGTGGCTCTACTGTGGTAACATAGTAACATAGTATCTGAGGTTGAAAAAAGACAATTGTCCATCGAGTTCAACCTATTTGTGGTGTCCTATGCATGATGATTTGACTAAAATTTCTGATTGATGCTGCTGTCAGCCGTTGCATTTTATCCCTATTTATAGTAACTATAATGCATGACTATGCACCATACCCCTGGATATCCTTATCCATTAGGAATTTATCTAACCCATTCTTAAAGGTGTTGACAGATTCCGCCATTACAACTCCCTCAGGCAGGGAATTCCAAACACGTATTGTCCTTACCGTGAAAAAACCTTTACGCCGTATTGTGCGGAATCTCCTCTCCTCTAACCTGAGCGAGTGTCCACGAGTCCTCTGTGTTGATCTAACCAAAAACAGGTCCCGCGCAAGCTCTGTGTATTGTCCCCTTATATATTTGTAGATGTTGATCATATCCCCTCTTAGTCTCCGCTTTTCCAATGTAAACATGCCTAGTCTTTCAAGCCTTTCCTTGTATTCCATCGTCTCCATGCCCTTAATTAGTTTGGTCGCCCTCCTCTGAACCTTTTCTAGCTCCAGGATATCCTTTTTGTAGTACGGTGCCCAGAATTGTACACAGTATTCAAGGTGTGGCCTCACTAGTGATTTATATAACGGGAGTATAATACTCTCGTCCCAAGCATCAATACCCCATTTTATGCATGCTAATATCTTATTAGCCTTCTTTGCTGCAGTCCTACTTTGGGTACTACTGCTTAGTTTGCTATCTATGAGGACACCTAAGTCCTTTTCCAGTACAGAATCCCCTAATTTTACCCCATTTAGTAGGTAGGTGTAATTTTTGTTCTTGTTACCACAGTGCATTACTTTACACTTGTCTGTGTTGAAGCGCATTCTCCATTTGGCTGCCCATGCTTCTAATTTAACTAAGTCGTTCTGAAGAGACTCAGCATCCTCCTCTGTATTTATAGCCTTACACAATTTGGTATCATCTGCAAAAATTGACACCATGCTCTCTAGACCTTCTGTTAGGTCGTTAATGAAAATATTGAACAATAGCGGTCCTAATACTGAGCCTTGCGGCACACCACTTAGCACTTCAGTCCAAGTTGAAAAAGATCCATTAACCACAACGCGCTGCTCCCTATTATCTAACCAGTTTTTGACCCAAGTGCATATTGTGCTTCCTAGCCCTGATTCTTGGAGCTTGTAGATAAGTCTCATGTGTGGTACAGTATCGAACGCTTTGGCAAAGTCTAAAAAGATTACATCCATGTCTTTACCCTGATCTAGGTTTGCGCTTACTGTTTCATAAAAGCCAAGTAAGTTGGTTTAACAGGATCTGTCCTTCATAAACCCATGTTGATTCCTTTAAATGACCTTATTGACTTCAAGGAACTTCTGAATACTATCTCTTAGAATACCTTCCAATACTTTCCCCACTATAGATGTAAGACTAACTGGTCTATAATTACCTGGTTCAGCTTTACTTCCCTTTTTGAATATAGGCACTACTTCCGCTATACGCCAGTCTTTGGGAACCATACCTGATATAACTGAATCCTTAAAGATCAAAGATAGCGGTTTTGCCAGTTCAGAGTGAAGCTCCATTAGAACCCTTGGGTGAATACCATCGGGCCCTGGTGATTTATTAATCTTTAAATGTTTTAATCGGTCACAGACTACTTCCTCGCTTAAATAAGTACCTGTCAGTGGGATATTCTCATTATTGAGATTGTGTGTCAGTCCCTGAATTGGGTCCTCTCTAGTGAATACTGTTGAAAAAAACTCATTTAGTGTGTCCGCTATGTCATTATCATTTTTGCTTAAGACTCCCAACTTGTCTTTTAAAGGGCCTATACTCTCCTTCTTTAATCTCTTGCTATTAATGTATTTAAATAATTTTTTGGGATTCGCTTTGCTTTCCTTTGCTACTAGTTTTTCAGTTTCTACTTTAGCCACTCTTATTTCCTTTTTGCAAATTTTGTTACATTCCATATAGTGCTGAAATGACTCTGCTTCCCCGTCAGATTTGTATTTTTTAAATGCTCGCCTTTTCTTGCCCATAAGTTCCTTAATCTTTTTGTTAAGCCACATCGGTTTATGATTTTTATTCCTTTTTTTGCTGCTCATAGGAATAAATTTGAGTGTATTTTTAGCTAGCAGGAATTTTAGTACCTCCCATTTCTCCGTAGTATTTTTTCCTAAAAACAAACCTTCCCATTCGATATCCCTGAAAAATACCCTCATCTTTTCAAAATTTGCTTTGCTAAAGTTTAGAGTCCTACTTGAGCCAGTATAGGGCTGTTTATGGAAACTGATATTGAATGTGACCATATTGTGGTCGCTGTTTCCTATGGGTTCCCCTACTATAATACCTGATACCAAATCGCCATTGTTTGTTAATACCAGGACTAAGATTGCATTGTACCTAGTTGGTTCCTCAATTAGTTGGACTAAGTAGTTATCATTAAGTGTGTTTAAAAACATATTGCCCCTAGCAGTATCACATGAATCGTTTTTCCAGTTTATCTCTGGATAGTTAAAATCTCCCATCACTACTATGTCTCCTACTCCTGCTGCTCTTTCAATTTGCTTTAGTAACAATTCCTCATCCGATGCGTTGATACCAGGCGGCCTATAGCATACACCCAATACTAACTTTTTTATTCCTTTTTCCCCGCATGCAATTTCTACCCATAATGTCTCGACAGTGTCTACAGTCCCCTCCTGAATATCTTCCCGTACATCAGGTTTTAAAAACGGCTTTACGTAAAGACACACCCCTCCACCCTTTTTATTTAGTCTGTCTCTCCTAAACAGTGTATAGCCCTCTAGATTGACTGTCCAATCATGAGATTCATCCCACCAAGTTTCAGTAATGCCTATAATATCATACTGTTTGCTTGCTGCAAGTATTTCTAGTTCACACTTTTTACCAGTAATGCTTCTGGCGTTTACATACATACAACTAAGATAAGTATTTTCCCTTGCGTTAGGGACATCTTTCACCTTATGTGGCAAGGATGACCTGTAATCGTCATTGGTTAGTGCTTTGGTAAAATCTCTTTAAGTACCCATGTTAGTAACCTTAACGCCTGCTCTTACCCTCCCCCCAACTTCTCCCCATTTCGTTTACTACCGCCACCCCCACTATTCTCACTGCATGACCCGTAGTTTCTAGCTAAACCCTGTTACGTATATAAGCGGCTCTACAGTAGTGTAACATGTATAAGGGACTCTACTGTGTGTCGTAAAGTGTATAAGGGGTATTACTGTGTAGTGTAATGTAACGGACACTACTAAGTGGTCTAATGTGAATAACGGACTATACTGTGTGTTGTAAAAGCTATTATTATGTGGCCAAGCCCCTTCCCCATGAAGCCACGCCCCCAAATTTTGTTGCGCGACTTCGATGCGCACTGTCCCTACATTAAACATAGGGGCACCCAAAGGAAACTTCCACCCTTACCTCCACAAGGTCAATTTACGATTTTTAAATATTTTTTCTTTTCAAATGTAACATTCCACCACATGTTGGCCAGGCCCCCAATTCAGTACAGGGGAGGGGGCGCCAAAACATACCCTTGCTCCGGGCACCACAGCACCTAGCTACACCTCTGGTGTTATGTGCTTAACCGCTGTAACATTGGTAGCTTGTAAGCCACCCCACGCCTGGCTATAGGGTACAGCAAAGAAACACGAGCGCATGCTCTCTCTGTAATTCTCCCACTAAGTGCAAGTCATGGTGACCCCGCTGTCATTTCTTTCTGGATCCACACCTGATACTTATCCTTGGTTTGCCGCTACGTCTCTCCTCCTTGCTGGCCTGGCAGGCAGGCAAACTGGAAACAGTGACAGCGCTGGCCTGGAGTGATTCAAATAGTCGGATCCTCCCCTTTCCACAAACAAGGTGCAATGGTGTGCCACCCTGTCTGTGTATATGACACATACACATACAGAAGGCGGGGTAGGCTCTGCATTTCTAACCCTGAGGTATAGGGTGAGAGACAGAGTGAAGGAGGTGGGGGAGGGGCACAGGCTGAGAGACACAGAGTGAAATGGGGGGTGCGTGGGGGGTATGGGCTGAGAGACACAGGGGGAAGGTGGGGGACGCAAGCTGAGAGACACAGTGGAGGACGGGAGGGACGCAGGCTGAGAGGCACAAAGTGAAGGAGGGGTGATGGCAGGCTGAGAGACAGAGTGGAGGGGGGGACACTGGCTGAGAGACACAGAGTTGAGGAGGGAGGGATGCTGGCTGAGAGACACAGAGTGAAGATGGGGGGATGCAGGCTGAGAGGAACAGAGTGAAGGAGAGGAGGACGCTGGCTGAGAGACACAGAGTGAAGTAGGGGGGATACAGGCTGAGAGACACAGAGGAAGGAGAGGGGGTCGCTGGCTGAGAGACAGAGTGAAGAAGGGGGGGGGGACACTGACTGAGAAGTACAGAGTGAAGGAGGGGGTGTACCAGCTGATAGACACAGAGTGAAGAAGGGGAAGATGACAGTGGCTGAGAGATGCAGGGGAGAGATGACGTGGCTGAGAGTAGCAGGGGGGGGGGGATGATGGTGTGGCTGGGAGACAGCAGGGAGAGGATAATGGAGTGGCTGAGAAATGCGGGGTGTGTAAGATGATGGTGTAGCTAAGAGACACAGGGGGTAGAAGGTGACACAGGTGGCATGAATCTGGTTGAATCTCTGGGGGTAGTTCCAAGTTGATCGCAGCAGGAAATTTTTTAGCAGTTGGGAAAAACCATGTGCACTGCAGGGGGGGGGCAGATATAACATGTGCAGAGAGAGTTAGATTTGGGTGTGGTGAGTTCAATCTGCAATCTAAATTGCAGTGTAAAGATAAAGCAGCCTGTATTTACCCTGCACAGAAATAAAATAACCCACCCAAATCTAACTTTTTCCGCAAATGTTATATCTGCCCCCCCCCTGCAGTGCACATGGTTTTGCCCAACTGCTAAAAAATTTCCTGCTGCGATCAACTTGGAATTACCCCCTCTGTTGTATGACGATAACTTTGGTTATACAGTGCATCCGGAAAGTATTCACAGCTCTTCACTTTTTCCACATTTTGTTATGTTACAGCCTTATTAGAAAATGGAATAAATTCATTTTTTCCTGCCAAATTCTACACACAATACCCCATAATGACAACATAAAAAAAAATGTTTTATTGAGATTTTTGCAAATTTATGAAAAATAAAACTAAGAAGTCACATGTACATAAGTATTCACAGCCTTTGCCATGAAGCTCAAAATTGAGCTCAAGTGCAACCTGTTTCTACTGATCATCCTTGAGATGTTCCTACAGCTTAATTGGAGTCCACCTGTGGTAAATTCAGTTGATTGGACATGATTTGGAAAGGCACACACCTGTCTACAGTATATAAGGTCCCACACTTGACAGTGCATGTCTGGGCACAAACCAAGCATGAAGTCAAAGGAATTGTCTGTAAACCTCCGAGACAGGATTGTCTCGAGGCACAAATCTGGGGAAGGGTACAGAAAAATATCTGCTGCTTTGAAGGTCCCAATTAGCACAGTGGCCTCCATCTTCCGTAAATGGAAGAAGTTCAGAACCACCAGGACTCTTCCTAGAGCTGGCCAACCGTCTAAACGGAGCGATAGGGGGAGAAGGGCCCTAGTCAGGGAGGTGACCAAGAACCCGATGGTCACTCTGTCAGAGCTACAGCATTCCTCTGTGGAGAGAGGAGAACCTTCCAGAAGGACAACCATCTCTGCAGCAATCCACCAATCAGGCCTGTATGGTAGAGTGGCCAGACAGAAGCCACTCCTTAGTAAAAAACATATGGCAACCCGCCTGGATTTCGCCAAAATGCACCTGAAGGACTCTCAGACCATGAGAAATAAAATTCTCTGATCTGACGATGCAAAGATTGAACTCTTTGGTGAGAATGCCAGGTGTCATGTTTGGAGGAAACCAGGCACCGCTCATCACCAGGCCAATACCATCCCTACAGTGAAGCATGGTGGTGGCAGCGTCATGCTGTGGGGATGTTTTTCAGTGGCAGGAACTGGGAGACTAGTCAGGATAGAGGGAAGATGAATGCAGCAATGTACAGAGACATCCTGGATGAAAACCTGCTCCAGGGCGCTCTTGACCTCAGACTGGGGCAACGTTCATCTTTCAGCAGGACAACGACCCTAAGCACACAGCCAAGATATCAAAGGAGTGGCTTCAGGACCACTCTGAATGTCTAGACTTGAATCCGATTGAACATCTCTGGAGAGATCTGAAAATGGCTGTGCACCGATGCTTCCCATCCAACATGATGGAGTTTGAGAAGTGCTGCAAAGAGGAAAGAAAGAGGAAAGATAGGTGTGCCAAGCTTGTGGCATCATATTCAAAAAGACTTGAGGCTGCAATTGCTGCCAAGGTGCATCAACAAAGTATTGAGCAAAGGCTGTGAATACTTATGTACCTGAGATTTCTTAGTTTTTTATTTTTAATAATTTTGCAAAAATCTCAAAAAACACTTTTTTCACGTTGTCATTATGGGGTACTGTGTGTAGAATTTTGAGGGGAAAAATTAATGTATTAAATTTTGGAATAAGGCTGTAACATAACAAAATGTGGAAAAAGTGGAGAGCTGTGAATACTTTCCGGATGCACTGTATTATTTTCTACACAAACAGGCATCTTCTGGACCATGTGATTTTCTACATGAATAGTGAATACTGACTGAAGACGCTGTCTAACCAGCGAGGACATTTCTTCAGAAGTTCCCCATTGTGAGAAACCACCATGTAGGTAAGGTGCATATGGAATGGAAATTAATCTTCTCAGAGTGACTAGAAATGGCGGGCGTGTCTTGTTGACATTATCCCATTTTCATTGGCCACACCTATTTTGTTTGGCACACAGTACCACTAAGAATTTTTTTCTACTTGCACCTCTGGTTATTGTGTCAGTATACTCTGAAAAGTATTAGAGCTGGACATGTCAGGGCTTGCTGGAACCTGTAGTGCACCACTAAATAAAAAAATAAATCTAATCTACAGTATGCTTTCACAATGAATATCACTCCACACCCACCACTAACCACCTGTGGGATGAGGTCTAGTGCTATCAGAATGGAGCTGTTTTTTGCAATGGGGGACCCACATTTTTTTGCAGGCCTAACCCCTAAGGAGTACAGCCCACACTGGGTATCCCATGATATATTGATGCCAGCCCTGCTAGTAATGCTTAGTACAGGTAATAGACGTTTCAGGGGGATTCCATACTCTTTGCCCACTCCCCAATATTTCCTTTACCAGCCTAAGCTGCAGTACTAGTGCTGCTTTTAATTGAGGGTGGATCCTCTGCTTTTTTATCTGTAATTCACAGAAAACACAGGTCATTAAATCCTGTGATTTTAGCAGGAATTCAATTTATATCGTTGCCTGATCTCCCGTCTAAAGTGATGGGAGGTCACAGAGGTGATATTTAATTGATGCCCGTTATTGCGGCGATTGCACCCATTAGTGTCAGGTTCAGCCATGTAAATCGGTTAAATCCGACTAAACTAATGGGTGCAAGCACGAAAAGTGCCGTTTGGACACCCAAACGGGTCACTTTTCAAACATTTCAGCTTTTTTCAAACATTTCAGCATGGGGGAGGGGGCTGCGAGCTGAAATGTGTTTTCCCACAGCTCAGTGCACCCGAATGGAGAAACAATCGCCACAAAAAATTTTCGGTGAGGTTTTGCCAAAACGCGTCCGAATCCAAAACACGGCCGCGGAACCGAATCCAAAACCAAAACACAAAACCCGAAAAATGTCCAGTGCACATCACTAGTTTTGTGTTTTGGTTTTGGATTCGGTTCCGCAGCCGTGTTTTGGATTCGGACGCGTTTTAGCAAAACCTCCCAGAAAATTTTTTGTCGGATTCGGGTGTGTTTTGGATTCGGGTGTTTTTTTACAAAAAACCCTCAAAAACAGCTTACATCATAGAATTTGGGGGTAATTTTGATCCCATAGTATTATTAACCTCAATAACCATAATTTACACTCATTTTCAGTCTATTCTGAACACCTCACACCTCACAATATTATTTTTAGTCCTAAAATTTGCACCAAGGTCGCTGGATGGCTAAGCTAAGCGACACAAGTGGCCGACACAAACACCTGGCCCATCTAGGAGTGGCACTGCAGTGTCAGGCTGGATGGCACTTCAAAAAAATAGTCCCCAAACAGCACATGATGCAAAGAAAAAAAGAGGCGCACCAAGGTCGCTGTGTGACTAAGCTAAGCGACCCAAGTGGCCGACACAAACACCTGGCCCATCTAGGAGTGGCACTGCAGTGTCAGGCAGGATGGCACTTCAAAAAAATTGTCCCCAAACAGCACATGATGCAAAGAAAAAAAGAGGCGCACCAAGGTCGCTGTGTGACTAAGCTAAGCGACACAAGTGGCCGACACAAACACATGGCCCATCTAGGAGTGGCACTGCAGTGTCAGGCAGGATGGCACTTCAAAAAAATTGTCCCCAAACAGCACATGATGCAAAGAAAAATGAAAGATAAAAGAGGTGCAAGATGGAATTGTCCTTGGGCCCTCCCACCCACCCTTATGTTGTATAAACAGGACATGCACACTTTAACAAACCCATCATTTCAGCGACAGGGTCTGCCACACGACTGTGACTGAAATGACTGGTTGGTTTGGGCCCCCACCAAAAAAGAAGCAATCAATCTCTCCTTGCACAAACTGGCTCTACAGAGGCAAGATGTCCACCTCATCATCATCCTCCGATTCCTCACCCCTTTCACTGTGTACATCCCCCTCCTCACAGATTATTAATTCGTCACCACTGGAATCCACCATCTCAGGTCCCTGTGTACTTTCTGGAGGCAATTGCTGCTGGTGAATGTCTCCACGGAGGAATTGATTATAATTCATTTTGATGAACATCATCTTCTCCACATTTTCTGGAAGTAACCTCGTACGCTGATTGCTGACAAGGTGAGCGGCTGCACTAAACACTCTTTCGGAGTACACACTGGAGGGAGGGCAACTTAGGTAGAATAAAGCCAGTTTGTGCAAGGGCCTCCAAATTGCCTCTTTTTCCTGCCAGTATACGTACGGACTGTCTGACGTGCCTACTTGGATGCGGTCACTCATATAATTCTCCACCATTCTTTCAATAATGAGAGAATCATATGCAGTGACAGTAGACAACATGTCAGTAATCGTTGGCAGGTCCTTCAGTCCGGACCAGATGTCAGCACTCGCTCCAGACTGCCCTGCATCACCGCCAGCGGGTGGGCTCGGAATTCTTTGCCTTTTCCTCGCACCCCCAGTCGCGGGAGAATGTGAAGGAGGAGCTGTTGACGGGTCACGTTCCACTTGACTTGACAATTTTCTCACCAGCAGGTCTTTGAACCTCTGCAGACTTGTGTCTGCCGGAAAGAGAGATCCAACGTATGTTTTAAATCTAGGATCGAGCACGGTGGCCAAAATGTAGTGCTCTGATTTCAACAGATTGACCACCCGTGAATCCTGGTTAAGCGAATTAAGGGCTCCATCAACAAGTCCCACATGCTTAGCAGAATCACTCTGTTTTAGCTCCTCCTTCAATGTCTCCAGCTTCTTCTGCAAAAGCCTGATGAGGGGAATGACCTGACTCAGGCTGGCTGTGTCTGAACTGACTTCACGTGTGGCAAGTTCAAAGGGTTGCAGAACCTTGCACAACGTTGAAATCATTCTCCACTGCGCTTGAGACAGGTGCATTCCACCTCCTTTGCCTATATCGTGGCCAGATGTATAGGCTTGAATGGCCTTTTGCTGCTCCTCCATCCTCTGAAGCATATAGAGGGTTGAATTCCACCTCGTTACCACCTCTTGCTTCAGATGATGGCAGGGCAGGTTCAGGAATGTTTGGTGGTGCTCCAGTCTTCGGCACGCGGTGGCTGAATGCCGAAAGTGGCCCGCAATTCTTCGGACCACCGACAGCATCTCTTGCACGCCACTGTCGTTTTTTAAATAATTCTGCACCACCAAATTCAATGTATGTGCAAAACATGGGACGTGCTGGAATTTGCCCAGATGTAATGCACGCACAATATTGGTGGCGTTGTCCGATGTCACAAATCCCCAGGAGAGTCCAATTGGGGTAAGCCATTCTGCGATGATGTTCCTCAGTTTCCGTAAGAGGTTGTCAGCTGTGTGCCTCTTATGGAAAGCGGTGATACAAAGCGTAGCCTGCCTAGGAACGAGTTGGCGTTTGCGAGATGCTGCTACTGGTGCCGCCGCTGCTGTTCTTGCTGCGGAAGGCAATACATCTACCCAGTGGGCTGTCACAGTCATATAGTCCTGAGTCTGCCCTGCTCCACTTGTCCACATGTCCGTGGTTAAGTGGACATTGGGTACAACTGCATTTTTTAGGACACTGGTGACTCTTTTTCTGAGGTTTGTGTACATTTTCGGTATCGTCTGCCTAGAGAAATGGAACCTAGATGGTATTTGGTACCGGGGACACAGTACCTTAATCAAGTCTCTAGTTGCCTCTGAATTAACGGTGGATACCGGAACCACGTTTCTCACCGCCCAGGCTGCCAAGGCCTGAGTTATCCCCTTTGCAGCAGGATGACTGCTGTGATATTTCATCTTCCTCGCAAAGGACTGTTGGACAGTCAATTGCTTACTGGAAGTAGTACAAGTGGTCTTCCGACTTCCCCTCTGGGATGACGATCGACTCCCAGCAGCAACAACGGCAGCGCCAGCAGCAGTAGGCGTTACACTCAAGGATGCATCGGAGGAATCCCAGGCAGGAGAGGACTCGTCAGACTTGCCAGTGACATGGCCTGCAGGACTATTGGCTTTCCTGGGTAAGGAGGAAATTGACACTGAGGGAGTTGGTGGTGTGGTTTGCAGGAGCTTGGTTACAAGAGGAAGGGATTTACTGGTCAGTGGACTGCTTCCGCTGTCACCCAAAGTTTTTGAACTTGTCACTGACTTATGATGAATGCGCTGCAGGTGACGTATAAGGGAGGATGTTCCGAGGTGGTTAACGTCCTTACCCCTACTTATTACAGCTTGACAAAGGCAACACACGGCTTGACACCTGTTGTCCTCATTTGTGTTGAAATAATTCCACACCGAAGAGCTGATTTTTTTTGTATTTTGACCAGGCATGTCAAGGGCCATATTCGTCCCACGGACAACAGGTGTCTCCCCGGGTGCCTGACTTAAACAAACCACCTCACCATCAGAATCCTCCTTGTCAATTTCCTCCCAAGCGCCAGCAACACCCATATCCTCATCCTGGTGTACTTCAACAGTGACATCTTCAATTTAACTATCAGGAACTGGACTGCGGGTGCTACTTCCAGCACTTGCAGGGGGCGTGCAAATGGTGGAAGGCGCAAGCTCTTCCCGTCCAGTGTTGGGAAGGTCAGGCATCGCAACCGACACAATTGGACTCTACTTGGGGATTTGTGATTTAGAAGAACACACAGTTCTTTGCTGTGCTTTTGCCAGCTTAAGTCTTTTCATTTTTCTAGCGAGAGGATGAGTGCTTCCATCCTCATATGAATCTGAATCACTAGCCATGAACATAGGCCAGGGCCTCAGCCGTTCCTTGCCACTCCGTGTCGTAAATGGCATATTGGCAAGTTTACACTTCTCATCAGACGCTTTCAATTTTGATTTTTGGGTCATTTTACTGAACTTTTGTTTTTTGGATATTACATGCTCTCTACTATGACATTGGGCATCGGCCTTGGCAGACGACGTTGATGGCATTTCATCGTCTCGGCCATGACTAGTGGCAGCAGCTTCAGCACGAGGTGGAAGTGGATCTTGATCTTTCCCTATTTTAACCTCCACATTTTGTGTGGAATTATATGCCAGTATCAATAGCAATGGCCTACTACTATATATACTGCGCACAACTGAAATGCACCACAGGTATGGATGGATAGTATACTTGACGACACAGAGGTAGGTACAGCAGTGGCCTACTGTACCGTACTGCTATATATTATATACTGGTGGTCAGCAAACTGTGCAAAACTGAAATGCACCACAGGTATGGATGGATAGTATACTTGACGACACAGAGGTAGGTACAGCAGTGGCCTACTGTACCGTACTGCTATATATTATATACTGGTGGTCAGCAAACTGTGCAAAACTGAAATGCACCACAGGTATGGATGGATAGTATACTTGACGACACAGAGGTAGGTACAGCAGTGGCCTTCTGTACCGTACTCCTATATATTATATACTGGTGGTCAGCAAAATTATGCACTGTACTCCTACTATATACTGTCTACAATGCAGCACAGATATGGAGTGTTTTTCAGGCAGACAACGTATACTGGTGGTCACTGGTCAGCAAAACTCTGCACTGTACTCCTCCTATATAATATTATACTGGTTGTCCCCAGTCCCCACAATAAAGCAGCACACTGAGCACAGATATGGAGTGTTTTTCAGGCAGACAACGTATACTGGTGGTCACTGTCAGCAAAACTCTGCACTGTACTCCTGCTATATAATACAGCTGCTCCCCAGTCCCCACAATTAAGCAGTGTGAGCACAGATATATGCAGCACACTGAGCACAGATAAGGAGCGTTTTTTTTCAGGCAGAGAACGGATAAAACTGGTGGTCACTGATCAGCAAAACTCTGAACTGTACTCCTCCTATATTAAACAGCTGCTCCCCAGTCCTCCCCACAATTAAGCAATAAAGCACAATCAAGTTCAATAATAAACGGAGAGGATGCCAGCCACGTCCTCTCCCTAACATTTCCAATGCACGAGTGAAAATGGCGGCGACGCGCGGCTGCTTATATAGAATCCGAATCTCGTGAGAATCCGACAGCGGGATGATGACGTTCGGGCGCGCTCGGGTTAACCGAGCCATACGGGAGAATCCGAGTATGCCTCGGACCCGTGTAAAATGGGTGAAGTTCGGGTGGGTTCGGTTTCCGAGGAACCGAACCCGCTCATCACTAGTTTAACTGAATAAAATATATGAAAAATACTAATAATTTGTTAGAAATATCTTCTTTGCATTATTCTAATAATTTTTATAGCCCAAACTCTGGAGTAAAAAGTCTATGGCAGGTGGGGCAGTGCCTCACCTGGCTAACTTTTCCGCACATCTCTGATCAAAACTCACCGAATTTTTAGGAGTTTATAATGCTGCACCTGTGTATAATGCCCAGATGTACCCCTTGGCTTATATATTGCATGTAAATCTGGCTCTGGAGTTAGCCAGTGCCTCCTGAGCCATTTAGCTCACCGCACATCCCTGACATTTGGATACACAGAGAAATCAGTACAGTCAGTAAAGAATAAGTGGATCAGCTTGAAAACCATCTTCGTTACGACCATGCAATCTCTCTGAACTTAGCTTATGGTCAAATACTCCGCAACCACACAGTTACATTACACCCCATCAGCCACCAGTGGAGATGCCTCTGAGTACTGTATGACTCTGAGTACTGTATGACTCTGAGTACTGTATGACTCTGAGTACTGTATGACTCTGCATCACTTGTACTTGCATCTGCTCGGCCCTGCAGCAAGCGCAGAGCAAAAACATGAACAACAAATCTGCAAACCTGACTCCCATTAAACCTTGCATCATTCACATATATAAGCAAATGTTGTAATGAAGGGTTTAGAATTAATTCTAAACAAGACAACATTTTAGATTTCAATTATTTTCTTTGGATTACAGTGTTAAATTCATGGATTTGAAAGTACTTTGTATAGTTTTATTAGAAGATTTAAAGCCTTTTCACTTTAATTATAGCAAAGCAAAATTAATCAAACTACTTGAGTGTATTTCATTATCTATAATAATTGTTTATACATTAGTACTTTTCTTATTTTAATAATTGTGTTAGAAAAATACACTATTGTAGCAAAATCTGCTCATTTGCATAATCCCATACCCAGAATTTCCTTTGATTGCTGCTGTACATATTCTAACACTTTCTTCGTCACACTAGAGGTGTCCCTAGTAATGTGACAGAGCTAAGTGATGGGGGTTTTGTAGAATGTGAAACAAAAGTTTTTTTATGCAGATATTTGCAGCAAAATGTGTCTGACCAGTGATCTTAAAGGGGATGCTTTCCAATGTGTTTTTTATTTACATTCCAAACAATAATTTGGATGTTTTTATGGAAAATTACTTCTCTGCTGGCCTAATAATCCACCTTAATCCCCCCTCAAACCTTACTTTCAGCGGGTGATCATTTTAGAATCTGCATCATCTAACTGAAGGAGAGGGACCAAGGCCACTATTGACCCGGAACTGTACTTTTACAGCAGAGTCCAGCCATCAAGACCAGTGGTGCAGAGAGTGAGGGGGAGCGGGTACACTTTTTTACACAGTCTCACCCCACCCTCCCCATTACTGGGGCCCAGCGAGGTCGTCGGTACCCCTGATCGATACTGATGGCCTGCATACATGCCTAAACTACAGTACCTATGCCGTGTTCCTAGCAGGACGGGAAGGTTGACTCCATCACATTTCTCTCCTGGGCCCTTTTTCTTTGCATGGCGATTCACTCACTTTCTGATCTTGCCCAGCTCTGTTGATGACCTGGATCCTGTGTGCAACTGGGGGCAGCAGTGTTCACACGAGCTGCAGTGACCTGGTAGGGAAACCAGCAGTAGCCTACTCACTGATCCCTCTTTGGTGTCTGTCGTGCCTCTGCCTGAACTCTGCCTTGGTGATCATCTCTGGTGTTGCTCCTGTCGGCTCTTGGCTGTGTCTCCCATCCTATTTAGCTCAGCAGGAAGGTGAGAGGATCGGAGGGGACATGTGACTGGATGGAGCTGCTTTGCCTTTTAGCTCTCCTGTCAGCCTGCTCTCAGCCACTGCCTCTCCTCAGAATCTAGCCTGCTACTGACATCTGTGAACTCCTCTGCTGAAGGTAGCAGACTGAATGCCGGAGCACCCGGTGACCCTGCATATGGAGCTCAAGTGACTCTTTTCTTGGTGGAGTGCGGCTGCATCAGAACAATTTGTGCTGTTGTCACTGCCTGTTACTGCCTACCGGATCCGATTTGCGTGAGGTTGGCACTAAAGTTGCTGCGGTGTTCCTATCTCTTCTATCCATGAATTGGTGCAGGACTGCCATTTCTGAACATATGGCTATCACGTTTACTTATGTCCAGCCACCTTCTCACTACTCCCTGCAGGGTGGATTGGGAATACCACCATCATATGCTGTCCATGATGTATCCTTCAGAAAGTGCAAAATCGTTACAGTATTAAACCTGTTGTACTGTCCTCTACTTTTTACTCTTTCCTACACTTGAGGTTGCATCTCTTCATTAGAAGGAAGAGGTTATTACCCCGGTTACAGACAGATTCCATAGGTGCTGTAACTTAAAGTGATGGTAAAATACTCCTCCTCTCGGCCCTCCTCTCACTGATTTATCTATGGAGAACGACAGATACCCTTTGGGGTTTTGACATATGTTTTACGTGATCCATTTTCCTTTTTTCAATTCCTTTGTAGTATTTTGTTTGCCTGTCCCTTTCTTCTTTATATACACTACAATTTGATATAACATATTTGTTTGGACTGAATGTCCTATATGTTGTATATGTTCCTATAGGTTTAAGACAATCCACAGTCTATTCTATATACATTACAATTTTACATAATATATCCATGCGCACTAATAGTCATATATATTGAATTGTCTCTGTTATCATATCTTTAGTCCCGTTATTTTCTCACATTATATAGCACAGGTTTATGATAATCTGCAGTTTATTTTTAAAACCTGGGCTGCTGCCGTAGCTCTCATTTTAGTTTTTTTGTTAGAAAAATTAGGAAAATAGGGAGTTTGAAGTAGTCCATCCTCGCATCAATCTGTGTTGATCATTTATTACATTTTTCTTTAATTTCTTCTTCTGCACCATATGAGAATATTTGTTATTGTGTTCTACATGTTGTGCCTTTTATGGTTTTGGTGTACTACAGTACATGTTGTGTCTTTTATGGTTTTTGTGTACTACAGTACATGTTGTGTCTTTTATGATTATTGTGTGCTACATGTTGTGCCTTTTATGGTTTTCCACACAAATTGAACCATCTGTCATACTCTACGGATGGTGTAATGGTTAGCATTACTGCCTCACAGCAGTGAGGTCATGGGTTCGATTCCCACCATGACACAACTGTGTGGAGTTTGTATATTCTCCCCGTACTTGTGTGGGTTTCCTCCGGATACTCCGGTTTCCTCCCACACTCCAGAATTATACTGGTAGGCTAATTGGATCCCAACAAAAATTAACCCTAGCGTGAATGTGTGTTTGTGTACATGTGGTAGGGAATATAGATTGTAAGGTCCACTGGGACAGGGACTGATGTGAATGGGCAAAATATTCTCTGGAAAGCGCTGCAGAATATGTGTGCGCTATATAAATAACTGGTAATTAATAAATACTGTACTTTCCTTTTAACTGGCTCTGTTTTCAGCCATGTACAGTATGTGCTATACTTACCGCTTGTGAAATATCGGCTGATGCATTTACTTCAATAAGAATTTTTTTTTTTAAATAAATAAAAGTTAGAGGAACACACAATTACTCTTATTAGGAAACTAAGATCAGACATTATAACTTACAAATAATTAGAAGGTTTTCAGATGTAAGTAAATCTCGCAAGAACATGCTGATAGGCTTGCTGACATTGTTTGTTTCTAAGGATAGACTATGTGCACAAAACAAGCGTCCACAGTTTTAGAGACTTTATTTATGTATAAACAATTTAAACACTTTGCCATAAATTATCTTTGCCTGTCTCTAATCTTCATTTAGCAGCAAATTAAAATAATATAAAAACTCAATGAACAGTTCATACATGTATATTACAAAAAAAAAAAAAAAATACCAAAAGTTCATAATCATTTTTTTGTAGTGACTGCAAGGTGATTGTCTCAGTTTATTGTTTTGACCAAACAAACACATTTCTAGTTTTAATCTGAAACAGTGATTGTGCCATCTGGCCTTTTTTATATGAACAGGGTGATCTCAGAAGAGGTGCCCACTTGCGATAGTGTCACAATGCCCACATCTCTACTGGAACTGATACCAACAAACTACTGATTCTAGACAGACTACACCCTGTAACTGTGTTATACTGTATTGTCCACAATGGATTTCTCAAATACAAACAAGAGGATGAATTTAACTGTAGTGAAGCCTCCAATTTGACTCACACATCACACTCTACCCACTGTATGAATAAATTAAGTCAGAGCATTTTGGGATAAGAGTGCAAGTCAAGTTTGTGTTTTCTTGTCAAGAGTCTATCCAGTGCTCTTTGTTTTTCTGAATTAAGTCTACAAATCACTCCAAAGTCTTTTTTTTAAATCTCATTTTGTTTGTTTCAATGCAGTAAGCATTCTTCATAAATCAAAACATCGGAATACTTATCAAAGAAGCAGTCTTAGTAGTTTTCAGCAAAAGATCTTGTAAAGGGTGGCCATTTTGAATTATTTGAAACTTTACTCACATGTCAAAGTGAGGTAATTAGAGGCCTTATTTATTATTGAGCAGAGACCCAGAAGAAGTGGGTAATATCACAGGGGTACTTTGTGTTTAGTTGTGTTGTATATTATGTCAGGCTTCGAGTCCACTTCAATTTGTGGTTTTCAGCAGCGTACAACTCAAAAAATGTGAGCTTTCCTGCTACTTAACTGTCACAAAACAATTCAGCCTAGTGCCCCAATTAGGTCTTCATCTCCTTAGGAGAGGAGATAACAGTTGTTAATACTGATTCATCCAGGAATGGATGACTGCAGATTAATTTGTTACCTCTTTCCCATTTCGTTCTGTCTCAAGAACTGGATGTTACTGCTACTGTCTGCAAGCTCAGGGTACTGCTCCACCGGAAGAACATAGTACCCCTCATATCCTTGAACTCTTCCTGTGCTTAAAAGCTGTTGTTTTTCACCCTCAGTCCATAAACGGCTACCTTCCTTACCATCCCGTGCTTTTTGCTGCTCTTTTGCCCAAGCGGCACTCAGTGCCCGCTGACGTGCTTGGTCAAGAACTCTTGCTCTTTCTTCATCCAGAGTGTCGACAGTCAATCCATAGCGGATATTTAAAATAAGGGATGAATGCTGTAATTCTATGTTTGTAAACCTGCGAGTCCTTCCATTTATAAGCAGAGTTGGCTGGGAAACTGTAATGTTAACTCCACTGTCAAGTGTTTTACGACCTGTCGTCAAACCCAAGGTGACTAGGTCGCTGTCAGATGAGCCGATTTTCACAAAATAATGTGTGTCCTTTCCTTCAATGTTGTAGTACATTTTTTCCAGATAGTGTGCACTGTTAAGCACCAGAGCAATTTTCCGACTGTCTTCACTGGCGATGCTAGACATTCCTGTTGTCACTTTGCCTTCCTTGATTGCAAACATTATTCCTTTTCCAATTATCGGAACTGTAGTTGCAAACCAGTGTCCCAGTTTCTCTCTTATGTTTGCGTGCAGTCGTTTTACTATGGTCTGACCCTCCAATGCCATAAATGCTTGATTGTGTCTTTCAGTGGTCTGCTGAACACCAGTAATTAGCTGTAAGACAGAAAAATGAATTAGTTGTGGAAAGTTAAAAAGTAATTCAGTGAAGCATGCTAGCTAGACTGTACAGATTTCTGAAGGTCATGCATTACTGACTTAATTACATTTTACCCTTAATTTGGTACAAAAGTTAATCACTTGAAATTAGAAAAGTTATCCAACTATTCAAGAAGGTCTTGTATTAAGCAGAAATATAGTTAATAAATATATGTATAAGATAAATGTATGTGCCAATAACATGCGCAATTGCTTTCTGTTCTTGTAGTCATTTAGAACTGGCTGTTTCCAAAGTAAGGACTTTAAAAACTATTAGGTCTTAAATGTGTGTTGCAAAATGGTGCACAGCAAAAAAAGGATAATAACAACATTTATCTGAACAAATAAAAATAACAAATTAATATGAGCACATCTCATTACCATTATACAGATGGAGCCCTCCTCATCTATCCCTTTAATAGGATTAACTGAGCCAGGGCAGTCGGACTTAGTCCCCTGCTGTAATGACTTAATCCCCTGCTGTATTGTTCTCTCTGTATTGTATTACTGCTGAGAACAATAGATGAAAGGCTTATGCTAATAAACCTTGGTGGACCTAGGCGCAGCAGAGACGCCTATATGAGCGAGGCTCCATCTGTATGCTCTGTTTTTAAATATAATGAATTGTGCTGCAAGTAGCCATTGACTACCAAAGCTTATGATAGGTGTACAAAGTCTCCTAACTCAATGGGATCCCACACAGCAAACCCTACACCCATTCAATTTACTTACCCTGGGGCAATCTGCACCATTATCCTGATACTTTCTTATGAAATATGTCACCAGGCCATATTTCTTAAGACGTCACCTAGGAAATGATGTCAGTGCTATGGTGTCATTTTCCCGTAGATATTGTGCATGCATTCCAGACTCTGGCACGACTTAGTGCATGCACCACCACAAGTTAATGCAGGAGGTAGGGATGGAGAGATTGCACACAACTGTCATGTAGAAATGGAATGTCTATAACTCTATATTCTCCGATGCCTGACATCATTTGCGTCGTCTTATAACAGTGTGCGTAAACTTTGTTAGGCTAGTTACCTACTGGCACCCAAATGCTGCTTTGTTCATGAAGGGGGAGCAGCATGCACCTGATAGAACATGCAGCATTTCCCATGCATTGTAAATGGATTTGACAGTGCCTAGCAATAAGTACAGATGTTACTATACACTGTCTCACACACTATTGCTGCAGTCGCGCCAAGCAGCCTTCTCACGCGCCGGGTCCAGTATGACTCGGCTTGACTCCTGAGTGTCTTTTGTTGCGGAAATGTGCGTCCTAGTTGCACAAATGAAACAGTCGATGTGACTACACTGCTTAACAAAACTGCTCTGATTGCTTTGAGTGCTACAGTGCAGTGCCCATGGCTTTTCTTCACATCAAGTTCTGGTGTGCTTCATCTGCGACTTATTTTACTAATTCCTGTGCAGTTTAAGTTGCAGCCTGGTGTCCCTGATTGCAGCCTGGTGTTTTGCTGCATCTGTGGTACGTCTAAAATGCAAATTTAAAGAAAAAGACTACACTACTAGTCGCAGCTCACTCATGCCAGGTGTGTTGGCGTATTGAGCCTTGGTGTATAAGTATGCCCATCTGTATAACATTAGCCACACTCCTTGCTCGGTGGTCATTCCCACTCTGGCCGGGTGGAATCTCCACCGTAATCTAATTTGGTTCTATCTTTACTTTGGGAATCTTTCCTGGCCAATTACTGGTGGTCGAAAACTTTTAGGAATGATTTTGCCATTTACAGTATTTAGCGTGGCTTCTTCCATTAATTTCAATGGTCCATTAATTTCAGTGGGACTTCTAAATACTAGAACCCTCATTGAAATGAATGTATGAATGGGAAAAGTTCCATGCTACATTACAAATGAATGCAAATGCATCTAGTGCATATCAATCAAATATATACTGTGTATGAACTGTAATTCTAGCTGATACCTGGCTTTAGAGTGGTTAAGTTCTAATAATGAACAATAACTTTTAAGGGCATATCCACTTAGCTGCTGGTTTGTGGTCTCTTCTCAAAGGTAACATGCCAGGAGTAGTTCAATTCGATACCCATAATCCACCCACGAGCAGCCCCAATGCTGCAAATTCATTCCTTTTTACACCTTCCTAGAAGAGAAAATGTATGCCACACAACCCACAACTATTTGAATCTGCCCTTTAGAGTCACAAGTTATTTTCAGCAATTGTAAATTTGGTGACAAAACAAACCCGTTTTACACAATACAAATCAAAAATGTTACCAATAATGTTCTAATACTAATGAGTCTAACTCTGAATGCACATAAATGCAAACAAAGACTTACAGTACGGTTGCTGGATCATTTCTGTGTCATAATCACCTTCTATAATCTAAAGGCCAAGCACTGAATTTGCTACTAGCGCTAATGCCCTTTATCACAGAAAAACACACAGCACATCATAAATGTTATATTTATGCAGTTATTGTTGGTGTGGAGCCTGTCACAGGGCTGGATTGCTCATATGCCAGCTAAAGGGATGTTTGGCACTAGAATCCGAATACATTATTGCGTCTTGCATGCTTCAGAGCTGTAATAGGCAGGCGGTGGCCTGGGGGTTTAGGACACAACCAGTTTAGCTCTGATATTTTGTTACTTTGTTAATTAAATGTTTATTGCACATTAATCCATGCAGCTGTTTTTAAGATCCCACAATGGTATTTGTGACCCTTCATTTTTTTAAAATTTTTTATAACAGATTCCTACTGCTGCTTTAAATAGCTTGCTGTGCGCTGCATGTCCTTCACACAGAATGGGAGTTAGTGAAGCAAAGACTGTAATATTCCACATAAAACAAACCATTTCTCTGTTTCTGATAAACCAAACCCTGCTTTTATTGCATATATAAAACATATATGCAGTGCAGTAGCTCTAAGCTATATTTTATTCCAAGTAATAAAATCCCAAAGGGCTATGTTGTTATACTGTAGATGGAACAGATGGCCAGCTACCTTTACATTTCCCTGTACCATTGTTAATCAAGAAACAACTCAAGGGTATACACACATAGAGCTAATGATACTGCAATTAACATAACTACCTAGGCAGGCAAAATGCACATTGTGTGTGAGATCATTATAATAAAAGCCCATCTTGGAGTGATACAAGTGGAAATGTAAGATATCATACTGATCCATGGCAATCTGCACGACTTACCTGTCCGTTTTCACATTCTTGACTCTCAGTCAGTTCATATGGAGGTGGCACAAAGTGCAATTTGGATCTTGGAAAACCAGGAATAATGTTACTCAGTTGAAATCCAAACATCACCAACCAGCTTTGCACATCTGTTGAAAATATATAATTATCACAGTTACTTATTTTGCACATATGCAAAATGATGATACTGTTCTAGGCAAATATTTTATCATTAATTGTTGTAAGACTCCTGTTTCATATTTAAATCTTGCAAATACATTTTCATGTACTGTAACATAGTGCCACTAAATATTTTTTTTCCAGCTATCTAAAGGTTGGTTTTGCCATCAGCTACAGTATATTGGTCAAAAGAATAGAAATGACCGCTGATGTTGGGATGCATGTCTTTGTACCCACCTTCACTAAGTAGCTGCCTCTGCTCCCTGAGTGCTGTACAGGGCTGCCAAGAGATCTGTAGAGCCCTGATACTAGGGAGACGGGGATGGGTGTGTGGGTGTGACCATACCTTGTTGTGAATACTGCGGCACTCTGCAAAAGCTGCAAGTCAGCGCAAAAGGTGTCTTTGCTCCTCCATTCACCTGCCCAGCCCATTTTTCTATAACTGCAGTAACTGCTGGTCAATACTGTACATTATTATATTTGCCATTGCTGTTGACTCACTAATGTTTTTACAGTTATTGCACAGAGAGTGAATGGGTAACAAAGTGCCCTCTATGACTTGTGTCAGGTCCATAGACTGATAGCTGAGGCACCCCTCTTTCCAGCGGTACCAGATTTTTGAAAATTGTCCCTGGGCAACCGAAGATATCCGACTTCAAAGCAGTGATCTCCATCCAGGCCTGTTAATTGCTCTTCCAGCCAGATATCTTGGGTTCTGTCTGACTTAGTGTTTTTCTGATGGTGTACTACAAAAGCTGGGACTATCCCCTTGAGGTGGACCCTATGCCCAGAGCCAGAGATATAATCCTTCCAGCAGCTGGTCCTTGCTCCATCTCCACACACCTGATATGCAGTTTTACATTTTTGTAGCTGGATTGCTCTGGCTCCTGAACGTTGACCCCCAAGTACCCAGTACTTCCTGTAAGGTGAGACTCTCTAGTGTTTTTATTCCATTGAAAGCTAAGAACTCTTTTTCCAGGGGCTGGAGATATCTGCAGTCAAGCAAGCTGCCCTCCCACCAGAAAAGTATGAATATTAAGCCCACTTCACTATCCACCCCTCCCATGCATATTAAACACCCCATACCACCATGAAAGTAATGTACCAGGGCCCCTGCATCCAATGCCCCCGTCTACAGTTTAGTGTTCTCCCACCATCTGTGCAGTAAAGGAGTAATTCTCAGAAATTACTGCCCCAGGTCCTACATGCTAAGCTGAATATAGAACACCTCTTAACGCCCACAGAACATCAAGCAGCCACTAATAGCACCCGCACCCCTACCGCTGGAGGATGGGTAGGGGCCCCAGTGCATTGTTTTATCCAGGGGCCTACACTTCTGTTAAGACGGCCCTGGCTTGTATTTATATTCTAATGTTCCGTGCTCTCTACCAGACTAGGGCAACAATACCTCCACACTGACTAGCATAAGTACTGAGTTATTGTTGTTTTTGATCATTTTTAGTTTTGTATTTTTCATATAGCAAATTTAAAGCACAAACATTAGTAAAGCAGTGTCTGCTAGACCTTTAAATGATTCCAAATGCATAGGTAGACATTATTATTTATTTATTACCAGTTATTTATATACTGTAGCGCACACATATTCTGCAGTGCTTTACAGAGAATATTTGGCCATTCACATCAGTCCCTGCCCCAGTGGAACTTACAATCTATATTCCCTACCACATGTACACACACATTCACATTTAGGGTTAATTTTTGCTGGGAACCAATTAACCTACCTGTATATTTTTTGGATTGTGGGAGGAAACTGGAGTACCTGAAGGAAACCCCCGCAAGTACGGGGAGAATATACAAACTCCACACAGTTAGTAACATGGTGAGAATCGAACCCATGACCTCAGTACTGTGAGTCAGTAATGCTAACCATTACACCATCCATACTGCCCATAGCTCACATTATAGTAGTACAGTACTATGCAAAATAGTATATACTGATTATGCTTATCTTTGGAAGCACCTTTGTAGCAGGTATACCTAGCCATTTAACGCATACATTTTCTTCATAGTACATACTGTACCATGTTATATTTACCATTTTGGCAATCCATAATTGCTTTCAAACTACTCCAGCTCTTTATACATTAACCATCTTAGGCAGAGCCAGGAACCAACTGATATGGATTACGGCAATAAATTTGGACTCTAAGGGGGTGCATAGTGTAGTCACAACAGAAGCCCTTCATGACTACCAACATTGTTAATTTTCCTTGTACTGTACGCTATAGATGTGGGCAGAAAAACTGGCAATGTTGGGGTAGTGTATTCTACCATAATGTGCATAGTCAAACACCAGGAAAGCGCAACGTGGATAATTGAATACTGATCTCATACTGCAATATACAAGAATCCAATTAACACAGGCTGTATCGGTGTGGAGTTTGTACGCTCTTGCAAAGTTGAATATGTATGCACTATATACAAAACTAAGAAATAAACACGGGCCACCCTGTGTACACAGCCTCGGTTACAAAATGCCAATATGTAAAACACTGTCTGCATTACAATGTGAATGACTTTATACAATATTACACAAATGATGGTAGTCACTGTCAGTGACTCCCACCTGTAAGCAGCCGTCATTCAATGCATAACAACACACATCATTATCATGCAATGTAACACAATTAAAAACTACGTATCGGGTGAGAGGTATTAACGTTTATTTACAATATGCCCTGATCTAGCCGCAGTTAGCATTAAATGCTCTTCATGGTCACACTATGCATGAAATACATTTCTGGCTTATATAACAACTGTGCTACTGTTTAATTTCATGCTATGTATATTCTCCATACCCACTGCCACTCATTGAACGTTACAGGGATTTGAAACCCCAGTCACAGTCTTATCCTGGCTTTCCATTACAGCTGTGTTGAAAAGACAGCTCAAGTCATATCTCACATCTTTTTGACACCAAAGTAGATAAGTTCACAGACAGAAGACCCCATAGTTTTCTATGAAATCACTGGCCTTGTATTAAGTCCACCAGGCTACACAGAACAATTCCACATTTGTGTCCTATATATGGTGTCATGTTTAAATACAGAAAGGAGGATCACAAATTATATGTGATCTAAAGAGTGGTGATTACCTGCAGGAATAATCACCAATAATGTTTTCAAGTGACTGTATATAATTTTGTATTCTTTCAGCTTAGATGTGACAAAATGGCTGACAGGCAATGTCCTGCATTTAACCTCCATACATCTAGGCTGGGGGAGTTCTGCAGACCATAAAGTATGACATGTGCAATGACCAGACCAGAGGTTATAAATACTGATAAGAGGGAGAATGGTATAGTGTCCAAAATATAAATTATCTGTGGCCTGGGAGCCTGACATGAAGTTGTAAAAAGGGATTGCATTTCTACATCAAAAGCAGATATTGCCAAGCTCTGGACATTGAGGTCTGATAAGCCCAATTCATTTGTTATGTCAACAGGGGGGGGGGGGGCTTTGTAAACAGACCAGGAAAGTATGACCACAATGTCCTGATTGGAATGGTCAGGAATCCTGTTTCTGGCTAATGTCGTAAACCTCTAAAACTTCAAATCCACAACTCCAGGCTTAGGAAGATGTGACACCCAGAGCCCAGAGCTCACTCTCTCTGAAAGAGATTCATACAGTATGCCTTTGGGCTACACCCCCTCCCCCTGCCTTTTGCCAAGCACCAAGTATGTAAGCATGGTGTATGTGTAGTGTCCAGCAGGGAAGTAGTTAAAAATCCCAAGGGAGGGGGCCTGCTGGAGCTGAAGACTATATCTGTCTCCCTCATGGGGACAGAAAGTGTACATCTCTTGGGGACTCAACAATGTTTGCGATGACCTGAGTTATTCTGTGAAATCCCCCACAACAGAAACAACTAAGTTTGTTTGAGTAAGTGAGTTAGGGTTTCTGTATTTTTATTTCTTTTCATTTATTGAGATTGCTGTATTCTGTGTGTGTTTTTAAAATATTCTTAATAATCTTTGTAACCTTTTTGTAACTAAAGCTCTGAAGTATTCTTGAAATTAAACATCTAATTTTAGTTCTGATTCTGTGATTCTTATGAACTCAGGGCCTGTGTGGCCCAAATCTACCTATTTTTCTAAGTATTGCAGTGTGTGTGTGTGTGTGTGTGTGTGTGTGTGTGTGTGTGTGTGTGTGTGACAGGTAAAGCTAAAGACGCCTGCAATGTCCATAATCCATTGAAAAGTCTTTGCTGGTGGCAGCTAAGGTATTTAATTACTCCTGTGTGTCCAAAAGTGACCAGCACATCGCATGTGGCAATTCTCATATTGGCGTATGTGTGGAATTGGCTGGCAGCGTCGTGACATATGGCATCAAATACTAATTCAAGGTTGAGTGCAAAACAACATTTTCCTCTAATGGGCAAAACCATGTGCACAGCAGGTGGAGCAGATATAACATGTACAGAGAGAGTTAGATTTGGGTGGGGTGTGTTCAAACTGAAATCTACATTGCAGTGGAAAAAATAAAGCAGCCAGTATTTACCCTGCAAAGAAACAATATAACCAGCCCAAATCTAACTCTCTCTGCACATGTTATAGCTGCCCCACCTGCAGTGCATATGGTTTTGCCCATTAGAGGAAAATGTTGTTTTGCAATCAACCTTGAATTAGGCCCATAGACTGGTGAGCATATTT
This sequence comes from Pseudophryne corroboree, assembly GCF_028390025.1. Classification (NCBI taxonomy): domain Eukaryota; kingdom Metazoa; phylum Chordata; class Amphibia; order Anura; family Myobatrachidae; genus Pseudophryne; species Pseudophryne corroboree. Next base: position 658,455,172 of record NC_086449.1, on the reverse strand, counting down.
AGTTAAATCCAGATAGTTCAGGTATACTATTCATGGCAGCCTTTAGCATGTATCAATGTTTTATAGTCCGTTTACTTGAGCAAGTACACTCTGTAATTTGTAACTGGACAAACCAGCCTATATAGCAGAAATCCTTTATCTTAACACATTTCATTCTATGAACATGATCTGTGACCACTGTAAAGATGTACACTTACAACACAATCTTAAAGTTTAATTCTGAAGGATGTTTTTTTTATATCTACATACTGGTAAGTATGGTAATTTAACATGACTACTTAGATGTGAAGCAGTCTTGTTTAATAAAGTTTAATTAACAAGACAATGGTTGGAACGACCGTTTAAGTATTTGAAATGCATTTGACCCCACTTGTCAGGCCTCCTTGCAAAAACGCTCAGCCACCATATTCACATTACTTACCGTCACATTCTTCTTTTCTTTTTTTCTTTTTTTTTGTTAAAGAACCTATTTTTGGTTTGAAAGGTGTAATCACGGAACAAATCCAATGTACTTGTTCCTTTTTGTAATGTCTTATCTCACATTTTATAATGGAAAATTAGTATAACTTAGACGGTACAAATTGTCAGTAAATGGCCATTTATGTAGTAAGGAAGAGAGCCACTAATCAGTTAGCCTTATTCCATTCAGAGGACATACAGATTACACTATTAAAAAAAATGATACACTTGTTACATAATAGCTGGAAATTCTCAATGACAGAAGCCTTCTATTTACAAGTGCTAACTGTGATATTGATCTGCAGTAAGTCTGTCTGTCCCTTTCTCCATACAGTATCACAGTATTGCTAAATGTTCATGTTTATTTCTAACTCTAGGCACTAAGCTGCTAAGAACTGTTAGGTAAGGTAGAGTGGAAACAGATTCATTTTTGAAAAAGGAGATTTATGGTAGACTTACCATAGTTAAATCTCTTTCTGCGATGTACACTGGGTTCCACAGGGAATACATCGGGGTGTAGAGTTGGATCTTGATCCAGAGGCACCAACAGGCTAAAGCTTTGACTGCATGGCCTCCTCTATAACCCCGCCTCTGGACACTGGAGCTCAGTTTCGTTAACCAGTCCAGTGCAGTAGCAGGTAAAGAGAAGGCAGATGTTAGTCACATATAATCACATTCTCACGACAGGAGAAGGGACCAGCGGCTAATGCCTTACAAACCCAAAGAAGCTAAGTGCGTCAGGGTCGGCGCCGTGTGGAACCCAGTGTACCTCACAGAAAGAGATTTAACTATGGTAAGTCTATCGTAAATCTCCTTTTCTGCAGCAGTGTACACTGTGTTCCACAGGGAATACATCAGGTATGTCCTAAAACAGTTCCTCATGGGAGGGGATGCACCGTAGTGGGCACAAGAACCCGGCGTCCAAAGGAAGCATCCTGGGAGGCGGAAGTATCAAAGGCATAAAACCTAACGAACGTGTTCACTGAGGACCACTTAGCCGCCTAGCACAATTGTTCAGCAGACGCGCCTCGGCGGGCGGCCCAAGAAGGTCAAACATACCGGGTAGAATGGGCCTTGATAGCAGCAGGAGCTGGAAGACTAGCCTGTGCATAAGCTTGTGCAATCACCATTCTAATCCATTTGGCCAAGGTTTGCTTATTCACAGGCCAGCCACTTTTGTGAAAACCAAAAAGTACAAAAAGGGTATCGGACCTCCTGAGAGAGGCAGTCCTCTCCACGTAAATACGGAGAGCCCGTACCACATCCAAAGACCACTCTCTGGAGGACAAACCAGAAGAGACAAAAGCCAGAACCACAATCTCTTTAGGCAAATAACCAGGGCGAGTTCGAAGAACTGCCCGGTCATGGTAAAAAATCAGAAAGGGCAGACGACAGTACAAAGCTCCTAAGTCTGACCCCCTCCTAGCAGTGACAATAGCCAGCAGAAACATGACCTTAAGTGTAAGATATTTAAGTTCCACAGATTCAAGAGGTTCAAAATGAGACTCTTGTAAGGCATTCAAGACAACAGACAGATCCCACAGAGCCACAGGAGGGACATATGGAGGCTGGATCCATAAAACGCCTGGAGTGAAAGTATGAATGTCAAGAATTAGACGCAATCTTCCTCTGAAACCACATCAACAAGGCAGAAATATGAACCTTGAGGGAGGCTAAACGAAGGCCTAAGTCCAGGCCTTGTTGCAGAAAAGCCAGAAGTCTGGAAGCTCTAAAATTATATGCATCGTAATTATTAGCAGCACACCAGGTGAAGTAAGAATTCCAGACCCTGTAATTAATCCGTGCAGAAGCCGGTTTGCGTGCCCTCAGCATAGTTTGAATAACCACCTCGGAGAATCCTTTGGCCCTCAGGAGTTAAGCTTCAAGAGACACGCCGTCAAAGCCAGCCTGGCCAGGACACAAGGGCCCTGAATGAGGAGGTCTGGGTGTTGAGGAAGTAGAAGAGGATGCTTGATTGATAGACCCTGCAGGTGTGAGAACCAATGCCGTCTGGGCCACGCTGGATTGACTAGAAGTAGTATTCCTCCTTCTTGCTTGAACTTCCATAGTACCCTGGCAGGAGTGACACTGGAAGGAACACGTATGGCAGCTGAAAGTTCCATGGAATTGCCAGTGCATCCACGAATGCTTCTTGATGATCCCTTGTCCTTGATCCGAAGACCGGAACCTTGTGATTGTGTCGAGACGCCATCAGGTCTACATCTGGCAGGCCCCATTTGTCCACTAGGAGTTGAAAGACTTCCGGATGAAGACTCCATTCTCCGGCGTGCATGTCCTGACGACAGAGAAAATCCGCTTCCCAGTTGAGGACTCCCGGAATGAACACTGCCGATATTGCTGGCAGATGGCGTTCCGCCCAACAAAGGTTTTTGACACTTCCATCATTGTCACGCGGCTTCGAGTACCGCCTTGATGATTTATGTACGCCACCATGGTGGCGTTGTCTGATTGTACTTGAACAGACCTGTTCTGTTCCAGAGGCAGGGCAAGATTCAAAGCATTGAACACTGCCCGCTATTCCAGAATGTTTACTGGGAGGAGAGATTCCTCCTTGGTTCATTGACCCTGGAGAGAGTGTTGCTCAGCACCACACCCCAACCCCGCAGGCTGGCGTCCGTAGTCAGTAGGAACCAGTTGGGGATCCAGAAGGGCCGGCCCCTGCTCAACTGTTGGTCCTGTAGCCATCAGCTCAGTGACAGACGAGCCTCCGGAGTCAAGGAGATCATTCGAGACCTGATCCGATGAGGCAGGCTGTCCCATTTGGAAAGGATTAACCTCTGCAGAGGGCGGGAATGAAATTGAGCGTACTCCACCATGTCAAAAGCCGATACCATGAGGCAGCGCCAAGTGTATCGATATCCTTGGGTGAGAAAGAAAGCATCTGTTCCTGTCCTGTAGTTTCAGGACTTTCTCCGGAGACAGAAACAGTCTTTGGCTGTGTGTGTCTAGCAGTGCCCCCAGGTGCACCATGCTCTGAGCAGGTACCAGTGAGGACTTTTTAAAGTTGAGGAGCCACCAGTGGGCTTCTAGGAATTGGACCGTCAGCTTCAGATGACTGAGGAGAACATCTTGGGAGTTTGCTAGGATCAACAAGTCATCCAGATATGGCAGGATCCTGATTCCCTGACGGCGGAGAAGGGCCATCATCACGGCGATGACCTTGTTGAAGATCCGAGGGGCTGTGGCCAGTTTAAATGGCAGGGCCTGGAATTGATAATGTAGGTTGCCAATAACAAATCGCAGATATTGCTGATGCGATATGGCAATAGGTATATGCAGGTAAGCATCCTGTATGTCCAGGGATACCATATATTCTTTGGGTTCCATGGCCAGTACAATAGAGCGCAGAGTTTCCATACGGAATTTGGACACTGTCACAAATTTGTTCAATGATTTATGGTTGAGTATAGGCCGAAAGGACCCATTGGGTTTCGGAACTAGAAACAGGGTCGAATAGTATCCCCTGCCTCTCTGGGACAGAGGTACCAACACTACCACTCCTGTGTCCAGGAGGGTTCGCACAACCAATTGTAGAGCTTGCGCTTTCAACGAAGGGGTAACCGTCGAGCAGAACTGACGAGGGGGTTGTCTCTTGAAAGAGATTGCGTACCCCTGAGAGACAAATTCCCGCACCCAGGCATCTGAAGTGGTCTTTAACCAGGCCTGGGTGAACTGCAGAAATCGGCCTCCCACCCTGGGGTCCCCAAGGGGGAGGCCCACCCATCATACAGCAGGCTTGTTTTATTTGGATGCAGGCTGACGGGTGGCCCAGGATTGTTTAGGTTTGGATTTAGTGGTTTTGGAAGTATGAGCCTGTCTCGTGTACGCCTGATCCTTTGCTTTCCCTGGAGGTTGAAAGGAACGAAAAGTGGTACTCTCTGCCTTTGGTGCAGAAGGATTAGTACTTGGGAGAGACGCAGTCTTAGCAGTCGCCAAGTCAGTCACAATCTTATTCAGATCTTATCTAAATAAGATGTCTCCCTTAAAAGGGAGCACCTCCAAGGTTTATTTGGAGTCTAGGTCCACCTTCCAGGACCTCAAGCATAGAATTCGGCAATCCAGTATAGACGTACTAGACGCCTTGGCCGCCATTACACCTGCCTCAGAGGACGCCTCCTGAATATAGTGGGAGGCGGTGGTAATATGAGACAGATATTGTCTGGCAGTGTCAGAAATATCCTGAGGCAGCTCATCCTCTAAAGCAGGGGTAGGCAAGTAATTTTTAATGGAGTCCGGATGTTATCTAATTATTTTGATCGAGGTCCAAAAAAAACACAAAATCTTTCACTTTTTCATTTGTATACATTTGTAATACCTAATTGTAATCTTATGTATACGATGACTTCTTTACTCCCAGGGTGTAAGAATTCATTGCGTCCCAAACCCCTACCGTGGAGCGCAGTATCCTTCTATCTATTCTTGTGCAGTACAGACATGAAATATATTTCAAAATATGACTGCTCACCCTTATGTACAAAGCCCGCGTACGTGGGGACGGGCAGGCCGCAACCCGCAGATGCACTAAAAAGTCCCTCCCGGCTCCGCCGCCTGGTAGCTTGGTTTCCTCTTGAGAGGGTGAGTCCCCTGGGTGCAGGGGCTGGGTCCAGTCGGGGCTCCTCCGCGCTGTGGTGAGGTGCATGGGATCCACTCAGCGCCTCAGCCTCCATCATTCCCGTGATGCCAGTGTCAGCCCGCTCACAAGAGACGTCGGGTCAGCCCGCTCACGTGGGACGCCGCGTCAGCACGCTCTGCAGGGGAAGGAAGATGGATGCTCTTGCCTCTCTGCGTCATTACAGTGTGAGCTTCCTTCCCCTGCCAGTATCCTGCCAGTATTAAAGTATTTATAATTAGAGTAAACCGGTCCGCTGTTCTGTCCTTTGCGGTCCGGAGATGGACCGCGGTCCGCCAGTTGCCGGTTCCTGCTCTAAAATTAAATAAATGAAAAATAACCGCGCTGCAACTGGGATTTATGTGCTTTAGCTGCTCTGTGTTAGAAGGTAAATGGTAAAAATTGTGTAACAAAGCGCTTGAGAATATGTATAGTAAATGTGTGTAAGTTGTAACCGTTAAAAGTGTAAAGAATAGTGCAATACCTGAAATAAAAAGGGGGTTAGGTAAATGTTTACAGCCCTTTTTATTAAAAATGTGCTGCGGTCTCCAGATGTAATTGCTGAGGTTCCAAATATGCCGTTTAATGGAGGGTAGATATAGGTACAGTCCTGGTCACCTAACAATCCCTATGCTACCAACCTTAACAAGGTGGTGAAGCCCGTCCGCTTTCGTCCTCCTCCGGCTGGTTCCCCCGCTCCGTCTTCCTGCTCTCTCCGGCCGCTCGACTCGTGCGCTAGTCTTCAAGCGCCGCACAGCGCACGAGTCGAGCGGCCGGAGAGAGCAGGAAGACGGAGCGGGGGAACCAGCCGGAGGAGGACGGAAGCGGATGGGCTTTACCACTTTGTTAAGGTTGGTAGCATAGGGATAGTTAGGTTCCTGCTCTAAAGCCTGAACCCATGCTTCAATTCCGTTTGCGGCCCAGGAGGCTGCTATAGTGGGATTATGTACTGCATCGGTAAGGGAGTAAACAGACTTCAGGCATCCCTCCACATGCTTATCCGTCGGTTCCTTCAGTGAGGTGACAGTGGTGACAGGAAGAGTAGATGACACCACAAGACGGGCGACATGAGAGTCCACCGGCGGTGGAGTTTCCCATTTGTTACTCACTCCGCAGGGATAGGCTAACGAGCCAGCATCTTTTTAGACAGGGAGAATTTCTTTCCTGGAGATGACCAGGATTCCTGACGTATGTCAATTAAATTGTCAAAATGTGGTAAGACTACTTTAGTAACCTTCTGACGTTTGAACTTATCAGGTTTCTTAGACTCACTAGTGGGATCTACCTCATCATCAATTTGTAGAATCTGCTTAATAGCCTGCACTAGGTAAGGAACATGAACCTGAGTTGAAGGGTCCTCATCAGAAGCGACTGTATCAGTGTCTGACAGATCAGTATATTCCCCATCCTCATCAGACAAATGATCTGAAATATTAGTGGATTGTGAGGAGGAAGCGGCCTGCTTAGATAACCCCTTGACCACAGAGGGGCGTGGGGCAGACTTTTGTCTACCCAAAGATTGATTTAATTGTTGTATCTGGGTAGACAGAGTGTCTGCCCAGGGTGGATTAGCTACAGGGACAATATGTGGCTGCAGTAGCACAGGAGGCCTTAAAGGGGGGGGGGGGGGGGAGACGTATCACAAGCGTATTCAGCATACTTGAGAACGCTGCCTAAGGTGGTTCCTGATTGGCCACAGGTGCTTCGGGCTGACTGGGAGATGTATGGCACCCAGTTCCTGAACCATCAGCTAAAATTCTCCCTCAGGTATATCCGTGGTGCAAGCACTGAATGATGCAGAAGCGTCCATGGATTTCCCGCCCTGTGTGGCAGATATTATAGGGAATGTAGCCTTAGAGCGTAACAGTACAATACAGCCAGACAAACACAACACCTGCAAATAACCCCCTGATTTATGTGACAGTAAATACAGGACACAAACAGAGGATTAAAGCGGTATGAGGTGACTCAAATACACAGTAAAAAACACAAAACAGTATATACTGTGTAGCACTATATATCTATGAAACCCTGACGCACCTAGCCCCCAGGGAACAGAATATAGTGATAGTAATAAGTGTGATACACTAGAATGAATCCGCACAGCAGCTACAGGCACACACAGTCACAGGTACAATGCAGAAGTTATTACAGATTAACAATAAAACTGCACTGGACCAGTAAACATATATATATATATATATATATATATATATACAGATAGATATAACCATGCACAGTAGATACTGGCTGTATATCTCAGAATACTTGCACTAAATATTCAGGTAGAAGTGCACTTGTTCTTAACTAACACTGTCTAAAATGACATGTAGAAGGAGACATAGCCCTGCAGTCCCGTAGATCAGCCACAGCTACTTGTGTAAAGATGGCGCCGAAATCTCTGTCAGGGAGTGAGGAAGAGTGAAATGCTTCTCCAGGGCGGGAACACCAGCAGTAGATGGCGCCAGGAGCTGGGGGAGGGGCTACAGGTCAGTGCCTTATCCCCTATACTGGTCCTCACCACCAGGTACTGTGAAGCCTATATAAAACAGATTTTTCAAAATCCGGCCTGTGCTCCCTGCCCTGATGGATATAGTGGAGTCCCTGTACAGTACAGTGTCAATGCCAGCGGCGCGGTCCGTCTCCTGGGACCGCGTCTGGACCACGATTTACCGGCGGGTCCCACCTGGGGAACCCTCTTACCTTCTCCCTGATGTGCAGCCACGTGATCCTAGAGAGCGTCAGCGTTGGTGTGCCTGTGAACCGGTGCGCCTCCACTGCAAGTACCCGGAAACTCCCTGCGGGAGTATGCAGCGCTGCTGGGGAGGTGATGGAGCCGCAGCACAGCATGTCAGAATAACACAGGAAGTGCTGCGGCCCTTGAAGTCTTCTAAAAAGCTCTTTTCAGGGCTGCCTAGCACAGCCCCCCCTGTTAGGTGACTTGCTATGCAGACACCAACTTACAAACTGAGCTCCAGTGTCCGGAGGCGGGGTTAGAGAGGAGGCCATGCAATGCATCCTGGGAACAGTCAAAGTTTAGCATGTTGGTGCTTCTGGATCAAGATCCAACTCTACACCCCAATGTATTCCCTGTGGAACACAGTGTACCTCGCTGCAGAAACATATTTTCATAGGACTGTAACAAATTTATCATACAGTTTGCATCATGCGAACTCTGAAAGTTTCTTACAACTTTACAGCAGGTTAGCCACTTAATGTTTTTGGACAAAAATAAAATAAACAAATTGTGAATTTTTCATATTTAATTTAATAACATAATCTTTAAAAATGCATTTAAACATTTTATAAAAAACATGCACCCCATGTGTCTATATGTCCCCATTGGAACATTATCTCCCACCACTAATAGATTCCACAGTGGCATTGGACCCCCAGTGGTATTACTGCTCACACTGCTGGTATTGACTGTCCCCCAGTGCTATTAACCCCCCCCCCCCACCCCCCACCCCTCCACCTTTGTCCATAGGTCCCCACTGTAGAACAGATCCCTCCTCCAGTTTAATAAAAGTGCTTGATAAATTGGGTAATTTAGTCATTCCCAAGGAGATATACAGCAAGGGTGGTAACCATCACAAACTATGTAAATCCAGTGTTAGGGGCTTATTTAATAGACATGTTATTAAAATAATAATTTTCCAGTGAAAACAGCAGTTTTCACCAGAGTTAGGGTTTGATAAATTAGCCCCTTTAAATCTCATGATACGTGTATGATCATTTTTAAAGGAAAATATAAATATAATGGGAAAGCAGCTAGTCTATTTTCTTTAGGATTTCAAGGATGTACTTTAATTGCAGAAGAACATAATGGCAAAATGTAGGCTCTTGCTGGGCAGTGAGTCCAAAGAGTTACTAATAATTTCCATCAGTGTGTGTAAGAATCCTCACACCCTAATGGAACCTGAGAGGATTCGCTTTATCTAAACTACACAGGTAATACAGATACAATGTCTATTTATAACAGTCTATTCGCAGTGACAGGCTATGTACTTACACACTTAAACTCTGATTTACGTAGGAAGATAAATACTCTTTTTCTCAGATTTTGAAAATCCTAGGTAATTATAAATGTGCATACACACGGTGAGATTCGGGCTAAACCCCGATTCTCACTATGCGATAGGGACTAGGTCGGTATCGCAAGCATATAATGAGTGTGCTTGCGATACTGGCTTTGTCCGATTTTGGCTAAGTGTTAATTTTGACTATCTTTTCTACGAGATAGTCAAAATTGACTTGCCTGCACAGTCTATCTAGGCTTGCGTTGACGACCGCGCGGGACCACGCATCGGGATCGCAAGGTGACTTTCACCTTGCGATCTGCACTAACTTTTCTTACGATTTTGACTATATAGTCAAAATCGTAAGAGAAAATCTCACCATGATTACACACCTTAACACTAATATGAAATGTTTTGTACTGTATAAGGAAAGATGTTTAATTTTAATTGAATGTTTCAAGTTAAAAAAGAATAGATTATATGACTTTATGAGGCAAAGTGTGTTTCAAATGTAAATAGTTTTATAACAAATATTTTAGCTCAATAACTTACCTGTTACATAGTTTTTTAAATCCATTTCAGTGCTCAGAGGATTGTTATTCTTAAACATGTATAAATTGAAAGGAGTAGGATCTCGTCCAATTTTCTTCCACATTGTGTAATCTGGAGATATCCAGCGACCAGCCAACACATCATAATCTCTCTGGGCAAAATGTACAAGTTTTGTTAAAGGATCATAGACTCCTCCGTGAAACCCAATGACAAGCTGGAAATTTGGATTTGAATCAAAGTAAATTTCACCAAAGGGAGTATATTGTAACTGTTTAATCATCACCCCATTGATGCTGAAGGCTGCCAGTGGCGTGCCTGTATTGTCGGAGGCAATGTAATACTCTTCCCCACTGCTGCTTTCCATTGCAAAAAGATGGCCTTGCAAATCATAGTACAAAGAAATAATTTCGGAATTTGAATGATTATAGACATGAGTAACGCGTGTTGGGTTGTGAAGATCAGCATAAAAGAACTGGAGATGAAGGCCTAAATTAGTTTTACATGAAGCTCTACGCCCCAACCCATCATAGCGATATTGTACATTCCATCCGAGGACCTTGTTGTAGGCTTTGGTGAGAAGGCCCTTTGAGTTGTAGTCAAAAATATCAGCACCTCTTTGACTCAGGAACCCATCATCATCTATTTTGTATTGTACATCCCCTAAGCGTGTTATCCTGTCTCTGAGATCATATCGCAAAGGCAGCAGACGTACACCATTTCCAGGAGTCAACAGGTACAGGTTTCCATTTAGGTCATAGTTGTAACGCCATGTTTGTCTGTCATTAACTGCAACAGTTAATAGCTGACCATCTCCATCATATTCATATGTGTACTTAGTCGTGTTGGCATAAGGACCAAGTTTCAGCTCTCTTTTTATAACCCGACCCATACTGTCATATTGAACAGTCATCCAATACATGAGTGATCTAAATATTTCATACTGAACTTCTTTAATGCGTCCATGAGTGTCAAAATGCTTTGTCAAGGTCATGACTGCTGTAGTAATGATCTGATTGACATCATAGTATATTACGCCAAATTTACCAAAGTGTTCAATTTTTCCAGAAATATCATCATAACGGTATAACTCAACAGGAAGCGGGGTTTCACTTATGATAGGTTTAATGCTTGCCACTCGGAAACTGTTGTCATGGTAAGTGTAATCAAATCTAGCATTAACCATACCTTCTTCAGAAAACCTGTATATCTGTTTGTCCACTAATGGTCCAATTTTCCGATAGCGAATTGTACAAGAAAAACCACCACTTTGCAGATTGACCATTTTTAAAACTCCAGTGGTTTCATCATAACCAAAGGTGACTGCAGTGCTGTCATATATGATCTCAGATAACTTTGACAGCTTCCCATACTTATAGAACACTTGTCGACCAGTACCAAGAAATGATGTCTTCAGAATTCGGCCATCTTCACTGTAGTCAAATATGATTGATGCATTGCTTTCTGGAGGATTGTATATATTCCTGATGTATCCAATAGATGTATGGGTTGACATACTATGCCGAGCAACACTAGGCATGGTTACAGAGTATAGGCGGTCGGATGAATCATATTCAAAGATGTACTGCCTCTGACTTTGAAGAAGGAGCACCATGGACTGCAAATAAAATATATTAAAAAAAGTTATATTATACTTTTTAACAGCACATATTCCAAAATATATGTGTATATAAATGAAATCAGTAATCAAATGGGAAAAACACTCTCTGCACTGAAAAACAATTTAGAAAGATACAACCTACGTAAGGAAATAATATTTTGAACTGTAAATTGTGATGGTAAAGATTGCTCATTTTATTACTTGAACGCACAGAACTTGGCACATAAAATTTTATGACAGTTATCTCCACAAAATGTAGTTCAGCCAAATAGTATATTTTTGGAAAACAATCACACTTGTAGACTTAAAAGTTCCAACATATTTTACTGCAAATACATATATAAAATTGTGTGTGCGTCACCCGTGAAGACAAAACTTATGATTAAACCAAACAACTTCTGGAACAGCGGTTCTTAACCTTTAATATTCCCATTTTTTTTATATAACATTACTGTTCTCTATAATTTAAACATTACTTGTCAGCACACAATAGATTATGAAAACTCTGTGTTCAAACCGGCATTATGGCTCTCTCTTGTGGGATATAACACTGTGGGGGGTGACTAATCATATATATTGAGGAGAGAATATAAATATTAGGGATTTGTAAGTTATGTTTAATTTAAAATTGAGTTATGAATCTGATAATTAACAGACACGACAGATGAAGGGTAGCTTTTCTTATCCATAGAAGGTTGTCCTTAGCTTGTTAGTAAACTTAGGAATTGCAGAGGTGAGCCTTTGTGGTTATTAGAATGCATAGCGGTATATCCTGAGCAGGATGACCCAGGAGCTGGAAATCAGATTAACATCTGACATTCACAGTACTAACCAAATGTTCCAGTCTGCTGGAAGAGACGGATGAGACCAATTACCTGACAGACAGTCCTTTGACTTTGTTTCCATCTACAGGAAAGCAAACCAGTGGAGTGTCATTAGGCCACAAGTGTATTGAGATGCCCACACAAGGTAACTACACTAGATTAAAGGCACATTACATTGGATATGGTTTATGAAGTAAAATTAATATTTCCATAATCAGAAAGAATGTTCAATTTTCCATAGACAAAACATATCTGGTGTATTCGCAGGTGGGGTGCGAGTTGCATAACTCTAAGAAGCATCGTTTCCAAGATATGAAGTATCTAGGCTGATTCCACCTCACAATGTTTCATATTTAGTGTCATTTAGTAGCTAAAATAGTAGAGAGGAATATGGGCACCCCATTTTCTAGATCACAATTTAACAGGAGAAGTTGTGCCCAATTATGTGAATTTGAGTTCTAAGTTATATGAGCAAGTCAGGGAGGATCCCAGCCTCAATTATCTATCCAGGTAATCGGTCTAAGGTGTGATACTTTGTTTTAAAAGGTGTAGTTATCTATTGTTCTGAGTACAGACTTTGGAGAATCTATGCTTGGCATGGATGTTTGCAACCTGCAATTTCTTCTATTTCTCCTGGGACAGATTAGCTAAGTGTTAACTGTAAGGTTTGTGATTTTGATTGCTTGCTTGTCTGCACTTTGTAACCGTTTCTTGTTATCATTCTTTTCTAAATAGTTTAGTATGCTCCCAGAAACCAATCCTTTCAAGAGATTGTGAGACCACTAGACTATAGGGGGGTACACACGGTGAGATCCGTGTTTAAAATGTAAGCAATCTGACTAGATTGCTTAGATTTTAAGCACGGATCTGTTGTGTGTATGCCCCCCAGCGATACCGATGGCAGCCCCGCACATCGCCGGTGCTAGATTGAGACTGCATGCAGGCTCAATCTAGCAGGTCGCTCACTTCAGCGCTGTGTGAAGTGAGCGGCCCCCCGTTGTCGTCCCCCCTCGCACAGCACATCACGCTGTGCTGAGCGGGGGGAGAGATGTGTGCTGAGTGGTCTGCATTAAGATCGCTCAGCACATATCTCTCCCGTTAGTACTGGCCTTAAGCTACAAACTGTTATTAATTGCTGAAGCAGGTGGCAAACAGCATACTGCGTGGACATTGTTGTGCCTGTGCAATATTTTTATAGATATGTTTAGGGAACATAGATATGGGAGATATGGATTTAATGTTATTACAGCCTGTGGCAGTGATGTATGTTGAATTACTGTGCTCTGACCAATAGTTAGAGTGCCAGGTCCTTCCGAAAAGTCAGGGATAGGAATGAGGTCCCTGATAGGAAGTATTCTATTACCAGTGGTAATTTACCGCATTGCCAAAAACGTGTATTTACTGGGTATAGCCCCTTTTTACTGTGCAGTAAATTACCCTGTATCCCATGGGAACGCATAGGTATGCAACTTTTTGTGGTATCTATCTGTTTCTGCGGCAGTCATCCTGGCTTTTGAGATGACTTATCAGAGATTTGGTTTTGCATGCCTAAGGGGCCTATTTATCACCATCCACATCACAGGGATGTATCAATTATCGCATGCAGGGGCAGAGCTTGCGGTCAAGCTCTGTCCCTGCAATGCCTCTTCGCAGCATCATGATGTCCTGCTGCGCAAGCGCCACCTCCGCCCGGTCCCCCCCTGTCACGACTACCCCCGCGCGCCGCGGACCCCCCCAGCAGGATAATATACTTACTTGTTCAGGGATCCAGCCTGCTCTGCTTCAGGAGGCTTCCTGGCGCCGGGTCCTTCTCCTCCGCTGTGACCCCCTGTGCTGTTAAAGTGCACTGCCAATTTGCGGTGTCACTTTACTGCACTGGGGTAACACTGCAGCATATGGGGGACATATGGTGGCAGCGCTCACCAGATCAGCAGACACCGGCTCACTGGACAGGTGAGCATGGTTTGTTTGTTTTTTTACTTTTTATTTTTTTTATTTTTACACTGTGATCAGCTTGTATTTCGGACACTCATAGCTGATCACTGGAGCCGGGTGCCGCACAGCTTTCTCTGCCAGGGGCAGAGAAAGCTGGGCAAAAGGGTGCTTATCGCAGTGCTGTCCTGTGATCTCGCCAGCCTGTGCTGGCGAGATTATCACAGGGCACACTGCGGTATTTTTTCACAGTTTCTTTTTTAGTAAATATGTTCAGATCTAATTTCTCATTATAAGTATGGGGAATGCAATGTGGCTTACTAAAAAAAAAGTGAATTAAAGGGTTTGCAGCAGTTTTTCATGAAAATTGCTCCAAATGCCCTTAAATACATTCAGGTGATACTAAAATAATGTGAAAAGGGTGTGAAAACACCCTTTTTCACAATATTTTAGTAAAAATAATGTTAATAAATAGGCCCCTAAGGCAGGCAGACCAAATACCCCATTAAGTGCCTGGGGCTAATAGGATTGCACTGGTCATGCTAATTAGCTAATAACCGCTCCCTTTAAGTTGATTATCTTCTTGATGATATAGCATACAGTTGCTGTGTATGGCCTCACTGACTTTTACTACATTATCACAAATCTAAATGTTACACATGTACTAAAGATTGCTTCATTTCCATGTCTGTTCAGTGTACAATCATGATCACGTGTCTATGTTTTGATACACATTAATCTTTTATTAATTACAAACTATTTCTTAAATTCAGTTTACCTTTTCAAGATATGTATAACTCCACGTCTTTCCATCTGCAAATGAGCGGGAGATAATTCTCCCTTGTTTGTCCATCTCTGCTCTTTCACTCATGGCCCCGCGCTGAAATCCAGACAATCTCCCATTGTAGAAATAAGACACGTTGACAGGCGCTAATCCGCTGCTTGGAAGCCAGAGGAGTGGTCGTCCTACTTGATCATAGACGATTCTCAGGGTAAACTTCCGGTGATCATCGTATATTTTTTCAGTATGAGAATTCCTATCAAAATCTATGGACAATAAGTTTCTTCCGTGGACCTAAAAGAAGGAAAACCAATAAATGATTTTAGAAAGAAAATCAACGGAAGGTGATTTCTGTAAATCCAAATTTGTGCATGTTAAAAAACCCCCCAAGTTTATCTTTTATAGTTTATTGAATATATTCTTTGTGGTGTTTCTAAGGGATAAAAAGTATCAATTTATATAGCGGCATAATTCCTTTGGTACATTCCTTACTGTCATAGCCCTGGGTCACTCCATATTTATGTCAATAGCCCTGCCCCTGGGTAACTCCATATTGATGTCAATAGATGAGGAAGAATGGGCAAATGCCCTCAGACCAATTGCAGCAAAAAATGAACAAGTATTGTGTCTGCAACATAAACTAAAACCCATAACGCAAAACCTAAAAAGGCACTTTTCTCGCAGATGTTCAGACTACTGACATTCACAGTAAATTACAGTCACCCACTGTATTTTTGTATCTTGACAACGTAAATGTACATCAAAATGTACGGCATAAAAAAACCAACGTTTTGAAAATATTTACATTGTTGGTATGGTACAACAGAAATGTTAAAAGGAGTATTAAACGTTTTAATATAAAAATTGAGCACTTTATGTCTGTACACCCACACACAGTATTTCAGAGCTGTTATGTAGTCTTTAGCGATATTCTCAAATCAAAATATAAAAAGATAATCTGTTCTTCTTTTCAGTCTCATACATTCGGTTTTCATCTTACTGCTAAATACTACTTTCCCATTGAAAAAGTAACATTAATTTTTAGAGTTAGACGTGTCCTTCTATAACACATTTAAATATAGCTTTCTATACCAGTTTTACAAAAGAATGCATACACATTATTAAAGGGAAAAAAAGCTTATGAGAGGTTGTGCTTACTTAATTGAGCAGTTTCATTTTGATGTGTAAAGAAAGTCGTACTGCAGAGTGTAATTACCGTGTCATATTAATTATATGGGAAACCAAAACAATAAAAAAGACTAACTCCTACTTTCCCTTAGAACATTAATAGCCACATAGTGGCTAAACAAAATTTCACATTGCTGTGCTACCATTAGCGTGCATATAACAATATATTTATATACTTTTCAAATTAAATTGTTTAATTAAAATGAACACCAATCAAGGGTGACTATAGGAATTTGGGGGCACCAAGAACATGCAAAATGATGCTACCACTAGTAAAAGAACCAAGGAAGCATATACCAGTATACCAGTATACCATAACAAGAAAAGTACCAGTGAAACTACTTTAACCAACGCTAGGTTGAAGACCTCAGTGATATTGGAATAACATGTAAGCATTGACAGACTACAGCTATTTCATTATTAGCAAAAATACAAATATTAATAAGTGCACAAACTACCATTTTTATTGGAATAAAGACAATGAAGACTCAATGAGCACTGGGGGCAGCTAGTTCAACACAATACACAATATGCGTCTCATAGACGTCCTCCCACTGCATATTAACAAAATGTCTTCCACATGTATACAGGTTGAGTATCCCATATCCAAAATGCTTGGGACCAGAAGTATTTTGGATATTGGATTTTTCTGTATTTTGGAATAATTGCTTACCATAATGAGATATCATGGCGATGGGACCCAAGTCTAAGCACAGAATGCATTTATGTTTCATATACACCTTATACACACAGCCTGGAGGTAATTTTAGCCAATATTTTAATAACTTTGTGCATTAAATAAAGTTTGTGTACATACACACAACTCATTTATGTTTCATATACACCTTATACACACAGCCTGAAGGTCATTTAATACAATATTATTAATAACTTTATGAATTAAACAAAGTTTGTGTACATGGAGCCATCAGAAAACAAATGTTTCACTATCTCAGTCTCACTTAAAAATTCAGTATTTCGGAATATTCCATATTTCTGAATATTTGGATATGGGATACTCAACCTGTATATTGTGGTATTAAAGGCCATCTGCATAATATAGTTATAAAATACAATCCTTTCTTTACTAATAATTTCACTTGTGCAGGAGAAAAACAGGAGATATACTTTATTACAAACCCAATTAATAAGATAGTCTGTCCAATCTGGCATAGGGTTTGGTATAACGTAATGAATTTCAGGTTATATTACTTTATATTAATAAAGTAAAACATAAGCTACAGAAAAGTGCAACACGCTTTCTAGGACCTCAGACCCTCTGTTCAGAAGTAACGTCCTGGTGGGGTCAGAATTTACCTACACCTAAAGTGCAAAAGCACATGACCATCCAGTAAAAGTAAAAATTAGATGGTGAAATGGTTAGCATTACTGCTTCACAGCACTGAGATCGTGGGTTTGATTCTACCACGGCCCTATCTGTGTGGAGTTTGTAACTTATCCCCATGCTTGTGTGGGCTTCCTCCGGGTACTCTGCTTTCCTCCCACACTCCAAAAATATAGTTATAGGTTAATTGGCTCCTTACAAAATTAACCCTAGTGTGTATGTGTGTGTAAGTACATGGGCAGCCTAGATGGACAAAGTGGTCTTACCTACCGTCAAATTCTATGTTTCTATGTTTACCTTCACTCCGGGCTTGGAAAGTGTGAAGATGTTTCAATATTTTATAATTAGTATAATAGGTGTGCAAACAACTGTGAGAGAAGGGCTGATGCATACCTCTTTTTCTCTATCTCTTAGTATCCTATTTTGTGGTTACCTGGCGGTGTCAGGTTTCTCAATGATCTCACTTATACCCCTTTCACACATAATCCAAAACCTCAGACTTTTTGCCATGCATGCGCATCGACCTGGGTCCGGTTTATGTTTGAAAGGACTAACCCAGGTTGACAATTTCCCTTCTGTTACCCCTTCAATTGACCAGTGTTATTCCCAGGACTTGCAACTCCAGGTCAGTACCATGGCAAATGTGTGATAGGAATGACTCGGGTCTTAATGAACTGGGTCATGCCTAAAATAAATTAATTGGCGGAGACAGTAGTGCTTGGATATGACATCATCTTCAAGTACCCACTGTAAGCCAGAAGATCCTGGTCACTGGAAGACCCGGGTCTGGTGTGAACGGTGCCAACCTGGGAATAACCCAAGTTGTCACCGATGTGTGAACATGTGAACAGGGGTAAGTACAGAAAATGATGGCTTCAACCTGTTCCCAGTATCCCAGGACCGAGCTGGGTTAAAGCTGGGGTTTTAAGCCAATAATATTTCTTTCCTCAATATACAGATCCTCCTGAATCAATGAATCTCTCAGAGAAGCAATTATTTTAATATACTGTATACAGGCCAATAATTTTTATATCCTTCAAAATCTCAGCTAATAAACAGACATCTCACTACTTCTGAGTGTATATATACGTAAAAGACAAGCTCTCCCTTGTGGACTTGTCTGTACTCCCTTCTAAGAGCTATCTACAGCTAAATCATTAACCCACGTGGAAAATGGATGTTGGTGAACCCCCTGACAGAGAGAAGTGATCAAAAGTTCCGTTCTTCAGCTTTATATGCGTAACAATTAAAGTGTCTACAGGCACTAGTTCCACATAGATTAGGCAGAATATTTCTTAATTCCTCAAATACAGTAGATGCTTGAGAGGAAGTTTAGCCTCTGGCACCTCTTTGAATATTTGGTGGGCTTGCACTGAATTAACCAGCTACTGGTCAGATGTGAGAAACCTTATCAATTCTCAAACAAGCTTTCTAAATCTCTATAATGTTATCATAATACTCCTGTACAACAAAAGGCCAATCCAACTTCATTAATCATATAACGTTAGCTGCCACCTGTCAGTTAGCGACCATACTGAAGTCTCCAAATTCTCCTAATACTAAAGTTGTGGTCAATCGGTTTTTTTTTTGTTTGTTTTTTACCGTGTGAAAAACAATTACAATTATTAAGGGAAACATGGGAAACTCAGAACATTCCTTTAACTTTTTCTCTTTAAATGACTCTATTGGTCAATAACTGCAGTGCTGACCTCTCCCACCCCATGAACTTTACCCCCTTCACCCCACTCCCAGCTTCTCATTTTCTCTCCCCCTCTCTCACTTCTCTTTTACCAACCTAAATATAATAGAACACCAGGCTGGCAAACCTCAAAGGTTTTGCAAGTTACACCGTGCCAATATTGCAATATTTACTTCAATACAGGTAATTTAAACTGGGTGATGAATGTAGAATAAGTAAGCTGAGAAAAGCTCCTGAGTTATATAGGAAGATTGTTCCAGAAAGCTACAATGCTTCTCACCACTGTGGTTTAGGGCTCCTTGGGAAATTTACCACAAAGAGTAGACTCAGTGATATTGCTACCTCCAACAGTTTGCAACCTACATTAACATAAAAAGAGAGGACTTGGGTACAAGGCAGTATATTCGCCATCATTTATTTCCTAAATCAAAATATTTTTCTTAATGACAGTAAATTAACATTGATGGTGGCCATAATGATGCATTTTTACAAATCACTTTATAAAGGATAGCAGATTTGTGAATATATAGTTGTGAATCTGTAATAGTTTACAAACAATTAGGAAGCTGCTCAATCATACCTGGAGGTAATTATATATCAGGTGCTGGAAGGGGGAGGGGTCACAGACAAACAACAGACAAAGAGGAAGGGGGGTGCAAATCCCCAACCCCCAAATTCCCTTCCGCACACTGAGAATTACCTGTAACAATCCCTGAACCTATCTGGTAATAAAATTCAGAGAATTCATCACAAATGTTTGCAAACACATGTTTAGCTGCTGGCCACTTCACGGCTTCTCTGATACAGCAGTCCTAACCTAATCACTTTATAAAGGATAGCAGATTTGTGAATATATAGTTGTGAATCTGTAATAGTTTGTCATTTTATTTCTTCTACAAAAGAAAAACATATTTCTGCATTTTAATCATTGCCTCTTAGCTCTTAGAAAGTGCCATTAATTGGCAGTAAAACAGCCAATTACGTAGCAAATTTATTAGACTCATCTGGGTTCCCACATGTCTCAAATCTTCATGTGATACTTTGCAAAACAGGATATTTATATTTGCTTTTACAGTGTACAAAAATGACACTCCAGTAGTTTTTAGGTTTCCTTTATCTTTAAATCACTGTTTACTGCTAGAAAAAAAAACAGAAAAAAACCCCCACAGAATACCGTGGATGACCTGAGATGTCCACTGAGGTTGTCATGGAAACCATAGAAGTCAAACTAGGAGAAATATATCAAGAGCTAATTCATCTTCAGGATTCATAAAAGCAAAACGAGAACAGGGGGGAAAAAGTGTCATTGTAATTTGAATCCACAGCAACCCAATGCACTTTGAAGTAAGCTTCGCTTTAAGTCGCTACACTCCACAGCAAAACATTTTAATAACGGCTCTTTCAATTCCTGCATAGCCTGCATAGCACACACATAAACAATGGAGAAGTCTTAGAACAAACTGACTCTATCATCTGCAGCCTAAATATACAGAAATAAAGCAGGATTCCTTGAAAATAATAAGCAAACTGACTGTATGTAAATGAACTCTAGACTTTCTACTTCATTTCAAATTACATTTTCAGTCCACTCATCCTTCTATAATCTCATAGTGATTTTCATTTAAAAGAGCTAAACAGAGATGTGATTACTTTAACAGGAGCTAACACCAGACAATTAAATTTTGAGGTGTTGATAGATAAAGCAATGTTTTCATTTGCATAAACACGACGGCAGGAAATCTAACCTGTAGCAAGGTTTCACTTGGAAGACTTGTGTATTTAACTTTGGTAAATTACCACAAGTACCTCTATTAACTTTTTAATAATCAGTGTCAAGGTTTTGCTGGAGGCTGCCTCTTCCCACAAAAAAAAACACCAAAACTTAATACACACACACACACACACACACACACACACACACACACACACACACACACACACACACACACACACACACGCTACAAAAATCCCTGGAAAATGCTGAGCTTACTTCTCAGGAAAACAGATTAATTGTTGCAAATAATCAACTGCTAAATCCAAAATCAATTATGCTTTGCAAAAATGCCATTGTTAAAGATTGGATAGCCATATGTGGGGTTTGTATCTTTCACATCACACCATCTGCATGTAAAACAATATCAATTTTATGCCTTCTGGGAGTCAAGTAGTAGGAAGTTGCTGCCAATGGACGGTGTCTAATTAAATCCAGGAATTGATTACATGTGATGCACTCATGTACATGCAAGGTTAAATGCTCTACATAATCGTATGGCAGATTATAAGGATACTACCCTCTAAACCTAATGAGTATCCAACAGCAACCCCATTTAAAAGGATAATCATCAATTAAATGGAAATAGCTATAAATCAATAAACAAATGCTAAGTTGTTTTGTGCTTTAATGCCCTTAAATAATATAACTAGATGTAAACATTGAAACCATTCATACTATTAATGAGCAAAACTAATAAGACTTGTGCTTTTTGAAGTCACTATATTAATATACTTTTATTGATCTTTCTCCAAACTATATTCTTTTTATTCTTCCCACTTCCTACTTATTGTAATCTGATAATGAAGTAGC
This sequence comes from Pseudophryne corroboree, assembly GCF_028390025.1. Lineage (NCBI taxonomy): Eukaryota > Metazoa > Chordata > Amphibia > Anura > Myobatrachidae > Pseudophryne > Pseudophryne corroboree. The sequence goes on along the minus strand of NC_086449.1, from coordinate 658,433,541 downwards.
ATAAGGAAAGCAGTGGATACACAACTCATATGTATACACAATGCTTAACAAATGGGCAGTGTAGTAACATTCAGGGAGATATGTAAACAAACCTCCCAAGGGGATGTGCTGCCTATAGCAACCAATCAGATTCTAGCTATCATTTTATAGAATTTACTAGATCACAGGTTTTCAAACTCGGCCCTCCAGACCCCAGACAGTCCATGTTTTCCAGGTAACGTGGAGTTCAAAATGTGACAGTTGATGATACACAGTGGACCTGCCCGGTGACCTGGAAAACGTGACCTGTGTGGGGTTCTGAGAACAATTGTACTAGATAAATGATAGGTAGAATCTGATTAGTTGCTACGGGCAACACCTCCACTTGTTCTGTTTAGAAGGTTTGATAAAACTCCCCCTAAGGCCATGCAGCCCTGAATAATGAGAAATCATGCTATTTGGCCGATTACTGACTACAATAAGCTGCAGGAGAGCGTGGGAAGACTGCGGGCACTGACTACAATAAACTGCGTGAAGAGTGCTGAAGACTGTGGGTGCTGACTACAGTAAGCTTCGGGCAGTGGTGGGGGTGCTGGGGGCAGTAACTACAGTAAGCTGTGAGGAAGACTGCGGGCACTGACTACAATAAGCTTTGGACTGGAGGTGGGGCTGGGGGGCACTAACTACGAAAAGCTGCGGAGAGTGCAGGAAAGACTGCGGGTGCTGACTACAATAAACTGCGTGAAGAGTGGTGAAGACTGTGGGTGCTGACTACAGTAAGCTTCGGGCAGTTGTGGCGATGCTGGGGGCAGTAACTTCAGTAAGCTGTGGGGAAGACTGCGGGCACTGACTACAATAAACTTCAGGCAGGGGGGTCAGGGGGGCACTAACTACGATAAGCTGCGGAGAGTGCGGGGAAAGCTTTGGGTGCTGACTACAATAAACTTCAGGCAGGGGGGACTGGGAGCACTGACTAGAGTAAAATGTGGGGAGAGCGGGGAAGACTGGGGGTGCTGACTACAATAAGCTTCAGGCTGGGGGGCACTAACTACAATAAGCTTCAGGCAGGGGGGTACTGACTGCAATAAGCTGCGGGGAGTGTAGGGAAGGCTGCAGACGCTGACTACAATTTATTTCGGGGGGGGGGGCACACTGACTACAATAAGCTGCAGGGAAGGCTGTGGGCACTGACTACAATAAATTTTGGGAGGGTGGGACTGGGGGTACTGACTACAATAAGCTGCAGGGAAGGCTGTGGGCACTAACTACAAAAAGCTTCAGGAGGGGGGTCTGGGAGCACTGACTACAATAAGATGCGGGGAAGGCTGCGGGCGCTGACTACAATAAACTTCAGGCAGGTGGGGACTGGGAACACTGACTTGAATAAGCTACAGAAACCACAAGCAGGTAGCGCAGGGAGTAGAGATACAGGATAGAAGTTGCCAGCTGGATAGTGGAGACACGGGAGCAGAGGTTGCGGGCGGGGAGAGGAGACACAGGGAAGAAGTCTGAGAGCTGGGAGCAGAGACATCACAGACTTTTCTGAAAAGCTGACCACAAAAAGACAGATTTTTGAAAGTTACATTTGTTAATGAAGCATGATGAATGCCTCCGAGCGGTACTTTGAAATCGCAGCAACTTCAAAACACAATTATCACTATTGGATATGTAGGTGGGAGGCACGCAACTAATGCAGCAATTTAGCATTTGCATATTACTGCAATAAGGAATGATTTTCCACAGCTATTTAACAAAAAATCTTTGCCCAGAACATCAGCTCTAGTTGGGACAAATAGGTTAGCAGTATAATAGTAGCTATCACTATAACTTTACTGCTGGCTAGGGAACTGTAGTAGCCTTAGCTGGTGTTAGCCAGAGGAGATAATCTCCAGTTATTGGGGCCAGGCTTTGTAAGGCTAAGCTTTTTGGAGCTAGGTAAATTGGACCAGACTGTAGCCCTGTTGATAATTATGGGGACTCTGGTATGTAATATTAGTTTGCCTAATGCAGGAAGATATTCCTGCATTATTAGTAATCTCTGCAGTTAAAAATAACAATGGTAAATAATCGGGATATAGTTAATATCCCTGCGGTCAGTATCCCAGCCGTCGGGATCCCGAACGGTAGCATCTCGGCGGATAGTACGGGGGTGAGGGTTAGGGTTAGGCTCTGTGTTTCGGTAAGTTTAGGGTTAGGGTTAAGGTGCCTGGGGGGGTGCGCAGTTAGGGTTAGGCTGCGGGTGGCAACAGTTATGGTTAGGCTGCGGGTGGTAATGGTTATGCGGGGGTGGTGGGTTATGGTTATGGTTTGGAAGGGTAGGTTTAAAATACTCACCGGGAACCGTCAGGTTCCCAGCTGCCAGGATTCCGATACTATCCCAAACAATCCTATTACAGTGTGTTTCAATTTGGCTATTTTGTTGCTATATATCCCAGCAACTTTGTGTTGCCTCCTTTATGTTTTTTTCTTATTGTTAATGTTTTTATTAATACTTAATTTGATACTGGTTAATCTTATCTCTTCTAGAGTGAAGATCTTTAAAGCCTCTTAATTTATATCAATACTTTATATCTCGATTATGTGGCACAAACTTTATCATCTGCATGCAATAAGAATGATAGAAAAGTGATTTGCTTATTTTGTTTTCCAGTAGTTACTTAGCTATTTTAGGTGTATTAGTAGTCATTACTAAAGCATGTACAAAGCTCAGTACAAAGTTGTGTTGTTGCTTCTCAATCTATTTACCGCCTGGAAATACCCAGAAGATATAGAGGCAAATGAATTAAACCTTAGGGAGTGATAAAGAGAGATAAACAATTGACCAGCCTGTAACATGGCAGTTAGGAGCTGATTGGCTGGTACTTTATCTCTCTCCACTGTATGTCTCTCCACAGCTTATAGTACATCTCCCTCATATAATGAATGCATACATGCAAAATTAACGCTATTTGCACAAAACAAATAATCTCAGTGTATTATTTTACTCACGAAAAAAAATGTAGAATATACATTGTAGCATATAGCACCATATGGATTGGTAATGCACAAATTTAAATCATTCATAAAATAAATAAATAAAAGCATGACATAAACATTAACACAGATAGCGACTGAAAGGGGTGCTTTATAGAAACTGCAGTCAAAAGAAGTGCTTTAAAGGATGATTCAATCTATAGGTCCTAAAATAATGTATTGCATGGATTATTATAATTTTGACACAAGAAATGTATTATATTTCTTTCAGACCCTACCAATCAAGGTCCCGGATTCGGTATTGGACCGGATACATAAGTGGTTTACTCGCTTTATGTGGAGGAACAAGGTGCCTAGAACTGACTTTACAGAGACTTACAACCAACACGGGCAGAGGTTTCCCCATTTTTCACTTATATTACTATGCTTTCCACCTTCGTCAGGCTGTGGCATGGTTTTCCCCCATCTCTACATTTCGGTGGCTTACACTGGAAACAGCACTGAGACACACTGCCTCACTCACTTCTCTACAACTAATTTCTCCTAAAAGTAGACCTCCATTACTTAACTCACACCCAGTACTTGTCAGATTTGGGATTACTGTACTGTGGCTCTTATTCAGGATTGTTAGCAAACCAAAAAAGCACACTAATGGGCAAAACCATGATGCACTGTAGGTGGGCAGATGAAACATGTGCAGAGAGAGTTAGATTTGGGTGTGGTGTGTTCAAACTTAAATCTAAATTGCAGTGTAAAAATAAATTATTTACTGTGCCCAGAACCAATATAAGCCACCCAAATCTAACTCTCTCTGCACATGTTACATCTGCCCCGCCTGCTGTGCACATGGTTTTACCCATTAGTGTGCTTTTTTGGTTTGCAGACAAACCTGAATAACCCCATGTACCTGCTACTACGACCTCCTCTCACTTCCCTCCCCTTATACTCCTTTTTGGGATAACCTTGACTTCCCTCCTGGCCAATCCCCTATTTGTTCTCTATCTTGGCTCTGTAGGGATGTACGCTTTGTATTAGACATTTTTAGTTGATGGCACGTGCATGTCATTGCCTGATATTAAATCAAAGTATGACTTCCCGGAGGCAAACCCCTTCATGAATCTTCAGCTGAGACATTTTGTCACCTACATGGACTGCTTTATATTCATCTACATTCTAGGCCTAATTCAGATTTGTACATAAACCCTATGGTTTACTTACAAATCTAATGGTGTAGGGTCTGCAAATGCGCAAGACCCGTTCTGCACATGTGCAGAATGGGTCTTGCGATATTACTCACAGCCTCCTGTCCGCCGCAGCATGATCGACATACTGAACCATTTTGGGGGTGGCACCCTACACTGTTCTTCAAAATGGGGATGCATCACCCCCATTTTGAAGCCATGATAGATCCAAGGTCTGAGTCATTGGACGCATACTTACTTGACCCGGGTGTCCGGATGCGACAGCCAAACTGGGCATGCTTCAGCTTACACAGGCTGACCAGTGGCTGAAAACATCGCATTTCGCAACCATTGGTCGCGATGGTAATTGGAGGCTGTGTTCTCACACACAACACTCAGATCTTGCAAATACATGCAGGAGGTGCTGCATTCAAATTTTAATTACACAGAATTGTACAGACCCTTCTTTGCAGCTGTACAATTCCATACAAACATGAATTAGGTCCTCTGTCCTCCCTTGAATCCCTGAACTACCACAGAACCCTGACTAAGGAAATTATATCTATTCTGTACTCTCTCCTCTTATCTTCTGGGCAGCTTCCTGCTCCACCGTTTGAACTCCAGTGGGAGGTGGACCTAGGCTCTCCTACTGATGAGGAGTCCTGGTCCCTCCATCTGAGAATGTGCCTCCTCCTCTCTACTTAAGTTGGTCCATAGAAGGTTGGAGGAGCTTTTAAACTAGAAGCCTGGGGAGGGAGGGTTCAGCTAGAAGTTATAGGTCAAACATTGGGGGATATTCAATTGTTTGAAAATTTAGTTGGGTGTCTGTGTTTTCCTATGTAATAGACAGGAAAAAACAGACACCCAACCGACTTTTCAAACATTTGAATTCCCCCCCAGTGAGTACAGTAAGGATGGGGGTAGTGAACAGAATGGGGGTATTTGCAGGGGCATTGACACAGGAATTACTGACATAGGTATTGCCCATGGTATTCCCAAATTATGAACTTATTACGATTATGGTTCAACAGTACGGTATATAGAAAATGATGTCCATAGCATAAATACCTACATCGGGGGGCAGGGTTTAGAAAGACCTAATAGGTCAAATAGGGATAGTAGTAAGAAACGCTGTATTAAGTATGATGGGGTGGGAAGGGTGGGAAGAGAATAACAGTCGGTAAGAGTAATTCTAGAAAGGCACTTGCAAATAGTGGTAAGTTACCATTAAAACAAACGGCAATGGAAATATTAAGCTAAAATGTATGCTTGCAAACACAAGAAGCCTATCAGGTAAAATGGGGGAATTGGAATGGCTCGCATCAAAAAATCTGTTTGATTTTATACTGTAGGTATTACGGAAACATGGTGGGACGACTCTCACTACTGGGTTGCAAATTTGGAGGGATATTCCCTTTTCAGGAGGGATAGGGCTACCAAAAGGGGAGGAGGGGTATGTCTCTATGTAAAACCATCTCTAAAACCAAACTTAATAGATGTTATTTACGAGGGGACTGGAGATAACGTGGAATCACTATGGGTTGAGATCACTAGTGGGGGCACTGAAGCAAAGAAGGTAGTCATTGGCACGTGCTACAAGCAACCGGATATTAGTATACATGAGGAGGAACAACTCTTATAGCAAATTGAAAAAGCTACGGGAATGGGGGACATCCTAGTGTTAGGGGATTTTAACTATCCTGACACATTAAAGGATCAATATTTGGCTCAATTATTCGAGGACCCAACCAGAGGTAATAATATTCTGCACCATGGGGGTCATTCCGAGTTGATAGCTCGATAGCTTTTTGTAGCAGCCATGTGAACGCATAGTCGCCGCCCACCAGGAAGTGTATATTTGCTGTGCAAGGGTGTGATCACTTTTACAGCCGAGACATACAAACACAATTTGTGCAGTTTCTGAGTAGCTCAGAACTTACTCAGCCACTGCGATCACTTCTGTTTATTCAGTCCCGGAATTGACGTCAGATACCCGCCCTGCAAACGCTTGGACATGCCTGCGTTTCTCCAACCACTCCCGTAAAATGGCCAGTTGACACCCAGAAACGCCTCCTTCCTGTCAATCTCCTTGCGAGTGCCCGTGCGAATGGAATCATCGTAGAATCCATCGCTGGGCGCCGATCTGCTTTGCACTTGTATGATGCGCCTGCGCATTGCAGTGCATACGCATGCACCGTTCTGACCTAATTGCTGCGCTGTGAAAATCTGCAGCGTGCGATCCGGTCGGAATGATCCCCCCCTAGTTATTACCAATAATGGGGACATTATATCAAATATTACAGTTGGGGAGACCTTTGGAAACAGTGATCACTATATGATCACATTCAACATCAGTTTCAAGAAACATAGCTATAAGGGATCAACCAAAACATTAACCTTTAGAAAATCTAACTTCAATATGCTGAGACAGGCACTAAACGGCATTGACTGGGAAGTTTTGTTTCATGGTAAGGACACATCGGAAATGTGGGACTAACGGGTTGCTTGATAGTAATATTCACAAATTCATACCCATGGGCAGTAAATGCAGGAGTACTAAACCCAAACCAATGTGGCTTAATAAGGAGTTCAAAGAAGCAACGACTAAAAAGAGGCGTGCTTCTAAAGCATTTAAATCTAATGGAGGGGAGGAGTCATTCCAGTATTACAAGGAATGCAATAAAAGATGCAAAAAAGTAATAAGAGCAGCTAAAATTGTAAACGAAAAGCAAATTGCTATAGACAGTAAAGCCAATCCCAAAAAGTTTTATAAATACATAAACAGTAAAAGGTTAAAAAAGGAGAACTGGGAGCCTTGATAAACGATGACAAAATAAAAGCGGATATACTGAACAGCTTTTTATCGTCAGTATTAACCAGGGAGGATCAGATGGTGTTAGTAGTGCATAATGACAGTGAAAGTAATGATTTTTTTCTAGATGCTTGTTTAAGTGAGGAAGTAGTCCTGGAAATACTAAGCAACATAAACATTATTAAATCACCAGGACCAGATGGTTTTCACCCGAGGGTTATTATGGAGCTTAAGGCACAGCTTGCAAGACCCTCATACTTGATTTTATATATTTCAATTAAGTCGGGTATGGTACCTAGGGATTGGCGTATAGCTGAGGTAGTGCCATTATTTAAAAAGGGATCTAAAAATCATCCTGGGAACTATAGACCAGTTAGTTTAACCTTAATACTGGGTAAAATATTGGAAGGAATTTTTAGGGATAGCATAGAGGATTATCTGCGGAATACTAAGTTTATTAGCAAGAGTTAGCATGGGTTTGTGAGGGACAGATCATGTCAAACTAACTTAATTAGCTTCTACGAGAAAGTGAGAGATAATCTTAACCAGGGAACAGCAGTGGATGTGGTCTATTTAGATTTTGCAAAAGCCTTCAATACAGTGCCTCACAGCAGACTGATCATCAAATTAAGGGAACTTAGCCTAGGAAATACTATTTGTACATGGATAGGCAATTGGCTGGATAACAGGGTACAACGAGTAGTGGTCAATGGGATGTTCTCCAACTGGGCACCAGTAGTCAGCGGAATACCACAAGTGTCCATACTTGGCCTGCTAATGTTCAATATATTTATTTATGATCTAGGAATAGGCCTGGGAAGCACAGTGTCAATCTTTGCAGATGATACTAAACTGTGTAAGGTAATTAATTCATAAATAGATGTGGATTCTCCACAGAATGATTTATTTAAACTTGAATCCTGGGCATCTAAATGGGGAATGAGGCTCAATATTAAAAAATGCAAAGTTACGCATTTTGGGATTAAAAACAAACTTGCATCCTATTTACTTAATGGGGAAAATATAGGGGTAACAGTAGTGGAAGAAGATTTGGGGGTGCTCATAGATAATAGGCTCAATAACAGTACACAGTGTCAAAATGCAGCGAAGAAGGCAAGTAAAGTCCTTGCTTACATAAAACGGCATATTGAGACAAGGGACGAGGATGTAATCCTGCTGCTGTACAAATCATTGGTACGTCCGCACCTGGAATATTGTGTTAAATTTTGGGCACCATATTATAAAACAGATATCGGGGAGCTCAAAAGAGTTCAAAGGCAAGCGACTAAACTAATTAAAGGGTTAGAGACACTGGAGAACGAGGAAAGGCTCACAAGGTATATGTATACACTAGAAAAGAGGCGTCTAACAGGAGATATTATTAATATCTTCAAATATGTAAAACATAGGTCTGCAAACTCGGTCCTCATTACCCCACACAGTGCATGTTTTGCAGGTCTCCTCACAGAATCACAAGTGAAATAATTAACGCCACCTGCGTACCTTTTAAAATGTGTCTGTGAGTGGACACTCGCTGAGGCTAGAGGAGAGGAAATTCCATACAAAACGTAGGAAACCATAAGGGAAATAAGGATTTGGAACTCCCTGCCGTAGAAGGTAATAATGGCATACTCTGTTAATGCATTTGAAAACAGATTGGACAGCTTTCTAACTGAATAAAGTATCCAAGGCTACAGCATTTAATATATTGACATTGAGTATCTAGGAGTGGTACGAAATATAGTTGTCAATTGGTACGAAACCATTACTTCAGCCGGTGCATTATAATGTGCACAACTTAATACAGAATACAGGCAGGGCCGGTTCTACCATTAGGCAGCTTTAGGCGGCTGCCTAGGGGCGCTGGCCACTGGAGGGCACCACTGAATTCATCTAGCAAAAAAATGAAAGATGTCTCTGTATGTAGGGCAGTAATGAACTTTCAGAAGAAGTCATGGAACACAATAAGGAGCATACAAATAACTGATGTTGGAATCCCGACAACCGAGATCCTGAATGTTTGTATGCCAGGGAGGGTTAGGGTAAGGCTGCAGGGACGGTTAGGATAAGTATAAGGGGTAAGGTTTATTAATTTCATTCAGAATGTCCATATTATAGTGGTTGGGATGCCGCTGTCGGTATTCTGCGGTCATCATCCCATACCCAACCTCAATTAAAGATTCCTACCAGACCCCATATACAGTATTCAGTATTATACAGTATATAAAGAATAGACGGCACTCAAGGACTTTTAGAGTGAAAGTATATTGTGAACAAAGTCACAAAATTTTGTGACCGTTAACAATATATTTATCACTTTAAAAGTCCTTGAGTGTTGTCCCTTTTCTCTGTATATGTATAATGATGCTATTCACCCCAGCCCACTTTGTGGCCACTTACATCTCTACTCCAAGAGGTGGTGGTGGTGGGTGTTTGCAGGTTAGGGGGCGCTAGGCTGAAGCTATGCCTAGGGTGCAGAGAGTCCTTGCACCGTCCCTGAATACAGGTTGAACCCGATGGGCATTTCGCCTCTTTTCAACCTCATCAACTATGTTACTATGTTACACTTAGTGATTGATAAAATTTGCCATCTAGCAGGTATGGAGAAAATTATAACCTACTTTAATAATAGATCTCCTAAATTCCTGTAGGTTTGGAATCTACAGTACGGTACCAATTTCAAAAATCCCCTTCCCATTCTTCCATGACTTGTGGACTGTCAGACCTTCTGTTCTAATCACCAATCTATATTAGTGAGTTTCTCTCTGATACTAGTAATGTACTCTACTTGCTCTCTTATGCTACTCTGCCTTTCTTTTATCGATTTCATGATATGTGGTACATTCTCCCAACAGGGCACAACCCCTCCCCCACCCCATTTCCCCTTTCTATTATTTTTTCAGTTTTTTTGTCTTGATGGTTTTAATATGCTCTTATGTTTTGTTTGTACACATGCCTATTGCTATCAGTGTTATTGATATGTTCTTGACGATTAAACATTGTTACTGACATTTTGTTTCTGTTATTATTCCACTTGTGTAGCTCAATAATCTAATTGTTCATGTCATGTCCATTTTTTATTTTGCTCTATTGTTTCACTTTAACTGCATTTAAAAATTATAAATAAATCATAAAAAAAAACCAAAATATCCTTTTTGAGGCTTCTGTTAAGCCCAAAATTTATATAGTTTTGTGTCTCTGAAAATGCAGACCTGGTAGGAGAGAGGGTTGGAGAGAGAGCTGCCTGCAATGGCCATTCTGTATGCAATAATAGCACACTTGCCTACTTTTGAAAAAGCATTTCAGGGAGATTGTGAAAGTAGCAGCTATCAGCGCGGACGTGTACTGCTACATCTGATAGACGTGTCATAAAAATGACTTACATCCAAATGTAAATGAGCCCCAAAGATAATAAGATCTACTTGTTAAAGAAAAGACACTGATATTTTTCAGGATTTGTGTATTGTGTTTTACAAGAGGTTCCATATTCCATAAGGAGTAAGTGGCCACGAGAAAACTTATTTAAAATGCATGTATTCATAGGCATCATTGTGCCTTATAACCAATGATTTCTGATTTCTTTTTTTCCTAAAGAATGTAACGGCTATATAATAGGGATAAGGTGTAATCAGGGAGATTAATGGACTATTTAGGGAGTCAGGGAGATTGCTACTGTTTCAGGGAGTCTCCTGCAGAATGTGGGAGGGTAGGCAACTATGAATAATAGTGGCACAAAACTACATCTACCTTCACACATTGCCTGCTTTAAGGCAATACTACTCAATTCCCAAACTGCTGACAGGAAAAGAGGAGTTCAGATGTTGATTGAAGGGTAAGGGACATATAAGCCTAAGGAGGTAATTTGTTTTAATTGTTGCTTTATGGCGTCATTTTTGGTGATTTTCAAGCCAGCTGATTTTGCAAATTAAAATCACAATTTTCAACCACCATTCACCGCCAATTGTCATCCTGATTTGTATCGAAACAAATATCAGGGTTAAATAAAAATGAAATATAGCAAATGTATAGTAATTACTATATTAATTATTAATATTAGGTCTAATGTTTGGCCATTTTCTAATGTTAATTAATTTTCATTTTCCTTTTGTATTATCATGTTGTTTATGTGCCCCCTTTGTGTTATCATGTTGTTTCTGTGCCCTATTTCTGTTATCATGTTGTTTCTGTGCCCCTTTGTATTATCATGTTGTTTCTGTGCTCCTTTGTATTATCATGTTGTTTCTTTGACCCCCATTGTGTTATCACATAACAGCTGTGCCTTCTTTCTACGTATAAATAATGTTTGTGCCCCCCTTTGTATTATTATACTATTTCTGTGCCTCCTTTGTGTTATTGCAGTTGTGTCCAACTCTTCATACACTGAGTGACTTTACACCACGCGGTGCATGGAGATGCTCTGGATGGAATAACGTACCGTATTTTCCTTCATATTTTGCTTAGATGCAGCAAAAAGCCACTGACAGTGTACCAAAGGCGCTACTCTTCTCACATCTCAGCCTTTTTTACACAGATTCACACAGATGTATAAATGTCATTAGCCGTGGTGGTCAGTGTACACTATTAATGTAGTTTTACTGCTTACAGTTGTTTTAATTATGGAAATGAAATAAGATGAACATTTTTAGAGAAAAAGATGGTCATTGAGTCTGAGGCGCCCAGGACCTTGCAAAGGGTCTTTTTGGTGTATATGATCCACTGTATAAAAGGGCACACATTGGGCAGATTAACAATAGGGTGGATGGGACTACAGTTCCAGGCCTCCACATAAAAATAGGCCCATCATTATGACAGCTTCCGGATGATGACCCACCAGCTGGTTACAAGATCGGCAATAAATCAGTAATGTATTAAAATAGTTTTTCTCTTTTCCTCAAAAAAAAAACAATGTAATTTATGACATATTTAGTGAGACATTGGGGCTGATTATATAGGGGGGTCTAGCCACACCCACACAGAACTGGTCACACATCCTCCCCTTGAACATGTGTAGCCCCAGGCCCATGTGGACCTTAATCTGTCCCTGGGTTATCATTATTATCAGATCACCTCTACCTGTCACTCAGAACTGACAGAAAACTGCACTGCAGTGTGATGCCTAATGCCTGACTCGATAACTGGGTTCTGGAAAGTCATAGCAAGTTGAGAAAAATCATTTTTTATTTTTAGGTTCAGTGTTCCTAATAACAGTGAGTTTTCAGCCACAACCCCCCCCCCCCCCTCCCCCCACTCAATTAAGTGTTCTTTTGCATCTTGCAGTAATAACATAAACTTTATGTAACGGAAACAACACCCTCAAAAAATAAAAAGACCCCAAAACACCCCTACCCCCCACACAAAAAAAAAGCAAAGCAGCGTTGGACAGCAATGACAGATTATTTGTATCTTGCCAGGAGCACTAAAGGTGCTGCAGATAATAGGAATAAAAAAAATATATTTTTTGTACATTCATTCCCTGACAACAATAACTTGCATCTGGTCATGTTTATTAAACTGCTAATGCAAGAAAATATTTCTAAAAGGGCACATGCTAAATATTTTAAGAGCATAGTATATTTTGATTACTTTTGTAACAAGCTTTTATTTTCCTTCCCCAGTTTTCCTCCTTCAAAGAGCATTGCAGACTGGAATCAGTACACTTTTTTCTTCATGCCAAAGGCAGATAATACATTGTATTACGTTTTTTGGAAACTATAATGAATAATTTAAATACAGATAAAAATGTGACCAACGGAAATATAGTGCAGAATGAATTTTTAGATTTTTTTTAGGAACAACTTAAAATAGAAGTATTACTACTGTAGATTTATCTCTCAGGAAAAAAAACACAGACTATATTATTCATTAGTTCAATCTAATTTCTATGTTACGGATAAAATACAATTGTTGATTTAAAAAAATAATTAAACAACAACATTTTGTTTTAATGAATGCCAGGGTGATTTTCAGTACCATCAAGATCTGTATTTTGCATGCTGAGGCAGTTCCCGTTATCTGGGGGATCCTAACCGCTAGTGCGTTCTCTCAATTTTGAGGGGCTGGAATAATCTGAAGGTAAACAAACCCCCTACTGATGTGACATTATGCAGCCCTGGGAAGTAGAGATCTACTCCGGAGCTTCCTAGGAATGCTGTACGCAACGACACTGCCTTGTCTCTGCATTAGCGCAATTGTCACCAGAATGCCATACCAGGCTGATTTAATTCACCGTTTGTATTGTATTAAGTATGGAGGGGGAAGTGCTGTGAGAGCTCAGGCTACTATCACTTCAAAGTCAGTTTATGGATGACATTTTCAACACACAAGCACATAGGTTAGAAACCACATTCATTCAAACGTATTTGTTCTCAACAAGGAAGCACAATAAATACTTAGCAAAGCCTCTTCTTTTCAGTTCTGAGGAATTATGTTTTTTTATGTATGGAATTTAGTTTTAATTCTTCTTTTGTAGGGAATTCTAATTCAAATATCTTCTGAGGTTCTCATCATCCTATTCTGCAGAAGAACATTGCATTTATACACGCATAGTCTGGAAGACATAAAAGCACTTCTGTGTGTGATTAAAAATAAAGAATTTGCACCAATGGAACAGGGACTAAAGCTGGGATAGGTAATGGTCTGCACTCCAGCTGCTTGGAACTACACATTCCAGCATGCCCTAGCACAGTATTAGCAGGCACTAACTGCAAATCAGGGCATGCTGGGATGTATAGTTACACAGCAGCTTGAGTACCACACGTTCCCAGCCACCAAGTGTTAAAATATTCTTTGTAATGCACTGTGTACATAAGTAAAGACAATAAATATATAAGTTGGTCTTTGTATGCCTTGGCATGATTGCACTTTGGATGTAGAAACAATATTATTACTGTCTTGCCTTGTATGTTATTACACTGCGCAAGCATACACACAAGTATGGGCAAGTCTTAAGTCCCATACACACTAGAGGAGAAAATGAGAGATGTCGCTCAGAAGGGCCGATCTGAGCGAGATCTTTCATAATCTCGTCCAGTGCGTACATGCAATGTTGTTAACGATGTGCGCTCCCGCGCATTGTTAACGACTTCCTCCCTTGTCTAAACATGTACAGATGAGGGAGGTCCTCGTTAACGACAGCCGTCATCTCCCCGCAACCTCCCGCCATTGCTCCCTTCGCCGCCGGCATTGGCAGGTGTGTATGCACTTGCCAATGCCGGCACCCCGCCGCCACCAATATCGTTGGGGATCGGCTAGTGTGTACTGGCCTTTAAGCATTTCAACTGCATCTCTATGTGTGACTGAAGGGGCGCAGCTGGGCTATAAGTGTATTATTTGCATCACGTATAGACTAGCGGAAGTGCATTCTCATGATGATAAGGATTATAAAAACAAATCATATGGATTGTTGGTTGGGTATGCCACAGATATGCATACAACTGTGCATACGGGAAAGCACAGGGCAGCCATCAAGGGGGGGGACTGCGGGGACTGGAGCTGCGGGCCCTTACAGAGAGTGGGGTCCACCCCTGGCTCCTACCATTGATACCTGGAGAGCTGCACCAGGCTGCGCAACAACAGCGGGCTGATGCGCAGGGAGGACTTCTTAAAACAAGCCTTCCCAGTGCTTCAGCTCTGTGAATTGTTCCTGAAGATCTGCAACGCTCCAACTATATGTAATATCACATAGGGGTGGAGTGGTGTGGCAGAATATTTTTTTGATGGGGGGGCTGTCTATTTTGTCAGCACCTGGCCCCACAATTTCTGATGGTAGCTCCGGGAAAGCATAAGCATTTAGTTCTGTGCTCGCAATGCGGGAGCAGTTATGGCAACTTCCCTGGCCCTCGGCATCAGGCCCAGTGTGTCCAAGAGCACGAGCGATAAAAGTTACATTGAGTTCCTTCTAATATAAAGAGGCTGCTTTTTTGGGGTAATGGCAAGTCTGCATCTATTGGGCTTAGTAACAGTAACTAGAGAGCTGCAGAATGTCAACAAATCATATTATATTGAAAATCGACCTGGAAGGCTAGTGTTCTATGCAATTATAGCTCTAGGTTCTGACAGTGACTAAATTGTCTAGTTCTACTGCTATGTATTACCTTTAATATGCTATGAGACCATAAAGCAGATCCTAAAATTCAATAACATAAAGTGATTTGAAAGCTACATTCCATCCTACAAAGGTAGCACTACGTGATCCTATATTAATATCCCCATGTCATTGTCATTTATATTGGTTTTCTCATTATTGGAATATATTGCCTCCCTGTCTATCTGTATTTATTCAATTCATTTCTGTGATTTATGCTAAATGTAAAAATGAAATACTCTAGGCTATGTGCACATAACTGAACATTTTTCAATTGTATCTGGTCAATAAGCATCTGTCACATATTTGTCCAAATTCTTTTAATAAAAAGAGCAACACATAATGTTCCTTTGAGATAAATAGTTTTTCACTGTTAACTGTACTGGTGTGAGTCAACACAGATAAGACTTACTCGCAGTTTTCTCCCAAACACAGTCACTTTGCCTTTCGTCTGCTCTTTACGTAGCCGCCATTCGATTGAGTTCAGGCCATTTTCCATGGGCAAAGAAATATTGCGCCGTCCAATTGTAGGTGTTACTGTGCCAGCCAAAATATGGGGTTCGCTGTGGAAACTGATCCCCATCCCATTTGCGTACAGTACTCTCAGTGTCCCATTACTGCATAACTGGTAGCTGTTCCTTACTTGGTCTGAGGAAAGAAAAAATATCACTAAGCACAATCATATCGGCCCATTGCAGCTTAGCAGTGTTACAACGATGTAACTCATTTATCAGAGACACATGTCAACATTATTTTGCCATACTCCTACAATGAAACAGCTTCCACGTGTGAATATTTATGACTGATTTCCTAAAATAAACAGAGTGAGGCTTACAGTAATACAGTAACATAATTACCATAGAAGTACAGTATGTTTATAGCAAGCACCCTCCGTATGAGATAAGCAAGCGCTACCCATTTACACATTGACATTAAGAGCCTAAGGGGCAGAAGTACTAATCCTTGGAAAGTGATAAGTGGGGAGAGATAAAGTATCAGCCAATCAACTCCTAACTGTAATTTTACAGACTGTGGGGCAGATGTATTAACCTGGAGAAGGCATAAGGAAGTGATAAACCAGTGATATGTGCAAGATGATAAAGGCAGCAGCCAATCAGATCCTAACTGTTAATTTACATATTGGAGCTGATTGGCTGGTGCCTTTATCACCTTGCACATCTCACTGGTTTATCACTTCCTTATGCCTTCTCCAGGTTAATACATCTGCCCCTGTGATTGAAAAATGACAGGAGCTCAATGGCTGGTAGTTTATCTCTCTCAACTTTACCACACTCCAAGGCTTAGTACATCTGCCCCTAATTCTGAGTCAGGAGTAAGTCCAACCACAGATATCTGCAAACTGTGCCACAGGAAGTGATCACAGATTCAGTATTTGTGGCACCATGCATACGCAAAGGGACTGAGACAGAAAGCGGGAGCAGACTGATTTGTCTGATGACCGATCTCTCTGTGTGAAATTGGCATTTCCAGCCGGTACCAATCAGTCTCATGGGAGTATCATGGGTTTTTAGGCGGACTTCGGTGATTGCTTGGAGCATGCGGACCGAGAGGCATGCTTTGGCTGAAAGTCCCATACTAATTATAACAGCTGCAGATGGAGAAATCAGCCTTCTGCATGTACTATAGATGGACATATAATCAGCAAAGACGAGCGGACACAGTTGTATTATCCACTTTGAAGGAAATACAGTATAAAGGATTTCAATAATTGTCTGTGAAATAAAATGCAGAGGAAGTCTAGTGCTGACTACAGATCTGATCATGTTGCCAGATTTATATTCAGATTCATTTGGTCTCTTTCTGGAGAGATAAAACAGAAAACACAGGTGTATACATTACATTGGGCTTCCCATTTACCTCAGATGTGCTAGTGTCAGTGCAGCTGACACACTTACACCTGTGCTGAGAGCAAGCACTTTTTATAGATTTTCTCTCGACTTTCATTTCTAAATAGAATTAAATAAAAAGAAAGAAACCACTTTTACTCAGAGGGCTCTTTTCTAGGAGCTGAGATCAGCAGAACAAAACAGATTAGTACAAGAAGATCAATTGCTTATGTTTCCTTTATTCTTAGACATTTAGATATGTGCCCTGGGGGATAGCATGTAGAAGCTAACATTTGACGAAGGGATCTACTGTGCTTACAGACAATACTATCTGATAATCACCAGTTTTCACAGGCCGATACATCAATACGAATCCCTGGCTATCTTGTTGACTATCACGCATTGTCTGTTTGAAGTTTGTGGTCATCTGCTCTCTGTCATCGGATAAAACTGACATGCTCTTTCTGAGAATTACTTTTACACTACAGATATCAATCAAGGCCAGTTGAAGACAATCTCGTCTAACAACATTGCAGCAGTCACCACCTCTTATAAATCCGTACAAAGGACACAATATTTAATTTACCACAGTCTGCCTTCAGAATACAGCGTGCAGCTTGGATACTAGCACACATAGAGCTGGGTTTCAGAGGTGGCAATTGCGCAGCAGAGGCGTCCACAATGTCACTATGTAATGCAGTCTATTGGGGTGTGACCTTGCAAACCAATTGGAAGCCATAGTGTCTCCTATAGATGTACTGGTTCATGTCCCCATTGGGCAGATGCATCCAACAGTTTAATCATATTAGAAACTGCTTCAGTGAACAGTCCCTGAGGCTCTGTAACATCATGTTACTAACATGTAATAAAGAAGGGCACTAGAGAGTTTCAGAGGTTGTTTGGCACTGGATGGTCCCCTTTCTGAGCCTTGCCGCAACCTCAATGACAGTAATCACACCCCTGTCAGTGGCATGAGGGCATCCATAATGAATAGTACAAATGGCTCCAAGTACCTAGGAGCATACTGCCATTATTCTCAATACCTGGTCATTATTTCTGTATTACCTTTTAAAATAAATAAATAAATAAATAAATTAATAAATAATTCTGAAGCAGTACGAACCAAAAATCAATCAGTATACAATATCATTATAACATAATTATGAAGAGACATAAAGTACATAAAGGTGTCCTCTGATATATAAAACAGATAATACGTGCAGAAACAAAGGAATCTGAGGCCAAATAATACTCCTGGTTGCAGCACTTTGTGCCTCCTATGTGTGTGAGTGCTACCGATGACCTCGGGCATCTTCCAAAAGCAAGGTTAGTGTACAGTATACCATCATGAGAGGGAGCCCCAGGAGAGCTCATAAAATATTACATTGGTATTATTTGGGGAAAATACAAATGATTAAAGTGGGTACTTAACTCATATTTGTGAAGGAGTGTGAATAAAGATGTTTATTGGTGAATAGTTACTGTTGGAGGGAAATATGTAGGGTTATATAAGATTAATTAAGATTACATAAATCAGAGGGGTACAGATATAACAAAGCATTACAGTATTGCTGTGTACAGAGACTATTGTGGATGGTACATGAATGCTAAAGATATTTTCTACTTTATAGGAAACATTAAAAAATCCAGATGTTTGTTTTCCACCAACATACTTTAATTTAAAGCAGCAATTAAATACACTGTGGGCAACAATAGCCGTTGTTGGAAAGTAAGATTTTTTTTCATTATTGTTTGCGGCAGAATGGAAAGCATAGTGTACACTTAGCTGCCTCGTAGCATAAAGAACATAGTAGACCAATGTGGCACTTAAAATGGAATTTCTCTCCCCTTAAGTACATTACAGTGTTAATTATATACAGATCGATGTTATCTTGCACAAGCTTTAAAGACCAAATGGGGCTCTTCATTAAATGTGACTATAAGGGAACTACAGCTGTGTCCATGCCCATCAACACATGCATAATATTCCAGTTGGGAGGACCCCCATTGTTTTAAATACTGTCTGTTACCATAGAATATACAGCTACAGTGACCTTGAGTTCCAGAGACTTTTTGTAATCTCAATAAATTATGTAAAATACAATACACAAAAAGGTAAATGTATAAATAATCGGGAAAAAAAGAAATTAGAAAATAATGAGTATTTAATGCACTGTTAAGGAATGTTGAAATCACACACTCAAATGGCATTTATTATCAGCAATATATGCAAGGAAATGGACCTACAGTATACAAGCACTCTTTCATACAAGCATTCACTCTGTCAATTTATTTATTAATATCTACATATACAGTAGCAGCATATTTCATTATTCTTAACAGTTGGGAACAAAACAGCAACAGAACAGTAATAAAACAAGACAGGTAATAACAGTCAGACAAAGAGGTATGAGGACCCTGCGCTTGCAAGCTTACAATCTATATTACTGCAGCAGTGTTACAGTACAAGACAGCAGAGGTCTATTATTAATGCTCATATGTACAGGTACATTGCTGCATGGATGAATTCAGAACATGCTTTAAACAATCTGTTACATGCTAGGAGAAGTCTTTATCTTCACAGTGCCCATGTGTGGAGCGATTTGGAGATTGCAAACATGCAAGTAACCCATACTTTCCGACATTACTGCCCCCCCAACCTGGTAGGCGAACATGGGCATGTCCAATGGTAAGAAGGCATGTCCGTGGGCGTGGTGGCACGAAAACGTCATTGTGGCTACGCCCCCCGCTATTCAGTGCCGAGGAAACAGGCGTTGGGAGCAGACCAGTGGTGAACAGACGCTGTGCATATGCACACAGGGACTATTGACCATGAGAGAGGGTCTGTGGGCGAGGCCAGCAGCTCACAGATTACCGGTCATGCCCCCACATCAGCGAAAATGGAGGCCTCCTAATTTCAGGTGCGTGCCTACGAGTCTGTGTCCCGCCTCCCAAAGTAACTTTTCTTGTTTTGTTTCCATCTCCATATCAGCCCCTTAATCTCTAGCTATGGGCCTAATTCACTATGCGACCCCATATCACCATTTTTAGGCCCAGTGCGCATGCACAAATCCCGACCTGTGCGTACATGGGCCAGCCAATGCCATTGCATCGCATTGATGCGAACGCCTCTGCCTGACTGACAGGTAGAGGCGTTCACGGGCGGTCGGGGTGGTAACGCAACGTTGCAGGGGGCGTGGACTCGGCATTGTGGGGGTGTGACATCAGAAACGGGGCTGGGTTCAGGGCAGCTCTGTGACATCACACTGTGACATCACACTCTGTGGCGGCCACTGCAAAGAGGAAAATGGCAGAGGCCCGACTGCCTTCACAGCTGGGCTGCGCAGGCAGAGGGGCTTTCCATAATCAGCAAAGCTGACCGCCATTCGCATGCTAGGCGGCCTTGCCCTGTGCTGGGTGGCCCCCAACACGCGATTGCAAACAGTTGTGGTTTTGCTAATTTAGCAAAACTGCAATGATGCTGAATAGGGTTCTATGAAAGGATTAATTTTTTCCAACTAAAATAAATAAAGCTGCAACACCTCCTAAACAGCACAATATTTAACTTTAAAATGACTGTAAGCAGGAGGACCAGTTATAATCTAGAATTCCCCTTCTCCACCGCAGTGTCACACTGCCTCATTTTTATGGGCACTGCAGTTACACAAACCAAACAAAAAAAATTGTACTTAGGAAGTATTAGGTATCTGAAATATGTTTTAATAATAGGTGGTAGTGCAGTGTCACAATATATATTTAGCTCTACAAACACCTACAGTAGTGCAGGAGTTATTTTGTAGTTTTATGACATTGAGACCTATTTATCACAATCTGTATTTACAGTATAATGAGGATGCATTATCTTCTTGCAGGGACACAAACTCTAATAAGAGCCCATTTCGACAAAGAGATGTGAGCAGTGGCAGATTTTGACTATGGGCTGAAGGACTGCAGCCCCCCCAGGTAAAATCCGCCAGCGTCAGTGAAGTCAGATGCAGTCCGTGACTGCACTGGCTTCACTGTGACTGGCAGTAACTTCCTATTGGAAGTCCCACCTGCCAGTCACTCGCATGAAAGGCAGTCCCATTGGGAGGTGTATCCTCCTTCCAGGACTGCCAGACCAGGTTGCGATAAGCAGAGAGCTGGCTTCCTGTTGGAAGCCACTCCCTGCCTCATCGTCAGCCCTAGCCGGCTTCTATGTGCTGCAGCTGATGCAGCACATAGAAGCTGGGGGTATGCACATACGCACACAAGCCAATGCTTGTGCACATATGCTTGTGCACATTGCGCAGGCACTGGGACCCGGCTGGGTGGGGATGGTGGCTCTCTCTCTCTCTCTCTCTCTCTCCTACATGAGCAGTGGCAGCCCCCCTGCCCCCCAAAGGTAGGAGCTGTCGCTGGATGGAAACACAGTGACAGCTTACATTATCAGTCTGCTTCCGAGTTTGGTGCTGGCGCTTGAATTGAGCATGCATGGACATCAGTTGGTGTATGCATCAGTAGGGGCAGACCGAGGATCCCTAAAGATCCCTCTTAGGTCAAATCTGCAATATAGTAGCCCAAGCTCCAGAGCGTGGTAAATCCAAAAGCATAGCAGCCCCTATAGACAGCAATGGGGGCTGACTTATGGTCGGAAAAAGAGACAGAGGTAGCTGTAACTGTACCATTCCCATGTCAGCTCAACACCTATCATGTGCAGGGCTCCCTGTATGTGTAACTACCCTAGGAATGAATAAGCTAGTCATGACCAGTGAGTGTGAGTAGGCGCCTGGCTGAGTGTGCACCTACACTACCACATGGCATTACATCCCATTTATGTAACTCAGATGTTCCCAAATGTGTCCCTCAAGGCACCAAAACGGTCCAGGTTAAATATATCCATGCTTGGCCAAAGTCAACTTATTTAGTACCGAAGTCAACTTGATTTAACCATCTGTGCTGAGCCATGGATATCTTTAAAACCTGGATGGTTTTGGTGCCTTGAGGACAGCATTTAGGAACCTCTGATGTAACTACAGGGATGCCTGCTTCTATAGAGAGTAGGTATGATACTTCCCATCAGTAAGCTCACAATATAGCAGCTCTTTCTCATTCTGTCAGTGTGTGCTTAAGAAAATATCAGCTAACATTCGCTACATTGTAACTAGTCTTGTCACATGTGGCAGTAGAGTCGTGTTTATTTTCTTATAATAATGTTATTTATAAAGAACCTTCACAGCTTCATAGAAGCCCAGAGAACCATTGAAACAATATGACAGGAACAAATCTTAAGATGGATGCACACTCGATGACATTTTAAACAAATTTGCAAATAACCATTCGTTCTAACAAATTCTTCAAATCGTAGAATGTGTACCCACTACACTCCCACGGGTTGCTAGCATCATCCCCCGTCACCTGTACATGCAGCCGCTGGTGATGGCCGGCTTCCCCCCTTTCCGGCACCATCGCTCTGTCACTGCCAGCATCAACATGTGTATATGCACATGCCATTCACGTGCACCCCTGGGTCCGTAGCTCCCAGTCTCACTGGGTACACATTATTGTCTAATGTGCACCCAGCATAAAGATGGGTACACACTAGACTTTTTTTTAAATGATGTGGCCGATTCCGATGAAGCGGGACTATAAAATCATTCACATTGTTAAGTGTGTACACACTATAGCACACTCCCGTGAGCCTTTCATCACGTCTTCAGGTTGGTCATGCATGCTGCTCTGACAATCTGATGATATCGTCAATGACAGAATACTCCTGGATGTGGCCACTGATGATATCTTTTGCAACATTGCATATTATGTACGCACTATGGACTTAATTCAACATGGATAATCTGAGCTAATCTGAGAAATTGCAGTTGTCTGCGAGTAGAAAGGTGCCTCCCCTCCAGAAAGAAAAAATGTCCCCTGCAAATTTTCGAATGCATCGCAGATCACTACCCACTTGCAGATGCATACGCAATTTCTGGAACATCGAAGATTTTTTGCTGTCTGAGCAAATGTAAATACAGTAGGTCTGTGGCTGCCAGTAATGTGCGACTGAGACAGCCTGGAAGTGGTCTGCGCTGATGTCAGAGATGTCAGGTTTCTGCTCAGAAATGCTGACTTCCTGTCAGTAAAACACACTACATTGCACGGCACGCTATTTCTGTTGCTGTTAACACTCGCACGTGCACAATCTGAATGCTCAGATTAGCGATCCATGCTGAATTAGGCCCTATATCATTTGTCTTGGAGTTCAAGGGAAATCATTGACAACATTGCATCGTTTGCTGGTTGTCTAATGTGTACCCAGCTTTAGCCTTAAAAAAAATGTTTTGTCTTTGTTTATTTAAGTCCTTCAGTCCTAAGTACAACTTGGGCTCATCCTCAAGATGTACAATAAAACTGCTAAGGAAGAGCAGCACTCATCCTAAGAACTGCAGGAGTTAAAATGGATGACTGAGTCTACTTACAGGGCTCCACTGTTTCTTTCTGCTGCTGCAGCTGGGGAGGGGATGATATTGGAATGAGATAACATCATTAAGCCCTAGACCCTGATAACAAGATCACTGCAGTCAAATTTTAAATGCCATGTTCACTAAAAATACTCTTGCTATCTTGCCAATCCTGGCACCCACTCAAAGTACAATCTTTCAAATGATGTGGCTCCTGTGAAATTATTCTCTGAACGTGTACTGTATGATTCAGAGACGAATCCTACACTGCAAAACTCATTAAAAGTAGAAGGGGGAGTATCCTTTCTTTCATTCAAATGATGTGGCCTTTTAGTGGTGATTGGACATCATTCAGGTTGGATTGCAACTAGCGATCCAACCGCAAAAATGACTAAGATAATGCGGGTGCATGCGCAGGGCCCATCCTGGGTGTGACTGGGGCGGCTGCGTGATGTCACACGCCGCCGCTCTGATCAAAAAGATGGCGGTGCTCTCCTGCTGTTGCAGCCAGGTTGCGCTGGCAGGAGGCTACCATACTTTCTGCGGTCACACTGAAATTGCAGTGCGACCGCAAGTTCAGCATGGTCTCAGAGGTGGGGGGGAGGCGGTTTGCATGCTGGGTGACCTTGCCCTGCGTGGCCGGTCCCCAGCATGCGAACAAAAAGATTGCAAATTCTGCTAAAAAGCAGAATTTGCAATCCTTACTGAATAGGGTCCATTGTCTGATGGTCACATGTGAACACTATCCAATATTATGCGCTACAAAAACTCAAGTAGAGTTAGGACATGGGGACAAGTTTAAAATGTCTGGTCTACCAAATCCTACACACCTGGAGAAACCTCATTTAAAGTGTGAAGTCTCCTATTTTAAACATTGTGTCCCTTAGTAGTTATTGTCTGGTGACCTTCAAACCATAGCACCCTAGATTACAGAAAGTGCTAAGAAATTCAAAGATGGGGAGTGCACGTTCCTAGATCTCTCTGATCCTGGCATCAATAAACTCAGGATTTCCTTAATTTCATGCAGTACTGCAGGTTATCTACTTTTCCAAATGGTATGTCTTTTGGGGCTATTGTATTCAGGGCTGCCATCAGAAATTGTGGGGCCCTGAATACAGGTTAAAATAGGCAGGGCCCCCTAAGTGAAGATTCGTGTTTTCTTGTTGTTTTAGATAGGTGGTTTAATGCAAAGCAAGAGTTACATAGTATTTATTGTGGTGGTTAAAAAACAAAATATGCTCATTTGCTTTTATTTAATTTTATAGCAATTTTGGCTGTTTTGGGCAGATTTAGTAACATAGTAACATAGTATTTGATTCTACATACTTGCTAAATAATGTTTTATGACTAGTTAGCTACTATAACTCATGTAACCACCGGATTAACCACGTTGATATTTTAAGTATTATAACCTTGGATAGCTTTTTCATTCAGAAATTTATCCATTCCTTTTTTAAATCCATTTACAGAGTCCGCCATTACCACCTTCCCTGGCAGAGAATTCCACATCCTGATTGCCCTAACAGTGAAGAAATTTGTAAATTTGTAATTTGTAATTTGCTTTACTTTGTAAATATTTAAACAAATAAATGTGGTAGTAACTGAAACTATAAAGGTATACCTTATGTGGGTAGATTTCCGATATTGTTGATGGAATCTATCCAGCCCAAAACGTACAAAATTGGCTCAGCACAGGTGTGAGAAAAGCCTTAGCCACAAAGTAGTAAAGGGAAACACTGTACAGTAAAAGAATTTGTTCTGGCGCACAAGAGATTTGATTGTTCTGTGTAAAAGCTTGAGTACCTATGCTAGGATTTGCCTTCTACCTTCTTTCTTCCTTCTACACCTGTATCCAGGGCCAGCAACAGAAATCTTGGGGCCCTGTTCATACATCTTTTTGGGGCACCCATCCCTACCTGGTAGATACATGTGAATACTACAGCACCAAAGGTAACTCGCACAGATTATTCACACTGGAACTCATACAATCAGTGTGTCAACTACACAATAAAAATTCACATTATACAGTATGCCACACAGTGCCCCAACACATTGTGACACACGGTGCCCCCCCAAACACATTATGTTACAGATAGTGCCCCCAAACACAGTGTATATTGTCACAGAGCTCGTCCATTACCTCTCTCTTCCACCATGGTCAGCACTTTCCTGAAGTACAGGGTGGACTGTGTGGAGGGACACATGGACAGCTACTGCATTGTAGCATCCTGTATTCCACCTTTCTTTTACATTACTTGTGGGCGCGCTCAACGCTGTGCACTCCTTGCCACTGGCCACGCCACAGACAACTCCTCCCTCCTTGCGCTCTCCTGCAGACTTTTTCCAAACGCTAATCTCCTCTCTGTCCCCACTGGCTCGGCTCTTTAACACTTTCAACACCCTCCTTCACCCCCCTCCTCCCTCACTGCCACTTACTTTGCCTCCTTCTGCTCTTCCAAAACTGAGGCAATCTGTCATGAAATCTCTTCTTACAGTATCTCCCCTCGGCAACCCCCACTCCATCCCTATTCCCTACCTCCAGTCACCCAATTCAGTGCTCCTTCCACCCCACCACTGGTGATGAAATCCACTCCCTCATCTTATCCTCTCCTTATTCCACCTGCCTCCCTGACCCCATCCCCTAATGCCTCCACCATTCTCTCTCCCCCACTGCCTGCTCCCACATTGCTCACCTCTTCAACCTATAAGTCTCCACCAGAATCTTTCCCTTCCCATTCAAATATACTCTTGTCTAGCAGATCCTTAAAAACCCAACCTTGACCCATCTTCACCTGCTAGCTACTGCCCCATTTTTTTTCTCCCTTTCTTCTCTAAATTTCTTGAGCAGCTTGTCTACAGTTGCCTCAACAGCTACTTCTCTGACAACTCCATCCTTAATCCTCTCCTATCTGGCCGCCGCATAATACACTCCACCAAAACTGCCTGGTTAAGGTAATCAATTACCTACTTTCAGCCAAATTCAGCATCGACTTCTCTCTTCACAACCTCCTAGACCACTCTGGGGACTTCAACACCATGTACCACTGACCTCTCTAGCACCATTCTCTTCCTACTTCATTATCCCTCCTCCTCTGGCTCCACCTAACCCTCTCCTATCCTTACCATTGACATTTACAGGGTTTTGTCCTTGGCCCCTTGCTCCTCTCCCTGTACACCTCTTCCCTTAGAAAACTCATCAGTTCTGTTGACCTACAATACCAGCTCTATGCCAACGATGCAACAATGCCACTCTTCTCTTGACCTCTCCCCTTCCATCCTCTCTCAGTATTCCAGCTGCCTCTCCACCATTTCCTCCTCCGAGCACTTTCTGAAGCTCAACATGGACAAAACCGAACTAATCATCTTCTCCCATCCAGGCTCTCCAACCCCCCGTCAAATATCTCTGTCATTGTTGACAACACCATTGTCACCACTGTTTCCCAACTCCGATGCTTAGGTGTCATCCTTGACCCCTTCCTGTCCTTCACTTCCAACAATTCAATTTCTGGCTCATTTCTGTCAGTTCCAACTACATAACATCACCTGCATTAGGGCATTCCTCTCAAAGAATGCCACTAAACTTATTATCCACTCTCTGGTCATCCTGCAGTTCGACTACTACAACCTTCTCACTGACCTCCCACATTCCCATCTCACACCCCTGCAGTCTGTTCTCAATGCTGTAGACTTATCTTCCTCTCCCGCCACTCCTCATCTGCTTCTCCCCTTTGCCATTATCTGCACTGGCTCCCCTACATAATCCTCTTCAAACTCCTGACCCCCACAAACAAGACCCTCTCCAACTCCACTACTCCAACCTAATCATTTATAACCCCTCTCTGGTCAATGACTGTCACCTCTCCTCTTCCTTGGCTACTGCATATCACGCACGAATCCAAGATTTTTCCTGTGCCGCCCGACTTCAATGGAATGGACTACCCCTGCTCCATCATACTCTCCCCGACCTTTAAAAGCTTCAACTGGGCAGTAAAACCCCATCTCTTCATAAAAGCATACCCATCCAGCACATAACCAATTCGCCTGGTGGCTCGCCTCACCATCTTGCCTCAGACATCTCAATCTCACTACCTTCCTCCTTCCCCAGACATCGCTATATTTCTACCTACCTGCCCTCAGGTCCGCATTGACTTGCTCACACCGCATATATTCTGTCTGTCTCCCCTCCTCTTAAATTGTAAGCTCCTAGAAGCAGGGTCCTACTCCATCCTGTTCTCTCAGCCCTCTGCTCTTGCACTTCAATTACAGTCCTCACCCACACATTGGCCGTTTTCTGGAATTCGGTCCAATTGAAACCGTTCATCCCTTCCCCTGCTTCTTAAATTACTAGTGTTGCCATCACTATTTATCACATGTGCCTACCTTAGGTGCTCATGTGCTTACCAACTGTATTGTATGCAGAGATTTGTGGTGCTAATTGTTACTTGTGTCCTGTTCATGTTTTGTCTACTGTAATGTTTTGTTTTACTCTTTTCTGCCTTACTGTTTGCCTTAGCATGGTGCTGCAGACCACTTGTGGTGCCATATAAATGTAGTAATAATAATAATAACAACAACAACAATAATCATTATCATAAAAGCAGGTGTCACATTGAAGCATTCTGATTTTTTTATTTTTATAAAATAGTTTACATTTTAATAAAATTGGGGCAGATGTATTAAGCCTAGGGAAGTCATACAGTGGAAGGTGATAATGCACAAGCTAATCAGCTCCTAACTGCCATGTCACAGGCGGGGTTTGAAAAATGTCAGTTAGGAGCTGACTGGCTGGTGCGTTATCGCCTTCCACTTTATCACTTCACCAGGCTTAATACATCTGCCGCATTGTGTTTAGTGGGCAAATCTTTAGGCAGTTGCTGGCAATATGAGACCTCTGTGCAACCCTGTGGCTGCTCCAAATGTTCGATGTCTGAAGCCACCTGAGCATCTACAATTACATAAGATATCAACGATGCTGTTGCAGGCTGAGACACGCCCCCCAAAACTGTCACAACACGACTGCATTACTTCCTACAAGTGCCCAATGACTATCAATCATACTGCATCCAAATTCGCACTGCGATCGCCATAGAAAAAAGACCATTGGGACACATGCATAATCCTACTCAGGCATGCGCAGTACAGCAATTGTTGTTCAACTGCACAAACATCAGCATTGTGAACACTCTGGGGTATATTTACTTTAACGGCAAAGTTAGCTCTCTATGCCTAATTGAGAGGTGGATGCAAAGTGGCTTATTTACTAAAGTTTAGGTTTTCAGAAGTTGAGATATTGCCCATAGCAACCAATCAGATTCTACGTATCATTTATCTAGCACATAGATCTGCAAACTCGGTCCTCATTACCCCACACAGTGCATGTTTTACAGGTCTCCTCACAGAATCACAAGTGAAATAATTAACTCCACCTGCGGACCTTTTAAAATGTGTCTGTGAGTAATTAATACACCTGTGCACATGCTGGGTTACCTGCAAAACATGCACTGTGTGGGGTAATGAGGACCGAGTTTGCAGATCTATGATCTAGCACCTTCTAGAACAGGCATTCCCAACCGCGGTCCTCAAGGCACACCAACAGTGCAGGTTTTAGTGATATCCAGGCTTCAGCACAAATGGTTAAATCAACATAACTGAGCTACTAATTAAGTCAGCTATGTTCAAGCCTGGATATCACTAAAATCAGGACTGTTATTGTGCCTGGAGGACCGAGGTTGGGAATGCCTGTTCTAGAATATACGAGCTAGAATCTGATTAGTTTTAACGGCTTACTTTGCCGTTAAAGGTTCTTCTTGCCAATGAATGGAAAATGATGGGATGATTTAGAAACTATTTTACAAGCAGACAAAGAGATTATTTGTTAATAAACATGTGACAGTGTAACTTTTAAGGAGTGTAAGAAATAAACTGATGAATATTCACGGTAAATTACCTTGAACCACTGTATACGATGCCTCAACAGAGGAAAGATTGGTTATGACTGTGACATCGTCATCGCGGTTGGAATTTTCTATGTCAATAGTAATAGATTTTTCCATTTCTCGGTGCAGACTTGTAACAACTCCAGTCGGACGTGTTACATTGGTCAAGCGGCCTTCGTTGTCGTAACTAAAGTAGAAACAGTTCAACAATGTTAACGGAAAGGACAGTGGTAAAAACACTAAAATGATACATTCTGTAAGTAGCTCTCTCTAATTGAAGTGGATGAATTAGCATAGAAAAGGTCAGCGTGATATTGTGTTAACAATGCCTGTACCTTTCACATTAGAGGCAAACCAGTGCATTTCTGTACACTATCTTCTGAATGCAAAACACATTGCTTAAGGCTACAGAATCACGGTATTTATTTATTAAAAGTCGTACGACAAATACTCATTTGCATGTCATTATCCAGAATCCACAGCTGCTGTGAAAGTGATTGCTTGGTAATACTGGTTTGTGGACCTAAATGAGACATGTAAATGCACTTGCAGTGTATTTTGTATTTAGAGGATATTAGGTAAATCATTAAAAAAATACCAGAGAAGGATCCATTGGTTCAGTGCAGGAAATACATTTTATAACATGTGACAGTACACTAGACCTGTCTGGATGTAGAGCTCTAGTGATAACCAGTACATGCTGCCAGGAGCTAGTGTAGGATGTACTAAATCTGCTTCTGTTAAAGCCCATACACACTAGGAGATATGCCTTTAGTGTTATGGGCCTAGAGATTTCGCTAAATGAGACAGAGAATATGTGACAGATACTGTAAGTTTTCTGACTACTTCAATAGTTTGTTATAGTGTGGAGCGAATTTGAATAGGGTTGTGTGTGCAGGGCTATTATATGAACAATATACAGTTTTGGTGATTCTTTTAATTTGATCCAATGCTGGGACTTAACTACTCCACCCGCTGTTTTAAAGGGATGTGGTAAAATGTTTACATTTACAATGTCAACATTCATAATGTCAACATCACGATATCACCAGTTATGATTCTGACATTGTTAAAATGGTGACATGTGAAAAGCTGACATTCTGCATTGACCATAGGCTGCAGGTGAGGTTAGGGTTAGGGTCTAGGGGAAGGCTTAGGGTTAGGCTGCAGGGGAGGTTAGGGTTAGGCTCTAGGGGGAGGGTTAGGCTGCAGGGTAGGTTAGGGTTAGGCTGTAGGGGAAGGGCTAGGCTGCAAGGGAGGTTAGGGTTAGGGTCTAGGGTCTAGGGGAAGGCTTAGAGTTAGGCTGCAGGGTAGGTTAGGGTTAGGGTCTAGGGGGAGGGTTAGGGGAGGAGGAGAAGCTGGGATCCCTGTGTCACTTACAGCTCTCTCCACCCTCCTATCTCTCCTCTGGTCAGAAAGCTCAGTCGGTAGCTCATGAAACATGATATTCCTGTGTCTCTACCTGCACTGCATACTGTCCTGTTCGCATTCTGGCTGCTGGATCTGCTGCTGCTTAAGAAGTAAAGCTAGTGATGTCAGTGTGCTCTGGCCTGGGGAGCCCCCTGACAAAGGGGGGCCCAGGGTACAGTATGCCCTGCATCCCCCCCTTGATTTGGCTATGGATCTATGTATTGTAAATCAGTCAGTAGAATGTTCCCAGTGTGGGATGTGGTTAGCTGATTGACGTTTGGGATCCCGGCGGTCAGCATGTATGTTGGTTACTAGTATACAGTTTGTATTGTATGGCAAACACTAGGATTCTTTCTGTTTTGTATCTCTATCGCTAAAAGTGGCAACATTTGCAAACAAAACAGTAGAATTCCAGCTTTGTCTTACAATACATTTAGCATGGTGTATTCAAGGGAGTATTTTAGTTTAATACAAGCCAAAAAATAGCATTTATGAATTGTCGATGATAATACTTAAAATTAATCACATATGTTTTTATATTTGAAAGCTACCCTTGCACACAAGAAGATATTCTAAGGTCGTGGGGTACGGAAACCTCCTTTTGGGTGTTAGGGCATACTCATCATTATGTTTGAGACACCCTACAGTTTTGTGTACAGGTAGGCTAATGCAATTTTTGAGTCTTTTATACTTACAGAGGCCATAAAATTAGCGGGAGATCATCAGTGGATGAGACCACAGTACACAGTTATAATGATCTACAGCATGGTGACAGGGCTATAGGACTTCCCAGAAACAAGTGCTGTCACATTAATGCTAACCCTGAGAACTCCTTACTGCTGGATTAAGCTCCAATGGATGTGTAGCACCCTCTCCGATGTTAGCTAAACCATTTGCCATTCTGTGACTGATGACAGACTTCATTTGGCACTGATTGATATGGCTAGAGTTAATGGTGACTACTTACAGTATGTGTATGACTTTGCCTACAGTTGATTTGGTCCTACCTATGGTACATGAGGCCTGTTTCAGAATTTTCTCCAGGGACAGTTTATGTTCCCAATCTGCACTATGTTTCTATGTAATTTTTCTGCCAGTTGCACACTTATTTTATACTACAATTACACAATAATATGGACATAATTGAGGTCATGAATTCAAATCCTGGTAGTGGCTCATCAGTGTGGAGTTTGTATGTTCTCCTCATGCTTGTGTGGGTGTCCTCTCATAATCCAAAAACATACTGGTAGGTTTACTAGATTCTGACAAACAATTAACTCTAATATGTGTACATGTGATTGCATACCTCCCAACATGACCCTCTCCAGGAGGGACACAATGCTCTGCTCCTGGACTTTCCTCTTAATGTATGATTGCCCTCACCTGTGCTGAAACACCTTTCTTATGCTTTAACCTGTTCAACACAGGTGCCGGCAATCATAAATTAAGAGAAAAGACCAGAAGCAGAGCATTGTGCCCCTCCTGGAGAGGGTCATGATGGGAGGTATGTGATTGAGACTATAGAGTGTAAGCTCCACGGGGGCCTGGACTGAAATTTGCTCTGTAAAGCATTGCTGAATATGTGTTTCATACTTGCCTACTCTCCCGGAATGGCTGGGATGCTCCCAAAAATCAGGTGACCCTCCCGGCCCCCTGGAAGAGCAGGCAAGTCTCCCCGATTTCAGGGGTCCCCCTGCCCGGCCGCCCACTTAGCAAGTAAAGTGGGCAGTCCGGGCAGGCAATGATGTGATTCTTGTTGAATTGCGTCATCATAGCCATGCCCCCTGCTGTATAATGCCGGTAATAGCGGCATTACATAGCGGGGGGCGTGACTTACATGACGCGATCCCGCAGCCACGCCCCATTCCACCTCCACTATGCCCCCGTTCCGCCTCTGGCCTGCCCCCTCTTCACGTCACGCTACTGCCCGCCCCCTTGCTGAGCCGACCTGGCTGCTCTCTCGCGGAGAGAGCAGCCATGAAGTCGGCAAGTATGATATGTTTGCTACATAAATAACTTAATAAATACATTTTCTACAAAACATGTTTTATTTGTCTAGTTATGCCTGGAACCCATTGGCCGCCCAAGTCCATGAATCATGTGCAAAATACGAGACTGTGTACTATGTTTGAACAAGTCTGCACATAGATTATATCTCATCACAGTCTTTTATAACGTGAGATAGCTGGCCAGAATAAATGTTAACGTTTTATATGTTACTACTTTTACTTAAAGTATCTAATAATAGCATAATACGATAATATGTTCCAATGTATTACCATGTTCTCATTGTTCTTATGGTACGGAGAAGTGCACCTCATTCATATGTCATTATGTTACTCACTTTGACAGAAAGTTCTAAACGCAATGGTACATTTGTTAATTCTATGATTTGCTAATTAATACACAGCCTTACAAGACATTAAACCTAATTATCCTCATCACAGACTGAACAAATTAACCATTGTCTACCACAGTGAATGCTGTTTGAAAGAAACTTTATATCACAGTTCATTTTCACATGTCTATGTTGAGCGTGATATTCAGAAGCAAAGAGTATCGATTTTTATTCTCCATTGCCACAGTAGATTTGCTTTCACATTGCATTGAAAGAGCAATAGCTCAATAAAATGGAAAAGGCAGCAAGGTCAGACTTCACCACTAGATGTCCTCCTAAGCAATGAAACCTGCAAGTGCCATTAGAATGGATGCTCGACCAATACAAATAACCTGTTTTCTTTTACAAATGGCAATAGAGATGCGTTTTCTTCCTTTGTTAGACTTTTATATTAAGTGGGTGCTATTACATGACTGGAAACCTGAAAAATTATTAATTTCATAATTACAGTTATAGCTGCCAACTTAAAACTAAAAAAAAAAAAAAATCAGTGTTTTAAGATACAATAGAAGGAAACACATGATGACAGCAGTAATTTTTTCTACAGCTTTTAAGCAACACAGTTGGCTTCAGGGAACAGCCATAACACAGTCACACTAATGAGAGGCAAAGCAGGGATTTGGTGACTGCAGCTGCACACCACACAGATGTGCCTGGCAGTGGAGAGGTGGCAGATAGAGTATTCTATCTTGTTTTACACACAATCAGAGCAACTTGGCAGGATCTTCTGCCTGCTTGACAGACACAGTCATGACTCCCACCCACAGCAAGCACTCCGTCCCACAGTCGTTACTCCCACCCACATAACCTCTTCTGAACCTGCCACTGCGATAAGCTCCAGTCCACCAGGGACGTGTGGTCAGGGTAGGCAGGGAGGCAGAGCTGCCTTATTCCTTGTTTTGTGATCAGATATAGCAGCCTTATCACCAGAGAAAGGGGTCTATGGATAAATAGAACCAAAAGCACCTGAAGAACAACCCACTCTACAAAAGTAAATGTAACTAAAGTAGTAGTGATCTATTGAGGCGAAAGAAGTAGCAAGTATTGTTTAAGCAAAAAGATGGCCTGTAGGAAATATAAGCAGATACACAATAATGAATAATGAAGACAAAGGGGGATATTCAATTGTTTGAAAATTCAGTTGGGTGTCTGTTTTTTCCTATCTAATAAACAGGAAAAAACAGACACCCAACCGACTTTTCAAACATTTGAATTCCCCCCACAGAGATGTATCTTGTTAGTAGAGATGAGCGGGTTCGGTTTTACTCGGTTTTACTCGGATTTACTCGGTTCTCAAAATGGCATCTTATTGGCTCACAGATGTCACGTGTTTTGGATAGCCAATAGGAAAAATCCGGATAAAACCGAACTGGCGTTAATTCTGGCGTTAAATCCGAACCTGCTCATCTCTACTTGTTAGACAGAAGGATGCTAAGAAGGTAATCAGATGTGCAGAGGCACAAGCTGAGGAAAAAATGTCCCAGTCAGTGGGAAATGGGTCAAAACATTTTTAAGGTATATAAACGAATTGAGAAAAAGAAAAGGTGGAATAATAAGACTAAACATAAAGAGTTGTAGAATATCGCTATAAAAATATCTATAAAAGCCACCAACTTACAGGATCATATCAAACAAATCTTATTGACTTTTTCGACTGGGTAAGAAATGTAATAGATCAGTGGGGGGCCATCGATATAGCTTATCTAGACTTTCATAAGGCTTGTGATACTGCCCCACATTGCAGACTGTTAAATAAACTTGAAAGCTTGGGATTGGATTCTTAAGGTGGGTACACACTGGAAAGATATATCTGCAGATCAATTGATCTGCAGATATATCTATGGGCGGACCGGGCAGTGTGCTGTGCATACACACTGCCCGATCCGTCGGGGACAGACGTCATGAACTGGTCGGCCGTGTACACACGCCCGCCCAGTTCAGCTGTCAATCACCACCGGCAGGCGCAGCATGTGTACGGGCGGTCGGCCGACCGCTGTACACACAGCGACGCGCCAATATATCAGTAGATATATTGGCCGTCGGCTGTGCTGAAGGGGGCGACGCAATACGTCTGTGAACGACGGAGTTCACAGACGTATCGGCCGTACACACTGGTATCGGCCAGTGTGTACGGGCCTTTAGATGGTTGACTGGATAAGATCTTGGATGCAGGCTAGAAAATAGAAAAGTTGTAGCAAATGGAGTACATTCACAAGAGAAAAGGATTACCAGTGGAGTACCCCAGGAATATGTACTTGGATCAGTGCTTTTTAATATCCTTGTTGGTGACATTGCAAATGGTATTGAAGGTAAAATATGCCTATTTATATTTGACACAAAGGTAAGCAACAGGGTAGACACACCAGGAGGGATAAAGCAAATGATTGATGATCTAGGTAGACTAAAGGAATGGTCAAGAACGTGACAACTACAAATGAATGCCCCAAAATGCAAAATCATACACTTGCGTATCAAAAATCCAAAGAGTAAATATAGTATTAACGGCAATATAATGGAAACTACTGAGGAGGAAAGGGATTTAGAAGTCACTATTTCAAGTTACTTAAAGGCAGGAAGCAATGTAACAAAGCAATGAGGAAGGCAAATTAGATGCTTGGTTACATAGGGAGAGGATCAGCAGCAAAAAGTAATAAGTAATAATTCTACTGTATAGGTTACTGGTAGGGCCTCATCTAGAATACTCCATAGGCAAACGCAGGGAGGGTTTCTGGTTGCCTGAAAACCCTCCTCGCTAGCTCACACCATGACCACTATAGTAATTGCATATAGTACAATTTTGCTGCATGTTTTAAACATCTCCGCAGTATTACAAGTAAAATAATTAGCAACACCAGTGGATCTTTTAAAATGCGTCAGCCAGTAATTAATACACATATGTGCACCAACTAGGAGATCTGTAAAACATGCATTGTTAGGGGTGCTCTGAAATAAACCATCTATAGGGTTAATTATTAATAATGTAATGTGTACATATTATGGCCAGGGCAGTTTCTAGGTTCTTCTGCCATTTCCCCAGACTTGCTCTAATGCTCTGGATTGGTGCCCACATCTGATATAAAGCATTCAGCTCAGGCAGGATGTCCCTACTACCACATATAATGGCTTACTGTGATTGCTGACCCTGTATATGTCGAAATTATGACATACAGTAAATTGAACTTTGTATGATGCATGTTATAGCTGCTTCATGCTAATTATGTCCTTTTCATGGACTGGCCACATGCACTCTAAAATCAAGCAGTTGGAAACCTCCGTCTAGAAATCCTGCGTTCAGTTTTGGAGGCCGCATATAAATACATTAGAGACTGTACAAAGTAAGGCAACTAAAATGGTGCATGGCCTACATCACAAAACTTAGCCAGAAAGACTAAAATGTATAGTTTGGAGCGGAGAAGGGAAAGGGGGAAGTGATAGAAACTTTTAAAAATGTCAAGGGGTTTAAAAAGGTACAGGAGAGAAACTTTTTCCAAAGGAAGAGAAATACAGTATTAGAACATGAGGACATAAAACTGGAGGGAGGGAGGTTCATGGGAAAATGTAAGAAAAATTACTTCACAGAAAGGGTAGTGAACAAGTGGAATAGCCTCCCAGCAGAGATGGTAGAGGCTAAAACAGTACAGCAATTTAAACATGCTTGGGATAGACATAAGGATATCTTTACAAAGAAATAAGGATCACATAGGGTGGCAGATTTATTAATCTGGAGAAGGCATAAGGAAGTGATAAACCAGTGATAAGCGCAAGGTGATAAACACACAAGCCATCCAGCTTCTACCTGTCAATTTGCATATTGGAGCTGATTGGCTGGTGCATTTATCACCTTGCGCTTATCACTGGTTTATCACTTCCTTATGCCTTCTCCAGGTTAATACATCTGCCCCACTGTTTCTATAATCACCATACACTACCATGGCAAGTAGTCACTCAAACACAATACATATATAATATGTTAAACAAATTAAAGTGACAGTAGAAAGACGTATTGCAAATTGTAAATGTATATAATAATAATAATAATAATAATAATAATAATAATTTTATTTATATAGTGCTCTTTCTCCAATAGGACTCAAGGCGCTTAACAGATACATAGCATAATATAGTACAGAAAATAATGAAGTACATTTTCATAAAATACAGAAGCATGAAGATACTAAAAGGGACATTATGGAAATGCTTGAGTAAACAGAAAAGTCTTGAGTCTACTTTTGAAGGATTCTATAGTTGGGGCCTCTCGCACTGTGCGGGGAAGTGAGTTCCATAGAGTCGGAGCCGCATGACTAAAAGCTCGACCCCCAGATGAATTAAGGTAGATTCTAGGTACTGCTAAAAGTCCTTCATCTACAGATCGCAGTAATCAAGTGGGGCAGTATGGGGTCAGAAGCTGTTTCAGGTACCTTTGGCCTTGGTCATGTAATGCTTTGAAACTCAGTAAGCCAATCTTGAAGATGATTCGCCATCGTACAGGCAGCCAGTGAAGGGAGTAGAGGATGGGTGTTAAGTGGCTAGAATGGGGCTGGTTGGTTAATAGCCTGGCAGCTGTGTTTTGCACCAGCTGTAAGCGCTGCAATTCTTTTGCTGGTAGACCAAGGTAGAGGGCATTACAGTAGTCTAAACGAGATGATACAAATGCATGTATGACTTTTGGCATATCATCTGAGGGAATTAAGTGTTTGATTCTGGCTATGTTCCTCAGGTGAAAGAATGAGGATTTGATTGTGGCTGATATCTGATGTTTAAGTGTCAAGCCACCATCCAGGACAACGCCAAGATTCCGCACACGATCACTGGTCTGTAATTCTGAATCCCCGAGTGTAAGTCCAGTTGGTTGGCTATGCTGCAGTCTTGTCCTTTGATGTTGCGGTCATATCATAAGGACCTCTGTTTTATCCGGGTTCAGTCGCAGCCAACTGGCGCTCATCCACTCCTGTAGTTCAGCTAGACAGCCATTTAGGGTTGCTATTGGGTTATCAGTGCCCGGAGCAAAGGACAAGTACAGTTGTGTATCATCTGCATAGCAGTGGTAGACCAGGCCATGGCGCCTGATTATTTCGCCCAATGGGAGCATGTATTCTGCAAAAAGCATGGGGGATAGTATAGAACCTTGTGGGACACCACATGGCAATGGCACTGGTGGTGATGAGTATAATCCAGATGATACTCTCTGTGACCTGCCTGTGAGAAATGATTTGAACCAGCTTAGGACTGTGCCATCCAGACCACAGAAATGTATCAGTCGCTCAATCAGAAGCCCATGGTCCACGGTATCAAATGCTGCCGAGAGATCCAGAAGGATTAATATTGAACAGTCACCTCTCTCTTTTGCCATCAGAAGATCATTTAACACACACACCAGGGCTGTTTCAGTGCTATGTCTTCTCCTGAATCCTGATTGAAATGGATCATAAATATCATGGGTTGTCAGGCGGGTTTCCAGTTGATTTGCAATGACTTTCTCAATAACCTTTCCTAGGAAAGGAAGGTTTGATACCGGTCTGTAGTTGGTCATGCAGTCGGGATCTAAATTAGGTTTTTTAAGAAGCGGTCTAACAATTGCTTCCTTTAGGGGTCCAGGAAAAATGCCTGTCTGCAAAGAGCATTGAACAATTTTTGTAAAGACAGGACCAATTATATCCATACAACCTATTAGAAGCTTGGTTGAGGCTGGGTCCAGATCACAGGTGGTGGGACGCAAAATCCGAGCAATTTCAGCAGTGTCCTTTACATCCACTGGATCAAAGCTGGTCCATGAAGGCAGGTAGCTTATATTGGCAGGCTTTGTAGTTTGACACTCCTTTGATGGCACTGTGAAGATTCCAGCCCGGATGGTGGATATTTTATCTGCAAAGAAGTTTGCAAACTCGTTGCATCTTGCCTGGGAGAGGGTCTCATCAGTCTGCAGGCATGCTGGCTTGCAAAGCATCTCCACTGTGCGGAAAAGTTGAGCTGGCCTATTGTTTGCTGCTGTGATCTCATTTGACAGGAACTGTGCTTTCTTACGAGTGATTGTCGATTGATATTCTTCGTTATGCTTTATTCGTTTTATTTTGTCATCCACTAGGTTAGTCTTCCTCCATCGTCTTTCCAGTCTACGCCCCCTTTTCTTGAGCTCACTAACACTGTTGTCGAACCATGGAGCTTGACGTTGTGGTTTACGAGGTCTTAAACGCACAGGGGCGATAATATCAATTGCAGCCATAACATCCCTATTATAATAACGGACTAGGGAACAGGGATCTTCACAGGCACCCAGTATAGCAGAGAGATCCAGATTAGCTGCAAGAGCCTGGGGAGTCATACCCCTCCTTGGACGATACCTGGTTAACTCCACGGGCAGAGATCTTAATTGAGGGGTTGCAACTGAGAACCAGAGGGAGTAGTGGTCTGACCAGATGACTGGGTTTATTTTTAGGTCAGTGACTTCTAATCCAATCTGAAAGACAAGGTCGAGAGTGTGACCACTTTTATGTGTGGCAGAGGGAATGACCTGTGTGAAGCCCAGACCATTCATTGTGCACAGGAGGTCTTGGCCAAGGCGTGAGAGCTCATCATCCACCCATGCATTGAAATCCCAGAGGATGAGCCATCTTTGATGTTCCAGTACCAGGCCAGCAACAGTGTCTGCAATTTCTTGTAGAAATATCTTTCCATCTCCAGGTGGCCGGTAAATGAGAAGTACTCTGAAACCTAATCCTGTCGAACTCCGGGCAGCAATGCACTCAAATGAGCGAGTAGTTTCAATAGGGTGGACCCTAAGTTTAAGTTCTTTTTTGAAGCAGATAGCCACCCCGCCACCCCTGCGGTCCAGTCTTGGGTTGTGGATGACAGAGTAGTTTGTTGGTACTGCAGCCTCCAATATAGGTGCTGCATTTTCATCTAGCCAGGTCTCTGTAATACAGGCTAGATCTGCAGATTCAATAAGGTCAGCAATTGTTGCAGTCTTGTTTTTTATAGATCTGGCATTACAAAGGACTGACCTGATTGGGCATACCAGAGGGCCTTCAGTTTTCTTTATGTTAAGTGCAGGAGCTCTGGGTATGGGGGTCACAAAGTGATATTTGACAGTTCTGTCCTTCCAAACACAGGGCCGTCTTTTGGGTATCACTTCTATTTGATTGTTCTTTGAGTATGGGGGTGAGCAGGTGGGCAAAGGACTTAGATGGTTACCGGGGGAAATACATTTCCGGCTTGCTCGCTTCCCACGAATGCGCCTGTGTTTTCTTTTTAAAATGCCAAGGGATTGGAGAATAGAAGCCTGTGATGGTGTGATAGGAACTGCAGAACGTGGTGGGCAGAGTGAAAGAATGAAGCTGGAGCAATACGTATACATTTGGTCATCAATGACAGATTACTATAAATTTGAGCTGCATATGATGATGAGAGAGGGAGAGAAAGCAGTGGATTTTTTTTTTTTTGTTCTTGGTTTTTTTTTACTTTTTTCCTTTTTGTGTTTTGTTTTCCCCCAATTCGGTATGTGATCCAAAATTATAATGGGATTATGAACAAAGTTATTGCTATAACCTATTGTGTATATTTGAAGCAAGTAATAAATAAAATAACTGCTGATTTAGTCAATTATCCTAGGATAGGCAGCCTTTTGGAAAGGTGTTAGAAGCCAATTCCTACTGTGTAGGTGTGAAAAGTCTCAGTGTGAGAGGCCTTTGAAGTACATTTTTTTTGTGTGGGGGTAGTGATAACGTGTCCTGGAAATGGATCCTGATTTTAAACAGTGAGCCTTCAGCAATTCAGAGCCTGAATATACTGATGTTAGTAGATTAATGCAATAAGTCAGTAATTTGTTGCTCAGAGAACAGAGGTGGATGATGTCTAAGTGAGGGGCTGGATGTAGCCAAAGATAGGTTGTAATCCACAGTACCTTATCTGGGTAATGTCCAATGCAGAGTACAGCAGCTGCTAAACTGAAGGATTTCTCAGTGGAGATATGCAGAGGATTCAGTCCAGGATTCAATCCAGTGTGTATCTCAGCGCAGGAATGCAATCCGTTGGTTTTGATGAAATGTCCGCGTAGAGTAGTACAAGTTCAAGGTAAGTCCTTGGATATTTATGATGATTCATAGGTCAGTTGTGGTGAATTTAAGCTGTTTTATGGAGATGATCAGGAGCATACAAAAGGTGAGGCAGCCATCTTGGGCACCATAAACATATTTTTATATTTTTTACTGTGAAAAAAATGTAAATGTATTTATTTTATTTATGTAAATTAAATGAGTTTAAAAATTATAAAGGATGTCAGTAATATAGTGTAATTTAGCAACTCCTTAAATGCATATATCTTATAGCAATAGGTCCTGGCACATTCATCCTCTGATCAGTCGAGAGGGACCACAAACTTGGAAAATAACACTTACTGGAGAATTGGGCAAAAACAGTGGTCAATATGAAAACAACTATGCCAATACAATGTCAGTGTTATAAAAATAGTATGGAGCAGGCACCGTACACCCAGTACCCAGTACAGTAGGGACATCCAGTCCCAGCACTAGACAGTCTAACTGGTTACAAGTAGAACGGGTTCTGGGTCTTTCTCCTATAGTGAATCCCTCCTCCGGATGATCATTGTAGGGTTGTTGTCTGTATAGGGAAGGTGGTACAAAAATGAACATCCATGCTAACAAATACTGGGGCTGGGACAGTAACAAGACAGTGGTCTCCCTGTTATAACTGAAATCACTCCAGGCTGTCTAGTGCTAGGAATAGTGGAGGATTGGAGTTGGAGGGTAATTGTCCTTTTTGGGTCTTTTGTTCGACATAATACAGAGGGAGAGTGACCTCTCATTAAATGTACAGACCTGTTGGTCATTTATTTCCCCCTACAGACAGCATGGACCCTATGGTGGGGTGTGGGGGGGGATTTCACTTTTTTCATGATGCTAGAAATTTGAAACCTTGACCCAAACTTTATCTTAATTGTGTAAAACTGAATTATTGAGGCATCATAAACACTTAGTTCTGGGACTGGGCAAGTTTATTGGTTTATTGGTATAACTTTCTGTAATATATACATAATAGTGGGGAAAAAAAGAAACCAA
Source organism: Pseudophryne corroboree (assembly GCF_028390025.1). Lineage (NCBI taxonomy): Eukaryota > Metazoa > Chordata > Amphibia > Anura > Myobatrachidae > Pseudophryne > Pseudophryne corroboree. Next base: position 658,391,414 of record NC_086449.1, on the reverse strand, counting down.
GGAAATTTAATTATTTTGTTTTCTTATTAGGATTAAAGTAAGAGTGTTTACACACCAGAGAAATATTGGCATGATTTGTTAAATCAGCATAAGTTGTGCATATTGCCTAGTGGGTACGCACTATTGCATGCTCTTACGGGTCACATGCTGTACGGCCAACCGGAATATATCGCATGTGACCCGATTCAGTATAATGAAGGACGGAACAGTGATCATTCCGTCGTTCATTACATCTTCATGGTGTGTACCGTCAATCTGGCGTAGTCCGGGACAAGGGAAAATCGGCCGATTGCTGGTCATTTTTCTATATGTATCTGGCCTAAATCTAAAGTGGCATCATCCTACGAACTTAATTGTAGTATTATTACATGGATAACTTTGCGCTTTAGGTCAGAGTAAAAACTGCAACATCCAATACCTACAGTTCTCATGGTTAAGGGTAGACTGCGGGAAGGCAGGGTTAGGGTTAGGCACCCCCAGGGAGATTTAGGGTTAGGCTGCAGGGGGAGGCAGGGTTAAGTTTAGGTTGCGGGAAGGTTAGGGTTAGGTACCACTGTGAGGGTTAGGGTTAGGCTGTGGGGGATGGAGGGTTAAGTTTAAGCTGCAGGAAGGGAAGGTTAGGGTTAGGTACCACTGGGAGGGTTAGGGTTAGACTGTGTGTGTGTGTGTGTGGGGGGGGAGATTAGGTTTAGGCTGCAGGAAAGGTGGGTTAGGGTTAGGTACCACTGGGAGGGTTAGGGTTAGACTGTGTGAGGGGGATTAGGTTTAGGCTGCAGGAAAGGTGGGTTAGGGTTAGGGGGGTTAGGGATCAGGGTTAGTTTAGTTAATTAGTGTATGTCAGAATTTGCCACTGCCGGTATTTTGACAGCCGTCATCCCAACTGTCTGGATCCCGATACCAACCCCCTCATACACCCTATGACTGAGTTTTAAGACTCTATTAACACTTTATCACTATCAAGAACTTTGTACTAATTTATTTACAGTCCCACAGTGCAAATGTATCTGTTTAATATTTGACAAGCCATGTTGGTCACCTATGAACTTTTGCAGCTAGAGGTTGTAGGCCTGATTGTGAGATGGACCCCGTTGCACAGCCGCTGTGACTTTGTATGCAGCAGCTGTGCAATAATTTGCTAATGCTGCAGGAGGCGCCTTGTGTAAAAAGACGCCTCCTGCCGGCTTCTCTGATCCGCTGCTGCATCTGAAGACACAGCATCGAATCATCTGTGTGAGCATATACCCACAGGTGACTCAGTATGGCTGTTGTTGTCACGATGCCAGGACCAGTGAAGCTGCATCCAAGGACACAGCCATTGGCTTCGGCATACTGTACCCCTGAATTCAGAAATGGAGGTTGCTACCCCTCCCCTGCACCCAATCGCCCGCTGCATGCTCTGCAACCACTGAAACAGATCTGCATAGTCGCAGAACAGATCCTGTGCATGTACACATTAGGCGTAACATCAGAGATGTAGGTTTACCATCGGGTTTGCGTACATCTCTGAATTACACCCTGTATACAGTTGTATACCATTGTACTAATTAAGCGCTGGTATTTCATCCTATTGATTGTAACTATAATCAGGTTTTATTTAAATAGGATGTCCACTCAATTAGAAAAAAACTAAATCCATTCTCCAGTTTATACTTTTATTATATTCTCTGCTGATCCAAATGCAGAGTGCCAAAACATTGTTGCAACTTATTAAAATACTTTGTTGCATGGCCATTTTTATTGTCAGCCGCAATATAAACACAGGTATGCTCACAAGTTTAATATATTCTTATTTTTCCACCATAAGGTTGCTTAAAAGTTGGTGGGATCTCTTAAGTCTACAACTTATAAATAAATCGCCATTGCATTTGGGCAGAGGGTTATAAGACCGTTATATTTCAACACCGCATAATGGCATATTATTGTGTGCACCTAATGCAAAATAGAATGTGGGTATGGGGGTGTAACTGGCAATGCCTCCTGTTTTTCTTTAATTCCACTTTACCATATCAATTGCTTTCTGTACTTTGAACCAACAACTTCAGAAACAATGTAAAATGCAGATACAAGCAATTTGTAGAGCTGTAAAGTTGGTGAATCATCTTAAAGAGAATGTGACAGTGATCACACTTTTTCTATTAAAGTGGTGAATATAAAACTATCAACAAGCGGCAAAACATTTAATTAGCATGTTAATGAGGAATAGTCAAAGCCCACATTACGTCCTCACGTATGCTATCTGAGCAAACACGTGCCTACAGAGAATGCTCACGGGAATAGCACTGCCAGCAATGGAGATATCACTGCACATATATGCCAGCCGCTGAGACAAGGCAGCGCACATTACTAAAGTCACAGGCCACAGGATTACTAGAAATGTGTAGAAAACTATTTTAGAAAATTCATGTAAAAGAAACGTTCTTTGTTTACAGCTTTTTTTAAATGGTGAATTGCGATTGAGAAATGCATGATAAAGCATCATTAACTAACAGCTTAAAATGAACATTCAGCAGCATTACTTCCGTCTAAACACATTTCCATCTTTCCACTTTCTTTTTATATATAGAGAGTGAAAAAGTCAAAGTTATGGAAGAATAAAAATACAGAGCTGTAACCTGCTTTTTTTTGCCTTTGGTTGTACGCCTGCAGTTTCAGCTAGAATATATCTCCTTGGGATATTTAAATGACAGCCGAAATTCTAACACAGTCGCTCCACAGATGTTGTCATAGTAACCCCAGTGCTGTGAGAGGTGAGCAACTGGCTAAAATGATTCTCAGAATGTACAGTGTATTACTGGATTGCAGTAGATTTTTTCTGCTTCAGATATTTCTATGTAGAATTATCCTTACTTTCTTTAACCTGTTGTCCATAGACCAGCTAAGCTAAACAAGAACATGTGGAATTTTCTACGAGAGGTTAGGCCAGTCTCTTACAAATTTCATGGTCAGCTATTGTCACCTGACTCTGGGGGTGATTCAGACCTGATCGCAAGGCTACAAACTTTGGTGTTCTGCGTTCGGATAGTCGCCGCCTCCAGGGGGAGTGTAAATTCGCTGTGCAAGTGTGCGATCCCATGTGTACGCAGAGCTGCAAAAATCCAGTGTGTGCAGTCTGTGCACAACCCAGGACTTACTCCTCCAGTGCGATGAGAAGAGGCTGATCGGGGCCGGAGCTGACGTCACACACCCTCCCTGAAAGTGCTTGGGAACGCCTCCGTTTTTCTGGACACTCCCAATAAACGATCAGTTACCACCCACAAATGGCCTCCTCCTGTCAATCACCTTGCCAACGCCCGTGCGATCTCACTTTTAGCAGCAACCTGTCGCTGACCAGCGATGCCCTTTGTTGTTGTCCAACGCGCGTATGCATTGCGGTGCATACACATGCGCAGTTACTACCTGATCGCCCGCTGTGTGAATACACACAGCAGCAATCAGATCTGAATCACCCCCTATATTACAGGCTTCTTCCCAGTAATAAAATTGTTATAGATAGGTGTTCTACTATAATAGCTAATTGAGACACTTAGTAACAGTTATTTATATAGCACCTAAATCTTTCATAGCACTTTATAGAGAATATCTATAATTCACATCAATTTCTACCCCGGCGGAGCTTACAATCTGTTTTCTCTAGTACACACAGCTTGGATTGCAATGCATTCATTCAGTTTTGCAAACACTGTTAGTCACTTGTATCTATAGTATACTGTACTTACTCATAAAACATTGTCCAGCCAGTCTCATCACTTTTTGTAGTCAGCAGTCCAGTATTTCCATCGTATGTCATCAAAGACAGCTCCAGACTTTGTGTTGAAACCAACTTCAGTCCTCCACTGGTAGTGAGTGTCAAGGTGATTATCTGATTGTCTGGCATTAGTAAATGTCGCGGAGTACCATTAGAATCCCTGCGGATTTTCAAAGAGTTGCCGCTATTATCAATAACTTCTATCACATCATTGTCAGCACTGTAAGTAAAATTGTAGAGATATTCTCCTGTGACCAGGCTCTGAGTGTACTGATGAATACCATTGATATTAAATATGTATAACTCTTGTTCCCCTGAGGATGCAACTTCATACTGATTAAATGAAGTAAGAACAGGTTTGTTTTCAAGAACAGCTCTTATCCGAATGTTTCCCAGGTCTGCAATATATACTGTGCCATCGGGTGCTACAGCTAGGGATGACGGCGAGTTTAAAAGCGCATCAGTAGCATAGCCATCATCCCCAGCATAGCAATTGCAGTTGACATCGTCTTTGCAGTTGCAGTCAGAAGCTGCCCCAGCTAAAAGAGAGATTTCACCATTAGTTGTCACTTGTCGTATTCGATTAATTTTCTTTTCGTTTGTTTCTGCAATGTAAAGGATCCCACTGTGGGAAACAGCTATGGCACTGGCAGACTCGAGTGCGGAATGGATAGCCAGTTTGCTGAGGGAATAGTCTATGCCAGGTACCTGACAGTGCATCGGACGTCCAGCTATAATGCTGACTTGATGGTTTTCTGTTATGCGCAAAATAACATTGTTCTCTAAAACATAGAGGGAATTATCCATTGGATTAACAGCTAAATCCGTCGGCCATTCCATGCGTACCTGGAAAACATGACATGATTGTTATTAGAATAGGCCATAATGCTACAAATGCATCTATTGTCTAACACAACATAATGGGAGAGGTAACATCAGCCTATGATAAAGTATTGCAACCATTTTGCCCACCACGAGGTGTTACGGCACATACATCTGGCAGGCACATCAGAGCAATTCCCAGTCTTACCTATGATTGGGTCAGGTGATCGGGAAAATCCAACATGTTGGAAATCTTCGATGCACAGATTCTGACCAAAAAACGATGGGGATTGGTGAGTCAGGGATTTTAACAGGCTGTTTTTTTTGTTGATGGATTGCCGTTCATTGATGTCCATCGAACGGCAGAACGGGGAATCACAGCTCATATGTATGACCCCATTAGTTGCCTAGTTTCAAGGCATATTTTGATTGTTGAAATACTGTAGCAACATTTATATTGTGTGACAGTTTAGAAAATATGTATCATTATATGTCCACAGATATGTTCAAACCCTCTGCCTACAAATAGGTGGAAAGTTCTTACAAAATGCATGTCATTGGAATAAAAGTCAGCATTTACATTTGTGTTATGTTGTTTCAGCTGTAAAATGAAAGAAATTAACAGTCCCAGTCAAAGCTAACTCTTCATTTAGGCCATGAGTATGTCTGAGTCAGGCAACCAATAGGAAATTGCAAATGGATGCACTTGAAATCAAAGTTATTGATGTTTCAAGACTTCTTGTTTAGCCCAGATCTCAACAGAAACCTACAGTATTCGCTGTCAATTTATAAAGCAAGTTGCTGTATATTGCCGAGCATAAATGAGAACATTACCTGAGTGATGTCCATACTTGAATCACAGCTTAGAGGTCGTCCTGCTGCAAGGTCATTAGATCCTAGTAGCGTTGAAATTATTCCATTTTGGTCAACTTTTCGTATCATTGTTGCATCAACAAAAAAGATTAGTCCATTCTTGTCAACAGCAATACCTGAGAGAACAGGGGAAACATTTTAAGCTGGAAAGAAATTTACATTTGGCATACAGTATGAAACAAATAACCCAAATAAAGCAGGTTAAATATTACAAGCCTGGGCTGAGTAGACAGATTGTTTGACCTTCATGACCGCCCCCCCCCCCTCCCGACTCCACTAAAAAACAACAACACATAATCTTAGCTTTGTAGTGATGTGAGAGCACAGTACAGTCATGTTGCTTGCTATTCTGCATATAATGAATACGTTGCAAGATAACCATGTTATAATAGTAAAGGTGACACAGAAAGGGCAGGATGTCATTCCCTGTGACCAATATTTCTACATTATTATGTTAAAGGATTGCACCAAATGAATTTTAGGTTTCAGATGAATGCTGAGCCGTCCTGGAATACCACAATGAATACAGATGTATGAGTGTCTGTATTTTAGTGTCTCCTTTTATGGTCTACATAATTAAATGATGTGGTGCAGGCAATTAAATGACAGCTGGATGTAAATATGGAACCGGGCTCACAAAGCTTCACATATTTGCTAGAAAAATAAATCCTCTTCAACACTATGGGGAATATTTACTAAGCAGTGATAAGAGCGGAGAAGTGAGCCAGTGGAGAAGTTGCCCCATCAACCAATCAGCAGCTCTGTATCATTTTATAGTATGCAAATTATAGATGTTACTTCAGTGCTGATTGGTTGCCATGGGCAACTTCTCCACTGGCTCACTTCTCCGCTCTTATCACTGCTTAGTACATGTCCCCCTATGTCCTTTGAGGCAAAAAAGTTTACTATTAGCTGAGACCTTTTTAAATTAGACAAGACAGGCCCTTCAGCCTCTCTGGGGTTGGTGTAAATGGCTCAGAAGACAACTGCATACATTGATCACCAGCAGTAATTTGCAGTCATACCGCATTTGCCAAAGTTTCAGATAATGTGATCTGGTAATGACCTCTGGACAATTTTTGTGCTACACATTATGAGTTATGGAGCCAATATCCAAAATGTCTGCGTTACAGCAGTATATGTAGTTATTAATATGCAATAGACACACTGGGTTTTCTGCATATTTATATTTTTTCTCTCCTGAAGAAGCCTGGAGATGCAGCTGACCACATCAGAGGGCAAGTCAAGGCTCTCGTGTCATTAAGCCCCCATTCTAGTCTCGGTAAAAGGCAATGGGGAAGGGTAGGTGATAAAGCAATGAAATTTGCTTCAATTTAGCCCTGCCACCTCCATATGGACCCACACTTCTTAGTATAATCTATCCATCATGTCAAATTCACAAAGTAGAAGTGGTTTCGATGTGGGAGACCCACCCACTCTTTTAGGAGTACTGGGGTCTAACTTAGAATTGAACATACGCCTATTTGAGGAGCAAATCCTGTGTTTATACTCTATGCTCTGGAACCACATTTACACACATACGGGTAATGCAGAGTCATACGGATCTCAATGGCATCATCACTTGTGACCGTAGGGGTGTAACTGGGCTGTAACAGGTCCTTCTCACATAGGCGATGTTTGGTGAAGGTGTGTTGATAAAATTTCAAGCTATGCAGAGTTGGACAGAAGAGTAAATATACCTGATTCAGACAGATCCTTTATAGCAAGTACAGGCTAATGTACAACCGAGCCTGCTGATAATGATGGCAAGTACCACACTAAGCATATGCATAATACACAGCAGAGACATACATCCCCGCATATATGGGCGAATCTGCAAATTTATTTTCATTACTGCACTGCAGGATCAATTGCGCCTAAGGTACGTTCACCTCTGCATCAGGCGCAGTGTTTCCAAATCCTAATGACTTGGCTTAAAAAGTAATTTAAATAAAGCTATTTGTACCCTGCGTAAACCAAAGTGCTATACATAGCACAACATATCAGATGTACACTTAAAAATGTTACTCAGTTTCAAAACAAATGCTACATATAATCTCACCCGTCTCCCGAACGTGATGTCATAACATCACAAAAGGTGTAGCTGAGAGATATGTGCTTTATAAAAGGGTGTCCTGATGTGCAACTAAAATAATTTTTTGGTAAATCAGAACACTGCACATGTAACGGTTCACTGTACTATGTCACTCTTAGCTTGCCTGCTCTTACCTCTTGGGTTAGTCAGAATGGCATCCACTGCCTTGCCACCATTACCACATCTGGCCTCATCAAAGGGCATACACTGTTCGCCATTGCCAGCGATAACCTCTAAGTTGGTGGCAATATCTTTTGCCCCTGTCAGGGACTTGATTTTGTAAATTCTGCGGCTGTTCGTATCGGACAGAAATATTGAACCTGACACAGGATCTACTGCCAGATAATACTTATGTCCTATGTTGTTGCTTTGAAAGAGAAAAAACAAAGATAAAGTCATCAAAATCACTTCAAATAATGATTTCCGTAATAGCAAAGCACATGAGGTTACATGGTGCCACTATGGGGCACGGATTGAGTTACTCCTTAAGATGTGGGAGTGCCAGTAAGGGCGCTATCTGACAGAAACACCTTTTCAAGATAAGGGCATTTTCTGTTTGATAGTATCCTGACAGACACTAGTATAGCTTTGTAGATAACCCTCACTGCGTGACTATAGGAGAAATAATACACAATAAAACAAATAGACAGTCATGTTACAGCAACAATTATACAAACGCAATAAATCAACGTTATACTGTATATCCAACCCTGCCTCTAAACATGTATATTATTCAACTGTACTTTCATTAAACTAAACACATTTCTGTACCCACCATGCTAATGTAATGCTTGTCAACAGCTGTCGGGTTCCTTATGGCCCTAACTAGTTCTTAGTGTTGATTGTTTGGTTCCAGATGTGTTTCTTGAGTTATGTGTGTCTTGAATTGCATTACAATGTGGAATTACCTTACATGTGTTTGTGTATGGTACATGTGATGGGATTATCTTGAGCGTTTTGCCTTGTTGGTCTCTATAAACATGTTATTCTTATAGTTGTCATGTGAAGGATATGGCAGATCTAATCATTCTATCCACCCCATGTATAGGCATGTGCAGAACAGATATGCTGTGTGCTGGGTCATCGTGATCCCACTGCTTATACATATATACAGTTAGATATACAGATTTGTTTCAAAATAATAGTCGATAATACATTTTATATTTTTGGAATCTGAATGTTAAAAGTTCAAGAAGCTCATTTAGAGAAATCAGTAACTCGTAAAGCTTTATTTAAATAATAATGGTCTGGATTCCACTGTACTACATAGAAATTGTCACTGTAAAGTTCTCCGGCCCTTCTGTTCTGATTGCTGCAGGAAGTCAGTAGAGAAAAATTAGCAGAATCTGGTCAGTAACTTGTTGGCTCAAGACCTCTGCCCGAATTTGTTTCTCATAAAAAGACGGCATCTATTTCTGTCAACCATCTGCTAATCCAAAAAAAAGTGTGAAATCCAATCTTAATCTCTCATCAAATTTCCATTGAAATGTAACATTGAACATCTGTGCTTACATCGCTTCATCAAATGCAAATTGTAATTAATTCTACTTGAACTATTTTTTAGCCTTGCTGGTCAGTAGATGGAAAGTTTCATAAAAGAAGCATATGTTGAAACAGGGAGGGAAAAGGCGTTAATTCACTGTTACAGTAGCTGTAAATCACTTAAAATCACATCCACTTAAAAAAAAGACGTTGTAGATGTTTTCAATTCCACCATATTAGTCCATACGTGCTGCCTTAATTTTCCCATGTTTTCATTTAATCACATTAAGCCACAGGCGAGGCTTTCACTGTTACACATGGTGCATGTTTGAGGTGTACTTATCAGAGCTCAGCAGCCTCTATGGTGGTTACTGTTTTTTTTTTTTAAAGTGGTTTGTTTTTCTGAAGTCTCAATGAATTACCATTTCTGCCATGAATTATTGTTAATCAGAGTCCTTAACTGGTTATGTATTAGTATTACAAATATCATACTAATAATCAGCCACAACTAGCTTGTAATTTTATTGGTAGTGATGAATGACAATTATTGAAATACTTAATCGGGAAATGTATGAATATAGAGTGCAGAAGTGGAAAAGTGAGAAGGTGCCCACTGCAACCAATCAGCTTATAGCTAGAGTATACGTTCTAGAAAATGTTCAGTAGAAGCAAATTGGCAGTCAGTTACATATATCATAATTATTGTTTTTCATCTCTATGAGGGGACTTAACAGCTTTCACTTTTTTGTGTCACTATTCATGATATTGTAAGGCATCACAGATAAATATTTAACAGCACTATAATGACTATACACAATGGCGTCGCTACGAGGGTGTGGGGAGTGCAGAACACTACCGGGTATCATCCGCTGAGGGATGGCACCAAAATGGCGGTTGACAGGAGCTGGGTCCAGCACTGTAAGATTATGTGCAGCACTGATCTCCTGTTACAGTGTAGGAGCCGGCACTTTACAGTCTTCCGGGGCAGCACAGCATCTCCAGGACCCCTGGAGTGAAGAAAATGGGTGTAGGGCCCCCTTCTCATTAAGCTATGCCCTTTTTTTTTTAGCAGTGCATGCTTACAATGCATCTCAATCCACTCTGGGTGTTACCAGGGCTAGTGACGCCTCTGACCAAATATGCTGTGAAATTTAGAGAAGAGTCAATTTCTGTTGGGGCTGTAGGACGTCAGTATACTGTAGCCATAGCCGCCCGCACTTGAGCATAGGATGTCAGTATACTGTATCCATAGCCGCCCGTAACCTGCTATGGAGTTTGGCAGTATCAGGACCTAGAACCCAGGTGATAGCATGGATCTCTATGGACTCCTTGTTTGGCTGCATTATTTATTTAAAGTAGCAAAAGATGTATCACATTCTGAGGATACTACTGTGTCAGATGGCTAATAAGAGGTCTATGTACTAAGTCTTGGGGAGAGATAAAATGGACGGAGATAAAGTGACAACCAACCAGCTCCTGTCATTTTTGAAACACAGCCTGTAACATGGCAGTTAGGAGCTGATTGGCTGATACTTTATCTCTGTCAACTTTATCTCTCCAAGTCTTAGTATAGACCCCTAAGTGTGTTAAGTGTAGTTTTGAATTGTAGTGTTCATCGATGTTAATTTGACAATGGATTGAAAACAGGCGTACGTCCCAGTTGCAGTATGGATATAAATATTTACTGTTTTGCAGATTACTTTCCTGTCAGTTACAGTTCCTGGGCATTTGCATATTTCATTATGCAGAATGTGTAATTATATGATTTGATAACTGTTTTATTGTTGAGTTTTAGGTGTATTGTTCCAATGGTTAAGGTATCTGTAGATAACATGAATTCAATGCCATCTTAACTTATTGTCACTGTGACAACACAGCCCAGCATGATTTCTGCCTTTGGAAAAATTATCACTGAAATAATCGAAACAATTCATGAGTTTAGAGGACAGTATAAAGAATATTGCAGGGAACTTACATTCCCCAAGGGGATATCATTTCCTCAGGTTGAGTGCTATAGGTTCATCATCACATTTTGGGACTAAGCCTTCATTTCAGCACATACAAACACTACAAGTTATTAGATGCTTGTGGTTTGGAATTAAAAACTACTGTACAACCAAACCATCTGCTCTAGAAATATTGGAGGTAATTAAGCTGAAGGAGTAGCTCAGTGATAATGTAACTCCCTGTATTTAGTTAAGTGAAAGGTTTGCTAAATGATCAGAGAAAGTCTGTTCCATTTAACCATAGTAATCAGACTCTAAAATCTAACATTGCTAAATAGCAGAATAGAAAAGGAAAAACTCCAAAAAACTAAAACTCCTGAATATTATTAAATAGTTACAATTTATCTGCATGATACGTTTCAATCAAGTCTTATCTTTAATTAGGAAGTTAACAAAAAATACTTAAATTATTTCCTTAAGTTCTGTTATTAGTAAATAGCCTTATACTTTTTGGCGCAGAGAAGTTGCGACTGTTCCTGTTAGTTGTGATGTCACGTTATGGCACTTGGGCAGCGACACTTGGAATTCACACACTCTACTTCAGGGATGTCCAAACTTTTTTTCTTTTGGAGTGCCATATTAGGAAAATGACTGAACGGAAGGCCACAAACTTTTTTTTCTCAGAACGTCTCCCATCAATTGAAGAAGGGTTCTTTACTGATTAGTCCAAAAAACTGTAAAAATAACGACTATCTAGCTATAAACATATTTGGAATGCCCCCAATTCACAATATGCCACACATGTCTGGCCTAAATTAATAAGCCACACATCAGTGCACTCAATTCAAAATATGCTACACAGCAGTGTTCCCAATGAAAGGTGTGTAAAGTAAATACATGTGTGTACCTCAGATTACGTAGTTGCATATGCAGAGTGCCTGCTGTGGAATCTTTCTGATTGCTGTGCTTAGATGCAGTCTGACAAAGCCATGGATGGTGGGAACTGGAGACCAGTGCTGGAAGCAGCCCGTCTCTCCCCTGAGTAAAGGAGATGGTGCAGCACAAACCTCATCTGCGGCTCTCCTACACATAATCAGCATGTAGAGTAGGGTGCTTTAAGCTGTTTTACACAGTGGGTGCCCTACTTAAACTCAGGGGCTAGGTTTCAGAAGGAAATGGGCCATGTTTAGCCTATAGTTTGGATGCTGACTACTGATATCTCTAAGATGGCTGTAGTGCATCACTAGCCTTACTCAGTGCTGTGCTGTCCCTGACCCTGCTCAAGTACATTTTGAACTAATCATTTACAGATTAGTAGACCTCAGTCAGGTAGTTCCTAGTGAATTTATAAGATGTGTTCTCCAAGCGACTGCACCATTGTGTACACTACAGAGGCTGTTTCTGGAAACCTCTATCCCGGACTTGGCCTTGCTTCTTTACATGTATTGTTCATTGATAAGTGACACATTAATTATGTTACAGTTGTCGGAATCATTTATTTCTACTGTACCTCCATGTCACCTTCCTGTTGCATGCAGCAAAGAATGGTATACCATAACTCATTACTATGTAAAGACACAACCAATAATCCTATGGATTTACTGTATTAGCTCATTTGCTGTCAATGGTCTTTCACTGTTAAAATGAGTACATTCAGTTTGTCTTTTGTTGTTTTAAAATTACATATCATTTACCTTTGCCAATGGTTTAGTTTGACCCTTTTATAATTAATTATGAACAAAATAACTGCCACTTAGCAGGTTTATGTACCTAATAAAAATAGTTTTATGGTACAAGTAACGGCAGAAATAAATGAATATGGCTGAGGAATATGTTCCAATAGCACAATTATATGTTTGGTGTACCGAGCCAATGTAATAATGCACGACGCAATGGTGTGAAAAGCCTTTACATCTTACATTACATACAAAACAATGGGTAACTGCAGAACAGTTATTAACAGCAGCGATCCATCATTTAACAAACATTTCATTGTGCTGAAACAGGATGGACAATAGGGAACGTGCCATTGTGCATTCACCTCTATAGTCTTACCTATGTTTAAAGTCTTTGTTTCTTTAGCAAGAAAAAAGAATGGGATACAAAAAAAAGGGAGAGAGAAAAAAAAGACAAATTTAGAAAGGGCAAAGGAAAGTAGAACACAATGAATAACACAATTATTTGATTAGATTGCAAAATGACAGATAATTTGCGCAGTGGTGTTAAACAAGCTTCCTATGATTAGGCAATTAAACAACTGAAAATATAGAGTAATCTGAGATAATAACATGTAAAAGTTGACAGCCTAAAATGCTGAAATGTTGAAATGTCATTTTTAAAGGAGGCAAGAAGTGGGTAAAAAAGTAAGTGCATACAACAGTGTTTCTTTGTATAGATAATGACCAATTTTTAGCAGAACATTGCACCCCTCCACACAATAGTACATCTGGTAATGCACAAAGGATATTTCAAAGTCCTCAAAATTGTAATGTAACTTTGCAACTGATTTTAGTCAATAGAACCATAATGATAACCTAAGTACTGCACTGTCTATTGGCCAGGGTATCTTTAATGAATTTCAGGTAAATTCACCCAGGACCCATTGTCAGATTTTACATGTAACACACTAAGGGGTATATTTACTAAAGTGCACATTTACAGAAGTAAAGCTGTTAGCCATAGCAACCAATCAAATTCTGCATAGTACTTATCTGGCACCTTCTAGAGGATAATAGCTAGAATCTAACTGGTTCCTATATGCAACATCTCCACATCTGAAAACCTGCACTTTTAGTAAATATACCCATAAGTATCCATACCGCCCTCTGTTGGATGAGGAGAGGATCTCTTTCAAATAAGTAGTACACAGTCCCAATAACCTGCGAAAAGACCCTGGATCTGTTACAAATGCCATTGGGACAAATCTGCACACTGTCCATTTATAAACCCTTCGTGATGATCTCTGTGGAGTGTATCCGGATTTATAATTGACCGTAATAACACAATAAATAAAATAAATTATCTTCATTTTCAACAATGAGGAAAACCACTGGTCCATTGATATTATAGTGTAACATTGGTGCTTTAATATGTTTTCAAAAAATAACATAAATCAACAGATAAAAAATAAATCTTCAAAGACAGAAAATGGCATTTTATTCCTGCAGAGGGCAACATAGAATAAACAAGCAGCACAAATCATGTACCGCAAGTAAATGCGCTGCACACCTAATGGATTGTCTTCTGACAGAGATAAATGTCATTCTCAGTCCATAGGACATTAGCAAAGCCCAAAACATCTGTTCAGTGTCACTTTCTCCTTCACTGATGAAGAGGCCAATAACACATTGCTCTTTAATATACCAAAGGACTCCCCCATCTGTGGAAATACCCTTTGTAAACTCTTCAGTAACAGAATGTAGAATATTCTAATCACAAGGAGTATCGATGCCAGGAAGTATTTCTCTTCTTTGCAGAAAATGCTGCATTTGTAAGAAAACATCTCTCGTGGGATAACACAATTACAATGCTTCACTGTCTAATTGTATTAAGTTTGTGACAAACTAAAACCTTAGTCGTTTTGAGTTGTGTCAGGTCAACTATAAAATTCATATTAGTAAAAGCATGCTGTCTGACATTCCAGCTAACTTTTATGTCAACATTAAAATCTCACCGAAGTTCCAGAATACTGGTGACATTTCTGGAGGGGAAGATGCGTCTTATATAATTAAAATCTCCCACAAAGAGGCTTCCGTCAATTCCAACCGCCAGAGCTACTGGAGCCAATAGCTTGTTCCCTTCAGCGAGACCATTGCAACTCGGGCAAGAAATACTTCTCCTGCGCCCGTTACCCATAATGCTCATAATGACAGCAGGTTGTTGTGAAAGGAACTGATTTTCTCCGCTGCCTTTATGCAGGATGCCTAGTGAGATAAAACCGGAGTGAGTGAACTACTGAAGACTGAGCAATCTGAAAGGAGGAAGTGTAGACATATCAATAGCACAGCTTCATGCAGTCAGGAGTTACTGGAAAACGGTTAGCTAAATTGTGGACGCTAATTAACTAAAACAATAAAGCAGCCACGTGTCCTCTGACTTTTTGTGACTAGAGAGTAATTGTGTTTGGTTAGGATGAGGAAACGGCAGCTGGGACTGGATGGTGCAGTTACAATAATAGCTTAACGGTTTATCCTGAGATTTTATACACAGATGTGCAGGGAGGGAAAAAAAAAACACTTTGAAAATAATGTTCTTAGTCAAAACAGTGGAGAAGTAAATTAACACCTAAATGTCACTTGGAATCCAATAAGTATAGCTATACCCACCAGCTACTCCTCAACCCTCCATAAAACCACAATTATAGCTGACACCATTACATTAATATGTCATGAGTGAGCACTACAGTGTCTGACTTTACAATATTCTAACAGTTAAAACTAGAATAGTATAATACTACACATAATTAGCTGAATTGTCTGCCTAGAGCTGAAATTAAAGTAGGGGAATGGTGGCTGCAGCCTGGTAATTTGGAATTAACCTACCAAAATACATGTAAATATATGGACACTTTCTTGGCTGTTAAATTTAGGAATATTAATATCATGGCTAAGCTTATCTGTATAATGATTCCTTATTGCCTCTACCATATCACTTATTATAAAAGAGGATTGAAACCAGCACTTGCGGGCTCATTCACATACTGTACATGCTCTTCAAAAAGAGATGATAAATGCAAGAGACCTAATACAAACCTTGGATGCGTAGTAACATTTAACTGCATTTTCTATGCATTGCACGTTGTCACATGACAAATAGGTTGCGCCATGTCCCAATACAGCATTAACTTAGCATGTAATGGTGAGAGTGAGCCCATTATAAACTATCCATGCTATGTAATATGCTGCGCTGTATATGACAATGCTAATAAATAAATAATAAAAAAATATTTGTGCTTTTTAGGCATTAATTAATGTTTCAAATAACATTAACCGTGGATAGGTGTGAACAAGCTTGTACTGTATACATCACCGTGTAAGGATTATATGAGATTACACTAGCCTGGACCTGTGTATACAGTATGTGGCATTATAAGACTCTCATGGGTGGAAGTAAACTCTGCCTTGTTACTGTAGCTCTCGTATTGCACATTGGCCTCATTTACATTCGGACAAGAGTCAATTAGGAGCATATTTATCGCAAACTGCATTTTTAATGCGGATGTGATGAATATTTTTTGCGTAAATTTAACCTGCGCATGTGCCACTTGGGTTCAACGGAGAGGGACCCAGCGGTTTTCTCCCCATAAAAATGTACAAATGAATAGCCCATAGGCTACTATAAGGTCATACCATCTGGAGATGGTGATATCCTATCAAGGCCAAGTTCCAGAATGCTTCGCATTCCGTAGTAAAGCTAATAGTTTTGCAATACCCCATAAAAACCTATGGGGGCTGCGACTGCTTTTGGAAATGGAGGCACCACAGCTGATATTAGAGATATATGCTATGGTCTCTCCCTTGTACATTTGGGGGACACTTAATATTTGTGGGAAAGTAGGCTCTTTAGAGATGAGACCTAAGGAGACATGGCTTCTTAGGAGGCCTAGTGTAGGGATATGCGCTAATGATGATGCAACCTGAAGGACTATCTAACTGCCTCTGATAGGTTGTGTAGTGCTTTCTGCAGCTGATAGGACTTCATTCAGTAGTGTTGCAGCAAGTTGTGGTTGTCTATTCAGATTTCGTTATGTCATTTCCATTTGTACTACTGCATGTTGGAAGCTATCCATTACATTCATAAAGGGGTAACTGATGGGTGTGGGGGGAAGGGGTGTTTGTATTTTA
This sequence comes from Pseudophryne corroboree, assembly GCF_028390025.1. Taxonomy (NCBI): domain Eukaryota; kingdom Metazoa; phylum Chordata; class Amphibia; order Anura; family Myobatrachidae; genus Pseudophryne; species Pseudophryne corroboree. The sequence continues at coordinate 658,374,608 of NC_086449.1, read as the reverse complement.
TTATGTTTTACATGGAAATTGCAACTTTCAATTTCTTATTGATAACACTGTTAAGGCACTATTCTCTCCTGTGTATATGGTACTTAATCAGATTATATTGTGTACCTACAGTATAGGGCAATGTGACCTTTCCTAACTCTATATTTTGTGTATATGTACTGTACCTGTATATGCATTTGTATGCCTGACAAAGTATACAGCTGTGTTTTGTAATATGATATATGTTGTAACATGTGTAATTGAAAATAAACATGTAAGACTGCATCCACACTGTGTTTAGTTAAATGGTATAATAAACACATTAAAGTCTGTACACTATACTCTGTGCACATTAGCTGTAAATTAGTTCCACTTCCATTTGGACATCAGTTAGTGAAGACTCTCTTCTAGGCATCCCAGAACTGTTCTTTGCAGATGGTGTGTTTTGATCCTTAACATTCTTTGGATTGCTAATTATTTAAATATATTTGAGTTGTGGTTGGCAACACAATGCAGACCTAAGTAGCTAGAACATAAATAAATCATTATTTATATAATTTCAATTAATTTAAATTATTCTGGAGTCATATTGATATAGTGTCATATCTTTATAGTAGTTGGATGGAGGGCCAGGACTGTTTGCCTTTCCTTTCCATCGGATGAAATATACAAGTTAATAGCGCATGTTACCCACAGCATTGGGAAAAGTCACCTGATAATAGATCATAAACTCACCACTTTTAGCATTTAGTATATGGTGCTTATCCAAAGACCAGCCACCAAGGTTTGAGGGATCCAGTTCAAAACCTTGCAAGATTGCCGTTCTTTTTTCCCATAAAATAAGACCAAGACATGTTTCATATTCAAAGCCAACAGACACTAAAACAGACACAATGACAAGCATTAAATCTAAAGACTGCAAGCCACACAACAATCAAACATCTGAATTGTAAATATGACAAAGAAAAAACAATACATATTAGCGCAAACCACAACTTTTAATTATACTAAACGGCAGGAAAAAAAATGCTGCTTGAAAATGCCACAACAGAAATGGATTCGAATACATAAGCTAGAACAATTTGAATAATATAACAGTAGATAATATATAAATCAGAACATTTTGAATAATGGAGGACCGAGGCTCCTTTTTCCCCCCTTTCTTTATGCTTACAGTTTAATAGTTCATCTTCTTTCAATTGCTTAGAACATTTGCAGTATGGTGATAAATGATGCTATCTGTTCTTTGTACATTTGTATTCTGTACAGTGGTTGCGCTGAATCTGAATTTCTTAAAGAAGAGATCTAATGGCAATTTCGGAGGTTCTTTTAACATCATAAATCTATATCTTAATTTATTTTCCATTCCAATTAATTTGTGAAGCTGTAATTTGGAGTTGTTCTCTCCCCAAAGGTCCGAAGTGGAATATCACAATAATATCTCGTTAGCATTGAAAGGTTGGATAGAGCCACGAACGTCTCTGCTGTGTTTGTAGTTATAAAACTAGACGTGAATGAGAGATTAATAGGGAGGGCATTTTTCTATAATGATCAGGGAAGTGATTAAACATACTTGTGAGTACCTGCAAAGTTTTGCCTGTTTATATTGTTCTAACTTGGGACTAAAAAAAAGATACATCTTAAATCTCAGTAGGTTATACACATAACCACTTAAAAATTTACTGACTAAGGCTACATATCAATGCAGTTTGGGTGAAAAAAAGAGTGCTACAATTCTAGAAGATGAATTAATGCTAAACAAAAAAATCAGGGTTGGACTATGTCAATCAGTTTTGTATTTATGTCATCAAAGCTATGGATGATGCATCATTGGGCACAGATGCCAACTTAATTTTCTTGTGATACATCAAGCATAGGTACAATAAGAGCACAACCTGACCTAGGTGGTCATTCCAAGTTGTTCGCTAGCTGTTTTCGGTTGCTGCGCAGCGATCAGGCAAAAAAGCAGCACTTGTGCGCATGCGTATGCGGCGCAATGCGCACGAGCGATGTACTTTTACAACAGCAGTTTTACACAAGGTCTAGCGAAGCTTTTCAGTCGCACTCCTGGCTGCAGTGTGATTGACATGAAGTGGGCGTTTCTGGGTGTAAACTGACCGTTTTCAGGGAGTGTTCGGAAAAACGCAGGCGTGCCAGGAAAAACGCAGGCGTGGCTGGGCGAGCGCAGGGCATGTTCGTGACGTCAAAACAGGAACTGAATAGTCTGAAGTGATCGCAAGTGCTGAGTAGGTCTAGAGCTGCTCTGAAACTGCACATATTTTTTTTGTAGTCGCTCTGCAATCCTTTCGTTCGCACTTCTGCTAAGCTAAAATACACTCCCAGAGGGCGGCAGCTTAGCGTTTGTACGACTGTTACAAACTGCTAGTGAGCGAACAACTCGGAATGACCACCCTAATAAAGGTACCAGCTAAAAGGCAGTGGGAACTGAACTACACAGTTGAAGTATTGTGTTGTATGTGTGCATATTACATGGATTAAGGCTGCAAAAAAATCAAACTGGTCATCTAATGCCACACCAGGAATATTCATAAGAGTACTTTTTTACTGTTTCAGCAAGTGATTCACATATACTGCATGTAGCAAAAATAATGAGCTTGCTATGTGTTAGTCCGATTACACATAGCAGATATACAGTAGCAGAATTCCACAGGTGGTGTTCCCTTTCTCAAATACAAAACTGTATAAACAATATCCTAACAAAAGTATGAGATAAAAAATAATTTCTCTAAAAACGCTATACCTTGGGTATAGCATGGAATTCAGGATTAATGGAATCATTATAAAGAATAGATTGCAAACAGAGTAGTATTAGGGTGGAAATGTAGCATTACATACTCTTTTATGAAAATGATGCATACTTAAATAATGAAACTCCTTTTAAATGCCAATAAGGTTGGTAAGATGTTAGTGATAGGTCCTTTCTATACTGTACCATGAGGTGTAGCGCAGAATGAAATAATTTTTTATTGTGTACCATTGTTCCCTTGGTGTTTCTATAATGGGTGCAATGTGTTATGTGCACACATAGCCTGGGGGAGGTGGCGGCATTTGTTGGTGTGCCCTCGAAGACAGTGAGCAGTATCCATCTACAGTGGAAGAAGCATGGACACCAAGAATCTCAGCGGCAGAACAATGGCTGAAAGTCATTCACAGCATTTAGGGCATCTAGCAGCAACCAATTGCTTTCAAACGCATCAGGAACTAGTCCAGCAGTACAATGCTGGACCCAGCCAAACAGTAGCAGAACAAACACTTCGCTGTGAATTGCATGGGTTATGAGTTTTCAGTTGTATAGCGCGGATGCCTCCCATGTTGACAACCATCCAAAAGAAACAGCACTAGACATTGGCCAAACAGCATTGTCACTGGAACTCTGAACAGTGGAGACACATCATATGGTCTGATGAATTTTGATTATATTACAATAATGGGCAGTCCAGAGTCATGAGAAGGGCTGGGGAAGTGTACCAACAAGACTGTGTCCAATGAGCTGTGCAGAAAGTAGGTGGAAGTGTCATGTTTTGAGGGAGTATTTTGAGTGCTGGAGCTAGACCCTTGGTCGAGGTGTCCAATCGCATGAAAGCGGTGGACTGTGTGACATTGTTGGATCATGCTGTTTTGCCATTTATCCAGTTTCTGAAGGACAAAGACCTTGTGGAACCACTGTTTTACTATGATAACTGTACTATCCATCATGCTAGGATTGTGCAGGATTGGTTTGCAGAGTACCAGATTGACATGCCACATCTCACATGGCCCTCCAATTCACCAGATCTCAATGTTATTGAGAAAAATGTTGGAACGGGCTGTTAGGAAGAATCTTAAACACCCTCCAAATTTGGCTGCATTGGTCATGGAACGGACGCAATGCAATATGAATGTGATCCAGAGTTGTATTGATAGTATGCCTCAGGAATCCGTGCTGTCATTAAAACAGGTGGTGATGTAATGCCATATTAACGTCTAATGTGAGCATTCCATATTATTTTTTCCGGTGTGTTTATTTACGTGAGAAGTGAGCTGGAGAGAAATTGAAAATTTTTATTTAATGAAATAAATCATGTGGTAGGAGGTTGGACTTTTGATAGGACATTATAATTTTTCTACAGTAAGTCTCTTTACATTTTTCCACCACTCCCAAAGGCCAAGAGTAGGTGTGATCCATGATGTGTGTTAAGTGTACCATCCAAGGCATTTTCCGCATAATACCTTGCTCAAATAATAAATATAGTGCATGCCTATGTCAATGTTTTCCCCACCATACATTGAAAAGTGACCACAAATAACTGTAGAAAATAGCACAAAATTTGTATGAAATGGTATTAACTCTGACCCCTCCCTCCTGTGTCAGAGATGCACAGCAGAAAGTGAGGAGGCAGTGATAGAGAGAGACTGTGGGACAGAGAGGAGAGGGTGTTGGGATGGGGAGAGAGAGAGAATGGGAGGTAGATGGGTATAAAGAAAGTTTTAAGGGGAGAGAGAGTGGTGGCGGAAAGTTGGGTGATGGAAAGACAGAGCAGGTTGGGTATGGCAACAGAGAAGAAAATATATAATAAATAAATAAATAAATAAATAAATAAGTAAATAAAAGACAGGCAGGCAGGCAGACAATGCTGGGATACTATCAAATATACTGTAGATGCTAAAAAGGGTGAAATTTGTTATCTTGGCGGAGACCTAATCTAGCATCATACTCTACTTTTTATAAGGCTGAAATCAGACCCACTGAAGTTTTACATGAAAAACATAGTATATGAATAATGATTATACCATAATAAGAGTTTCCTTGTTGCTTTAGATGTTTTTTAAAATAAATAGGTGACAAGTACAAAAATCCACATGTGCTATATCAATGGCTTTTCAAAGCTTATGGCCTGAAAAGAAGTAGAAAAACACTAAATAATGCAATCTGGGTGTACTGTAATACTAGCACCCAAAATCCCATTGCAGGATGTGATTATACCGCCTGGATGATGAAAGAGCACACACAGGGACAGGTGCTCTGAAAGAGACCGCATCAGCAGTCTCTCCAGTCCTGTGTTGAGACTCTTGCACATGAGCAGTCTCCTGACCATGCATTTGCTGTGGCCATTGCCGAGAAAGGTTCTGGAGGATCCCTCTCCCATTGACTTTTGCAAAGTGTAGCCTATAGGTTACAGCAGCACAACACCATCTTGGCATTAGCTGCAGGAGCCAAATTCTGGAATGCTTTGCATTTAGGAGCTTGGTAATCTGTCAGCATTGCATCCCCCATAGAAACCTATTGGGGCTGCTGCTGCTGTCAGAAATGGAAGGACCCCTGAGGATATTTCCTGAGAACACGTTTTTGAAGAATATGATACAAATATTTATTGAAAAATAGTCCCCTAAATCTAAATCTATGTTATAACCCCAGACCACAAGAGTGCACAGCCAAGTAACTGTAGATTTAGAACATAAAGATTCCTGTATCAGAAGGTAAGGCTGATAAGAAAACCTAAGCCAAAATAACTGTATCTATGGGATAAAGCAACTTCTTTATCTAGAAAACATTACTTCCTTTAACAGTAACACGTACCGACGGCATCCGACAGTCCATACACTTTTTGACCATATGCATCATTTTTATCCCAGACAAATGTATAGGCTAAATTTGGTGATGCTTGGAATGTCTTCTGGAAAAGATGTCCTTCAACTGCCACCATCAAATGAACTTTAAGAAGGTTAAGCGGAACCGTAGATTGGGTCATAGTGATTTTTAATAATGACTTGTACCCCTGAGTTCGAGAACTTAGATAGCAAAGTCTTAAGTTTGAGCCTGGCATCTCTATCTCCTCATGAAGAACCTAAAAAAAGAAAAACATATTATAAATGACAGTTTGATTTCTAAGGACTATCACTCCTTACACTGGTATTATTAGGGATTTAAGTTGATTCTTTGAATTAGAACTGAACCTTTTCCATAAATATTGTTTTAAAATATAAAAATTTGTTCTTTCCTCCTAGAGTTTTTAGCAATTGTTTTGTCCTTAAACGAATGTGCTGTTTCATGGAACACAATTTTCTATTTGGTGGAGTTATACCACTCTGGTATATGATGGGATCTTAATAATAATAATAATAATAATAATAATAGCGGGTGGAATAAAGAGAACTGCTAGAGTAAAAAAGGGACTGAATCAACTGGTGACTAAGAGCTAGACTGAAGCAATTATACATAATGTGCTGTGCTGGTGAAGTAGCTGTGTTCCGTGGGTTAGGTATGGATGGATAGAAGATATGCCACTCAAACATTCAAAGTCTGTATGTACTATGCCTGTAATGCAAGTAATTAGTCTGACAGAAGCTTCAACTTAAGTTGTTTAAAACAGCTGTACAACTTCCCTAACTGCATCATTCATAAGTTTAACAACTCTTGTTTAGTAACATTGAGGGTCAGCCTTGGGGCTGTACAGCATATGCTACATAGGCCTATGGCTCATGATATGAAAAAGATGGATAAGTGAATACACAAAATGGAAGCTGGATGTCAGTTTGTCTATTGTTTAATTTAAACTGTTGTTTTAAATTAGATTTTTTTTTATATGTTTGCAGAAACTATGATTTTTAGTCAAAACAAAGAAGTAAGGCCAGCTGCACAGTATGTCATATGACTGTGGTTTAGCTTGTGTCCTGCAGAAGAAGAAATTGTATTTTGCAGAATAAGAGAATTAAAAGTAGGTGAGCGGTAATATGTATTTTGATATTAAAAGTCATAATCACAAGATGTTGAGCTAAATAATTGGAAATTCCCCATAAAGGGACGATATGAATTAATTAGCTCAACATTTTGCGATTATAACTTTTAATATAAAAATACATTTTACCTCTCACCTACTTTTAATTGCAAATCTTGGTGGGACCTCCAAAGTGGTATAGACGCGATAAGTAATTGAAGAACAATGAAGTCTCTTTGGTAGATTTATTGCATGTGAAGTTCACAGGGGATCAAAATAAAAATATCATGAACTGGAGAAATTGTAGGGAAGATATGGCACATCTATACTATGGAACATATAACTAGCATCTTAAAGGGTTCTTCAGAGGCCATTCTTAGGATCTGGGAACCTATGGACGTCCTTTTTCAAGACCTCTTCACCTTTCCGTTAATGGGGCTTGGCCCTATCGTAAGCTTTCAACAATGTACGTTCTCACATACCGTTTTCTTTTTGACTTTTCCCATTTGGACGGGGCCAGCCGGGTCACCCCACCCTTCAACATTACTACTTTTCTTCCCCTCCTCTGGCTTTTGATCTTGTGTCCCTGTCTCTCCTCTCTTCTTTTTCTCCCTCTGCCGCTCTTTCTATTCCTATACTGTCTTATAATATCTTAAAAAATTGATGAGTATAAGTTTTGTCCAGATAGAAATTAGGCTCACAATACTTTGTCTATTTCAGTTTTTGATCACCCCTAAGGGGATGTTCAATATATTTTTATGACTCTGTGAGAATATTCTGACATAATACTATTACATGTTCCTGTTTGTATCACATCTGCCTAATAAACAAATAATTTTTTTTTAAAAATCATGAACTGAACAATAGACACATTGATTCAAACTTATATACTTTCATTACAGCATTACATACACCAATCAAATTAACATTCATATACATAGACCAATCATATTTCAATTATCAGAATATATTAAAATTAATTAATATCCTCAATTTATGGGGAATTTCCAATTAATTAGCTCAACATCTTGTTATTATGACCTTTAATATCAAAATACATTTTACCTCTCACCTACTTTTAATTCTCTTATTCTGCAAAATACAGTTCTCTGTTCTGCAGGACACTAGCTAAACCACAGTATTATGACATAGCTACACTTCTGTATTTTGACAATGTGGTCCATAATGTGGCCTATAATGTTGATTTGCAAAAGTGAAGTGCGGTGGGGTGAGGCAGATGAGGCAGAACCTTTCCTGTCATACTAATGTTTGTGCCAGAGTTTTGACTGTATAAAGCATATGAGAAATACAAAGAATAATAAGATTTTACTTACCGGTAAATCTATTTCTCGTAGTCCGTAGAGGATGCTGGGACTCCGTAAGGACCATGGGGAATAGACGGGCTCCGCAGGAGATAGGGCACTTTAAGAAAGCTTTGGACTCTGGGTGTGCACTGGCTCCTCCCTCTATGCCCCTCCTCCAGACCTCAGTTAGGGAAACTGTGCCCAGAGGAGATGGACAGTATGAGGAAGGATTTTTGTAAATCTAAGGGCGAGATTCATACCAGCCACACCAATCACATCGTATAACTTGTGATAAACTTACCCAGTTAACAGTATGAACAACAACATAGCCACGGTTCCACCGAAAAACTATAACATAACCCTTATGTAAGCAATAACTATATACAAGTCTTGCAGAAGAAGTCCGCACTTGGGACGGGCGCCCAGCATCCTCTACGGACTACGAGAAATAGATTTACCGGTAAGTAAAATCTTATTTTCTCTAACGTCCTTGAGGATGCTGGGACTCCGTTAGGACCATTGGGATTATACCAAAGCTCCCAAACGGGCGGGAGAGTGCGGATGACTCTGCAGCACCGATTGAGCAAACAGGAGGTCCTCCTCAGCCAGGGTATCAAACTTATAGAACTTTACAAAGGTGTTTGTCCCCGACCAAGTAGCTGCTCGGCACAACTGTAATGCCGAGACCCCTCGGGCAGCCGCCCAAGAAGAGCCCACTTTCCTAGTGGAGTGGGCCTTAACCGATTTCGGTAACGGCAATCCTGCCGTAGAATGCGCCTGCTGAATCGTGTTACAGATCCAGCGAGCAATAGTCTGCTTTGAAGCAGGAGCGCCAACCTTGTTGGCCGCATACAGAACGAACAAAGCTTCAGTCTTCCTGATTCTAGCCGTTCTGGTCACATAAATCTTCAAAGCCCTGACTACATCCAGGGACTCGGAATCCTCCAAGTCCCGTGTAGCCACAGGCACGACAATAGGTTGGTTCACATGAAAAGATGAGACCACTTTTGGCAGAAAGTGAGGGCGAGTCCTCTACTCTGCCCTATCCACGTGAAAAACCAAGTATGGGCTTTTATGTGATAAAGCCGCCAATTCGGAAACACGTCTTGCCGAAGCTAACGCCAACAACATGACCACTTTCCACGTGAGGTATTTCAACTCTACAGTTTTGAGTGGTTCAAACCAAGGTGACTTGAGGAAACGTAACACCACGTTAAGATCCCAAGACGCCACCGGAGGCACAAAGGGAGGCTGAATATGCAGTACTCCCTTCACAAAGGTCTGTACTTCAGGAATAGAGGCCAATTCTCTTTGAAAGAAAATGGATAAGGACGAAATCTGGACCTTTATGGACCCTAATTTTAGGCCCAAAGTCACTCCTGTTTGAAGGAAGTGAAGTAGACGGCCCAAATGGAACTCCTCCATAGGAGCAGCTCTGGCCCCACACCAAGTAACATATTTCCGCCATATACGGTGATAATGTTTTAACGTCACGTCTTTCCTAGCCTTGATCAGGGTAGGAATGACTTCCTCTGGAATCCCTTTTTCCGCTAGGATCCGGCGTTCAACCGCCATGCCGTCAAACGCAGCCGCGGTAAGTCTTGGAACAGACAGGGCCCCTGCCGCAGCAGGTCCTGCCTTAGAGGAAGCAACTCTTGCAGCTCCGGATACCAAGTCCTCCGTGGCCAATCCGGAACAATGAGTATTGTTCTGACCCTGCTTCTTCGTATTATTCTCAACACCTTGGGTATGAGAGGAAGCGGAGGAAACTCATAGACCGATCTGAACACCCAAGGTGTCACCAGAGCGTCTACCGCTACCGCCTGAGGGTCCCTTGACCTGGCACAATACCGCTTTAGTTTTTTGTTGAGACGGGATGCCATCATGTCGATTTGAGGCAGTCCCCAACGATCCGTGATCTGTGCGAAGACTTCTTGATGAAGTCCCCACTCTCCCGGATGCAGGTCGTGCCTGCTGAGGAAGTCTGCCTCCCAGTTGTCCACCCCCGGGATGAACACCGCTGACAGCGTGCTTACATGGCCTTCCGCCCAGCGTAGAATCCTGGTCGCTTCTGCCATGGCCATTCTGCTCCTTGTTCCACCTTGGCGGTTTATATGAGCCACTGCCGTGACATTGTCTGACTGAATCAGAACCGTTTTTCTCCGAAGCAATTCCTCTGCTTGACGCAGGGCGTTGTATATGGCCCTCAACTCCAGGACGTTGATGTGGAGACAAGACTCTAGGCTTGACCAGAGACCTTGGAAATTTCTTCCCAGTGTCACTGCTCCCCAGCCTCGAAGGCTTGCGTTCGTGGTCACCAGGACCCAGTCCTGAATGCCGAACCTGCGACCTTCTAGAAGGTGAGCACTGTTCAGCCACCACAGGAGAGATACCCTGGTCCTGGGAGACAGGGTGATCCTTTGATGCATTTGTAAATGGGACCCGGACCACTTGTCCAAGAGGTCCCATTGAAAAGTCCTCGCATGGAACCTGCCGAAAGGGATGGCCTCGTAGGAAGCCACCATCTTCCCCAGGACCCGCGTGCAATGATGCACTGAAACCTTTTTTGGTTTTAATAGGTTCCTGACCATGGCTATGAGTTCCTGAACCTTTTCGATCGGAAGAAAAACCTTTTTCTTGTCTGTGTCTAGAATCTGCCCCAAAAAGGTCAGACGCGTTGTAGGGACTAGCTGGGACTTCGGTATATTGAGAATCCAGCCGTGTATCTGCAACTTCTTCATGGACAGAGACACGCTGTCCAGCAACCTCTCCCGAGATCTCACCTTTATGAGGAGATCGTCCAAGTATGGGATAATTGTGACCCCCTGCCTGCACAGGAGCACCATTATTTCCGCCATTACCTTGGTGAAAATTCTAGGGGCCGTGGAAAGCCCAAACGGCAACGTCTGAAATTGGTAGTGACAGTCCTGCACTGCAAATCTCAGGAACGCCTGATGCGGGGGGAATATCGGAACATGAAGGTAAGCATCCTTTATGTCCAGGGACACCATCCAATCCCCCCCCTCCAGGCTGGCGATGACCGCCCTGAGTGATTCCATTTTGAACTTGAACCTCTTCAAGTACAGGTTCAGAGATTTCAGGTTTAAAATGGGTCTGACCGAACCGTCCGGTTTCGGGACCACAAACAGGGTTGAGTAATATCCTTCTCTTTGCTGGAGATGAGGAACTGTGACAATCACCTGTTGAATATACAATTTTTGGATTGCTGCCAACACTAGCTCCCTCTCTGACGGGGAAGCCGGCAGAGCCGATTTGAAAAATCGGCGAGGAGGCAAGTCTTCGAATTCCAGCCTGTATCCCTGAGAAACAATCTCTAATGCCCAGGGATCCACCTGTGAGTGAACCCAGACGTGGCTGAAAAACCGAAGATGAGCCCCCACCAGATCTGCCTCCCCTCGGAAAGCCCCAGCGTCATGCGGTGGACTTTGCAGACGCAGGGGAGGACTTCTGCTCTTGGGAACTAGCTGTGTGCAGCTTTTTTCCCCTGCCTTTCCCTCTGGCAACATTGGATGATCCACGTACCTTCTTGTTTTTATTGGAACGAAAGGACTGCATTTGATAATGAAGTGCCTTTTTTGTATGCTGCGGGGGGACATAAGGTAAGAAATTTGACTTACCTGCCATAGCCGTAGAGACAAGATCCGAGAGGCCATCTCCAAACAACTCCACCTCTTTGTAAGGCAAGGACTCTATATGCCGCTTTGAATCGGCATCTCCCGTCCACTGTCGGGTCCACAAGAGCCGCCTAGCAGAAATAGACATAGCATTTATTCTGGAGCTTAATAAACAAATGTCTCTCTGAGCATCCCTCATATACAAGGCAGCATCTCTGATATGCTTTATGGTCATTTGAATGGCGTCCCTATCTAAGGTGTCAATTTCCGTAGATAAGGAATCTGCCCATGCCACAACTGCACTACAAACCCAGGCCGACGCCATAGCCGGTCGAGCAATAGTACCGGAATGATTGTAAATGTGCTTTAAGGTAATTTCCTGCCTGCGATCAGCAGGTTCCTTGAGGGAAGCCGTATCCTGAGAAGGCAGTGCCACCTTTTTGGACAAACGTGTCAGCGCCTTGTCAACTTTTGGCGAAGATTCCCAGCGTATCCTATCAGTTTGTGGAAAAGGATACGCCAAGAGAATCCTTTTGGGAACTTGTGGTCTCCTATCCGGAGATTCCCAAGCCTTTTCGCACAAGTCACTTAATTCAAATGAGGATGGAAAAGTGACTTCAGGCTTTTTCCCTTTATACCTGTGTACCCTCGTGTCAGGAACAGGGGGTTCCTCAGTAATATGCAAAACCTCTTTAATGGCAATAATCATGTACCGTATACCCTTAGCCACCTTCGGCTGTAATTTTGCATCTTCATAGTCGACACTAGAGTCAGTATCTGTGTCGGTATCTGTGTCATCGATCTGGGATATGGTGCGCTTCTGAGACCCAGAAGGACCTGGCGCCCCAGGGACAGGCATGGACTGGCTACCTGACTGATCCATAGCTTCTGCCTTGTCTAATCTTTTATGCAATAGATTGACATTTGCATTCAAGACATTCATCATATCCACCCATTCCGGTGTCGGCATTGCCGACGGCGACCTGACATTCAAGCGTTCCCCCCTCCACATTAAGCGAGCCTTCCTCGTCAAACATGTCGACACACGCGTACCGACACACTTCACACACACACAGGGAACCCCTTTCCTAAAGACAGTATCCCTGTCAAGGCCCTTTGGAGAGACAGAGAGAGAGAGCCCACCTGTACATGTATATAGTCTTTTTGCCATGCAGAGATTTATATTGCTGCCCAGGGCGCCCTCCCCCCCTGCGCCCTGCACCCTTACAGTGACTAGAGTATGTGAGGTGTATGGGAGCAATGACGCACAGCTGCAGTGCTGTGCGTTACCTCAGTGAAGCTGAAGGCTTCTGCCGCCTGACGACTTCTGTCTTCTGTACTTCTAGCTCTGTGAGGAGAACGGCGGCGCGGCTCCAGGGGTGGACGCCCAGTAAGAACCTGCGTTCACCCCCTCTGGAGCTAATGGTGTCCAGTAGCCGAGGAAGCAGAGCCTATCTTTGACAAGAAGGTCTGCTCCTCTCTCCTCAGTCCCTCGATGCAGGGAGCCTGTTGCCAGCAGTGCTCCCTGTGAAAAAGTAGTAAAAGGTAGAAAAAAAATCCAAACAAAAATGCTTCTAGGCAGAGAACTCTGGAGAGCTCTCTGCAGTGCACCCATCTTGCTCTGGGCACAGTGTAAAACTGAGGTCTGGAGGAGGGGCATAGAGGGAGGAGCCAGTGCACACCCAGAGTCCAAAGCTTTCTTAAAGTGCCCTATCTTCTGCGGAGCCCGTCTATTCCCCATGGTCCTTACGGAGTCCCAGCATCCTCAAGGACATTAGAGAAATGTTAGTAATATCTTCTTTGTATTATTATTTTTATTTTTATAGTCAAAACTCTGGAGTAAAAAGTCTATGGTAGGAAAGGCAGTGCCTCACCTCTCTATCTTTTCTGCACCTCTCTGATCAAAACTCACCAAATTCCCAGGAGCAGGGCCGAAACTAGGATTTTCGTCACCCGGGGCAAGGCGGTAATTTGTGTCCCCCCCAAACAAAACAAAAAATACAAACAAACAAACAAACAAACACTGTCAGACTAAAATAATCATATGATCAAAAAATTTGAAAAAAAAGAAAGGGGATACTATTGGACAATATTCCCCTATGTGCCCCAAATGCCCTAAGCGTCACATGCCCTACCAGCGTGTTCCACTACATGCCCCCCTGTGTGTCCCCATACATTGCACTATATCACTGCACTGCATTCCCATATCCACTGCATTACATCACTCGTACAACATCCCCTACATGCTGAACTACATCACTACACTACAGCGTGTCTTCTCAAAGGTGTATAGGAGGCGGCTTGTTATCGGTCGGTGCTGGCCAGGCAGCAGGGATCATAGCCTGCTTAAAAACACAGCACCAACAGCTCACCTCTATAGCTTGCACGGTGCACCACACGCTAGTCGCAGCACTGCATGGCAAAGAAGAGAGTTTGAGACAGTAGCCGGCATAAGAGAGATCACAGGAACTGGAGCTCATCCGCACAGCATCAGAGCCAGCTGTGGGCCGACAGGTGGGTCAGAGACTCTGCCCCGGGAGCAGTCTGCTGTCTCACTGGAGCAGCACAGCACTGCTGGTAAAAAACAAACAAACAACAACCCTGTTCCTCTGTAACTCCTTGGCACCCCCTCAATTCCTGCACCCGGGGCGCATGCCCCTTAGCCCCCCCTAGTTACGGCCCTGCCAGAAGTTTATACTGCTGTACCTGTGTATAATGCCCAGATGTACCCTTTGGCTCATATATTGTGTGTAAATCTGGCACTGGTAAAAGCCAGTGCCTCCTGAGAAATTTACCTCACCGCACATCCCTGACTTGCAAGTGTAACACTCTTTTGCTATATAGGAATGATAGCGCCCTTTGTGTGGGAGAATGCTGAGGTTATGGTAGAGAGTCGCGAGGGAGAGAGAGAGAAGGGGGGAGAGAGAGAGAGAACATAGAAGATAGTCAAGTGTTAAGGCAGATCATGTGTTGACTGTGAGAGCAGGAAAACTCATTGTGTGGCTGAATCTGAACCATGAGCATCATGGAGTAGATATCATGAAGGATACATCCATGCAAACAATGGTTTAACAAGAAACAACTCTGTAACATAGTAAATCAAAAGCAACAACAATGTATCACTATGAAACACTGTCCCACCTATATCTAGTACTGTTGCTGCCATTTTTCTGCACTCACGATTCATCTAACAGTGGCCCTCATTCCGAGTTGTTCGCTTGTTATTTTTCATCGCATCGCAGCGATTTTTCGCAAACTGCGCATGCGCAATGTTCGCACTGCGACTGCGCCAAGTAAATTTGCTAAGAAGTTTGGTATTTTACTCACGGCATTACGCGGTTTTTCTTCGTTCTGGCGATCGTTGTGTGATTGGCAGGAAGTGGGTGTTTCTGGGCGGAAACTGGCCGTTTTATGGGAGTGTGTGAAAAAACGCTGCCGTTTCTGGGAAAAACGCGGGAGTGGCTGGAGAAACGGGGGAGTGTCTGGGCGAACGCTGGGTGTGTTTGTGACGTCAAACCAGGAACGAAACTGACTGAACTGATCGCAGTGGCAGAGTAAGTGTCGAGCTACTCAGAAACTGCTTAGAAATTTCTATTCGCAATTTTGAGAATCTTTCGTTCGCAATTTTGCTAAGCTAAGATTCACTCCCAGTAGGCGGCGGCTAAGCGTGTGCAATGCTGCTAAAAGCAGCTTGCGAGCGAAAAACTCGGAATGAGGGCCTGTGTCTTTATTTCTGCACAATAAACACCACAATGCCAACATCTTTTTCCTCAACAAAGAAAAAGTATTACAAAGTGATCTATGTAATCTTACAAGTTTATAATATACTGGTTTAGATAAGTGATAAACTTGAATAACAAAAGAGAATGTTTTTTTTATTATTATCTGTGTATGACTTTTTGTACTAACCCTGAGCATTTTAAGAAGTAATGTATCTTTAGAAAATGCAATTCTACAGAGATTACATTGTATTGTGAACCTCTTGCTGAACCTCTGCATTTCAAGTGAAATAAACAGGAATATGATCCCTCTGAAACCACTAACTACTCTGAAATGGTAATTTGTTTGCTAAATGTTACAGTGTATATTATTATGACACAATGCTTAGCTTTTTTTATGTACAGTACATGTGTGATGCATTGCTTCAGATTGTATACCTGTGTCTCTGGGACAATAGGGTTCCGCCTGGGTGAAGAGCTGAAGAAGGTGGAAAGAGGAGAAGAAATAATAACTGGGTCAGGCCTCACAAAGCCACTTAAGTCGCAGCTTGGAATGGTGTTTTCTTCTGTCTTCATTGCAAGGGTATCCATAGCATAAAAGCTATTCCAGGGCAGCCACACAGTCCTCTCTTGGCTCATGAAGGGGGCTCGCTCAAAGTGAAGAGTTAAGGAAGCTCCGCCATTGGCTATTAAGTCAAACCTGAAAAGAAAAAAAATAGAATATATCCTTATAGTGCAAAAATAACTGCAGCTGTTGCAAATTTACACAGATCGAAGATGCGCAGGGGTGAAGGTAATGGGGGACTCAGTGCCTGTGTCGCAGCTACAGTGCTAGTGGTATTTTTTTATTTAATGGATTTATAGAAGTGATGTATTTTATTGAATACAGTTACAAAGTTTTCTTTCCTTATAGACAGTCCAATCAATCAATGTCAGAGAGTTGTTGGCAGAGCACAGTTTAAGAAAAAAAGTTTCTCCTACTCAGTTACTGCAGAACACTGGTACATAGCAGAAGAACTTTAATTGGGAATTGTATTCAACCTTTTCTTATATTATCAACTAGCTCTAACCAGCACGGTGTTCTTACAACAGCTAGACATTCATGTTGGGTTGTCCATTGACCATCGATGGATACAAACACATTCAGTCTCTTTTTATATCTAGTTGTAGACAGTGATGGGTAAGATGGGTTTGTCAGAGGCAGGACAATCTAATGGGAACATTTGTGGTCTGTAACGAGGCATTGTGGTGAGGCACATTCAGGTGGAAGGCGGAGCTGCCTGCCTTTTTAACAGTGACAGGATGTAGCGGATGTAGATTGGCACAGGCAAATAGGAGCCAGTCTGTGGGTACTTGAGCACCTCCAATGAATATTTATGCTGCCACTAAGCATGTCATATGGAGAATGTAACAAGATCAGACCTAATGATTTATAAAAGTTGTCTCCTTACCATAGACATATGGTGTTCAGGGTTAGAGGGTGGAATGGAGAAATCAGATGGCTTGTGTGTTGTGAACAGATTTGAGGTGTGATTCAATTTATGCTGTGCAGGTGTCCTGCAGTGTTGTGGTTATGTGGTCACCCCTTCTCAGTAAGGGAACATGGTGATTAGAAAAAGGTACACCTAAGGGTGACATCTAAGAACAGAACATGGGATGGGGCATTATGTTATTGTTACTTATATATAGAGCACATGGTTATGAGCTTGTCATGCTAGCTGCTCCCTCCATTGATGTGACCAATTTGCATCCTTGCAAATCATGATGTGAGTTCTAGTTACGTTACAGGTATGACATTGTGCCAGTGGGAAGGAGCAGAAGTCATCATGAATATATCTTTAACACAATGAAATATATGCCATGATAGGTACCTGCACAATCTATTCACAGGTGCTATATTTAGATAAGATACATTTCCATATATTCTTCTCCACATTAACTCTATAATGACAGGTCTAAATGGTTAAAAAAAAAAAAAAAAAAAAAACAACTCTTTGTTCCTTTCAGTGATTACTTAGCATGGAAAACAAAATGAGCACAATAGATGAGCCAAGTAATCATTATCCTCTGCCAATTGCTGTGTTTCTATGTAATTTCTAAAAACATCAGCGCATCACAAAAGAAACTACAGTCATTTCACTAAGTTGATTTAGCATAATATATATTTTGAATACATTATCAGTGGTATTGTTATGAACGCAGAGAAAGCGACAGGCAGCCACACCCCTTCTCTGCCAGAATCCCACACAGCTCACATCTTCCTGCTAAAATCATACTTTAAAAAGGAACAATTAAAATGAAGACTACTGTAATACCCTTTTCCATCTAAGTCCCAAGTATGACCTGGTATTTGGAATATGGTTCAAGAGCAGGTCAGACCCAGAACACCCCCTTACACAATACGGTTATTCCCAGGTTGGAAGCTGTTTTCACTACACACGGGTGCAGTAGCACCGGGAGTCTCAGCAGCAGCGTTTGTCCCACTACAGATTCCTGCTCCACCCCCAGACATCACTGGCCCGCTTCCAGTTCAGTGTCATCGCAGCAGGAACCAGTAAGTTCAGCAGCGTCCTATCACTCTGTGCAGGTATGGGGATCTCCCTATGCTGTAAACGGAAGCTGGGTGGGATGACCCAGGTTACCCTTTTTACACTGCCCCTTAACTCTTGTCTTTCCCTGGACCAACTCTGCAAGCCAGCCAGGTTGGATTCCTCAGTCACTGGACCTGGATTAACAACTTCCACTGAGCCGCAACCCGAATTAATCTAGCAATAACCCTGAATACATATTTCTAGGATGTTTACAAATTATACACCATATTTACACCAACAATAATATCATTTTTATGATACAGGTTGAGTACCCCTTATCCAAAATGCTTGGGACCAGAGGTACTTTGGATATGGGATTTTTCCGTATTTTGGAATAATTGCATACCATAATGAGATATCATGGTGATGGGACCCAAGTCTAAGCACAGAATGCATTTATGTTACATATACACCTTATACACACAGCCTGAAGGTCATTTTAGCCATTATTTTTTATAACTTTGTACATTAAACAAAGTGTGTCTACATTCACACAATTCATTTATGTTTCATATACACCTTTTACACACAGCCTGAAGGTCATTTAATACAATATTTTTAATAACTTTGTGTATTAAACAAAGTTTGTGTACATTGAGCCATCAAAAAACAAAGGTTTCACTATCTCACTCTCACTCAAAAAATTCCGTATTTCGGAATATTCCGTATTTCGGAATATTTGGATATGGGATACTCAACCTGTAATATACTGCCTCTTTAATTATTACAATGTAGAATCTACAAACAAATGTACAGAGTGAAATACACATTCTCAAATTCAATTGTGATTGACCTCAGATGGAATGGAGACAAATGTAATTAGCGATTTCCTCTGGAAATCCAGTGTCTGTGTAATACAGCAGCATGATAACAGAATGGCGAGCTACACTTTACCATGGGGGTTATAAATGAGGAGAAGCTCTGAAAGTTTCTCATCTCATCCTTAATTAAAAACAGACTTAGACTTCCACATTTTGGAAACTGCTGAACAGCTTTAGAATTCCCCTGATGTAGTGGTAGTAGAGCTCTCCCCAATGGTGATTACGGGGCCTATTCATCACCGGGGGGCTGGATGAGTAAATATCCAACTCTGTGCAAGTTGCAGTGGAGAATACTTATCAACCGGAGCAATTCAGCATTGCTCCATTGTGGGAACAGCTGCTCCGAAAAGCAGCTGTTTCGGCAGTCAGTACTATAGCTACTTCAGTAGCAGCGTTTCTTACCACCCCACATTGTCAGCTTCTGCACATGAGTGACGTCCCACATGTGCACAACTGCTGGGCACACAGCGAGGTGGCAGCAGAGGGTTCTGCTCGGATCCCTCTTCTCTTTGGGGACCAGCGTGGGGCTCTGAGGACCAGCGCCATCTGAAGATGTTGGTCTAGCAGGCATACTCCAAATATTTAATGGTTTTGAAGTTTGCTGAATATTAAAAGGCCCTATCGAACCCTTAATAGTGAATGGCCATAATGTTATATTTCACATGTGAAAACTAGAATGTGTTATGGGCCTTTTTAGTGATGATGTCCCTGTGAGTGCACAAAGACATTGCATATTTTAAGTCTGTATGGATACAAAATGGCAGACCTGATTCAGGTTCAATGCTGTCAGTACATTGGGGCTGATTCAGACCTGATCGATGCTTTGCGTTTTCTCACAGCAGCGATCAGGTCCTGAACTGCACATGCGCCGGCGCCTGGCAGACAGCCAACAGCTGTCGTAGCACTGTGATCGCCTCTGCCTGATTGGCAAGCAGAGGCGGTCGCTGGGCGGGAGGGGGCGGGCCAGCGGCATTTAGCCTCCGTTTAGGAGGCGCTGTCTGGGCAACGCAGGCGTACCCGGATCGTTGGGGGGGGGGGCGGGCCGCAGCGGCTGTATGTACGCCTGGTTTTCCGGGTACGCCTGTGTTTTACGGACCGCGCCCACTAAACGGAGGCTAAACGCCGCTGGCCCACCCCCTCCCACCCAGCGACCGCCTCTGTCTGTCAATCAGACAGAGGCGATCGCAGGGCTACGTCAGCCATCGGCTGTCTGCCAGGCGCCGATGCACTGCGGCGCCAGCGCAGTTCCGACCTAATCGCTGCTGTGCGACAAGTAGCTCCCTGCGCTGGCTGGGAGCTACTCCTGTGCGATGCTTTTGAACTTGTGCGACGGGTCAGGGACTGACATGCGGGGCGGGCTAGCCCTGTGCTAGCATGAAAACATCCTGCCTGTCAAAGAAAATTTGTTCATTTTGCCTGGAGAGCAATCTGATTGGTGTTTTCTGAATTCTCTTGTTATTTGAAAGAAACTAATTTTGCATAATGTTACCATATTTTGTGCATACATAAGCATTTTAAGTATTTTCTCATATTAAACCTCATTTAATAAGGTTCTAGGCGGGGGACGTTTTAAGAGAGGAGGGGACCAGCGTGAAACTTCCATTATGGGCCCCTTTCTCTCCATCAGCTAGTAGACTCTGGTATAGTGCCAGAGTCTACTCTGCATGTGCAGATCTCCAGGACCATGGCGAACGCCATGTTCCAGGGGACATCTCCAGTGCGTATGTGCAAGTCACTCGGAAAGGGCCATAGTGGCCATTTTTTTTGTGATTTATGCCCGCACTGCAGGGCCACTTCGGAGGGGTAAGTATACTATATGGGTACAGTTTGTGCCCCTAGGGGCCCGTGTGCACCGCACACACTGCACCTATTATAGAAAAGTCTATGGTTCTAAGCTTGATTCTGCTCTGGCGCCTGTTCCTGGAGTAGTGGGAATGATAATATGCAAATGGTAGTTTTACCTTCCCTTTATGCACTAGCATGGATGGAGTAGCACCGCCAGTGGTTCTAGACCATGCGGCCCTCTAGCTGCTGTGGAACTACACATCCCAGCATGCCCTGCCACAGTTTTGC
The DNA here is from genome assembly GCF_028390025.1 of Pseudophryne corroboree. Classification (NCBI taxonomy): domain Eukaryota; kingdom Metazoa; phylum Chordata; class Amphibia; order Anura; family Myobatrachidae; genus Pseudophryne; species Pseudophryne corroboree. The sequence continues at coordinate 658,353,770 of NC_086449.1, read as the reverse complement.
TATTAAGGCATGCTAAAACTGAGACAGGGCATACTGGGAGGTGTAGTTCCACAGCAGCTGGAGGGCTGCAGGTTGAAGACCCATGTTCTAGACAGTTCCATTTCAGTGCCTGTACCTGTCTATGGTAGGTATAGCTTCTCCGTCTGAACATGGCCTCTGTGAAAGCGACTCTGTCTCTGATACTTAGTCCGCTTGCAGTGACATGCCTGTGACCATTTACGTATCTATAATGGGTGCATGGTGTGCGGTGCACACGGGCCCCTGTTTAATTACTTACCTCTCCAGAGTTCCTCATAGGCGCTGCAGCAGCAGCAGAGATTACTCAGAAGATGTTGCAGCGACCATTTTCCCATGATTTGTGCATGCGCAGCAGAGGCAGATTTTTGTGTTTTAATCAGGTCACCTCCCAGACACCACACAGGAACACCCATCACTTTGCCTCACCATTGCTAATAACTGCGGTTCTGTGCTCAACAGCACATTTGAATATATACACTCAGGGTAAAGCATGTGCTGTAGCGGTTGTCAGAATAACTTGCATATGTGCAGTAGCACATAATTGCTCAGCTGCAAAAAAATTGACATTGCGTTCAGTTAGCGTCCAGCTCAGAATCACGCCTTTGTCCCTGTTTGCTTATCAAATTCATGTGCAAACCACTTCAGCTAGTATGAGAACTGCATTGTGGTAATACAGTCTGTCTACTGGCTTATAATAACTATGATTAACTTAAAGTAAAGGTAAAGAGGAAGAGAGGCAGATGTATTAAGCCTGAAGAAGTGCTAAAGAAGTGATAAGTGGTTGGTAATAACGCAGCAGCCAATCATTACAGGTTTGAACAATGGCAGTTAGGAGCTGATTGGCTGGTGCCTTATCACCCTGCACTTTTCACTGCTTTATCACTTCTCCAGGCTTAATACAGCTGCCCCAGCGCTCCTTAGAAGAGTTTAAACAAAAGTTGGTGGTGGCAGAAATAGGGAATTAAATGTGTGTGTATATATCGGGGATTTTAAATCCTTATCAGCAAAATCAGGTGGTTATTTTGAATGAACCCTTTGTCATGCAGACTCAGGTGCAGTCACAAAAATGTAGATTACTTACGTGCCATCCTGGCGTGTTATGGTATAACCATATTTTGGATATTTCACAAAAGACACATTGACACCAACTAGCGGAGTTCCGTCTGTGGTCATGACTTGTCCTCTTATTAGTGAGACAAGGCTGCAAAAATAAAATGAAATAAGAAGACTTGGTTGGTAAGGAAACAAGAACAAGACCTGCAGTAAAAGTGGGCGAGATCAATAAGACAGACACTGTTTACACTCTACATGGTTTTGATTCTGAAAACTATGCAGGCAACTTTGCGACTGCAGAGATTTACCTCGAAAAAGATGCCATTTATATGTGATAGACAGGCGGACAAATTATACTTGATTGGTCAGCTAGCAAGCAATGACAACAAAGAAAAAGGCTATTTCTCCAAGAACAACAGTTGCGGGTTTACATTATGTAAGGTTTGATAAAGGGTTTAAAGATTTTTTTTAAAACATACATCAATCTGTAATCCTGTGTGAGTGTGTTGCTTACTTGTAATCAAAATTGTAATGTTCTGTTCTTCTCTCCGCATTCACAAAGCAGAGTGTCAACACTTAAAACTACATAACAAAACAGCAAAAATACATTGTTTCTTTTTATTCTACCAGTATAATTTATACCTTTTGTTTATTCCACATACTGTATCATTCTGCATGTTAGTATGCCATGCAGTATCTCATGAATGGGAAAAGGTTCATAAGCTATGATTCATATGTAGCTGGGGAGAAATTGCATGCTGCTAGGCCATGCCCTTTTTTAATGTGCATGCGCAAAAACACTCCCACATAGAGGAGACAAAATAATGCCTAGGGCATCAAATTGGTCAGGACCAGCTCCGGTGGCTATCTAAGGAATCAGTGATGTAGGGGATATCAGAAACTTGTCCTGTGTTTGGCAGACTAACAATGCAGACCACAGTCCACCATCAATCACAATGGGACTGTAGTCTGGTCCAGTATGCCAAGCTCCAAAAAGCTTACATTTCCAAAGCATTATCTTCTCTAACCCTATGGGGGAGAGTATCACTGACAGAAGAGGGTTCTTCTGAGGGAATTAATATGATATCCCGGGCCCAGGGCTGCCATCAGATATTGTGGGGCCCGGGACTGACAAAATAGACAGGGCCCACCTAAAAAAAAAAGATTCTGCGACACGATCCACCCCTATGTGATGTCACACATCATGACTTTACATATAGGTGGAGCTTTGCAGATCTGCAGAAATGATTCACAGAGAGCTGATGCACAGGGAATACTTCTTTTAAGATGACCTGTCTGTGCATCAGCCCTCTGCTGTTGTGCAGCCTGGTGCTGCTCTCCAGGTATCGGTGGTAGGAGCCAGGGGTGGGCCCCCTCTCTGTAAGGGCCCAAGACTCCAGTCCCCACAGTCCCCCCCTGATGGCTGTCCTGATTCTGTCTGTCAGGGTCCTGGCGGTCAGCAGACCAGCGCGAGAATCCTGACAGCTGGAATACCGGCGATGAGCACAGCATGTCCCCTCGCGGGCTCGCTGCATTCGCCACTCTTTGGGCTCGTGGCAACACACTAATCTATTTCCCCTCGGGTGGTGGCGTGGTTGTCGCCCCTTCTAAGTCCTCCCCAACAGATTCCATGCTCCTCTGCAGAGAGGCCAACTGCTTCTTTACTCCCACCTAGCTGCTCAACCTATGCAAAATATGGTGCAGTACACACAACCTGGCTTGAAGTGCATGCCGCTGTATCATACCAGCCAAACAGGTGGCGTGCATGCAGTCTAAGTAGGATGTGATTATATTGACGCATCGGACTAATTACTTTGTACAGTCACTGTATCTCACCCACAAACTGGCCTGATGGGATTGGAAGAGGCTGGCTGCGATGATTAGATGGGGTGTGTGGGACTTTGCCCCTGTGCCAAATGACTACCTTTTTTGAAGCATTGAGTGAGAGTAAAAATTATGACTGCAAAATTTCAGGTATTTATGCATAAATGCTACATAAAGAAGGTTATTTTACAATGCACCTATAAAATTATTGTTGCTATCTGGACCTGCGTAATACAGTTGAATAAACTATAGGGTCAGAAAGAGGCATATTATGGAAAGAAAGAAGGGTATTCATATTTGGGTCACATGAAAGGTAGAGACCAGTCTGCAAGCTCCTCAAATTTAATGTATGTATAAAATAAATGACAATTAAAACCTTTTTACGGTGCCAATCTACACTTAGTATTCTGTGTGGCAGTGTTGCTTTTGAAACACGGTGCTATAGATTACATTGTTGCTATATAGTTTTTAGTAATTGTCTACCGTCATTGTTTGAAAGACACAAGTTCCTCTATTTGGAGTTTAGAACATGTTTTCATTGTAACCTCTGAAGAAAGGCAGATAGAGGAAGCACTGTTCCATCCAAGGCTGGCAAATTGGCATGTAGGCAGCTTACAACTTGGATTTAATAATTTAAAGGTAATTCTGTGCAGGCATTACTTCATGGTAACTGAAAATCCTGGACTGCCTGCCAGGCTTAATGCAAAGGTATCAAAATGACCAGCGCCTGACCATAGATAATGGAATCCCTGTCACCGTCCTAGAAATCAATCCTAAGCAGTTAGCGTCTCGCTCTGTTATACCATTACTCCCCATCAGTCAACACCATGGCTGAAACACTGTAGTAGTGTGATCTCAGCACCACAAGAGCTGGAATATTCCTAGAATATATTTAGAATGTGTAGTAGGAATAAGAGACATCTCTGAGAAATCTCACTCAAATTTCATGGCATGGATGTGAGGTTCTGGTGATACAAGCATCAAGTTCCCCATTTGCTTCATCATTAGACAGAATGCCCTTCCATAATATTTTCAAGTTTGCCTGTGAAAATTTAGCAGCCAAATGTGTAATGAGTTGAATATTTAAAGGAGCAGTTAAGAAAATTGTGCTCATCTCCAGTGTGCGCCTGTGAAAATAAGGAAATTGTGGGTCATTTTAAGCTACAGCTACATAGGAACACTCTATTACCATCTGAAAGCTCAGTCTAAAACCTTCCTTTATTCTATTTTTTCTCATAATGTTCTGGGAATGCTATGCAGTTTTCTCTGCTGCAATGAAAACTATCAATTTGTATTTCTTTCTTAAGCAAGTTAAGTAGAAGTTGATGGTGGAGGAAAAGTGCACTGCCAAGCTATTACCAGCTTTAACAGGTCTTACAGGTCTCTAGGGGCTCGACTGATCTCAATTGACCTTGGACTTCAGATTGACAGTTCAAAATCCCCTGCAGGATGTCTCATAGCCACTATAAACTGGATCTATCTAAACCATTTTCCCACTAATATAAATACACTAACAGCACTGTGTTCTTATACTGCTTAGAACTAATGATAAACAATACAACAATAATAATTAGAACTACAGTATTGTATAATACACATAAAAGTAATAAATGCTATTTTTTAAAAGGTTTTGCAGCACCACTATCTGAAAGCACAGTATTATATGAGTAGAAATGCCTTTTTTGTGCTTTTTTTTTTGGTTAGTTTTTTGCACGGCATTTTCTGCTTTAAAAACATCAGACGCCAACATATATAACATTTTTCCTATTGCAATTATGGGGTTATTCAGATTTTTATTAGCAAACCAAAAAAGTAAGCAATTGGGCAAAACCATGTTGCACTGTAGGTGGGGTAGATGTAACGTGTGCAGAGGGATTTAGAAATGGGTGGGTTATATTGTTTGTGTGGATGGTAAATTCTGGCTGCTTAATTTCTACACTGCAATTTAGATTTCAGTTTGAACACACCCCACCCAAATCTAACTCTCTCTACACATGTTACATCTGCATTGCAATATGGTTTTGCCAAATTGCTTGCTTTTTTGGTTTGCTAACAAACCTGAATATGGGCCTTACTTAATTGTGACAAAAAGTGATAAACAGATTATCTGAATACAGAGCCCAGAACCAGTCACTTGCTCTATGCTATTAGGGGTTGTACACAAGTCAACTAATTTTCCCTAGTGTTTGCATTCACTTTACTGTAAAGGGCCGTATTCACGCGCAGATGTGGGGAGAGATGTGTGCTGAGCGAACCGCTTAGCACACATCTCTCCGCTCGCTCAGCACAACGCAATGTGTGCTGAGCATTCGGGGGGGGGGGCGCTCATTTCACCCAGCGGGTGAAATGAGCGATCTGCTAGATTAAGGCCAGTCTAGCACCAGCGATAGCGATGTGCGGGGCTGCGCATCGCTATCGCTGTGGGGTGTACACAAGGAGCGATCATGCTTAAAATCTAAGCAATCTGGTCAGATTGCTTAGATTATCGCTCCGTGAGTACCCACTTTAGTTAGTTGAATCTAGACAATTGTCTATAAAATTCCACCTTCTCACATTGGGGACTATATATTGCAGCAATAGTACATATTCTTTCCTGCAAATTATAATACAAAGTAATCATGGCAACTAAACAATTATTCAGTTCCTCAGTCCCACTGGCTAGCTCGTCCGCCAGCATATTGACTGTAGCACTCATATTGGGACTGGACTCCGGCTTCCAATTCCTGATTAATAAATAAAAAGGGTAGAAGTCCTACATTTTGCAAAAGCACCCCATTTTCCGAGGATTTAAAGCTTTATGCCTTTAACAAATAGACCCCTAAATGCTATCATTGCTGTCACAGAAGCAACTGGTCAAGCCCCTGAACATCCCCAGCTACTGTGTGTCTCAGTCCTGTCTTCTACTTACTACTTACAAAGACCAGGGGAGTAACAGAGTGGAGAATAGAATTACCTAGACCAGCAAAGACAATATTAAGAAGTGATAGATACGAACAAATAAAGAGACAGAAACAGGATGCAGAGAAAATGTTAAAATAGTTTGTACATTTACATGTGGTAACCAGTTATTCCAATAGTATAAAAAAACAAAAACAAAATAACAAAAAACAAAAACAAAGACTCCTCAGAAAAGCATGAGAGGAAAGTCACAAGTTTGCATTATTTATGTATTTTTTATGTTTATTTTATTGTAGAAGGAGCACAGCTGCTAAATGATCTTCTTTCCACTACACATGATCCTCTAAATCTGTATTAATCTCTCTATTTTGTACCTGCTGTTGAAGGGATTTTCTCCAGGAATGATGTGTGTGCTGTCTTTTCCTACCAGAAGTTTGATTCGGTCATAAAAAGACCTCACTGCTGGTGAGCCCAACGGGCTTTGCTGGATGATATCAAGAGGATCACGTGATCCGCGGCAAAGTAAACTTGACTGACAAGTTGTCTGAAGGCAACAGTCTGGATCCAAGCAGTCCACAAGCCCATCTGAAAGAACAAAACCAAATTTAATAAATGCCATCAAAACAAATGGATTCCTATCACAAAAGAGCAATGGCATTTTAATAAGTGACGCACTAAAGAACAAGACAACTTTGTTACATTGTGCCTTTTGTCTCTCTTTCATACAACCAGTGGTAGCCCCTTTCTAAAGGAATAGAGAATCAATGGATTGTTGCTGGAACCTCCAATTATATGAACACACTACTACAAGCATATTAGCAATAGAAACCTGGTGTAGTGGAGTAATCATTTTGAAGTTTACCATAAGAAGATTGCCACGTACTGAAGATCTTGATATACAGTAACTACTATATGTTTTTGGAATGTATTGATGTCAGCCACAGTGAGTTATAATATATAGATAGATGGTGAGTTAAAGGACCCTGGAGTCCTGGAACACTGGAGAACAAGGGAGCTGTTATGTAGTTGAGTAGGTCAGCCAGAGAAAGATAATTGCCGCAGCTGCTCTAATGACCTGGCAGCACTATGTAGTAGATGGTCACTGGCAAAATGGGCAGAGGGTTTGAGTGAATATAATTTTGCTATTAATACATTTTTAGCACAGTATATTAAAAATACACAAACCCTCAATTGGCCACATGGTCTACTTAAAGTAGGAATTGCAGGTCCTAGCTAGAAAAATGCGCAGATGGTCCGAGAGATAGTGGAGAGCGGGTGCTAATGAGAGGTGAGTGGGGGAGTGGGTTGGCAGGTGCAAAGAATGATGTCATGTGGCCCTGTACCCTGCTGCTCAATTCCGTGTTTCACAGTAGTGAAGGTGAGACCACACGCAGTGACTCACCATGATTCATCAAACTTCATTACGTAAGTGGGCAGGATCAGGGAGTTGGCCTACTCTCTTGAGAGTCCAGTAGTATGGCCCACAAGCTGGGAGTCTCCCAGACATTCCAGGAGAGAAGGTGAGTGTTCCTCCAAAGCGACTATGAATGTACATACATCTCCCATTAACCACAGGTAATTAGCCACAATAAGAATTGCTTTGCACAGTTGTTATACAGTTTATTCATTATACTTTGTTGTTTTAATCTCGGCTGTCCCACAAGTATTCGTTGAGGAATATTTATATATATATATATATATATATTCATGATAAATCATGTATGATACATAGCAATCTTTGTTCTGAAAATGATATATAATCTTCCTAATAAATAAATGAGGACTATTTTTTTGCTGAGAGATTAATGATTCACCTCTTTTAACATATGTAATTGACATCTTTGTCATTGTTGAATCACATTCATACCAAATGTGTCTGAGTTCTAGCATCCCAATCAGTGCTGTCAAATATTTATTAAAAAGACATTACCAACAATTTTATACAGTCCTCCTTGCTGCAACCCAGTTATGAGAAATTACTGTCATCTTGTGTCAGAAATATCTTACTGTGGGGTTTACTGTGCTAGAAAACCTCATGTGTTAACTAGATAGTGTGTGCCTAATCCATACGGTATAAATACAAAAACAAAAAAAAGTACAGTTTTAAAGAGAGATGTACATGACAGTACTACATCCATCAACTGAAATTATCCGGGACAAAGCAATATGAAATTGACCAATTCACTGAGATTTAGCAAGAAGGCAGTTGACAGCCAATCAGAAGGCTTTTCTCTCATGGGGCCAATGTAACTTCCCTGAAGCTCTTCCTATGCACACTTTTGCACAGATTTCCCAACATATCAGGCTGCATGGACACAGGGGAAAAGTCAGGTTCTCTATTTCACTGTATCCTGATAATTTAAACCAACTCTCCACACTGAAATACACAATTAAGAAATAATAATCTTCTTCACAACTTTCAGATAAAGTTTTCATTAAGTCATGTACCTCCTAGAGTATATATTTATACTGTATCTATCTATCTATCTATCTATCTATCTATCTATCTATCTATCTATCTATCTATCTATCTATCTATCCATCCCCATCTGGCTCACACATCTTAATGACTGCACACAGCTTTCTGAGGTGAGATCACCTGCTTTCTGAACATATACTGTATATGTCCCATTACACATTTTATGTCTATTAATACGTGTGAACCTATTATTCCCACATGACCTCATAAGTGCGGCATGATAATGGGCTTCTACAGGCGAACACTTTTGGAAGACACTGAACTTTAAATTGGCATACCAATCTCCCAGTAGCCTGTCAGTCAGGAGAATCATATCACTGTGCCAGCAAGCCCCCTTGGATATAGTCTGACATTGCAATCTCCACTAAATTACCCTGTCACTGCCAATCTTACAGTTATCTTGCAAACAATCAAGCAGGCAATCAGACTGCTCAGAATTGCCAGTTCAGGACCTGTGAGGTTAGTATGTCTCCATTCAATGCCAGTAAAAAAGAATATCATTCTTTTGACATTGGATGAGAGCCTTATGTATTTATATCTCATTACAAAGGGCAACACTATATAACATCTAAATATACCCTTCAAGACCGCTGCGACTTTGCTACTGCTTCTGTCCAAGAAAGTTCTATGTGTTCTATATACCTGGAAGAGGCAGCAATTCATAGATAGTAAGTTGATTGCTGGCGATATAGCACATTATTTTACAATATACTGTACAATACTGTAACTTTCCTGTGCTGGGCTCACTGACATAAATGATGCTCTCCAGGTCCAAGTGTTCATCAAGTAGATATACTGTATCATCTTCATTCAAGCATTAAGGGGGCTCGGAGCATGCCGAAAATAGACACATCTATACAGAAGTTTGACTTTATTATCTAACAGTAATCTCCACATAACCCTATGTGTCTATATCAAGCACTGTTATTGTGCACTGATAGTTATAGTGATCCTCATTCACTTATAAGCCAATCATAGATCACTGTCCATGCAATCTCCTCTAACATGTTTCCTATCAATCTTAAATGTTCCAAATAAGAGTTTATAGTAAGATGGAGTTAGGCCATTTGCCTGTGATTGATTTTATATGAGTCTCTCCTCCTGTTCCAGTTTTTGACAGTAGAGCGGAGAACAGACAACTACTGTGTAACGATCTCTGATTTCTTTGGAGAGACAATGCACAGGAGGCCTATACAGAGTCAGATGATTGAACAGGAATGGTGGGTAGGGGATAGAGAATGTTCTATTTTCACGTATCCCTATTCTATCATGTGTTTCTGTAAAGTATCCACATGTGCTGAAAGAATATCTCTCTATAGGGAGCAATGATCTCCATGTGAGTCTCTCCTCAGAGGGAACATTTATATAAAAAACAAATTGTGTATGCATGGACATATATGTAGAAGAAAACAATCAAACACTCATTCCCACCCTGGAAAAATCTCTGTGTTTGCCCATGTCATAGTCTGACCACACATGATGGCCAAAGGATGTGTTGATATTTCATCACACGTAGGGTCATAATACACTGGCCCTATCACTATGACTCTGGGCTAAACAGGGAGAACACAATTATGAACAAGCACCTACTGTTTCTGTTCTAGCTTCGGATTTGCGGTTCCACTTTGTTAAAGAAAGAGGAGCATAATATATCCAACTATTGATCACACAAAGTCAAAGATTGGGTTAAATTATTTTACTGGAGTACAAAATATTATTTTCTAATTTTTCTTGTTATTTAAAGAACAATACACTGTAATTTTAGCAAGCCACATGTAAGTTGCAGACTATTCTTATGAAGTGCTGTTCAGCTTTTTAAAACATAAAATAATTCATGATATTCATCTGTCAATGAAAATTAGCATAACGAATCTTATGATAATTACAGCTTTTACTGAATTCCACTAAGATTTTGGTCGGTTATACAATTAAACCAAAATACCAAATCAAGAGAAATTCAGCAAGGGGTAATTTAGAAATGTGCATAACAATCTTCATATTTCCATACGCATGAAGGAAATAAATAGATTTGACTTGGATAAGGATTGTACTTTGGTATATGTGAATAATTTATAGTGCATGGAATCATGCCACACTAGGAACAGCTGTTCCCTGAGGCAAAGTCTCCATACCTTTGTGTGATATTAGTCATCAAACATATAGTTTGGGTTAACAAACAAACTAGTAAATTACACCTGTAATAAAAGCAAACCGTATGTATACTGGATTTCCAGAGGACACTTAGAATATGTGTTTAGATACTGTATATATATTCGGTAATGTTCCTAGTATATACACAGAAAGTTCTTTACAGACTTCTGGACAAACTTACTGCCCCAAACTCATCAAAAACCCGATTGCATATGCCTCTCTTATTATGAGGGAGATATATCAAAGCATGTGGAGAGGTAAAGTACCAACCAATTCGCTCCAGTCATGTTTTATGTATTAAGCCTGGAGAAGTGATAAAGCAGTGATAAGTGAAAGGTGATAAGATAAGGCACCAGCCAATCAGATCCTAACTGTCATTTTTCAAACCCGTAATGATTGGCTGGTGCGTTATCACCTTCCACTTATCACTGCTTTATCCCTTCTTCAGTCTTAATACATCTGCCCCACAGTCTGCAAAATGACACTTAAGGTGGGTACACACTAATATCTGCAACTATATCTATGGACGGATCGGGCAGTGTGCTGTGCATACAAACTGCCCGATCTGTCAGGGACTGACGTCATGAACTGGGCGGGCGTGTACACACGCCCGCCCAGTTCAGCTGTCAGTCACCGCCGGCCGCCACAGCATGTGTACGGGCGGTCGGCCGACCGCCCCGTACACACACAGCGACGCGCCAATATATCGGTAGATATATTGGCGTCGGCTGTGCTGCGCGGCTGACGCGATATGTCTGTGAACGACGGAGTTCACAGACGTATCGGCCGTATACACTTGCCGACGGTCCCGCGATATATTGGCCGTTTAAGAGAACGGCCGATATATCGACCAGTGTGTAGTGTACGGGCCTTTAGGAATTGATTGGTTGGTACTTTATCCCTCCTCACATTAACTACCTTTGCGCGTTGATACATCTCATAATATAACAGCACACATAGCTATCATTTGGATGACACTTCAGTTTAAAACCCTGGGGTTTGGTGATAGAAATCTTTTCTTCGGGTTATTTAACAAAATATAAAAATAAAATACTGTGGCAGCAGGACAATGCAGTAGCTCTCATGTAATGCTTGGTAGCAGCAGAGATTGTTCACATTGCCGGCCACTCAAGGTCCTTCTGAGCATATGTCACATGTCACTGCTGGGTACTGTTTGTGCACTGCATATGGAGCCCGGCTTTCCGGAGGCAGATGTATTAAAATAAAAAATCAATGGCCAAAGCATAGGAGGACAGCTGGTGGTAAAGGTACAGCCAAAGTCCTTCTTAAATATGCAGTAACTAGCTCCCCATGCTTTGTGTGGTGGATCTGTCACATCAGAGCTACTGCAATAACCATCACTGGCCCTGGGCAACACATGGCACTGATGCGATAGCTTCACTGTCATTATAGCTTCACCGTGAGATGTGGTGGTGCTTGATATAGAGGGAGAATCCTAAATCTATCAAAAAAGTCTGTTTCCAGCAATTACAGGGAGCTTCTCGCTTTAATAAATAAGTCCCATGTGTTGGGTGTTAACCAGTGAACACAACTTGTTTACATGCATGAGTAATCATTCCTAAACCCAGTAACTTTCATCCTCTGCAAGGTCACAGTTAAGGTTTGTTTCTCTATATTAGCACCAGCTTTAGAAAATATGTGCTTAAGCAGCCGTTCCTTAACGCAAGGGAACACTACTGAATAGTCAAGAATGAATAATCTGTAAACTATCTATAACAATGAGGAATTCATTTCTATCAGTGTGTCAATTTGTTATGCAGTGTTAACTGCAATCAATTGTACATCACCACAAATGACTTAAAATCCTGCAACAATTGTATTGACCTTTTAAATAAAGAATCTATTCACATAGGTGATTGTCTAATCGTTTTATTCCCATATTACACTTTGAAATCAAGATCTGCTGCTTTGTTTAAAACAGTTGGAAAACTGAGCTATATACTGTACTGGCATGTTTTAGTTACTGTAGTAGCAGTAGACCAATAATACCCCTTTTACACCTAAAACGCGGGTTGCAGCCAGGAGCCTGACATGGGTGCTACCCGGCTGTGACCCACGTCAGCCCCCTTTCCTTCTGCAGTCACCAACCCCAGGTTGCCGGGTTGGTGACGTTGCCAGTGATGCGGCGGGGGCAGCGCTGGGAGATCACATGATCTCCCAGCGCTGCGCTTCCATACACTGTGAATGGGTTCAACCCTGCAAACTACCCGAGTTGGAATACTGGGTCACTCGACCAGTATTATTCCAACTTGGCCCTTTTACACCAACCAGCAACACGGGTTATGCGTGTTCATGGGCAATAACCCGTGTTATATGCTGGTTGGTGTAAAAGGGATATAACAGTATACCAATGCATTGTCTTTGAGCTGGATCGGACTTCCTAATAATACCAATCAAATATACGCCTCATTGGTGCTTGGAATTAAGACAGCTAGAAGGTGCAACTTTGACAAAGCATGCTGTGCTGCAGGAAGGGACTATTTAGAGGCAGTAGCAGTTGATTTACCGACGTACACAATACCAACGGTTATAATCCCGACAGCCATTGATCGACAGTCAAAAAACCGACACAATCAAAATACCGACTTTCATTATGCCAACATGTTCAGAATACTGCCATTTGAAATGCCGACATGTGTTTTAAAGGAATTTTTGCCCAAAGACAGACTTGTTCATACTTTACCATCCCAGTGGACTTGGGGGGTCATTCCGAGTTGATCGCTAGCTGCTGTTGTTCGCAGCGCAGCAATCAGGCTAAAAAATTGCATTTCTGCGCATGCATATGCACCGAAATGCGCACGCGTGATGTACGGGTACAAAGGCCTTTGAGGTTTTGCACAGGTTCTAGCGACATTTTCATTCGCTCTGGCAGCTGCAAGAAGATTGACAAGAAAGGGGCGTTTTTGGGTGGCAACTGACCGTTTTCAGGGAGTGCTTAGAAAAACGCAGGCGTGCCAGGGAAAATGCAGGCGTGGCTGGTCGAACGCTGGGCGGTGTGTGACGTCAAAAGCCAACCCTCCAATGTTAGCATCAACGCACATGAAGAGTAAGTTCAGGACTGGTCTTGTTTTGCACAATGCGTTTGCTGCTAAAAACTGCTAGCGAGCGAACAACTTGGAATGACCACCTTGGAGGGGGAATATAATAATGTGCCGAGCGCAGCGAGGTACCATGCCCGAAGTGGGACACGGTACACTTAGGCGGTGTCCATGTCGAAAACAAAAAACCCAGAAAAACTCATGTCGTCATTTCATATGTCGGTATTCTATGTCGGCATTTTGATTGTGTCTGTATTTTGACTGTAGGCCAATGGCTGTCGAGATTCAACAAAAGGTGTATATACTCTTCTCACAATTTTGAAGGACATTAATTGTGGAGAAATAACTGATTCTTCCTGAAGTATCTCATGTTCCATCGTTTACCACCTGTCCTATAGACCTCTATGGGAACAGCAGTCTAAGAGCGGTATCCTATTGGTTGCAGTGAGTTACCACATCTAAAAGATTCGCCCTGGGGCTATCCAATTAGCCCCGTAAACTAGCACTAATTGCGGATTATACATGCGAAGCAGAATCCCTGATAACCAGCCCCAGGAGACCCGTTATCGGACGGTAACACATGGGTCCGTGCTTTTATCACGGTTCCCATATGTTATCGGCCGATAACAAATGATTTACCGCATGGTGAAAACGGGCTGTAATTGGATAGCCCGATAGCACTATTGGGTTAAAAAGTCTGTAATTACTATGCGGTAAATTACCGCACCTAATAGGATACCACCCTTAGTCAAATTATCAAGCAGTGAAAGACTAGCCTTTTGGCTGCAGCTAACGTTCTCTGTAGATGGTGTTAGCTTTCCCTGGCAATGGGGACCAGAGGAGCCAGAGAGAGTTTGCTGGATTCCTGCCAGGTCAAATAACTATGCCCATGCAGGGACGTTCATTGTTCCAGGCTTTCACCATGGCTCCTAGAGCAGTTCCTGCAAGATAAATAGCAGAGGTAAAACTGTCTGTTTCACTGTGATAAGTGATACAGAATGTTAATTACCATAGCAATTATAAAAGGAGGCACACACTCTGGGCACCCTTCGCTCAGGCAATTTGCACCCTGATTCACATAAAAGTGCTCACTACCCTATGGGATAGTGAACACTTTTGTGCGAGATCTCGCTGCCGTAAAGTGCTGTGAGTGCCGCACAGATACGGCTGGGTGAACGATTCACCGGCAATTGAATTCCCCCCTAAGTATCACAGTGAGTTCTAGTGCTCTCCTATTAGATTACGTATAATTGACTATTCCTTTCCTGTTTATTAATTCCCCCTCTATTTTGATTTCGCTTTACTTGAGCATTTGTTTGCTGTTAATAAAAACAGATAGTTTTAAAGTGACCAGTTTTAAAGATAATTTTTGAAGCTTCACATCTGAAACCTAATCGTAAGTTTAGAAAGTACTGCACTTACATTTCCTGCCCCCCAGGACAGTTTTCCTGTGCTCCCCCCACCACCACCACCACCACCAACAACAACCTATTTGCCATAGTTCCAACCCTCAATACTTTCTATTTGTCTAGACCAAATACTGTGCAAGGAAATAATTCAGCACAAATTAAGCCTATGTTTGAATGTACAATGTTTAAATGGGCTTTTAATATATAAAATAAAACACTGAAGTTCTTGTGCCATAGGCCTCTTTAGCCTTTCTGTAAATGTAGGGCAGCTTACTTTTAGGATGAAGATTTAAAGGAAGATACATGTTTGTATAATGTGATCCAGGGAACATGTAGGGTGATTCATGAACCTACAAGTAATGCCATACATTTTATTTTCCATCCTAAGTCTCAATTGAAGCCAAAGTGAAAGTTCCTAGCCAATGATGTAGCAAGCTGTTGATTTATTCGGATGCGGATGCTGGAGGTCATGTGACCAATGCTGGAATCGTGACACCACTCAGGAGACCGTTGCCAGAACACCGACACCTAACATCCCAAAAGTGAGTATTGGGGTGCATGTTAAGGTTAGGGCTGGGGGGGAGGGGTGCTGGGTTAGTTAGACACTAGGGGGGTTAGGCACAATGGGGGTGGTTAGCCATAGCCGTCACCCCACAAGGGTTAGCCACAGCCGACACCTCCAGGAGGGTAAGCCATAGCCGCTACCCCCAGAGGGTTAGGATAGGGGTGGGTAGAAATACGTACTCTATCCGCAGTCGGATCTTCATCGTCGGGATGCCGGTGTCAGTCATGTGACTACTGGCATACCGACCGCCGGTTTTAAGTACCAAACCCTTACAGAATGAAATTCTGGAGGTTTGTGCATTGCTTTACAATATATATCATTTATTTATATAGCAATACTTATATATCGATACCATAATATACAGAGAACTTACAAACTACACACATATTGGACGCTGATCAAACTGAAATCCATACCCTTAAGCTATGAAGCAAAAAAGCTAACCACTGTGCTACCATGCTATGCACTAGTCAACTATGTGATACATTGGTTAAGCTTTGTACAAAATAATAAGTCCATTATTTGAGATCATGTCCTTTATGGAAACCATGCGAGCTGCTCTGCTGTTAGAGAATTCTACATCCATGAGGTTAACTACACCACTGTGTTTAGATAACATGATTTGCTGCAATAAAATGATGGCGTTATAACATATCATTTTATTTAAACACTAGTGTTGCCAAGTTATATTTAATTCTTATAGATTTTGTTGCTGCCATTGTCAGGCGCAGAGTGAAGACTGAGCATAAATGTCAGTTTACACTTTCCTTTTGTAATACAAAATTAACGGTGCTGAGGATTTCCAGAATTCACTGAAAACACGAGGAAGTAATTATGTTTTAGGTAACACAGTAGAAAAGGCAGAAACTGACAGGTGCGAATCAAATGAAAAATAATTGAAAAAATATGATCCATACCGCCGCAGCTCGCTCCTTCTGTGCAGAGATGTACTGTAAGGAGATTACAGGCACACACACACTTCTGTGTAAACACGTTAAATGCACAAAGCTGTCATTCAGAAATACTGTAACGGATGTTGGAGAAATGCAATTACATTACTGTTTTGAAAGTATGTGCAGCCACCAAATATTACAATGATTGGGTACTACCGGTGCACAGGATCCGACCATGCAAAACTACTGTATTAACTAAATGATACTAACAAATAAATACATACAGTACACGTTATGACCAGTAGGTGCCGCAGGGTCCTACATGGGGTTCTTTTACAAAGTAGGACAAAAATGGTTTTAGTGCTCATTGTTTCAGGTACAAATGAGCCTATATCATCGTACATATTTATTAAGACTTTTATCCATAAATTTATGCAGAACTTCAGTTTTTACAGAAAACTCCTGCAAAAGACTGTGTTATTATCAATGGGGACTACATTCTGACCCCTCTGTACCAAACTTATTAGGGGCCTAATTACTAAGCCTTGGATGGAGATAAGGTCAGCAAAGATAAAGTATTATAGTAAGGTGATATCTGGGATTTCTTTGTATATGGACATGTCATTTAGTGAGTCTATATAATGTACTAGTAATCATTAACAAAGATTTCTTGGGGTGATTCAATTTTTGGATAACACCTGTTCATCATCTTTGTTTTTTAACTCATACAAGAGTTAAAGGGTATATATTTGTGTACATACAATCAGGGCCGGCGACATAAATCGTGGGGCCCACTACAGCGATATCTCTGGGGCTCCGCAAACTTTTTAAAGCAGGTGTATATAAATATATATATATATAGTATATAAGTATATATATATTTTATACTGTAAATATAATGTGTGTTTATATATATATATATATGTGTATACACACACACACACACACACACACACACACACACACACACACATATACTGTATATTCTATGTGTTTGTATATAATATATATATATGCCCACACACACACACACACACACACACACACACACACACACACACACACTTGTAATAAAGAGGCGGCACTCAGGCAGACTTTGAAAAAGGTGATAAGTTGGTCAGTTTTATTGAACCATTCAATAAGACTGACCAACTTATCACTTTTTTCAAAGTCTGCCTGAGTGCCGCTTCTTCATTACAACAATATACTGAGGACACACCACACCTCCAGGAGGGCACCGCAGCATAATACTATCAAAGACGAGTGCCGGGACATCATCTAGAAAAAGGGGCGTTGCGGCCCCGAAATGCTGGAATGCATTAAAGACACCCGTTTGCACTTTTACCTGCTGTAAGTTAGTCTCTGAGTGCCGCCGCCTGCAAGGCTTTACATGTGTGTATATATTAGAGATGAGCGCCTGAAATTTTTCGGGTTTTGTGTTTTGGTTTTGGGTTCGGTTCCGCGGCCGTGTTTTGGGTTCGACCGCGTTTTGGCAAAACCTCACCGAATTTTTTTTGTCGGATTCGGGTGTGTTTTGGATTCGGGTGTTTTTTTCAAAAAACCCTAAAAAACAGCTTAAATCATAGAATTTGGGGGTCATTTTGATCCCATATTATTATTAACCTCAAAAACTATAATTTCCACTCATTTTCAGTCTATTCTGAATACCTCACACCTCACAATATTATTTTTAGTCCTAAAATTTGCACCGAGGTCGCTGGATGACTAAGCTAAGCGACCCTAGTGGCCGACACAAACACCTGGCCCATCTAGGAGTGGCACTGCAGTGTCACGCAGGATGGCCCTTCCAAAAAACACTCCCCAAACAGCACATGACGCAAAGAAAAAAAGAGGTGCAATGAGGTAGCTGTGTGACTAAGCTCAGCGACCCAAGTGCCCGACACAAACACCTGGCCCATCTAGGAGTGGCACTGCAGTGTCACGCAGGATGTCCCTTCCAAAAAACCCTCCCCAAACAGCACATGACGCAAAGAAAAAAAGATGCACAATGAGGTAGCTGTGTGAGTAAGATTAGCGACCCTAGTGGCCGACACAAACACCGGGCCCATCTAGGAGTGGCACTGCAGTGTCACGCAGGATGTCCCTTCCAAAAAACCCTCCCCAAACAGCACATGACGCAAAGAAAAATAAAAGAAAAAAGAGGTGCAAGATGGAATTGTCCTTGGGCCCTCCCACCCACCCTTATGTTGTATAAACAGGACATGCACACTTTAACCAACCCATCATTTCAGTGACAGGGTCTGCCACACGACTGTGACTGATATGACGGGTTGGTTTGGACCCCCACCAAAAAAGAAGCAATTAATCTCTCCTTGCACAAACTGGCTCTACAGAGGCAAGATGTCCACCTCATCATCATCCTCCGATATATCACCGTGTACATCCCCCTCCTCACAGATTATCAATTCGTCCCCACTGGAATCCACCATCTCAGCTCCCTGTGTACTTTGTGGAGGCAATTGCTGCTGGTCAATGTCTCCGCGGAGGAATTGATTATAATTCATTTTAATGAACATCATCTTCTCCACATTTTCTGGATGTAACCTCGTACGCCGATTGCTGACAAGGTGAGCGGCGGCACTAAACACTCTTTCGGAGTACACACTTGTGGGAGGGCAACTTAGGTAGAATAAAGCCAGTTTGTGCAAGGGCCTCCAAATTGCCTCTTTTTCCTGCCAGTATAAGTACGGACTGTGTGACGTGCCTACTTGGATGCGGTCACTCATATAATCCTCCACCATTCTTTCAATGTTGAGAGAATCATATGCAGTGACAGTAGACGACATGTCCGTAATCGTTGTCAGGTCCTTCAGTCCGGACCAGATGTCAGCATCAGCAGTCGCTCCAGACTGCCCTGCATCACCGCCAGCGGGTGGGCTCGGAATTCTGAGCCTTTTCCTCGCACCCCCAGTTGCGGGAGAATGTGAAGGAGGAGATGTTGACAGGTCGCGTTCCGCTTGACTTGACAATTTTGTCACCAGCAGGTCTTTGCACCCCAGCAGACTTGTGTCTGCCGGAAAGAGAGATCCAAGGTAGGTTTTAAATCTAGGATCGAGCACGGTGGCCAAAATGTAGTGCTCTGATTTCAACAGATTGACCACCCGTGAATCCTTGTTAAGCGAATTAAGGGCTGCATCCACAAGTCCCACATGCCTAGCGGAATCGCTCCCTTTTAGCTCCTTCTTCAATGCCTCCAGCTTCTTCTGCAAAAGCCTGATGAGGGGAATGACCTGACTCAGGCTGGCAGTGTCTGAACTGACTTCACGTGTGGCAAGTTCAAAGGGCATCAGAACCTTGCACAACGTTGAAATCATTCTCCACTGCACTTGAGACAGGTGCATTCCACCTCCTATATCGTGCTCAATTGTATAGGCTTGAATGGCCTTTTGCTGCTCCTCCAACCTCTGAAGCATATAGAGGGTTGAATTCCACCTCGTTACCACTTCTTGCTTCAGATGATGGCAGGGCAGGTTCAGTAGTTTTTGGTGGTGCTCCAGTCTTCTGTACGTGGTGCCTGTACGCCGAAAGTGTCCCGCAATTCTTCTGGCCACCGACAGCATCTCTTGCACGCCCCTGTCGTTTTTTAAAAAATTCTGCACCTCCAAATTCAAGGTATGTGCAAAACATGGGACATGCTGGAATTTGCCCATATTTAATGCACACACAATATTGCTGGCGTTGTCCGATGCCACAAATCCACAGGAGAGTCCAATTGGGGTAAGCCATTCTGCGATGATCTTCCTCAGTTGCCGTAAGAGGTTTTCAGCTGTGTGCGTATTCTGGAAAGCGGTGATACAAAGCGTAGCCTGCCTAGGAAAGAGTTGGCGTTTGCGAGATGCTGCTACTGGTGCCGCCGCTGCTGTTCTTGCGGCGGGAGTCCATACATCTACCCAGTGGGCTGTCACAGTCATATAGTCCTGACCCTGCCCTGCTCCACTTGTCCACATGTCCGTGGTTAAGTGGACATTGGGTACAACTGCATTTTTTAGGACACTGGTGAGTCTTTTTCTGACGTCCGTGTACATTCTCGGTATCGCCTGCCTACAGAAGTGGAACCTAGATGGTATTTGGTAACGGGGGCACACTGCCTCAATAAATTGTCTAGTTCCCTGTGAACTAACGGCGGATACCGGACGCACGTCTAACACCAACATAGTTGTCAAGGACTCAGTTATCCGCTTTGCAACAGGATGACTGCTGTGATATTTCATCTTCCTCGCAAAGGACTGTTGGACAGTCAATTGCTTACTGGAAGTAGTACAAGTGGGCTTACGACTTCCCCTCTGGGATGACCATCGACTCCCAGCAGCAACAACAGCAGCGCCAGCAGCAGTAGGCGTTACACGCAAGGATGCATCGGAGGAATCCCAGGCAGGAGAGGACTCGTCAGAATTGCCAGTGACATGGCCTGCAGGACTATTGGCATTCCTGGGGAAGGAGGAAATTGACACTGAGGGAGTTGGTGGGGTGGTTTGCGTGAGCTTGGTTACAAGAGGAAGGGATTTACTGGTCAGTGGACTGCTTCCGCTGTCGGCCCAAGTTTTTGAACTTGTCACTGACTTATTATGAATGCGCTGCAGGTGACGTATAAGGGAGGATGTTCCGAGGTGGTTAACGTCCTTACCCCTACTTATTACAGCTTGACAAAGGGAACACACGGCTTGACACCTGTTGTCCGCATTTCTGGTGAAATACTTCCACACCGAAGAGCTGATTTTTTTGGTATTTTCACCAGGCATGTCAACGGCCCTATTCCTCCCACGGACAACAGGTGTCTCCCCGGGTGCCTGACTTAAACAAACCACCTCACCATCAGAATCCTCCTGGTCAATTTCCTCCCCAGCGCCAGCAACACCCATATCCTCCTCATCCTGGTGTACTTCAACACTGACATCTTCAATCTGACTATCAGGAACTGGACTGCGGGTGCTCCTTCCAGCACTTGCAGGGGGCGTGCAAATGGTGGAAGGCGCATGCTCTTCACGTCCAGTGTTGGGAAGGTCAGGCATCGCAACCGACACAATTGGACTCTCCTTGTGGATTTGGGATTTCGAAGAACGCACAGTTCTTTGCGGTGCTACTGCTTTTGCCAGCTTGAGTCTTTTCATTTTTCTAGCGAGAGGCTGAGTGCCTCCATCCTCATGTGAAGCTGAACCACTAGCCATGAACATAGGCCAGGGCCTCAGCCGTTCCTTGCCACTCCGTGTGGTAAATGGCATATTGGCAAGTTTACGCTTCTCCTCCGACAATTTTATTTTAGGTTTTGGAGTCCTTTTTTTACTGATATTTGGTGTTTTGGATTTGACATGCTCTGTACTATGACATTGGGCATCGGCCTTGGCAGACGACGTTGCTGGCATTTCATCGTCTCGGCCATGACTAGTGGCAGCAGCTTCAGCACGAGGTGGAAGTGGATCTTGATCTTTCCCTAATTTTGGAACCTCAACATTTTTGTTCTCCATATTTTAATAGGCACAACTAAAAGGTACCTCAGGTAAACAATGGAGATGGATGGATACTAGTATACAATTATGGATGGACTGCCGAGTGCCAACACAGAGGTAGCTACAGCCGTGGACTACCGTACTGTACTGTGTCTGCTGCTAATATAGACTGGTTGATAAAGAGATGTAGTAGTAGTATGTATGTATAAAGAAGAAAGAAAAAAAAACCACGGGTAGGTGGTATACAATTATGGACGGACTGCCGAGTGCCGACACAGAGGTAGCTACAGCCGTGGACTACCGTACTGTACTGTGTCTGCTGCTAATATAGACTGGTTGATAAAGAGATGTAGTAGTAGTATGTATGTATAAAGAAGAAAGAAAAAAAAACCACGGGTAGGTGGTATACAATTATGGACGGACTGCCCAGTGCCGACACAGAGGTAGCTACAGCCGTGGACTACCGTACTGTACTGTGTCTGCTGCTAATATAGACTGGTTGATAAAGAGATGTAGTAGTAGTATGTATGTATAAAGAAGAAAGAAAAAAAAACCACGGGTAGGTGGTATACAATTATGGACGGACTGCCGAGTGCCGACACAGAGGTAGCTACAGCCGTGGACTACCGTACTGTACTGTGTCTGCTGCTAATATAGACTGGTTGATAAAGAGATGTAGTAGTAGTATGTATGTATAAAGAAGAAAGAAAAAAAAAACACGGGTAGGTGGTATACAATTATGGACGGACTGCCGAGTGCCGACACAGAGGTAGCTACAGCCGTGAACTACCGTACTGTGTCTGCTGCGACTGGATGATAAATAATGATATAAAAAATATATATATATCACTACTGCAGCCGGACAGGTATATATTATATAATGACGGACCTGCTGGACACTGTCTGTCAGCAGAATGAGTTTTTTATAGAATAAAAAAAAAAACACCACACAAGTGAAGTCACACGACGAGTGTTTAACTTTTTCAGGCAATCACAATATAGTATACTATACTACTAACTTTACTGGTGGTCAGTGTGGTCAGGTGGTCACTGGTCAGTCACACTGGCAGTGGCACTCCTGCAGCAAAAGTGTGCACTGTTTAATTTTAATAATAATATGTACTCCTGGCTCCTGCTATAACCTATAACTGGCACTGCAGTGCTCCCCAGTCTCCCCCACAATTATAAGATGTGTGAGCTGAGCACAGTCAGATACGAGTGTTTAACTTTTTCAGGCAATCACAATATAGTATACTATACTACTAACTATACTGGTGGTCAGTGTGGTCAGGTCACTGGTCAGTCACACTGGCAGTGGCACTCCTGCAGCAAAAGTGTGCACTGTTTAATTTTAATAATAATATGTACTCCTGGCTCCTGCTATAACCTATAACTGGCACTGCAGTGCTCCCCAGTCTCCCCCACAATTATAAGATGTGTGAGCTGAGCACAGTCAGATATATACATAGATGATGCAGCACACTGGGCTGAGCAGTGCACACAGATATGGTATGTGACTGAGTCACTGTGTATCGTTTTTTTCAGGCAGAGAACGGATATATTAAATAAAACTGCACTGTCTGGTGGTCACTGTGGTCAGTCACTAGTAAACTCTGCACTCTCTACAGTTCTACAGTACTCCTAAGCTCCAGTAAATCAGGTCAATCTCTCTCTCTCTCTCTTCTAATCTAAATGGAGAGGACGCCAGCCACGTCCTCTCCCTATCAATCTCAATGCACGTGTGAAAATGGCGGCGACGCGCGGCTCCTTATATAGAATCCGAGTCTCGCGAGAATCCGACAGCGTCATGATGACGTTCGGGCGCGCTCGGGTTAACCGAGCAAGGCGGGAAGATCCGAGTCGCTCGGACCCGTGAAAAAAACCATGAAGTTCGTGCGGGTTCGGATTCAGAGAAACCGAACCCGCTCATCTCTAGTATATATATCTATATCTATATCTATATCTATCTATCTATCTATCTATCTATCTATCTATCTATCTATCTATCAGGGACGTGCAGTCAGGGGAGGCAGGGGAGGCAGAGCCTCACCTGTCATACTCCACTGAAAAGAACAGATTTTCCCACTAAGCTATACAGGTTGAGTATCCCATATCCAAATATTCCGAAATACGGAATATTCCAAAATACGGACTTTTTTTGAGTAAGAGTGGGATAGTGAAACCTTTGTGTTTTGATGGCTCACTGTACACAAACTTTGTTTAATACACAAAGTTATTAAAAATATTGTATTAAATGACTTTCAGGCTGTGTGTATAAGGTGTATGTGTGACATAAATGAATTGTGTGAATGTACACACACTTTGTTTAATGCACAAATTTATAAAAAAATATTAGCTAAAACTACCTTCAGGCTGTGTGTACAAGGTGTATATGTAACATAAATACATTCTGTGCTTAGATTTAGGTCCCAACACCATGATATCTCATTATGGTATGCATTTATTCCAAAATACGGAAAAATCCGATAACCAAAATACCTCTGGTCCCAAGCATTTTGGATAAGAGATACTCAACCTGTATTACATTTACAGTACTGTATACATAACACAGTCTGTTTTATAAATGATAAAAATCTGCTTTTTTCTATTAGCGTATGACAGGGAAGAGGTTGTGAGGCAGCGATAGACACAACCTGGAGCTGCTGTGGGTGGGGCCATACCGCAGTTAATAATGAAGCTCTGTGGGAAGCCTTTTACTAAACGACTGTCAGTGAGCAAGTGGAATGTTTGGTACGGCCTCTAAATGTTTTTTTTTACTTAATTCAAGAGCAGTTGAGAAATACATTTTAAACAACATTATTAGGCACAGTGGCACCATTTTTTGTGTCCCTGGTCTTTGGGGCCCCCCTGAACCTTGGGCCCTGTACGAGTGTTCCCTTTGTCCCCCCCTGTCGCCAGGGCCTGCATACAATATTTGTTTTGTCACCTGCCTTAGAAAGTTGTTGTTACTGAACATAGGGCCTAATCCAGACCTGATCTCTGGGCAGCGATTTTTGCTGTCCCGCGATCAGATAGTCGCCGCCTACAGGGAGGGTATTTGAGCTGTGCAAGTGTGCGAACGCATGTGATTTTGTGCAGTCTCTGCGCAGCCCAGGACTTACTCACCCACTGCGATCACTTCAGCCTGTCCGGGACCAGATTTGATGTCAGACACCCTCCCTGAAAACGCTTGGACACCCCTGCATTTTTCCAGACACTCCCTGAAAATGGTCAGTTGCCACCCACAAACGCCCTCTTCCTGTCAATCTCCTTGCGATCGCCCGTGTGATCGCTTTTTTCTCACCATTCCGTCTCTATGCACAGATGCCCGGTCCAGTAGTCTGACGCCCTTGCGCATTACGGTGCATATACATGCGCAGTTTGGACCTGATCGCAGACTGTGAGAAAACGCAGACTAGCGATCAGGTCTGAATTACCCCCATAATTAGTGTTTATATTTTCAATGGTTATTTTTACACAATTTGTATTATTTATTTTATTGGTGTATGTGCATACTGTATTGTATGTTGCTGTGCGTATTATAGGCTAAGAGATGAGATGAATGGCCAACAGTGTAGCTCGGCCTGTGCGGTTCACACAGGAACCCGGGGTCCAGGGGGGCCTCACCGCACACCCTGGATCCAATTTTTTTCAATACTTATCCTTCCGAGTATCACATCGGCAGCAGCAGCACTGCAGAAATCACCAGGAGTGTCCTGGTGTTTTGTGCATGCGCAGTAAAGGAATCACTGGGGAAATGTCTGCCGCAACATTTTTATAGAGACCTGAGAGTGCGCACTAGATTATGGGACAGCGCTAGGGTCTCCTAGTGACCCTAGCGCCCAAAGCTACAGTGCGGCCAGCTAGAAAGAAGGGGGCCCAGTCAGAGTCTGCACACCGGCCTCCTCCTCTCTAGATACGCCCTTGGTACAGCCTGTGAAGGGGTGGAGCTTTGTTGTCACTAATTACTCCACCAAAATTCCTTATGATAATAAAGAAATTATTGTCACTCTGTTACTCTTCTAATGAGACATACATCAATTCCATATTCAAAGTTCAGCACATCTTACTCCTCCTGTTAGCTGCAGCCACCTGAGCTATGGTCTATTGCAGAGTTTCACAAACTCCACCATGAGGGCTAAAACACACTACACGGTTGTTGCCGGCCGGGAAAAAGCCGGACGGCTTTTTCCCGTGCCGGCATTGTAGTTAACAGTGTGAGGGCTAGGGTCCCTTCACACTGCACGGTCCCGGCCCGGCTGCCGGGTTGCAGCCGGGTCTCACCACTGGAGGGTCCGGCGGCCGGGCGGCCGCCGGGCCGTCTTTGGAGCCAGTGAACCGTGTGTGTGAAGGGGAGCTTTCACACACAACGGTTTCTTCTGCAGCCGTGTCTGATGCTGCGCATGCGCACAGCTTCACACACGGCTCAAAGCCGTCCAGTGTGACAGACACTGCCGGTTTCTCCCGGATGGCAAAAAGCCGGACAAAGTTTGTCCGGCTTTTTGCCATCCGGGAAAAACCGGAGTGTGTGTTACAGCCCTTACAGTCCAGGTTTTAATGATGTCCGTGCTTGAATTCAGATGGTTAAATTAAGTGCTTAAGCTTGGATATCCCTAAACCATGGACTGCAATGGCATAGTTTGAGAAACCCTGGTGTATTGTAAATACTCCTCCAGCAACGCTGTTCTACAGTATGTGCCAATCCCCCATGGTGCGTATCTGACATCAGCCAAGTCATGGGCGCATAGCTGAGACTATCAGTTCCCAGTAAATGCCTGACATCTTGTACGTGTCAGCTCAGCTGCATCAAATCAGTGTTCAGCACTGAAAACTTGTTAATTTCATTAATTAGATTGTGTGTTAGTTCACTTTATTCAATATCAATATATTGCATTGTTTTAGTTGTAGCTAATATATTTGGCATTGCGTCGGTGCCAATATTTCCCGCTTTCCAATGCACACATGCCAAGATTCCTAATCGAGTGATTGTAAAGCTTTTAAGCCGGTTCTTCTGGAAATAAAGTTCTTTTTATGCAGCAATCCGTCACACATGCACTTAAAATAGTATCTGGGTTAGTGGGATGTTAATTGTATATGGTTATGCAAATCACTCCTGTTTGTTTATTCTCTGCTGCATCAGGTGCCTCGTGTTATTGGTTTTATAATGATAACATAGCGTATTGTAGAACGCTGCACACACAGCACTGTGGCATCAATAGTTTTGCTATTTTTAAGCTACATATCATGCAGTTCTTTTCACAAAGGCTGCCCTTTACACAACGGTAGAAACACAAGAATGAAAACCTAGGACTGTTCTCATAGCACAACATCATAGATGAAAGTTCTAAACAAGCGTTTTATTGTTGCCTTATTTTTTATATTTTCTCTCCCTCACATTCTAAACAGAACTCAACAAAGAAAACTTGACGGTACTGGCAAAAGGGACACTGGTCATATCATACAGCTGTTATTCACATGGCTAGCAGTGAAAAACAGAACGCACATAAAAATAGAAGAGGATGATACGTGCTTGCATAGACACATGGAAATGTCCATCTGTGCTCTGTTTTTCATTACTGCCTGTGTGAATGAAAGCTGCGAATCAGCAGCGGGAGCAGTGACCCCCAATGACTGTGGTATTCCATGTGTAATACATTTTAATGCATAAAAGGGAAGATAGAAAATAAACAATTGTGCGAACAAGCTCTAAATAGTCCTTAGTGTTATGCCGCTTTCTGTGTTGTTTACTCTGTAGAGAGAGCTGTAACAAAACACATAAAAAGTTCTCCTGTAGGCACACCTGCTGACTTGTATGCAGGTCCCCCAGGAGATGCCAGAGACGGGTAGCATGGTGCCGTGAACTGCGGGATTGTGCAGCGGAATAGGAACACAACTGTGTAACACAACTCATGTCACAAAGCCACAGCAACACCTACAGTACTTCTCAGGGGACCGACTGACCAGCTCAGGGAAGGTTGGCCTATTCTCTCTGAAGTGCACCTCAAAAGTTGCCAGTCTTCCAGAACCTTCCAGACATCCAGCAGAGAAGGAAATTATAAAATAAATGCATAACATCAACCAAAGTCAGTCTTGGTGCAGTGACCAGTCAGTTAGTGGTTTGTTTAACATATACTGCAGTCAAGCCAAAGAAAAGTAAAATCCCTTATCACCACATATCTGAAGTTATTTTCAGGCTATTTATCATTTGTGACATACTGGGGCATGGACACTGAAAAAAGATCCTATCCAGGTAAATGCTGAAAAGTAAAGTAATTATTTTCCTGCTGAGTTAGGACCTGGCCACTGAACATATGCAGCAAACTGGCCAAGGCAGTGATTGCATACCCTCCAACATTTTACACATAAACATCGGTACAAATTAGGAAAGGGGACGTGGCCATGGCTTTTCCTATACTTTCAATGGAAGTTTGGAGAGCCAAATATCGATACAGACCATAAAAAAAAGGTACTGTACCTGCCAAAAAGGTACAGCTGGAGGGTATGTGATTGCAGGAGGACTCTGAAAACCATTTCTAAGATGTAATAGGCTACAACTGTGCTTAGCTAACAATGCCAAGCTACAAGTAGTTTGCAGCTTGGTAAATATGAATCTTTTGCACCCCCTGATAGACCGTTCACTTGTTAAATAGACGTGATACTAAAACATGTAACAACCTTCTGAAAACAGCTGTATTTGATGGACTGGATGCAGTCTAGTATGATAAATAGGACCAGAGTGTGAAGCTCTCCTATTGCTCAGTAGTATGCAGGGATGTGCAGTCAGGACACGCAGGGGAGGCAGAGCCTCCACTGTCATACTTCCTGTTGAACTCCTCACATTTTATATAAAAATTATTATAATAATACAAAGAAGATAGTTATTACATAAACATTGTTCATTATAATACTTTTTATAGCTAACACTACCCAGCTTTGTGGAGACCCCTGGAGCTGCAGGGAGACCAGAGATGAGGCAGCAACAGCTCTGCCAGGATTCTACAGTCAAACACTGCTTTGCAGAGCTGGGGTTGGGGTCACACCAGCAAAGGGAAGCTAATAGGGGCATGCCTCTGACTGTGGGGGACAGGAAGTGCACTGTAGTCAGAGCTCAGTCAGCAGCAGCAAGAGAAGAAACAGGGATGCAGGTAGGAGACTCAGTGGATACTGTAGCTTAGTGTAGTGAGGGGAGAGTTACAGTGAGTAGGGGGTGAGACAGGCTGCCCGCATTCAGACCCTTCCCCATGTGTACCTCCCCAGCCATTCACTTCACCCCACATCACTGATAGTATATCTATACAAATATCAATGATTTAGTAAACTGATCAATGACCAGGAATAATACGTGAGGTTGTATTTATCTGTTAATGACTATGATTCCTTTTTGTACGAAGCTGGAAACAATTACATCAGAAACTACATTCATAGCAGCAATTTCATAACCAAGACTCAAACAGGAAATCTATACAGAATCGTCTGCTTACAGATTGCTACAACTTAAAGGTACAAACTTTCAGGGAAGAAAAGTATTATAGGAAATTGAAATGGGAAAAATAATTAATAAAATTGAGATTCAAAATTGATATTCTTTTCAAATACAATTAAACTCAGCCTGTGACACGGCAGCTAGGAGCTGATTGGCTGGTACTTTATCATAGTGAAATTATCACTTTTGTAGCTTAGTACATCCCGCCCTGAGTGCTGAACTGCAACATATCACCCAAAAGATGTGCGCCGTCCTACCCTAGTCCAATCTAGTCTGTCATTTTATTAGTGTATGTTCAGATGTATGTAAATTTATACTCTATTGTATGAATGATTTCGGTATATTTTTTTAAAAACATTCACAAAGTTGACATTTATTGTGTTTACATGGTTGTAAAGTTAACAATGACCATGACGACATTAAGTACGTCCACACTGATGTTATGTCAACATTCATAGGATGTTAACATACAGTTTTTTTGGTCATTCTGTCCCTAGCCCCTACAGTAGCCCTAATGTTAATCCTAATCTTAACCACAACAGTAACCCTAACACCAATCTTAACCCTAATGGTAACCCAGCACTAACCCTAATACTAATCCTATCCCTGACCCTTCTGCTGATGATACAAAGATATGGTGACTGTATACTGTACATATTGTACTACTAATGAAATGTCTTTTTACACTGTTACTATATACGGATTCAGTATGGGATCCCGACGGTCATAAGACTGACACCGGAATCCCGTCAGGCGGGATTTCGATGGGGAGTGCAGCGTGTCCCCTTGCGGGCTCGCGGTACTCGCCATGCTTCAGGACCAGTGGCGCTGCAATAATTTATCCCCCCAAGTGGGGATTCCGGTCCCCGGTCTGGATTCTGACCTCTGGTATTCCCTTGGCTGTTGGAATTCCGGCGCCTGTATCCTGACCGCCTGGATTCTGGCAGCCAGGAAACTAACTGCTTCCCCTATAGACACATCACAGCTGACTGTGAGGTTACAGAGTGGCGGAACTCCTCAGGAGGGGAAAGGGAGCACCACCATCTATTTCACCTCGTGGCACCTGCTATGAACTTACACCCCAGCTGCAGACACATTGTGGTGCCATAAAATGACAATGTACTGTAGTAATAATAATTTCTGTTGTAAATATAACCTTCTGCAGACATTCCTGCCTCCACAACTGTGACATATACACGGTGACATACAGCTGAGGGTACAAAGGCAGTGCCAGTAGCAATACCCATGTATTGCTTTCAAAATATATTTCCCTGCATAGATAACAAAGATTATAAGAGATCAGGCTTTTATTTCCTGCTCTGTGTAATCACATTCCAATCTCCCTGTCTCAACAACTATGTTGGTCCATTTTCATAGTTACTTTCCACAGCAAATAGCTGGGCACTTAAGACAACACAATGCTCGCAGTACTTATTGTTTCTGAGCTCAGCCAGCAAAACACGAGAACAGTAAGGATGGAATGTGCAATCTGCAGTGTGCACAGCTTTGAATGTATGGAAGGGTGAATGGCCTGAGCAAACACAATTGAAAAATAAAAAAATACTCTTATTTCTGTAAAAGATTGAGAGTCGGATTCAGAGGTAGACTTTGCTGTATGGACTCTGCACCCCTGTATTCAGCAGCACTGCTGGTATTGCTACACAGTCCACCATCAGTAGTGTACCATAGTGATCACCATCAACTCTTGCACCGGCCAATGGCAGTGTCTCCATTTGAACATGGCCTCTGTGTAAGCGGCTATATGTCTTAGAGCGCAGTCCTCTAACAGTGACATGACACTCCCATTACATTGTGGCTTTTCTTTTTGCACTCCTGTCAGACCACGTTCCAGACACCGCCAGGGAGTGCCCATACATTTGCATCTCCCATTCTCATACCAGGGGGTAAATATAAAATGCTCCCCACCCCCAACATGCATAAGACACAGTGTTGTAAACAACTGTATACAGTTTCATAATCTGCTATACAACAAGATGTAGAATGTGAGCTCTAATAGCCAGAGACCCTCTACTTTGTATCTGTACCTCCGTAGTAACCTCGCCTGTACTCAGTGTCGGACTGGGGCATGAAGGGCCCACAGGGGGAATGCTGCTGTAGGGGCCCACGCTTAAAGGTGTAGCCTGGTTTCAGTGGGGGCGTGGCCAGCCACCACAGAGGTTTGGCTAACCATTACATGTTCTGTGCCCCTTGGTAAATATATAATAAACCTAATTATTGTGAAGTATAATGTAACATATGTATAATGCATAACAGGCAGTAGGGCCCACCGGTGGTTTCCCCTGTTCCCCTGTGGGCCAGTCCGACCCTGCCTGTACTTGTTTTGTTTTTATGTGGGATATATCTGTAGGATTTGCTTCTCTGTCTGTCCAGCACTATAGAGCTTTGTGGTGTCTCACACATATACTATGATTGCGATGATTTAATCATATTACACATTTATGCACCACATGATTGTGTATCAGAGACTACGCTGCCTGTAACGTAATTACATGAAAGTGTTGCTTCACAAAAAAATACAATAGTAAATGTTCGCTCATTTCACATATATAAAATAAAATGAGAGCTATCAGTAGAAAACTAATAGACAGAAAAGAAAATATCAGTTATACACAGTACAAACAGAATATGAAGTGAGAATGAGTCTGGCCACATTCTGTAACAATATCATACATAATGCATAAGACCAATCAATTCAATGATTCTATAGCAGTGTGAAGGGGAATACAAATAACCAATACCATACATGGCTACTGCATGGGCAACATAATGGGGCAGAGTCAGAGTGGGGAGCAAAGCCAAAAAGCAGTATTTTGCACGTTGGCAAAACCATGCAGCACTGCAGTTGGGGGTGATGTAGAATGGTGCTCATTCAGATGTGGTTGGAGGTGCGTCCTGACACCGATGTTCAGAACTTTGCGCATGTGCAGGACCCAGTCAGCATGTACTGGTTCTGCAACAGAGGACACAGGGACGGAATAAGACCGTCAGTAATTGACAGTCTGATGCCATTTGAGGGTGGGGAGAGGACGGCAATGGGCTCTGTTTGTGAAAATGGAGGCATGTCGCTGCGGTCTCTGGGGAGGGAAGATGACAGGAATCTCTGTTGTTACACTGAGATTTCATAGCATCTGCAACGGGCGGTTTGAGTGATTTCATGGGTGCTGCAAGTCGCCCAATGGTGGGGGTGACACCCCCTGCTGCATTACCATATTGCTTCTATGTAACCAGCAGTGGTAGCACTTCCAACCACATCTGAATGAGGGCCAATGTGCGAGATTTAGATATGGGAGGGGCGTGTCCTAGCTCACATCTTATTTGCAGTGCAAAACAAAGCTGACCAATGCTTGTCTGCTACATAGAAAGCAACCTGTATTTACCCTGCATGCAAAAATAATAAACATATTTGCACCCCTTGCATTGCAACATGGTTTGTCCAGGTGCTGATTTTATCATTTGCTTTGCTCTCAAGTAGGCATCTTATTGTACTGTACATATATACTGTATGTAAACATATCTCTGAACATCTGTAGCAGGAAAAGCGAGTACCGCGATCACGAGCCACGCCTCCATTTTCGTCACAGCGCTGTTGTGAGCTGCTGGCATGCCCCCAGTCCCTCTGTCTCACGTGACTGTCTCACGTGTGCATGCGCACAGCATCTACTCACCTCACCTCACCTCTGCTATGCAGAGCAGCGAGTGACAGGGGCCTCCCAACTGCCCGCTACCCCCACCCCGGGGCACTGCGGCCGACGGATGGGACAGCGGGACACTCCTAAAAAAATGGGACTGTCCCGCGAAAATCGGAACCGTTGGGAGGTACGTGTAAGTATAATCTTCACCATCAGTCATTGAATGTCCTATAAAGCTAAACATTATGGTCTATTGTGTTTGCCAGCAAAGAGGAGCGACTACAGTACATCCTGGGCGCCTATTGTAACTAGACAGAAAATCACTGAACATGCTGTTTATTGATCACTTTAAATGTGATCATTTTGTTTATATATAATATTTTCAGAAAACAAAAGCAGCCTGACACCCATTGTCCCCGACTTCCAGTGTCATTTCAGGTGTATGGGCAATATGAATCACACAAGGCTGTTCTGTACCTATAATTTGGGGCTGTGTAGTAAATGCAGTGTGGATGAATGCATGCTTCAGAAGCAGATCACGTTTGCAACACAACACAACATAAATGATATGAGCTGGCGATGCATAACCGGTTTTCTATTACATTCTTTGAAAGTCATGATTTATGCAAGTTGTTGAATCCTTTGACAGAATGTTCATTTAAAAGCCCCCTACGTTTGTTAATAAATGTAGCAGTAATGTAATCTGCTGTTAAGTGATATTTAATTAGGCTGCTGCATTTGGAAAGCAGAAAGTCCATCCAAATGTACAACTTTTCCAACCAATGAAGTATCAAATCAAGATAAATCTAGCAAGTCTAATTTTAACCCATATATTAGTATATCTGTAGTAATTTTCATACATATTTTAAGAATATAAATGGGCTGCACTGGGATAATAGATTTTGCTGGATACTGAGGTTGATTTCCATAACTACTGAATTACAAAGGCTTCCCTCCCACTTCCAAAGATAAATGCGTTCTCTGCAACTCATTAGTGCATTGCTGTTTATTAGACGTATAGCCGTGCAGGGGGCTATAAAACATTCTGGACACTGATTGGATTAACTCCTTCATTGAAGACATACTGTCAATAAAAAAGGGCACGTTGGGAAGAGCTCTCAACTGAAATGCTACATATTCATAAACCTGGATTTACATCTACAAGTGTTGCAATCAATGTAATAAAAACATAAGATGGAGAAAAATATCTATGCATTTTTTATTGAGATCATATCATTTAAGTTATACTTTCAAAAAGAATAATTAACAAGCTAATGCTTTAAATATATTTAGTTGTATTGTCTACATTGGCAAAGGGAATGTTTTGCGGAATAAATTGCATATATATATATACGCACAGACATGATTTATTGTCCAATCATCTTAATGGGATTTGTTTAATAGTAACACACCATTATATATATATATATATATATATATTCTCACACACTGTGTTAAGGTTTACAAGTCTTCCCTTTTAATATGTAGTTGATGTTTGCTTACAAAGTAACATGCTAGAATGATATGGTGAGTGGAAAACGCCAGAGAGGGAACTAAGTGAGTAAAGTAAGTTTACAAATTGGTCCACCTAAAGAAAATGTACAGTAAGCTCGGTTTGCTTAATATTCCATGCTTATAATTTTTTATTAACTAGCGTTTGTCCATGGCTTAGCACGCATGGATGTCTGTTATTGCTCAGCCGTAACTCATTTTATAAAGACAGTAGTGCCAATCCGTTGCTACTTAACCTAACACTGAAAGGTTGCAAGTAACATGACCAGCGTATCCATAGCATGTAGTATTTGTCTTGGTGCGCCATGTACTGTATTGACGTGTAAACTTAAACTTCATTAGTCAAGATAACCTGCATGATTAGTCATTGATATATAGTCGAATTTTCATGAATAATAGATCTTGTAATGTATAACGATATATATTCATGTAATTATATATGCATATACTGTATACTGTATAACTCTTTGCATTCATGGTGTGCAATATATGAATACAGTACATTACATATATATATATATATATATATATATATATACAAATGTGTCCACATGCACCTTTCATTTATCCTGCCGTGTATGGCACAGCTTGGAATGCCATATGAGATTTAGCTATGCTTTATGATTTTTCTTAATTTGCTTCTTTATTATGCTACTTTATACATATTCTATTATGGTAAACAAAAATGCTAAGATTCATTCACTGGCTACTCATAGAAAAAAGCTTAGCTGTGCTATGCATGGCATGCCAAATTGAGCAAAATAGAAAATGTGTATGTGGACACATCTGTAATAGTCATTTTGGACTTGAGGAGCCTGCACACTGCACGCGCTGAACGTCAAGCCTCTGGTTTTTCCTTTATTGCTCCTCTCCCAGATGTCACATCAAGATCATACATACCTCAGTATATTTATTATAAGTCACTAAGCTATACAGAGGTGAAAACACCATCTAAATTCATCCAGAAGTTTTTATGTGATGCCGGAACAAACAGACAAACAAAAATTCTGAATTTTTTTTTTCATCTCCATACTTCAAAAACAGTCCTTAGGAGTATATTTCTAAAAAAAATTACTATGTACAGACACAACCCTTACAATTGTATTATATGTATAGAGTGCAAAATGCACGCGTTCTAATACTAATACTAATACTATTCACAGGTATATAAGCAATGGTTAAGACTTTACTTTGGGACCTATTTATCATTTGTGACATAGAGATTCAGAAAAGATACAATTTCTTATCACAGCAATAAGGAATGGTATTTTGTGGTTATTTATCAAACAGAAAACAGAAGCTGAGACAGAGCTGCTCTCTGTGAAGGGTCCTTAGCATATTTGCCTCCTTCTCTCCCAGAACGACTGGGAGGCTCCCGAAAATTGGGTGGCTGCCCATAAAAGTGGTCAAATCTCCCAGCCCCCTCCCCTAAGCTGGTCAGATATGCAAATTGGGCTGAATCGAGTCATCATAGCTATGCCCCCAACTTTGCAATGCTGGCAAACTCAGCATTGTATAGCAGGGGCATGGCCAACATGATGCAACCTCAGAAACCAAACCCTTTTGACCACTTCCTTTTACATGCCATGCGCCTACCCCACCCCCTATGACACATCACAACCCCTGCAATGCTCGCTGCTGTGCCATCCTGGCTGCACTGAAAGGCTAAGCTTAAATTAGCCCTAACCACAGTCCACATTAATAATAATGATATCTCTGATATCTCTTTGCAATAGCCTGTTCTTAAATATGATACAGAAATCATGTAGAAACTGCCGTTTCTGCCTGACGTAGGTCCCTATGGACACAGGGACTAATTCAGACCTGATCGCAGCAGCAAATTTGATAGCTAATGGGCAAAACCATTTGCATTGCAGGTGTGGCAGATATAACATGTGCAGAGAGAGTTAGATTTGGGTGGGCTATATTGTTTCTGTGCAGGGTAAATTCCGGCTGCTTTATTTTTACACTGCAATTTAGATTTCAGTTTGAACACACCCCACCCAAATTTAACTCTCTCTGCACATGTTATATCTGCCCCTCCCCTGCAGTGCACATGGTTTTGTACATCAGCTAACAAATTTGCTGCTGCGATCAGGTCTGAATTAGGCTCACAGTTTTATTCACACATAGGATCCGTACTGTCGGTGAGTAGTCTAACATCTCATGCTGCTACATTAGTATGGTAAATGGGAACCCATTATGGGGTTTAAGCAAAGGTGTCTCTGTGGCAGTAATGGGCCTATCACTCATTTCCACAATAGTATTCCGGCTTCTTTATCTAATGTCAATTCCTCAGTTTAAAAAATGACTCATGAAGGCAGCTACATCGGTAATCCCCTGCCTGTGGTGGTCTTCTTCCTCAATCTCAGTGGTTCAAGAGAATCAATCATTATGTGCATATGCCCAAATTTCCATCAGAACCCCCCAACCCCTTATTTCCTATTGTCTCTGTCCTAAGCCACCCACCCCCCCCTTTTGTTCCCAATACCACACTGCTTTTACTGTTATAGTTTATAAGTCACTTGCACGGCAAGATTGTACTGTCTCAGTGTTATTACTTGAATATTTGTGACATGCAAAATGCGGGAGGTACAATTCTTACCCTCATCTCTACTATTATTATCATGTAGTATTAAAGCTCCCTATTGCATCTCCATTGTAGGCTAGTAATACTTCAATAAAAAAAGCTACATAAAAAAAAAAAATGTATAGGAATCAAAGGGCACATTTACTAAAGCTTGTAAAAGTGAAAAGAGGTGATGTTTCCCATAGCAGCCAATCAGATTCTAACATTTCTCTATTGCAACATCACCTCTATTCACTTTTAGAAGCTTTAGTAAATTTACCCCATACTGTATATTATCGTGATGACTTTGCTAATAAATACTTTGTAAATCAAATGCAGAATGGAAGTAACATTTTAACGTCACTGATAGCTGATAGATCCAAATGGAATTGTATGCACTCAGCTAGTTCTCTTTTTAATGAAGTTTAAATGGAGTGGGAATAAAATGACAGCTCACTGATAACGAAACCAGTGTTTGTGGGTAAGAAGCACTAACACACATTTCAGCATCTGTTTGTACATTTACTTTTGTATTTGTCTGATTTTTGCTGACTTTAATGGTGTAGGTTTGTGTAAATGACAGAGGTAGAAAATCATGCCATGTTAGCAAAGAGCTCTAATATGGAAGCTTCGTTTGCTGAAATTTCAACCCCTAGCACCAATGCATTAACAGGGTTAACAGAAATAAATTCCTAGGGGTAAATGTAATAGGGTGCGAGTAGCCAGGAGTGCTGAAGTTTGTGCGAGAAATTGTAAGTACTTTTACGGTGGAATACATTTACCAGGAAAAACGAGGTTGGTTAGTTGCATCTTCCACCCAGGAGCTTCCATGTATAGAGGAAACCTTATGTTAATGGAGCAATGGTTTTCCATTTCTAAATAGTATTATGTTGCCTATTTATCAAATAACAATTGCATGATATTTCTATATAAAAAAAAGAGTTTTTTGGGGTAGCCACAAATATTAAGTATCCCTCAAATGTATTATGTAATATATCTCTGATATCTGCTGCAGTCTCTCCATTTTCATCAACAAAAACAGCCCCCATGTGTAAGTGTACATGTGATTAGGGCAGACTAGATGGGCCAAGTGGTTCTTATCTGCCGCCAAAATTCTATGAATTACTGGGAGAGGAACCCTCCCAATGGCCACTCATGCATGCAAGGTCCTCAGACTGTACTTGAGCGCTGTAGGGGCGCTAATACGATCACTTCTTCTCTAACATATCTTGGACAGGCTCATCCCTGTCCCTCTATGTGATTTTTTTTAAATACATTTGGGGAAACCTAATTTCTTATTGCCTCCAATAGCACTCATAATTAATAAATATGCTGCTATGTGAGATAGCCCCTGTTTTATATACTATATTGTAGGACTTTCCTGCTGTTAATATGAGTCACAGCCATAAGTTGCCATCCCTTGTCCACAGCATTGGCATTGTTATAGTTTATATTATATTATATTATAGTTTATATTATGTTTTGGACAGGGCAGGTCAGTGCAATCTGTGCCACCCTCCTGCCCTCATCAGCATGACCTCTATTCAGAATGACTCATAATGCACAAAGACCAAAAGATGCTGTGGATATTAAAGGTGTGTACACATGGTGATAATGGTGATATATATCCTTTCGATTGTGACTATATTGTCAAAATAGCAAGGAAAGTTAGTGGAAATAGCAAGGAGCTTGCGATACCGATTCGATCCCGATGCACGCTCCCACGGGGTCGTTAGCACAAGGCTAGATAGACTCTGCAGGTAAGTCACTCTTGACTATCTAGTGTACTGTCTAGTATAAAGTATAGTCAAAATTGGCATTTAGTCAAAATCACACGTAGTCAAAATCGAAAGAGCAGATAATAAAAATTGGTGCTTCTGGGCTCTGGGGGAGTTCAAGGGAAATCACATAGTCAAAATCGGGCATAGCAAGGATCTCACCGTGTGTACACACCTTAAGATTCGTAAGAGAAACATAACAATCTGTGTTAGTCATTAAAATACAATGAAAGTTATTGGAATGTAGGGTTCTGGGTGGGAGATTTATCAACCAGGTACCACAGACACCACACGTGAGAGAGCTTGTTGGATCTGTTAAGGGGGGTACATGGATACAGATGTGTGCCAGAGATGTGTACTGAGCGATCTAGCACAGATCGCTCAGCACACATGTCTGGACGCTCAGCACACAGCGCGATGTGTGCTGAGCAAGGGGGGTGAACGCTCACTTCACCCAGCAGTGAAGTGAGCGATCTAACTAGATTTGGCCTTCATGCAGGCCAATCTAGGGTCAGGGATAGAGATGCACAGGTCCGCGCATCGCTATCGCTATGGTGCATACCCGTGGAGCGATGTGTGCTTCATTTCTAAGCAATCTAGTCAGATTGCTTAGAATTTAAGCATACATCACTACATGCGTACCCCCCTTTATTTGGACAGACTGTCATTTTTTCCATTGCATCTAGATGCCAAATTATACTAATAACCAATTGATGGGTAGGCGTATCAGGGCGCTTCCAGGGAGAAGCAATCAAGCATGTGGCTACATTAGTTATCTACGCTGCCAACATACAGTATCTGCAGTTCTATCCAGAGAATCTATGGGGAGCCCCAAGAAGAAGGACCACTGGTTCTAAATTTGGCGTAGTACATCAGCAATCTCATCCCATAATGTTGCTCATTTAGTGCATGCCACTGTACATAGCATGCTGTATTGTATTTGTAAATTCCACATGTTACAAAATGTGTAAGTACAAGCAGTCAAAGTATGCTCTCAGCTTCTTCTGCTCTGTGTTTCAGTTGAGGAATTAGTTCCATGAAGCCAAATTACGCAAAGAAAACGTGCAGAACTCCACACCCAAATGCAGACAATTTCTGTGAAACTACTTTTAATATGCTGCTTACTGCTACTGACTAGATCTAAAATAATGATTTTAGTTGTCACTAATACAGGCATGTACAGTAAATGTCTGTGTGTTCCAAGCACATAGTTGGTCAGTTGCGGAACTTCTGTTGTTGTAGGTGATATAGTGGTTACAGAGCACGAGGGTGTGTCAGTTCTCCTTGCTACAGCCCACTTGCAGTGAAGTCCAAACACAGTTTCAAGCAAATGAAACTGTCCCCCATATTTTGCTAGTGGGCCCATCAATAAGGTGTTTTGCCAACCAGTCAGTGACATATCTGTATACACTGCATCTGCTGGAAAAAATATATCTTTAACCTTTATACTATATAGTCTCAGCCTACTTCACTATATTTAAATGATTCACATCGGTCCTTATAATCGAAATTATCTACCTCAAACATATTTACACTACCAGTATCACATTTACACTACCAGTATGTTACTGGACTGGTGAAGGAAAGCGTAGCTCCTGGAGAAAACCCAACGAAAACACACAAACTGCACATATACTGCCCAGCTCTGTGAGATAGCAATGCTAACCACTGTTGACTTGTTATATTCATTGCTTCAGATGGGTACATACAGTATACGGTCTTCTCCAAGCACAGTGTGGTCACCAGATACATACATTTGCTGCTCTACTTTTACTGGTAGAATGATATTTTATTTCACCAGTTTGGAAGTTTCTGTGTAATTTCGAAACGGAATATATGAAATCTATTTGGGAGCATGAATCACAAAATAACCCACTTTGTGGATGTAAAAGATAGGCATTTTGGATGATTATTATTATTACTCCACATTTGTAGAAATCTATTTATCAAGTAAGAAAAATGGTTTCTAGTAGTGAAGAGATATCACCTTTCTGGGAAAATAGGTTTTAGCAGTTTAACTTAATAATGCTTAGCACCTTTCTGGCTGATTTTCATATGAAGCAGCATACAGTACTACCATAGACCTCCAAATTGCAGAAAAACTATGACTGTAAATGTTATATATATATATATATATATAGTAAACAGCAAGAGACTGTGGCACTCCCGAACTTGAAAAAATGATTTACTGGTTCACATCAAAAAAATGCTCACATGCCTATAGCAACCACACTACAGCGTCGCTGTCAACGCGGCAGGATGACTCCCACCTATTTAGGTAAGATGTCTTTGTGTGCCCTCGTTTATTACAACTTTGTAACTTCAGTTATGCCTGCCTTGACAACGGTGCTTGCGGCACCGAAACGTTGGCTGCTATAGGCATGTGAGCATTTTTTTGATGTGAACCAGTAAATCATTTTTTCAAGGTCGGGAGTGCCACAGTCTCTTGCTGTTTACTACCCATATTCCACTGAAGGCACCCACCAGATGCAGTTTAGCTACGAGTGACAGTTCTACCTTGACAAAGGGATCTTAGGGTCCCGAAACGTTGGTTGTTATGTGACCATTGTTTTTGTGATTTAATACACGTTTGACCATTGATTTTGACGGAGTGCCGCTGCCTTCTTTCTACCTTCTACTATAAATATATATATATATTAGGTTTAAAGATTTACAGCTGTTCTAGAGCAATACCATAAACAAAACTCCTTGGCACTTATAAAATCAAATCTGACTATAAATACAAAATACCAATACAAAATTAGTCAAAAGTTTATAGCATAATAAAAAAGTAGTTAGTCCCTATTTGTTGGATAGTTGAAAATATTAAACACAACCCGAAGAAAATTAACATGACAGATGGAACAGCAGTAAATAAGAAAATATATTAATCTGTATGTCTATCTATACTGTATATACAGTATATATATATACTGTATACATATCTATATCTGTCGATCTATCTATCTATCTATCTATCTATCTATCTATCGAACTACAGTGCATCTGGAAAGTATTCACAGTGCTTCACTTTTTCCACTTTTTGCTATGTTACAGCCTTATTCCAAAATGGAATAAATTAATTTTTGTCCTCAAAATTCTACACACAATACCCCATAATAACAACATGAAAAAAGTTTTTTTGAGATTTTTTGCAAATTCATAAAAAAAAACAACAACTAAGAAATCACATGTACATAAGTATTCACAGCCTTTGCTCAATACTTTGTTGATGCACCTTTGGCAGCAATTACAGCCTCAAGTCTTTTTGAATATGATGCCACAAGCTTGGCACACCTATCTTTGGGCAGTTTCGTCCATTAATCTTTGCAGCACCTCTCAAGCTCCATCAGGTTGGATGGGAAGCATAGGTGCATAGCTATTTACAGATCTCTCCAGAGATATTCAATCGGATTCAAGTCTGGGCTCTGGCTGGACCACTCAAGGACATTCACAGAGTTGTCCTGAAGCCACATCTTTGATATCTTGGCTATGTGCTTAGGGTCATTATCCTGCTGAAAGATGATCCGCCACCCCAGTCTGAGGTCAAGTGCGCTCTGGAGCAGGTTTTCATCCAGGATGTCTCTGTACATTGCTGCATTCATCTTTCCCTCTAACCTGACTAGTCTCCCAGTTCCAAAAATGTAAGTACTCCAAAAATGTAACATCTATACAATTCATCCAAAATACATATACAATGAATGAAAAACTATCTGAGAAAGTGCTGTTAAAAATGTACAGTATAGCCATAAAAAAATCACATTATCAATAAATCCTGGTATGTCAGCTATTACTAGTTCAAAAGACACAGCTGAAATCATTGCTCAGAAGGTTGTAACTGCAGCACCTACCAATGCAGGCTGCTCTGTGATTTCTGCATGCTGGCCTCCGTGACAGAGAAGGAGTTAATTTCCACATTTCAAAGTGTACAATTACATACAACTATAGGCTGGTTTTCCTCCATCAGGTAGACTACATGTCAGTCATTATTTGAGTGATCCATTCTTCCTGGCTGTTTTCCCCAAAGAACAGGCTATTTCTGGATACATGAAGTAAGTAATAGAATAATGACTTGCTGTCAAGCACTGCTGACTCACCACATATATATATATATATATATATATATATATATACATCTGTCTGGTCAACATAATTAGGAATAATATTTTAGCCAGGGCCAAGTAAATAGAGCTTTTGTTTTTATACCATCTAGTGCTATTAATGTTTAGGAGTTGACTGTGTTATGTAACAATATTAGTATTAACCAAATTTAATGTTCTCTGATTAATAATACAGGTGTGACACTCGTTACCGGCAGTCAGGATACTGTCAGTCACAGGACCAACCGCAGCATCCCAACTTTTAGAATGTCGCCAGGAACGTGGTAATTATTTTCCATTGCAGGGGGTGCTTAACAGCAGCACCCCCTGCAATGGAACGTCACTGCACAAGCACAGTAGTGCAGACTGGCACTTCATTGATGCTTAACACAAATTTGCTGTGGACACCAGGATAATGTATTGTTCCACCTCTGAGCAGTAGTGTATTACCAATGTGTGCAGGGTGTGCAGTACACAGAGTTACCTGAGCCAAGGGGATACCTCTGTGCCTCCTACCCTACCATGCTCCCACCATTCTCTACTCTTGCTGTTGGCCTAAAGAAATCAACAAGAAAATGACTCCATACAAAACACCTTTGCGGTTTTGTGCTCTATTTATGAAGCTGCATTGTCATTGGAGAAAGGGATTTTCTCAGCTCCAAGGTTAACTCTAGTGCCTCTTTAAGCTGCCTCATAGACCTCTATGTGGAATGAGGAATCTTGCAATTCGTTACACAATGAAAAGCTTTGTTGTATTCCCTTCATGTCAAAGTATTGTTCGTGTGTGAGTTGGGTAACCGCACCTGCCCATTTAATATAAATCCATTTTAGTTTAACTCTTCACCATCAATGTTTGGCTACCGGCGTCTAGTTGAAATCACTGCAAGAGGAGCGCCATCATGGTAAATACCAGTGCAACCTCAGTCTATGTGGCTGCATTGTGTGACTATACAGATGCCATGCTGTGAAAATATTATCATGTTGGCTCTGTCCTTTCTTCATAGACGCACGATTCTCTACATTATGCCAAAAGGTGGCAGGGATAGTTATGTGAAGCACCCCAGCTTCAACTACATCAGCAGCTACTTGCATTTGCTCTAGGGAGGTTATTCCGAGTTGATCGCTCGCTAGCAACTTTTTGCAGCGCTGCGATCAGGTTAAATCTTGGCAAAACTGCGCATGCGTATGCACCACAATGTACAGGCACATCGTATGGGTACAAAGAGGACCGGTGCTGGGCGATGGATTTAATGAAGAATCAATTTGCACAGCTGATTGCAAGGTGATTGATAGAAAGAGGGCGTTTGTGGGTATCAACTGACCATTTTCTGGGAGTGTTTGGGAAAACGCAGGCGTGTCCAAGCGTTTGCAGGGCTGGTGTCTGACGTCAATTCCGGGACCAAAAAGTCTAAAGTGATCGCAGCGGCTGAGTAATTTCAGAGCTACTCAGAAACTGCAAAAAACTTTTTTGTGCCGTCAGCTGCAAAAGTGTTCGCACACTTGCAAAGTGAAAATACACTCCCCCATAGGCGGCGACTATCTGATTGCAGCGCTGCAAAAAGTTGTTAGCGAGCGATCAACTCGGATTGACCCCCCATGTGTCTCTCCCAGAGTAGAGTAATAGTCGGTAAACATGACCTAATGTCCTGGTTTGCACATGCACAACAG
This sequence comes from Pseudophryne corroboree, assembly GCF_028390025.1. Lineage (NCBI taxonomy): Eukaryota > Metazoa > Chordata > Amphibia > Anura > Myobatrachidae > Pseudophryne > Pseudophryne corroboree. Next base: position 658,309,196 of record NC_086449.1, on the reverse strand, counting down.
TATCCAGTGCAAGCAGCAATATAAAAAAACAACTGTCTAGTCTTTCCAATACAGTACATACAGTAGACAAAAAACAAGAAGGAAGTCAGAAAAAAAGTGCATTTAGTTAACTCTGCAGGAGAACATATATAATTTTTGTCCAGGGCCAGATTTAGAGGTCAGGTCATCCCTAGGCACAACATTATCAGTCACCCCCATCATGTCACTGCTCCTTCATGTTGGGTCCTCCTGATTGCCAAAACAGCACCAACCCCACCCCTCTCCACCACCACAATTTACTGACCACTTCCCCCTCCTCCCTCACCAGTTACCCAGTAAAAAAATAAGTTGTAATGACAAAAGCAGAAAAAACAGAATCACCTGGCCATCAGCCTAGCAGGACTCTCATGCAAGTGAGCATGCTGTTCTGCCCGCTCCAGCAAGTGTAGAGTTTGGAATTACCCCATGGCAATGGGATGGTGTCACCTAATGCGGCCCGCGCCCCACTCACAATGCTGTGACCCCTCTGTTCACGGCAATAAGAAATGATGTACCTTGGGAATGTATTAAAAATCTCCAATAAGAGACCGTCCCTGCGAAGTGTAAAGTAAAATGATTGCATTGATCTCATCTAAAGATAGACGTTAGCTGCTAGGGCCAAGTCTATGGGGGGTTGTTTTTGCAATATCTGCTGTGGAACCCAGGGCATACTCACATTTTGCAGGCTTCCCCCCCAGGGCCGGTTCTACACCATGTGGCGCCCAGTGCAAAAGTGTCCACTGACACCCCCCCCCCGCAGCAAAACAGTTAGTGCGCGCCTGAGGCGCATGACAAAAATAGGGGCATGGCTTCATAGGGGAGGGGCGTGGCCACAGTTATGCCCCCAGTAGCTGTGCCCCCTAATTTGCCCCAAGTAGTTGTGCTCCCCAGTTGATTTGCCCCCAGTAGATTTACCCCCTGTAGCCATGCCCCCAGTAACTGTGCCCCCTGTAGCTATGCCCCCAGTAGATTTGCACAAGTAGTTGTGCCCCCTATAGCTATGCGCCCAGTAGATTTGCCCCAATAGTTGTGCCCCGTCACTGTGCCCCCTGTTACTTAGCCCCAGTAGTTGTGCCCCCTGTCGCTGTGCCCCCAGTAGTTGTGCCCCCTGTAGCTATGACCCCAGTAGATTTGCCCCAGTAGTTGTGCCCCCTGTTGCTTTGCTCCCAGTAGTTGTGTCCCCTGTTGCTTTGCCCCCAGTAGTTGTGCCCCCTGTCGCTGTGCCCCTTAGTAGCCGCTTACAAACACACACAAAAGTAAAAAACAATACTTACCACTGCACCACTCCTGCTTCCCGACCACTGCTACTGCTCCGTCTGGCCTCCTGCGGCTCCTCAGCAGTGCCGCACAGACACTAGAGGTCAATAATGACCTCTAGTGTCTGTCACTGGAGCCAGCTGCAGCGGACGCCCACACAGCCCACGGCGTCTGCTGCAGCCGGGGTGTGGGTAGGCGGCGGTGCCTGCGGGGTGACTGCAGCCGCTCCCCCAGGCCGCAGCACCCCGGGCGCAGACGCTGCTTGCCCGCATCAAGAACCGCTCCTGTTCACCTCACAGCGTTAATTTTGTTGACAAAAATTTTTACTAAAAGTATTCGAGTACAGTTAATTTCAGGACAAAAATTAGACTAAAGTTACACTAAAAGGAAAACTGAGAACCACTGACTAAAGCTTAACTAAAACAAAGCAAAACAAAGCGACTAAGACTAAAACTGAATTTAAAATCCTTGTCAAAAATAACACTGGAAGTAGGGTTTTACATTTTTAAAGAACAATTATGTGTTCTAAATATTTGCAGAAAATAAATATGACCTGCTGTGAAAGAAATAGGATTGTGTATTGCACTTGTTTGTTCTAACAAACTTGAGGCATTTATTTGTACATGATATAAGGGAGCACTACAGTAAGTCAGACTCCGTATGCAACACATTCTCACATTCTAGTTTCAGGTATGCAAACTTCTCAAGGGAATTTTAGAGAAATGTTCATCAGCAAAATCCATCACAGTATCATTAAACTATTTGCAAAAGTTATGACTAAAACACTCACTAAAATTAGACTAAAATGAAAACTGAGTTCCACTGACTAAATCTTGTCTAAAATTAAGAAAAAAGACTAAAACGTGAGTTTAAACCAACTACAATTCTAAGTAAGTAAATAAGACTAAAAGTAAATTGAAAATCCCTATCAAAATTAACACTGTCCCCCCTCATCCATTTTTGGGTGATTTCCCACAAAATTTGTTACCTAAATTTGCCCCTTGTTTGTGTAATGATGAGACTTAGTTTCAGAACTATGAATCTTTTTATTTTGCTGTTTTTTTCTTATTGCTATAACAAAATATAAGTCAGAGGGGGAGAAAAATCTGGGTCAAAAAGTTATTGTAATCAACACTAAAGTCAATATCTTCCAATTACTGCAGATCTTCTAAAACGCATTATAAGAACAGTTAGAAACTCAACTCAGTAGTCCCAAAAGAATATGGGCCTTTCTATTTCATATATATATATATATATATATATATATACACTGCTCAAAAAATAAAGGGAACACTTAAACAACACAATGTAGCTCCAAGTCAATCACCCTTCTGTGAAATCAAACTGTCCACTTAGGAAGCAACACTGATTGACAACAATCAATTTCACATGCTGTTGTGCAAATGGAATAGACAACAGGTGGAAATTATAGGCAATTAGCAAGACACCCCCAATAAAGGAGTTGTTCTGCAGGTGGTGACCACAGACCACTTCTCAGCTCCTATGCTTTCTGGCTGATGTTTTGATCACTTTTGAAAGCTGGCGGTGCTTTCACTCTAGTGGTAGCATGAGACAACCCACACAAGTGGCTCAGGTAGTGCAGCTCATCCAGGATGGCACATCAATGCGAACTGTGGCAAGAAGGTTTGCTGTGTCTGTCAGCGTAGTGTCCAGAGCATGGAGGCGCTATCAAGAGACAGGCCAGTACATCAGGAGATGTGGAGGAGGCTGTAGGAGGGCAATAACCCAGCAGCAGGACCGCTACCTCCGCCTTTGTGCAAGGAGGAACAGGAGGAGCACTGCCAGAGCCCTGCAAAATGACCTCCAGCGAGCCACAAATGTGCATGTGTCTACTCAAACGATCAGAAACAGACTCCATGAGGGTGGTATGAGGGCCCGACGTCCAAAGGTGGGGGTTGTGCTTACAGCCCAACACCGTGCAGGACGTTTGACATTTGCCAGAGAACACCAAGATTGGCAAATTCGCCACTGGCGCCCTGTGCTCTTCACAGATGAAAGCAGGTTCTCACTGAGCACATGTGACAGACGTGACAGAGTCTGGAGACGCCAAGGAGAATGTTCTGCTGCCTGCAACATCCTCCAGCATGACCGGTTTGGCAGTGGGTCAGTAATGGTGTGGGGTGGCATTTCTTTGGGCTGCACAGCCCTCCATGTGCTCACCAGAGGTAGCCTGGCTGCCATTTGGTACCGAGCTGAGATCCTCAGACCCCTTGTGAGACCATATGCTGGTGCGGTTGGCCCTGGGTTCCTCCTAATGCAAGACAATGCTAGACCTCATGTGGCTGGAGTGTGTCAGCAGTTCCTGCAAGACGAAGGCATTGATGCTATGAACTGGCCAGCCCGTTCCCCAGACCTGAATCCAATTGAGCACATCTGGGAAATCATGTCTCGCTCCATCCACCAACGCCACGTTGCACCACAGACTGTCCCGGAGTTGGCGGATGCTTTAGTCCAGGTATGGGAGGAGATCCCTCAGGAGACAATCCGCCACCTCATCAGGAGCATGCTCAGGCATTGTAGGGAGGTCGTACAAGCACATGGAGGCCACACACACTACCGAGCCTCATTTTGACTTGTTTTAAGGACATTACATCAAAGTTGGATCAGCCTGTAGTGTGTTTTTCCACTTTAATTTTGAGTGTGACTCCAAATCCAGACCTCCATGGGTTAATGAATTTGATTTCCATTGATAATTTTTGTGTGATTTTGTTGTCAGCACATTCAACTATGTAAAGAACAAAGTATTTGATAAGAATATTTAATTCATTCAGATCTAGGATGTGTTGTTTAAGTGTTCCCTTTATTGTTTTGAGCGGTGTATATATATATATATATATATATATATATATTTATAAAAAAAAAATCTTTTGTCGGCTTTGAATTTAAACCCCCTGCTAAGCCAAGGCTTGTTGAGAAAACTAAATGACATGATTTGCTTTTGTACTGTGAAAAACGTGTATTATCTTAAATGTCACAGAGCTTTCACAGTACAAAATCACAGGATTCTTGGTGTGATTGGTGCAAAGCTTGTCTGTATACTTATTTTAGCAGATTTCTCTTTGGAGTTTTCTTTTTAAAATGTTAAAATTTAAATGTTCAGCTTTTATCGGGTATATGGCCTCAGCCTCAATACCTGAAACAGTCCCATACAGTAAATGCATGGAGGGGTAGATGCTGATTTTATTATCTCTGTGACAGCATGGGTTAATAGGATAAAATTCTGGCTTTAGTGAGGATACATATATTATTTATAAGAACTAAATTTACAGTGTATGACTTCCTTATGGTGAGACATTACACAAACATGAGATATGAAAAATAGAAAATAGAATTGTATTTTTTTTAAATACATTTACATTTAGTCCAAGATATTTTCTTTCTTTAAATTGCACTTGTACTGTGTTACTGATCAGCTTGAAGGCAGTAAGACAGGAAAGTCACAGGAGCAGAATTATTGTCATCTCCAGAGAGAACACCAATAACTTTGGGAAGAATGAGAATTGAGGCCGAGACACTAGTACCCGGCAGTCAATTGTGAAAAAAAACGCATAGGCAGTTAAGTTGCAAGGACATTAAAAAAAAATAAGGTAACTGAAAGTACATTTACAGAGGAGAAGGTCCTAACAGAACTCTCAATACTGAAAGTGGATAAATCAATGGAGCCAGATGGGATACAGCCAATGATTCTAAAAGAGCTTAAAGATGTGCTGGTAGCACCATTAACAAAATTATTCAACCTGTCACTGTATCACTGCACAAAAGTGGAGGCAAGGAAGAAGCAAGTAACTATGGACCAGTAAGCCTTACATCAGTAGTAGGGAAAGTAATGCAAACACTATTAAAGACTTGTGAATAAGCAAAAAAATTACAGAATCCCAAACAGCATGGATTTACTGGGGGAAGATCATATGGCAACTACAGTTTAACGCTACAAAATGCAAAATCATGCACTTGGGTCTCAAAAACCCAAAGGCAAAATATTGTATCAACGGTACTATAATGGAAACTACTGAGGAGGAATGGGATTTCAGTAGGAATCACTATTTCAAGTGACTTAAAGGTATGTAAGCAATACAACAAAGGAATGAGAAAGGCAAATCAGATGCTTGGTTGCATAGGGAGAGGAATCAGTAGCAGGAAAACAGAGGTAATAATGCCACTGTATAAGTCACTGGTACAGTATGGATTCATCTGGAATACTGTGTACAGTTCTGGAGACCATATCTCCAGAACAATATAAATACATTAGAGAGCATACAAAGAAGGGCATCGAAATGGTGAATGGCCTACATCACAAAACCTACCCAGAAAGACAAAAAAATCTTAACATGAGTAGTTTGGAGCAGAGATGGGGAAGGAGGGACATGATAGAAACTTTCAATCATACCAAGGGTTTTTAGAATGACCAGGAGGGAAACACATTCTTTGAAGTAAGAGAAGTATTAGAACTCGAGGACATGCACTGAAACTGGGAGGTAGGTAGGTTTAGTGGAAATTTAAGGAACAATTACATTACAGATAGGGTATTGGATAATTGGTATAGTCCCTCATCATAGGTGGTAGAGGCTAAGACAGTAGAACAATTTAAATATGCTTATAGGCATATGAATATCCCCTCAAAGAACTAAATATCAAATTGGGGTGAGGTTACCTGAAGGATAATTAAAAAGGGCAGACTAGATGGTCCAAGAGATTCTTATCTGTCATTAAATGTTGTTTCTGTATTTTTGCATGTTAATGTTTGTTAGCAGTGCACGTCTACTTCATAATTGTGCTGGCAGTAATAGATCTACAGTGGGTATAGGAGTGCCATTGATATAGGTCCAGAGGTAAGGGGTACCTGACGATGGCAGTTGTTTTCCCCAATGAAGCCAATGTGCCCCCTTTCCCAGGTCTCCATTCTGAAAAAAGCAGCACATGGGCAATGGTGCATGACCAGAAGAGACTGGTTCTACTCTTTAGAGAATAAGGGGTGCAGAGGCCTCAAATGAGGCCTGACAATCTGGGAGACTAAAGTAGCATTGTTGGGCCTCCAAAAAGTTACTATGTACAGTGCTGATTCTGAGTCCTGGAGGCACATCTTACCATAATTAAAGCATAAGTATTTTAAACTACATAAAAAAAGTTTAGTACTGACCTTGAGATATTGTGAGTATATAAAAACAGAATGGAAAGTTATATCTTCTGAGAAAGCTCCTGATATCACTAGTAGGCAGAGAAATGAATTAACATAACGGATCTGGTAAAAATTTTGCTTTGGAGCCATACCATCTACCTTTCCTGATAGCATGGCAAGTCATTTCTGGCAGGGGAAGAGGCACCCATTACAAAGTGCATGAGCTGCAAGTGTAGGAATCAGCCACCAGCCAAAGGAAGGTGATTCTTTTGTTAGAATTGTCCTGCAGGACACAAATCTAGCTGGATTTGCCTATTTGGGCTGAAAGTCTGCTTGGAAAATTTGGGGAGCAGAGAGTGCTATTTGGTGTTAATGGTATTGGAACCACCATATGACCACTATATCAGCAATCTCCAAACTTGTTTTTAAAGAGAGCGCAAAAGGACAACTTTGTTTCTGCTGAATGGCAGATATAATTGAACTGCAATACTAATAGTTGCAAGTTCTAAGACATTAACATCCGTTGGGATCTTGTAACCAACAGTTGAACATTTGTATGTTAACTACACTAATCCACTAAGTGGAATATATATATCATTAACCCATTAATTAGATTGCAAAGAGGCTGTTTCTCTTTCTCTATATATTTAATGTAGTGGCAGTATGAGTGTAAATTGCATTACTGACACGTGATTTCTGGGTGCAGCAATAGGGATCCAACCACAAAGAGAAAACAAGGCAGGTGTGAGTGTGAGGCAGGCTGCCGAGGGGGTTATGTACCCCCACGCGGCTGTAGATGTCGGCGATGGTCGTGCGGCAGAGCGGCAGCGGGGTGCAGCCATGGAGCGACGTGTATCCGAGAGGACTCAAGTACCTCCAATCAGCTCCCAGGAATTTGCATTGCGAGCCAATCCCAGCTCACGGGTTGGCGTCCAATAGGGAGCCGCCACGACGAGCCAACTGGCACTTGCCACGTCAGACCAATAGGAGCCCGCCGCGTCATAGCTCTGCCTCCTCTTTGCGTCTTATATTAGATGCTGAGCAGCGGCGGTGCTCAGTTGGGCGCCGGACACTGAAGAAAGAAGAGCTCCAGAAGAAGAGAGAGAAAGAAGAAGCGGCGCAGAAGAAGCAGGAGAGGGAGAAGAAAGAAGAACAAGCAGCGGCGGTGGAGAAGGAAGCCCAGCGGCGGAAGAATACCAGTGGAGAGTGCTTCAGCGTGTGGGAAGGAAAAGAGCTAATGAAGATCCCGCTGCAGCCTCTCCCACCGAGTCTGGTAGGTGGCTCTGGGCCCTCACCACCCTCTTGTAATTCATCCTAGACCACAGGGTCATCAGATATTAGGCCTATGTGCATAAACAGGCAATAGACCCGAGGGTTAGTTAAGAGTACTGGGGCCACCATTGGCATCAGTTAGGCAGGCACTAGGCACAGTTCCATACACTCTCCTAATTCCAAAGTGAACAGCTGTTCACTTTCTGCTCCCCCCCTCAGGTTTTTTTTATTGACCACAGCGTGCTTGCTAGGTGCTTTTTATAGATAGAACCGGCTGGCTATGTCCACAGGGAATACCAGGGGAATATTCTTATCCTTAATTTAATTGTGTGGGTCACTGTATGTTCCAGTTGATTATTCTATTACTGCATAAGTTATTGCAAACGTTATTATTGTATTGTCTGAAGATATTAATAACTAACTAAGATTAGTTTCTGTTATATGCCAGCCACTGTTTCCTTAGCCTCTTGTTGTTATAGTTTAGACTGCAGGAAAGCCAGATAGTTTGGCCCCACAGAGTTAGGGTAGTTTGAGGTTAGCGTAGATAGGCTGTTGTGTTTTGACCCATAGGAGCTGCCGAACATCACCGCAAATTGACAAGATTCAAGGAGTGAGTATATCTCTGTGTCAGTCTGTCCCCTGAGCACCGATCCTGTGGACCTTGCTTGGCAGTGCAAGGTCCAACACACCTCAGCGCGTGAGTGCTGAATAGGGGAAAGCTGGGTGGCTGAGGCCTTGTGCCAGTGATGATTTTCCCCTAATTGGTGACACCCGCAGCCACCTCATCATAGCTTAAGGCCCGTACACACTGGTCGATATATCGCCCGTTCTCTTGAACGGCGATATATCGCGGCACCGTCGGCCAGTGTGTATGGCAGATACGTCATTGAACTCCGTCATTTACAGATGTATCGCGTCGGCCGCGCAGCACAGCCGACGGCCAATATATCTACCGATATATTGGCACGTCTCTGGGTGTCTACGGGGCGGACGGCCGACCGCCCGTACACATGCTGCGGCGGCCAGCGGTGATTGACAGCTGAACTGGGCGGGCGTGTTTACATGCCCGCCCAGTTCATGACGTCAGTCCCCAATGGATCGGGCAGTGTGTATGCTCAACACACTACCCGATCCATCCATAGATATATCTGCAGATCAATTGATCTGCAGATATATCTATTAGTGTGTACCCACCTTTAGCCTCAGCCCAGTTTGTGGTTCACCGTTCATTTTCTTCCCCTACAGCCATCGCTACAATATTCCCATCCTTCCCAGCGTGAACAGGTACTGGTTGTTCCAGCGAGTACCGCCTAAGGGCGTAATCCTTACGCACCCTTACATGAGCATACTTACTTGCTGCAGAGGAGAGTCAGTCTAAGAGACTGTTGCAGTCAGGACAGGCTGTGGGACCAGCTCAAGTGGGGTTGGAAAAGCCAGTCAGTGCTCATTGTGCTAGAAACTGTTAATGGCCAATAGGCATGTGACAGGGGAGACCACCAAACTCTAAGACTGAGCTACATGTTGCTGGGAACAAGCCAAACCACTGAGCCTTGAATGTGAGTAGGCCTGGAGGTGCCGTTCTGATATGTAGAGACAGGAGTGGGACTTTGTGATGCTGGCTAGCTGCCTAAAAATATAGCAAGTGGTAAAAAAGTGAGTTAGAGATCGGAATTGAGGCTTGGCCTGTTAATTGTTTTGTTTCATTTATGCTGCAAGTAAAGCATTACTATTATTTATTTACATGAAAAGCTGTGTTCGGATCCTGATTAAGCACCTAGACACTGCACCAATACACCCCTCTACTGAGCTAATTGCCCCATATCCTCACAATATATGTATATATATTAAAAATATTTGAAAGCTTTTACTATGAGTGGTGTGCAATAAGTTTCTGGATGCACAAAAAGTATTTTATTTACAAACAAAGTGAACTTTACATTTTTTCAAAGTATTCGCCAGAGGAGTCTATGGAAAGTTGTATGCACTAAAACCACTTGGTGAAGCAGCTGGATCAGTCCAAAGCAGGTATGTCTTCTACATGCTGGATGAAGGTCTCCACTGCAGCTTCTGGTGACTAAAAACGAATTCAAAGCATATTGCGCTTGATTTGTGGGAGCACGAAGAAGTCACAGGGGCCAAGTCTGGACTGTACGGTGGATGACCAAGTTCCTGGATGCATTCATGGGTCAGAAAATCTACCACTTGTGGGTAGATGCATTGTCGTGATGGAGAAGAGCACCATGGGTGCCAGTTCTTAGATGTAGACTGCAAATGGCTTCCAGCACTTGCAGCAGGCATTGGTTTATCATACCATTCCCCAGTGATGGTGTACTGCTGCACAATTAGTACGGTATCTACATGACCAGTCTTGACCATAAAAACAGCCACCATCTGCTTGGCCACGCTGAGCTTATGTCGGAACTTCTGTGGTGGTGCATCCCCAAACAGGGGTCCACTGGGCCGACTGGCCCACCAAACTGACTGGTCTCGGTTCAAAACTGTAGATCCAGAATTCATTGCCACTGATGATCTCCCAGACAGAGATTGAGCGACCGCCATCAAACCTGGCCAGCATGTTGCAGCACAGAGTCACCCGAGCCTCCTTCTGCTCTCGAGTCAGATGATGGGGCACCCAGAGTGCAGAAACCTTGCTCAGGTCAAGCTTTTCGTGGAATATCAAGTGGTTGGATCTCGATAAGATGCCTTGGCCACGGTTACCCTGGTGTTCAATTCAACTATGGCCCGCATGGTAGCAGTGTTGTCCTCTGTGATGGTGGTCACAGAGTGCCTTCAAAGCAGGACCATCTCCTGCTTTGAAATTCTGCAAACCACTCAAACACAGTGGTTCGGGACAGTGCTTTATCCCCAAAAGCAGCTTGCAGTTGGTCAAAACTCTTCTGCTGTCGCAAACCACTCTTGCAGTTGTAGCAGATCATGGTTCTCCAATGGCCTCTGTTAAGCTCCATAATGAGTTTGTGAAGGTAGTGAACATCCTGACTTCTTACCACTTCTCACCTATGTAACACTTCAAGTACCTAGCTTCTACTCACCTTTTAACACTAAGACTGCTACTTCTCCCTTAATTGTGCTAGCCTGGGGGTCCCATGCTCTTGACAACGATCCTTAGGAATGTTAGTGACCCACCTGATGAGATTATCTGGATTTGGTTGGTGGGCCCCTTATTTTTGCCCCAAAATTATGCTAAGAATCTCAATTTTACTCCATGTAAAATTGCACAGTTTATTATAATTGTTCTGATTCACAGCGTTCTTAGGGGGGAATTCAAATGTTTGAAAAGTCGGTTGGGTGTCTGTTTTTGCCTGTCTATGAGATAGGAAAAAACAGACACCCAACTAACTTTTCAAACAATTGAATATCCCCCTTAGTGTTTAGAGTGTGCACCTGCATGTTCTCTTTTTTTTCTGTGTGGGACTACAAGTCTCAGCATGATAGCAGTGCACCTCTTATTATGTTTAGAATTAGGGTGCCCAGTCCAGCGATCCCCCTCCCATGACTTCTTTAGTGTGCAGTGCTGCTTATATATATAGAGAGATGAGCGATTTGGTTTGGGGAAATCCGAATTGCTCTGAACATCCCCTATCGCGGTGGCCATTTTGGCGGTGATTTCGACCACGATCGCAGTGCCCAACGCTGGACTCTGGTAAGGTAAGTTTTAAAATGGGTGCACTGTGTGTGGTGTGCCCCCCACCCCCTGGCTCAGGGGCCCATGTGCACCACACACATTGCACCCATTATAGAAACGCCAATGCCAGTATACCTCACTCCTCTATGAGGGTTGCTTTGTTATCACTAGGGGATGATCTGCATGTTCATGTACACTTCACTATGTCTCATCTGCTTCCTACAGGTAATAATAATAATAATAATAATAATAATAATTTTATTTATATAGCGCTCTTTCTCCAATAGGACCCAAGGCGCTTAACAGATACATAGCATAATATAGTACAGAAAATAATGAAGTACATTTTCATAAAATACAGAAGCATGAAGATACTAAAAGGGACATTATGGAAATGCTTGAGTAAACAGAAAAGTCTTGAGTCTACTTTTGAAGGATTCTATAGTTGGGGCCTCTTGCACTGTGCGGGGAAGTGAGTTCCATAGAGTCGGAGCCGCATGACTAAAAGCTCGACCCCCAGATGAATTACGGTAGATTCTAGGTACTGCTAAAAGTCCTTCATCTACAGATCGCAGTAATCGAGTGGGGCAGTATGGGGTCAGAAGCTGTTTCAGGTACCTTGGGCCTTGGTCATGTAATGCTTTGAAACTCAGTAAGCCAATCTTGAAGATGATTCGCCATCGTACAGGCAGCCAGTGAAGGGAGTAGAGGATGGGTGTTATGTGGCTAGAATGGGGCTGGTTGGTTAATAGCCTGGCAGCTGTGTTTTGCACCAGCTGTAAACGCTGCAATTCTTTTGCTGGTAGACCAAGGTAGAGGGCATTACAGTAGTCTAAACGAGATGATACAAATGCATGTATGACTTTTGGCATATCATCTGAGGGAATTAAGTGCTTGATTCTTGCTATGTTCCTCAGGTGAAAGAATGAGGATTTGATTGTGGCTGATACCTGATGTTTAAGTGTCAAGCCACCATCCAGGACAACGCCAAGATTCCGCACACGATCACTGGTCTGTAATTCTGAATCCCCGAGTGTAAGTCCAGTTGGTTGGCTATGTTGCAGTCTTGTCCTTTGATGTTGCGGTCGTATCATAAGGACCTCTGTTTTATCCGGGTTCAGTCGCAGCCAACTGGCGCTCATCCACTCCAGTCGTTCAGCTAGACAGCCATTTAGGGTTGCTATTGGGTTATCAGTGCCCAGAGCAAAGGACAAGTACAGTTGTGTATCATCTGCATAGCAGTGGTAGACCAGACCATGGCGCCTGATTATTTTGCCCAATGGGAGCATGTATACTGCAAAAAGCATGGGGGATAGTATAGAACCTTGTGGGACACCACATGGCAATGGCACTGGTGGTGATGAGTATAATCCAGATGATACTCTCTGTGACCTGCCTGTGAGAAATGATTTGAACCAGCTTAGAACTGTGCCATCCAGACCACAGAAATGTATCAGTCGCTCAATCAGAAGCCCATGGTCCACGGTATCAAATGCTGCCGAGAGATCCAGAAGGATTAATATTGAACAGTCACCTCTGTCTTTTGCCATCAGAAGATCATTTAACACACACACCAGGGCTGTTTCAGTGCTATGTCTTCTCCTGAATCCTGATTGAAATGGATCATAAATATCATGGGTTGTCAGGCGGGTTTCCAGTTGATTTGCAACCACTTTCTCAATAACCTTTCCTAGGTATATTCTTGTTCTACATTCCCCTTTGCTTCCATATTATATTGGCACTGTAAATATAAACTATAAACAATGGATGATGATGATAATAATAATACTGCCAAATAGATAACATAATACAGAGTACTTTTTATATGATATTGATTAAAATAATTATAATTCAGTGTTGCAGATTTATTTGACAGAGATCAATCTCCCAATATTTTTGTAGCTTTTTAATATCATGTAATCTACATTGCCAGCTCTGCTTGTTACAGGATATTGGATCATTGGCTAGAAAGACACAATGTGTGACAAATACAGCCTCCAAGTAACAGAAGAGTCATTTGAAGAAGTGTAAAGTGAGAGAGAAGCATGTCTGTGACTGTCCTGATAGAAATTAACTAATGTTACACTGTCGTTTGTGTAGGATGGCTCCATCTCCCGGGGGTTCCCTTCATCACTCCAGTACATTCTCCTGGGCCCGCAGCCTGAGAAGCAATTTCTTCAACGGGACCTACAGTCTCTGCCAATCTAGGACACTTCTGATCATACTCATGCTTCCAATTATCTTTTTTATATATGTGCCTGCTACTCATTCTAGATTGCAAAGATCTCATGAGCACTCACTATCAATGATGAGCAATGTCATTTTCTGTTTATTTATGCAGCCACAATTCTGGTAACAGCTACCAAAGCAAATATAATATGACTGGTAACAAACCAGATGACAATTGTCATGACTGCACTAATGTTCAATAAATAACGCTGCACTTTGATTATACTGTATATTGAATGTACAAGTGATGAGCGGATTCGAATACACTCTCATTGTATATGCCAACAGATATGTTCCTTTATAATAATTGAAATTTGCCAGATTAATAAATAAAATATATATTTAGATTATTTTAACTTTGGTACTTGGATGCCTTGTAAGATATTAGTGATATATCAGCAGTGCACATCTGAAAAAAGACCACTAATACATATGGTTCTAGTTACTGTACATGCTATGTACTGCTATGGTAATATTTAGGGAACAGTAACTGCAAAGGCAAATCATAACCAGACATTGCTGGGAAATGCACAATCAGGGGTGTTGATAAGGGGGATAATGGGGGTGTAGGGGGAAAATGGGGATGGGGGCTCCCCCCCCAATGTTTAGTAAAGATAAGGGGTGGGGGCTCTCTCCTTCCCCTCCAATGTTTGGTAGAGATCATGAGTTGGGAAATTGGAGTTCATAGTTGAGAAAATACAAATGTTCATCTTATGCAAAAACAGGTTCAGAACACAAGGCAGCATAGAGGAGAACTTATGTTTATTTTCACCACTCGAATTCAGTGGAACTGTGTTTGCCTGTATATCACATTTGTTCTGGGTAATACACTTTTGTTGTGCTTGTTCTCTGGGACAGGAGTGTGCGCTGTGTCTCTTCCCCAGGAGAGGAGTGTACATTGTGCCTCTTCCCCGGGAGTTGATTGTACATTGTGCCTGTTCTCCAGGAGAGGAGTGTGCATTGTGCCTGTTCTCTGGGAGAGGAGTTTGCATTGTGCCTGTTCTCTGGGAGAGGAGTGTACGTGGTGCCTGTTCTCTGGGAGAGGAGTGTACGTGGTGCCTGTTCTCTCGGAGAGGAGTGTGCATTGTGCCTGTTCTCTGGGAGAGGAGTGCACATGGTGCCTGTTCTCTGGGAGAGGAGTGTACGTGGTGCCTGTTCTCTGGGAGAGGAGTGTGCATTGTGCCTGTTCTCTGGGAGAGGAGTGTGCATTGTGCCTGTTCTCTGGGAGAGGAGTGTACGTTGTGCCTGTTCTCTGGGACAGGAGTGTACGTGGTGCCTGTTCTCTGGGAGAGGAGTGTGCATTGTGCCTGTTCTCTGGGAGAGGAGTGCACGTGGTGCCTGTTCTCTGGGAGAGGAGTGTGCATTGTGCCTGTTCTCTGGGAGAGGAGTGTACGTTGTGCCTGTTCTCTGGGAGAGGAGTGTGCGTTGTGCCTGTTCTCTGGGAGAGGAGTGTGCTCTGTGCCTGTTCTCTGGGAGAGGAGTGTACGTGGTGCCTGTTCTCTGGGAGAGGAGTGTGCATTGTGCCTGTTCTCTGGGAGAGGAGTGTACGTGGTGCCTGTTCTCTGGGAGAGGAGTGTGCATTGTGCCTGTTCTCTGGGAGAGGAGTGTGCATTGTGCCTGTTCTCTGGGAGAGGAGTGTACGTGGTGCCTGTTCTCTGGGAGAGGAGTGTGCATTGTGCCTGTTCTCTGGGAGAGGAGTGTGCATTGTGATTGTTCTCTGGGAGAGGAGTGTGCTCTGTGCCTGTTCTCTGGGAGAGGAGTGTGCATTGTGCCTGTTCTCTGGGAGAGGAGTGTACGTGGTGCCTGTTCTCTGGGAGAGGAGTGTATGTGGTACCTGTTCTCTGGGAGAGGAGTGTGTGTTATGCCTGTTCTCTGGGAGAGGAGTGTACGTGGTGCCTGTTCTCTGGGAGAGGAGTGTACGTGGTGCCTGTTCTCCTGGAGAGGAGTGTGCATTGTGCCTGTTCTCTGGGACAGGAGTGTAGGTGGTGCCTGGTCTCTGGTAGAGGAGTGTACGTAGTGCCTATTCTCTGGGAGAGGAGTGTGCATTGAGCCTGTTCTATGGGAGAGGAGTGTACGTGGTGCCTGTTCTCTGGGAGAGGTGTGTGCATTGTGCCTGCTCTCTGGGAGAAGAGTGTGCATTGTGCCTGTTCCCTGGGAGAGGAGTGTGCGTTGTGCCTGTTCTCTGGGAGAGGAGTGTGCGTTATGCCTGTTCTTTGGGAGAGGAGTGTGCTCTGTGCCTGTTCTCTGTGAGAGGAGTGTGCATTGTGCCTGTTCTCTGGGAGAGGAGTGTACGTGGTGCCTGTTCTCTGGGAGAGGAGTGTGCATTGTGCCTGTTCTCTGGGAGAAGACTGTGCATTGTGCCTGTTCTCTGGGAGAGGAGTGTATGTGGTGCCTGTTCTCTGGGAGAGGAGTGTGCATTGTGCCTGTTCACAGGGAGAGGAGTGTACCTGGTGCCTGTTCTCTGGGAGAGGAGTGTGCATTGTGCCTGTTCTCTGGGAGAAGACTGTGCATTGTGCCTGTTCTCTGGGAGAGGAGTGTACGTGGTGCCTGTTCTCTGGGAGAGGAGTGTACGTGGTGCCTGTTCTCTGGGAGAGGAGTGTGCATTGTGCCTGTTCTCTGGGAGAGGAGTGTACGTGGTGCCTGTTCTCTTGGAGAGGAGTGTGCATTGTGCCTGTTCTCTGGGAGAGGAGTGTACGTGGTGCCTGTTCTCTGGGAGAGGAGTGTGCATTGTGCCTGTTCTCAGGGAGAGGAGTGTACGTGGTGCCTATTCTCTGGGAGAGGAGTGTGCATTGTGCCTGTTCTCTGGGAGAAGAGTGTGCATTGTGCCTGTTCTCTGGGAGAGGAGTGTACGTGGTGCCTGTTCTCTGGGAGAGGAGTGTACGTGGTGCCTGTTCTCTGGGAGAGGAGTGTGCATTGTGCCTGTTCTCTGGGAGAGGAGTGTACGTGGTGCCTGTTCTCTGGGAGAGGAGTGTGCATTGTGCCTGTTCTCTGGGAGAGGAGTGTACGTGGTGCCTGTTCTCTGGGAGAGGTGTGTGCATTGTGCCTGCTCTCTGGGAGAAGAGTGTGCATTGTGCCTGCTCTCTGGGAGAAGAATGTGCATTGTGCCTGTTCTCTGGGAGAGGAGTATGCGTTGTGCCTGTTCTCTGGGAGAGGAGTGTGCGTTGTGCCTGTTCTTTGGGAGAGGAGTGTGCTCTGTGCCTGTTCTCTGTGAGTGGAGTGTGCATTGTGCCTGTTCTCTGGGAGAGGAGTGTACGTGGTGCCTGTTCTCTGGGAGAGGAGTGTGCATTGAGCCTGTTCTCTGGGAGAAGACAGTGCATTGTGCCTGTTCTCTGGGAGAGGAGTGTATGTGGTGCCTGTTCTCTGGGAGAGGAGTGTGGATTGTGCCTGTTCTCTGGGAGAGGAGTGTGCGCTGTGCCTGTTCTCTGGGAGAGGAGTGTGTTTTGTGCCTGTTCTCTGGGAGAGGAGTGTACGTGGTGCCTGTTCTCTGGGAGAGGAGTGTACGTGGTGCCTGTTCTCTGGGAGAGGAGTGTGTGTTGTGCCTCTTCTCTGGGAGAGGAGTGTACGTGGTGCCTGTTCTCTGGGAGAGGAGTGTACATGGTGCCTGTTCTCTGAGAGAGGAGTGTGCATTGTGCCTGTTCTCTGGGAGAGGAGTGTGCGCTTTGCCTGTTCCCTGGGAGAGGAGTGTACGTGGTGCCTGTTCTCTGGGAGAGGAGTGTACATGGTGCCTGTTCTCTGGGAGAGGAGTGTGCATTGTGCCTGTTCTCTGGGAGAGGAGTGTACGTGGTGCCTGTTCTCTGGGAGAGGAGTGTACGTGGTGCCTGTTCTCTGGGAGAGGAGTGTACGTGGTGCCTGTTCTCTGGGAGAGGAGTGTGCATTGTGCCTGTTCTCTGGGAGAGGAGTGTACGTGGTGCCTGTTCTCTGGGAGAGGAGTGTGCATTGTGCCTGTTCTCTGGGAGACGAGTGTACGTGGTGCCTGTTCTCTGGGAGAGGTGTGTGCATTGTGCCTGCTCTCAGGGAGAAGAGTGTGCATTGTGCCTGCTCTCTGGGAGAAGAGTGTGCATTGTGCCTGTTCTCTTGGAGAGGAGTATGCGTTGTGCTTTTCTCTGGGAGAGGAGTGTGCGTTGTGCCTGTTCTTTGGGAGAGGAGTGTGCTCTGTGCCTGTTCTCTGTGAGAGGAGTGTGCATTGTGCCTGTTCTCTGGGAGAGGAGTGTACGTGGTGCCTGTTCTCTGGGAGAGGAGTGTGCATTGAGCCTGTTCTCTGGGAGAAGACTGTGCATTGTGCCTGTTCTCTGGGAGAGGAGTGTATGTGGTGCCTGTTCTCTGGGAGAGGAGTGTGCATTGTGCCTGTTCTCTGGGAGAGGAGTGTGCGCTGTGCCTGTTCTCTGGGAGAGGAGTGTACGTGGTGCCTGTTCTCTGGGAGAGGAGTGTACATGGTGCCTGTTCTCTGAGAGAGGAGTGTGCATTGTGCCTGTTCTCTGGGTGAGGAGTGTGCGCTTTGCCTGTTCTCTGTGAGAGGAGTGTGCATTGTGCCTGTTCTCTGGGAGAAGAGTCTGCATTGTGCCTGTTCTCTGGGAAAGGAGTGTACGTGGTGCCTGTTCTCTGGGAGAGGAGTGTACGTGGTGCCTGTTCTCTGGGAGAGGAGTGTGCATTGTGCCTGTTCTCTGGGAGAGGAGTGTACGTAGTGCCTGTTCTCTGGGAGAGGAGTGTGCATTGTGCCTGTTCTCTGGGAGAAGACTGTGCATTGTGCCTGTTCTCTAGGAGAGGAGTGTATGTGGTGCCTGTTCTCTGGGAGAGGAGTGTGCATTGTGCCTGTTCTCAGGGAGAGGAGTGTACGTGGTGCCTGTTCTCTGGGAGAGGATTGTGCATTGTGCCTGTTCTCTGGGAGAAGAGTGTGCATTGTGCCTGTTCTCTGGGAGAGGAGTGTACGTGGTGCCTGTTCTCTGGGAGAGGAGTGTACATGGTGCCTGTTCTCTGGGAGAGGAGTGTGCATTGTGCCTGTTCTCTGGGAGAGGAGTGTACGTGGTGCCTGTTCTCTGGGAGAGGAGTGTGCATTGTGCCTGTTCTCTGGGAGAGGAGTGTACGTGGTGCCTGTTCTCTGGGAGAGGTGTGTGCAATGTGCCTGCTCTCTGGGAGAAGAGTGTGCATTGTGCCTGCTCTCTGGGAGAAGAGTGTGCATTGTGCCTGTTCTCTGGGAGAGGAGTATGCGTTGTGCCTGTTCTCTGGGAGAGGAGTGTGCGTTGTGCCAGTTCTTTGGGAGAGGAGTGTGCTCTGTGCCTGTTCTCTGTGAGAGGAGTGTGCATTGTGCCTGTTCTCTGGGAGAGGAGTGTACGTGGTGCCTGTTCCCTGGGAGAGGAGTGTGCATTGAGCCTGTTCTCTGGGAGAAGACTGTGCATTGTGCCTGTTCTCTGGGAGAGGAGTGTATGTGGTGCCTGTTCTCTGGGAGAGGAGTGTGCATTGTGCTTGTTCTCTGGGAGAGGAGTGTGTTTTGTGCCTGTTCTGTGGGAGAGGAGTGTACGTGGTGCCTGTTCTCTGGGAGAGGAGTGTACGTGGTGCCTGTTCTCTGGGAGAGGAGTGTGTGTTGTGCCTCTTCTCTGGGAGAGGAGTGTACGTGGTGCCTGTTCTCTAGGAGAGGAGTGTACATGGTGCCTGTTCTCTGAGAGAGGAGTGTGCATTGTGCCTGTTCTCTGGGAGAGGAGTGTGCGCTTTGCCTGTTCTCTGGGAGAGGAGTGTGTGTTGTGCCTGTTCTCTGGGAGAGGAGTGTACGTGGTGCCTGTTCTCTGGGAGAGGAGTGTACGTTGTGCCTGTTCTCTGGGAGAGGAGTGTGCATTGTGCCTGTTCTCTGGGAGAGGAGTGTACGTGGTGCCTGTTCTCTGGGAGAGGAGTGTGCATTGTGCCTGTTCTCTGGGAGACGAGTGTACGTGGTGCCTGTTCTCTGTGAGAGGTGTGTGCATTGTGCCTGCTCTCAGGGAGAAGAGTGTGCATTGTGCCTGCTCTCTGGGAGAAGAGTGTGCATTGTGCCTGTTCTCTTGGAGAGGAGTATGCGTTGTGCCTTTTCTCTGGGAGAGGAGTGTGCGTTGTGCCTGTTCTTTGGGAGAGGAGTGTGCTCTGTGCCTGTTCTCTGTGAGAGGAGTGTGCATTGTGCCTGTTCTCTGGGAGAGGAGTGTACGTGGTGCCTGTTCTCTGGGAGAGGAGTGTGCATTGAGCCTGTTCTCTGGGAGAAGACTGTGCATTGTGCCTGTTCTCTGGGAGAGGAGTGTATGTGGTGCCTGTTCTCTGGGAGAGGAGTGTGCATTGTGCCTGTTCTCTGGGAGAGGAGTGTGCGCTGTGCCTGTTCTCTGGGAGAGGAGTGTACGTGGTGCCTGTTCTCTGGGAGAGGAGTGTACATGGTGCCTGTTCTCTGAGAGAGGAGTGTGCATTGTGCCTGTTCTCTGGGAGAGGAGTGTGCGCTTTGCCTGTTCTCTGGGAGAGGAGTGTGTGTTGTGCCTGTTCTCTGGGAGAGGAGTGTGTGTTGTGCCTGCTCTCTGGGAGAGGAGTGTACGTGGTGCCTGTTCTCTGGGAGAGGAGTGTACGTGGTGCCTGTTCTCTGGGAGAGGAGTGTGCATTGTGCCTGTTCTCTGGGAGAGGAGTATACGTTGTGCCTGTTCTCTGGGAGAGGAGTGTGCATTGTGCCTGTTCTCTGGGAGAGGAGTGTAGGTGGTGCCTGTTCTCTGGGAGAGGAGTGTATGTGGTGCCTGTTCTCTGGGAGAGGAGTGTGCATTGAGCCTGTTCTCTGGGAGAAGACTGTGCATTGTGCCTGTTCTCTGGGAGAGGAGTGTACGTGGTGCCTGTTCTCTGGGAGAGGAGTGTACGTGGTGCCTGTTCTCTGGGAGAGGAGTGTGTGTTGTGCCTCTTCTCTGGGAGAGGAGTGTACGTGGTGCCTGTTCTCTGGGGGAGGAGTGTACATGGTGCCTGTTCTCTGAGAGAGGAGTGTGCATTGTGCCTGTTCTCTGGGAGAGGAGTGTGCGCTTTGCCTGTTCTCTGGGAGAGGAGTGTGTGTTGTGCCTGTTCTCTGGGAGAGGAGTGTGTGTTGTGCCTGTTCTCTGGGAGAGGAGTGTACGTGGTGCCTGTTCTCTGGGAGAGGAGTGTACGTGGTGCCTGTTCTCTGGGAGAGGAGTGTGCATTGTGCCTGTTCTCTGGGAGAGGAGTGTACGTTGTGCCTGTTCTCTGGGAGAGGAGTGTGCATTGTGCCTGTTCTCTGGGAGAGGAGTGTAGGTGGTGCCTGTTCTCTGGGAGAGGAGTGTGTGTTGTGCCTGTTCTCTGGGAGAGGAGTGTGTGTTGTGCCTGTTCTCTGGGAGAGGAGTGTACGTGGTGCCTGTTCTCTGGGAGAGGAGTGTACGTGGTGCCTGTTCTCTGGGAGAGGAGTGTGCATTGTGCCTGTTCTCTGGGAGAGGAGTGTACGTTGTGCCTGTTCCCTGGGAGAGGAGTGTGCATTGTGCCTGTTCTCTGGGAGAGGAGTGTAGGTGGTGCCTGTTCTCTGGGAGAGGAGTGTATGTGGTGCCTGTTCTCTGGGAGAGGAGTGTAGGTGGTGCCTGTTCTCTGGGAGAGGAGTGTACGTGGTGCCTGTTCTCTGGGAGAGGAGTGTGCATTGTGCCTGTTCTCTGGGAGAAGAGTGTGCATTGTGCCTGTTCTCTGGGAGAGGAGTGTACGTTGTGCCTGGTCTCTGGGAGAGGAGTGTGCGTTGTGCCTGTTCTCTGGGAGAGGAGTGTGCATTGTGCCTGTTCTCTGGGAGAGGAGTGTACGTGGTGCCTGTTCTCTGGGAGAAGAGTGTGCATTGTGCCTGTTCTCTGGGAGAGGAGTGTACGTTGTGCCTGGTCTCTGGGAGAGGAGTGTACGTTGTGCCTGGTCTCTGGGAGAGGAGTGTGCATTGTGCCTGTTCTCTGGGAGAGGAGTGTGCTTTGTGCCTGTTCTCTGGGAGAGGAGCCTGGTGCTGCAGTGTGAAAGTCTCCTACAGCACTCGGCTCATAGAAGAGCAACCGACAGCGCAAAGAGACTGTCTCCGGGGGTAACCCAGCATCTTCAGGGATTATAGGCACACCCCTGGAGTGACAATTTTTTGGAGCCCCACGAGGCCATGCACCCTATATATATAAGTCCATGCCCCTTTTTGCTGCGAGCACCCCCTTCCCCGGCGCACCGGAGATCAGGGGTGTGCAGCGGGTGTCACCACACCCATTGACGCCCCTGGCTAGCTACACAGTAAATCTGGGGGTTCCATTTAAAGAAATATAGTGATGTAATTGGTTATGGTATATTAGGTCGATTGCATTTAGGTTGACACCACATGGTCAACATTCACAAGGTCGACATGTGAAACAGGTTGCCACAATGAAAAGGTCGACATGGAAATGGTCAACACATGAAAAGGTCTCCATGAGTGTTTCAGTTTTTGGGGGTGTCAAATTTTAGCTTCCATGGAACCCCAAATAGTGCACCGCAGCCCCTCGCATGGCTCAGTTCACTCACCGTGCTTCGTGGCAAGGTTACCGTTCCCAACTGTAGTCCACGTGGATGGTAAAGTATGCAAAAGTAGAACATTTTTAAAAAGTTCCAAAAAACTCATGTTGACCATATGTTGTGTCAACCATTTGAACCGTGTCAACCTTTTGACCATGTCGACCATTTGATGTATTGTCAACCTATTGAATGTCGACCTTTTGACTGTCAACCTATCATGAGGATATCAATGTAACCATAGAGATCCCTTTTTATATGACCATAGTGCCTGAAAAAAAGATTTTATTCGTGAAAAATATGTCCTTGTGTCGTTATATTCATTTATAAATAATAAAATATACCTGCTGGCAAGTACATACTGCAAAGTTCTTTGTACACCTTTGGTGTCTGAAGGATAGTCCCACAAGGCTCTTGGAATCGCCCCTGGAGAATTGCAGGTCATCAGGCTTGCTCATTCATTATTCTCTCTCTAACCCATGACTGCTACAAAGTACATTTCCAACTGCCACTAAAACAAGACAGTTCCATTTGAGTGAACCAGTGATGTTTCCATCAAAGATTTTCTCTTTTCTTTTGAACACAGAAATCTTTAGTGCAAAACAACCCTTAACCTGACTGGCCAGAAGTGAATCAGCTCTCGTGTTCCCAGAAATAAGAATCGCTCCTTTCTATAGTGTATGAATTGTTTTATATCTATAATCATGATAAGCCATAGTTAGCAAAATGTATTTAGAATGTAATTTTAAATGCAGAAATTGTACAGATTATTTTGCTGGATCTGCACAAACAGTGTGTTCCCATTAAGTCAGACATTTCAACAGAGAAACTAAAATAACACTGAAAATCCCGTGCTGTAAAATTATCCAATTCACGTTGTTAGCAAAAGCAGTTTCCATCAGAATGGGTCTTGTTCAGAAATACAGTCCTATTTTTTTCTTTTCTGACTTTGATGATTGAGCCCTCATTTTAATGATGATATAATATATTGTTCCTTATCCACAGCAAGTATATCAATTGTTATTTGGTGCAATTTACTAATAATCTAACAGAGCTGAAGTGTAGGGCTGCCAGTACACATTATGCAACACAGTGACCCCATATTCACATTATGGCATATAGTGCCACCCATAGACGGACTGGGCCTCCATGTCGGCCCGGGCACTCGTGAATGCGCACGTCACGGGGAGGCGCGCCTTCACATAATACAGGGGCATGGCGTGAGTCATGGGGGCGTGAACTCATGGCACGCCAACATTACCATGGCAACGCTTGCTGGGGGCGGGGCGTGAACGCGCGGCACGCCCCCATTTCCATGGAGACCGGTGGGGGGGGCTCAACCAGATAGCCGAAGGCTGCGCTGCGCGCGGCCTTCCCAGCTCTCTGAGGGACTGGACCAGCCCACCTGCTCATCAGCCCTTCAGGCATATGCAAGTTCATATTGTGTAAAATTACAGTGCCCCACTTCACATTATGTAACACTATAATGCCAGGATGCTTCCGGCATCCCAGTGGTCGGGATGCGGGTGGTCATGGGACTGACACTGGAATACTGACACCACTCAGGTGACCAACGCCAGGTCACCGACAACAGACATCTTGAAGGTGAGTATTATGGTACGGATAAAGTCCGGGGGGGGGGGGGGGGCGGTGGAGAAGGTTGGGGCTAGGAACACGGGGGTTTAGGGTCTAGGGTTTGCTTAGCCATAGCCGCCACTCCCCGCAGGAGGTTAGGGCCTTGGGTTTGCTTAGCCATAGCCGCCACTCCCCGCAGGTTAGCCGTGGCCGCCACCCCCATAGGGTTAGCCATAGCTGCCACCCCAGAAGGGTTAGGGTAGGTTACGGTGGATGGGTAGAACACTTACCACATCAGGTGTTGGGATCATCAATGTCGGGATGCTACTGCCAATCATGTGACAGCCGGCATCCCGACCACTGGGATAACATAGCCAACACATAATGCCCTCCAGACCACTTTATACCAGGCTTACCATACCATCCTCTTAAATTGGGATACTATCGAATTACAGGTTCAACTACATTTTAATATAGAGAATTCATAGACACATATTGTAAACGTAATAACTTAGCAGAGATCTACTGTATATTAATGTTCTTTGACATTGTAAACATTGTAATCATGCTCACAATGATTCTATGCATTGCTACCATTCACACACAAAAGAGCTTGATGTGGTTCCCCATTTTAAGAGCAAGTGGAAGTGAGCAAAATAGCTGCTCCCAATTATAAATGAAATCTCAATACTAGATACTGTATAACGCTCTCTGGGGGTCATTCCGAGTTGTTCGCTCGTTGCCGATTTTCGCTATAGTGCAATTAGTCGCTAACTGCGCATGCGCAAGGTACGCAGAGCGCATGCGCTTAGTTATTTTACTAAAAACTTAGCTGTTTTGCTGTAGCGTCTGCGGCGCTTTTCAGTTGCACTGGTGTTCGGTAAATGATTGACAGGAAAGGGGCGTTTCTGGGTGGTAACTCAGCGTTTTCCCGGCATTGGCTAAAAAACGCTGGCGTGTCAGGGAAAAACGCGGGAGTGTCTGGAGAAACGGGGGAGTGGCTGGGCGAACACAGGGCGTGTTTGTGACGTCAAACCAGGAACGAAACGGCCTGAGCTGATCGCAGTGTAGGAGTAAGTCTCGAGCTACTCAGAAACTGCTAAGAATTTTCTATTCGCACTTCTGCTAATCTTTCGTTTGCAATTCTGCTATGCTAAGATACACTCCCAGAGGGCGGCGGCCTAGCGTGTGCAATGCTGCTAAAATCAGCTAGCGAGCGAACAACTCGGAATGACCCCCTCTGAGCGGAATGCCTCATGCACATATGTTTTCAAATAAAATTTAAATAAATCCTTTTTATAAAATGTTTCTATGTTGCCTGAAGGTCCTTTTAATAACACCCATCTTTGTTTTGAATTAATTTCCCTAGAGTATTTAGGTAATTAAACACTGACCATTCATAATAAGCTATTCTAAGTCCTGCTAACCCCACATAATCAGACTAAAGTTCTCATCTAAGTTGGCTTATAAACAAGAGAGAATTGAGCAGATTTGTCTAATTCCTGAGCACAATCTGTCGATTCATAGTGCATGGTGGAGCAATTTCAGCTTCAAATGGCAGCACATAGAATGGATTAGTTGAAGCAGAATTTTGGAAAAACTGTTTGTATATCAATGGAACATTGGCACCAAAAGCAGATAGTCTGTCTAATCTTTCTACTTCTAACAAAGTGAAGCATTAGAACTATTCCTGCATGGGAGGTTATGTGACCAATGTAGGCACTGGTGTGATATTATCATTTTTTAGTTTATTAAATTTAGAAGATAAACAAAACTAAACATTTCATATATCATATCTGTAACAATTGGAAATTAATCCTTTCTCTTATGGGCTGTCACCATTATCAGGCACATAATTCCATTGCTAGTAAGTTACATACATAAATAGATTGGGATAGATGGGGACAACTGACCTATGTTTTGCAATCGTACATGTTTTGACAAATGTTTTGCTTTCGGCTGTTGGACACAGAGTGAATAAAGATTTAAGAAGCGTGAGCTCCATTGGCAGAGGTGAAGCTAGAAGCATACTCTAAACTCTGCTAATAGTGCAGCCAGTGTCGGGCAGATTGCATGATCTGGGCCCCTTGATAATATATGCAGTAAATACTGATAGCACGTGCAATGTACCAGATTAATAACAGCAATGCACTGTAGAAAAGGGATCAGTATGTAATACCGACGGTCGGGATGCTGGCCGTCAGTATTCAGACAATAACATACCGGCCGTTAGTATGCCGGCAGCAGGGTGTGTGCAGAGAGTCCCCTTGCGGGCTCGCCACGCTGCGGGCTCGCTGCACTCGCCATGCTGTGGGCTCGGTTACTCGCTGTGCTCAACTCAGGTTCATTTCCCACTGTATGGGTTTCGTGGACACCCACAAGTGGGAATAGCCCCTGTGAGCCGGGATTCTTGCTGTCGGCATTGTTGGCAGTCGGAATTCCGGCGTCGGTATCCTGACCGCTGGGATCCCAACTGCCATCAATTTAACTGCATCCCATAGAAAATACACCATAATCCTATGCAGGATAAGGTAACATACAATATGTATAATGTGTAACTCAAGTACACAGTCTGGAACCTGATTCTTAGAGGAGGAGGTGGGCCCCCAGGCATTGTCACACTCTCATATGCAAAATACACAGTGTGACACACTCAAGTACAATATACACACAGTGCACACTGACACACTTTCTCTAAGTTGATAAAAACAATACATTCTCACCAGCTGTGTTTTAAGAGAGGAGGAGGCCCATGTGCAGCCTCATCCATTGTGGTCCCCCCCCTCTGCCGGCATTAATGCTCTATTACTAACTGGGCTGCGGGCTAATCAGAGCGTGGGGCGGGGCTTTTCAGGACCGTCAGGTACAAAGCTAGGCTCCATGTCCCGGCACTACGTTAAAAAAACATCAGGGAGCTCTGTCCCATCGATGGTGGAGAACCATTTGATCTCCGCCATTGATGGCAAAACCATATAACATTGGTTATATAAATTGCTTAAATTTGTTATATAAATGTTTTATATTATCATCCATTATTCCAGAAAAATGTGACAGACAGCTACTGTATCTATGATGGGAATTCCATTGGGCGCAAGGTTTTCTCCAAAAAAAACATTGCCCTCATCGTGCCCAATTTTGGATTACTGAGGGTATGGGCGCTACCAATACCCACGCATGTATTTTAATACAGTACATCTCCACCAGTGTGTGTAACTATAATTAGTACATCACAACTTTAAGGGGGGGGGGGGGCATTTTATCCAAGGAATTCATGAGATTGTCATTTCTGGTGTCAGGAAGTATTTTTTTTGTACATCTGTACGGCACAGTTTGGCAGTTGTCGAACAAAGCTTTTGCCCTTCTGCTCCACGGGAGGTGTCTGTCCTCCCTGAGTTCACCTTAGGACCCTGCGTTATGATTTAACAGGTGTACCATCCCAGTCTAAACAGACCCGCTTCACCTTCGGATCATGGTGAAGCGGGTTCTCACAACAACGGCATGTATGAGGCCCTGCTCTGTTGAAGAAGGAGAGTGGTAACTCACCTGCCTGGTGAACTCCACTCTCCCTCTACCAGTTTGTGACTGGCGCTTGCAAAGCCTTTGCACATTGTCATGTTTAAAACAGAAAGGAGGATCACAAATTATATGTGATCTAAGGTGTGGTGATTACCTGCAGAAATAATCACCAACAATGTTTTCAAGTGACTGTGTATTTATAATTTTGTATTCTTTCAGCTTAGATGTGACAAAATGGCTGACAGGCGATGTCCTGCATTTGCCCTCCATGCATCTAGGCTGGGGGGAGATCTACAGACCATAAAGTTTGGGATGAAAGCAATGACCAGACCAGAGGTTATAAATACTGATAAGAGGGAGATGTCAGGGAAATCACAATTTCTCCTGTGAGCTGACCTCAGAGTGGTGTATTGTCCAAAATATAAAGTATCTGTGGTCTGACATGAGGGTGTAAAAGGGGATTGCATTTCTACATCAAAAGCATGTGTTCAAAGCAGATATTGCCACGCTCTGGACATTGAGGTCTGATAAGCCCAATTAGTTTGTTATGTCAACAGGGGGGCTCTGTAAACAGACCAGGGAAAGGTGACCAATGTCCTGACAGAAATGTTCAGGAATCCTATTTCCTGGTTAGCGTCATAAACCTCTAGAACTTCAATCCACAACTCCATGCTTAGGAAGATGTGACAAGCAGATCCCAGACCTCACTCTCTTTGAAAGAGATTCATACAGTATGACTTTTGGCTTCACCCCCTCCCCCCTGCCTGTTGCCAAGCACCAAGTATGTAAAAATTGTGTATGTTTAGTATCCAGCAGGGAAGTAGTTAAAAATCCCAAGAGTGGGGGCCTGCTGGAGCTGAGGACTATATCTGTCTCACGGGGATAGAGAGTGCATCTCTTGGGGACTCAACTATATGTTGGAGATGACCAGAGCTATTCTGTGAAACTCCCCCACAACAGTTCTGATCCTGCGATTCTTATGAACCAGGGCCTCGTGTGGCCCACGTCTACCTACTTTTCTAAGTATTGCAGTGTGTGTGTGACAGGTGGTGGCAGCTAAGGTGTTTAATTAATCCCATGTGTCCAAAGTGACCAAGTCGCATGTGGCAATTCTCAAAGTGGCATATTTGTAGAATTGTCCGGCAGCGTCATGACACACATGCAATGGTCAGCTTTACCCAGCAGCCCCAGTGGCTTTTGAATAAAAACAACAACTTTATTGTACTTTGGTATGCACAGTCGGAGCTGACAGCCAGGGATAGTGCATTGGTGTATGGACAACAACATCTGCAACTGTCGACATCGATAACTGCAGGTGTCGGTACGGTCAGTGCCACTGCATACATTGCCCTGCATATTGGCGTGCTATCTTATATGTAGCGCCCACTTGCCCACACCGCCCCATACATAGCATGCACTTCTCCCCCATAACGACAAAAAAAAAATCTACCTCACAGTGCCATTTATTCTTAGAAAGGTATCCAACACGGTTTTCAGTTCAGGAAGTGAATCTGTCATCATTGCCACATATGGCAAAGGAGAGGCTGTTTCTATGCTGATGGCCAAACCAGTGGGGGAACAGGGAAAGCAAATGCAATTTTGCAAGTATGTAATCACTAGTTTGTACAAGAATTTTTATTTCATTTTTATTTCTTTAAGTGGACGTGTGTGATCGGGCTGAACGCGTCTTATTATAAAAACTAAAATGTTACTTAGGAATATAGCTAGACAAACTTCAGGTGAGATTTTACTCAGAACAAAAGCTGCTACATGAAATGCACAATGTGACTTCTCTACTGATTACACTCTAAGAAGAAGGTTGTTCTTATATTATCTTGCTGCTAAAGTCTTCAAGGGAAATTCAGTATGTTCTCTTCTTGGAATCTCCTAAACCAATCTGTACGAAATGTCCCAAAATGATTTGTGCTGAATGTTAAATAGTAAGTTACCTATATTTGTGCAGAAGAATAAAGTAGCAAGACGTGAAAATACTACAGTACAAAGATTCCCAGTGCTCCATCTTGGGCGCAGAGTGCTACACTATGGGGCTGATTCAGACCTGTTCGCTAGGCTGCATTTTCTCACAGCCTGCGATCAGATCTGAAATGCGCATACATATGCACCGCTGTGCGCAGGCGTGACGAACCACAGCAACAAGGATCGCCAGTCAGAGGGGATGGTGTCAAATTTTTCAATGCACGGGCAATCGCAAGGAGATTGACAGGAAGAGGGCATTTGTGGGTGTCAACTGACCGTTTTCTGGGAGTGTTTGTTAAAATGCAGGCATGTCCAAGCGTTTGCAGGGAGGGTTCCTGACGTCAATTCCGGCCCCTGACAGGCTGAAGTGTACAAATCAGTTTGTACAGCTCTGCTACACATGCGTTTGCACACTTGCACAGCTAAAATACACTTCCCCCCGTAGGCGGCGACTATCCGATCGCAGGGCTGCAAAAATCGTTAACCAGCAATCAGGTCTGAATTACCCATGTTATATGTAGTTATTAGCTAGATTGACGCACTGTATAGATGATCACTGACACCCTACAGGTGATGGAGCGTGCTGGAGTATAGAGGAGGGGAGAGTATGCTGCAACACAGCTCACAGTAATGATAGACTGTATCACCATGTTTTTAATTGACTCAGCTCTCCCATACTCCTCTGGGGCACCTCCTCACCCCACAGCTGACATCACCATCCCTGTCCACTCAGCAGACTGTCACACAAACTGGCCAAAAGAAGGCAGTGGGCTCTTCCTCCATATATACCTGACACATAGCACCCATATACTGTAAACAACACAGTGACATTCTGATTACATGATAAATATTTAGCAAGTATGTATTAGACAATGCCATGTTTTGAAAGATGCTTATGGGAAACACAACCATTATATCTTACACATAATCCAAAATAAAAATTATTCCAAAGAACCTCTAATACATTTGAAAGTGATAAATTGATCTTAAAACAAATGTATATCTTTATCACAATCTCATTCTTTACTGACTTGAGGATCTCACTGAAAGTGGATGTTCCTGTTATTCATTTATAGTAAAGATAACTATGAAACTCATTTAGGCCCGTTCGCATGCTGCATTTTCTCGCAGCCATGCAAACGGGTCTGAACTGTGCATGCGTGTGACCCGCAATGTGTAGGTGCGTCGCTGCCCGGCGATGGGTGTCGCCAGAGAGAGACGGTTTCAACGATGAAAGTAATCGCAGGGGCGATCACAAGAAGATTGACAGGCAGAAGGCGTTCCTGGGCGGCAACTGACCGTTTTCTGGGAGTGTCGTGAATAAAACGCAGGCGTGCCCAGCCGTTGCAGAGGAGGGATCCTGACGTCACCGCCGGCCCTGATCATCACAGCGGCTGAGTAAGTCCTGGGCTGTGCTGAAACTGCACAGCCCATTGCACCCCTGCAAAGCCCTTACCCTCTCCCCCTGTAGGTGGCGATTACCTGGTCGCAGCAGTGCAAAAAATAGCCTGCGTGCAACCAGGTCTGAATTAGGCCCTATATTATAATGTCAATGTGAAGGGCCGAACACATGCACTGGGGTCATGTACAGGAATAGTTTTGGGACCCCTTCATCACCCACCACCTTTTATGCCCATTTCTACATTGACACATACAGTAACTACCACCTATATCAATTTAGATCGAATAGTTCCTACTTAAGAAGGTCTTCCAACATAAGAAGATTTCAGTGCTACACATGACAGCAGGAGGTGCATGCTGGGTGGTCTTAGGGGAGAGGAAGGTGATTGTGGGCTGCCTAGTGCCTCTGGAGTGCTGGAAACCCTGGGGGGTGCTGGACACCCTGGGAGGTTATGACCCACCTTTAATGGGAGGTATGTTCAGCTGGTCTCTCTCACATATCAGCACAATGTATGGTATGGTGCTAATATGTGATGTGTTCAGCCGCTAGGACAATGCCCACAACAAGACACCTCTACTCTGCCTGACAGCAGGCAGGAGAGAGGGAACTGATGTCCAGAGGGAGAGGTGTTTATTACCAATATGGCTCTTAGTCTAAAGTGGGCAGTAATCAGTAACATGTCATCCATACATGTCCATTTATGTAATGCTGTGAACAGCATTGCTAATCTACCAAATAAAATAGCATTATCAATATGGGATAGACATTCACATATATATGGCAGCAGGATTTTTTAATATCCAAAAAAATTAACACTTGAGATCATTTTCTGCTAGTACTTATGAAATAATATTTAGGCTTAGTTACACTTTAAAAGAGAGAATTAGTCCCTGAATAAAGTCATAATTTCAGAAACATAGTCCTAACGCAACTTAGATTGTATATTTTGTTACGCACTAAAAGTACCAACCAACCAGCTTCTACAGTAATTGTCATTTTTCAAACACAGGGCCTGATTAATGGTTGTAAGAAAAGCAAAAAAAAGTCTGGAACAAATGATGTTGCCATGCAAGGGAAGCAAACACATTAATATTTTTTCTGTGCAGGGTAAATACTGTCTGCTTTTGCATATAGCCACAAATGTTAGGTAGTTTTAGTTTTACACTGTCATTTAGATTTGAGTTTGAACGCACTCCAACCATATCTAAATCTCTCTGCACATGTTACATCTGCCAGTGCAAAACAGTTTTACCCAGTTGCTTGCTTTTTTTGCTTAACTTACAAACATAAATCAGGCCTACAGCCTATAACATGACAGTTAGGAGTTGATTGGCTGGTAGTTTATCTCTGTCCACTGTATCTCTCTCCAAAACTTAGTACATAGACCCTGAGTGCATCTGAGTGCATTACTTTGCTTGATTTAAAAGAACATTAGAATAATGACTGGTGGCAATAAGTGTGTGTGGGGACCCTCAAGGCATTTCTGAGAAAATCAATAATGTGTGGCCCAAATGCATTGGATTTTGTAGAAGCCAATTGAAACTTAAACAATTGACATTAGGAGTGTCACTGAATGGGTTACATTGAATGTCCCACAATATGCCAATGTTTTTTCAATTTTCAACTCCAGTCTATAACATTATGAGGAATAAATGTCATTGCAAATCAATAAACTAGTAATGAAACAGCTCACACAGCACTGCAAATTATTGATGACTGCAGTATATTTACCTGACTTCATTTGTAAATCAGTATTTTTGGAAAACAGCGGATTTTTGTCAGTATATCACTCATATCTAAAGAGAACATATAACCTTCTGTTCTTTAGGGATTTTAAATGGAAGACTTTTGCTCACCTCCCTCATTATCCTTGTTATCAGCACAAGAAGTTTCCATGGCAACATTGCATCCAGACCCTCTCCAGCCGGTCTGGCAGATACACTGCCAGCTGTTCTGACCGAGTGTGCATCTCCCATTGCCATTGCAAAGATCAGGGCAGCCATCTGGTTGAAGAAAGGAAGAAGATAAGTATAAAAGATAGCGATCTGGACTAGATGACTGTGGTCTGAATAGATGATAAAATTAATCCATGCCTGAAAATTGATCTTCCATCAGCCACAGCTATGCTTGGTTGGATGCATCTTAAATCAACATTAGGCAGCCATATCAACTACAGCTGTATGTACTGTACACTTTAGAAAATGGATATCACTTACTCTTGCCTATTACAAAATACAAACGCAAGCTACCAGCCCTATAGCATTCAGTAAAGAAATGTCCAGTTGGATATACACAGTCTAGAAGTCATATTTACAGTATAATATACTGTCAAACTACACAAGAAAGCTGGAAATACATATTATAATTTCACGTGAGAGATATCTGTGCAGATCATACACTAGGATAAAAGTGAACATATGCTGACATACAGCTACTGCTGTAATATCTAGTTAATCAGTTGAAAGCTGCGGCACCAACAATTGCGGCTAGTTAGGAAAATGATCTATTTATATAAGTTAATGACTTGAGATATAAAATGGACTCTTGCAGAAATATGACAGAAATTGGTGTGACTCTTTAAATGAATTCAAATTGTTTCCATATAGTAAGATGGTGTAAAGGTTAGCCTTAGCTACACTATATCAAAATATCAAGTTTACTATTACTTCAAAGTTAGTGTGTATAATTTATTGGATGTAGTCAAAATGCTTATAATAATAATGTTGACTGTTAAAATTTCAATATTCTCAAAATTTTGACAGGTGAATTGTCAACATCGTCAGAATGTCGACAATAGGGTTAGGGTGCAGGCGGGAAGGTTAGGTACTAAAGCAGAGGTTCCAAAACTTGGTCCTCAAAGACCCCCAACAGTTCATGTTTTCCAGGTCTCCTCACAGAATCACAAGTGAAATAATTAGCTCCACCTCTGGATCTTTTAAAATGTATCAGTGAGTAATGAATACACCTGTGCACCTGCTTCGGTGACCAGGAAAACATAAACTGTTGGGTGTCCTTCAAGACCGAACTTGGGAATCACTGCACTAGAGAGAGGGTTAAGGTAGAAATACTTACCAGAACAAGGGGGATCAGCGGTCTGACCTGGAAGTGATGGTCACATGACCACCATGACCCAGAAGATGCTGCTGGAGCCACTGCAGCTGTCAGGAACAGGTAAGTCACTGCTGGTACACCAGGGCAACTTGTCAACAGTCTATCATGTCGACATTTCTTCACTGTCTACAATATGAATGTCAACATGGTCAACGTTGAGACCATGGCACATGCTGAACATTGTTTCTGTCGACATTTTAATGTCTTACTGAGCCCTGGCAATAATAGCAAGTGAATGGGTAAGTGATACTTATTGCTTTAAAACCTGGGAAAACATTATCGGCAGAATTCATTCTCTATCCTGAATCTGAACCTTTGGGCTTTTTATGTGCTATGTCATATGTATCGTAGCGCTATAGTAACCGGACTATATAATTATAAACAATTATTATTATGGTATGCTGGTGCCTGCAGTTTGCTGATAGAGACAAATTAGTTTATGTTGTAGTGTAGTAAAATGTGAATATTGCATACAATTATGGGTTTGCTGCATACCAAAAAAATCTACTACTAAAACAAAACTACAAGGACAGTATAGATGAGAAAATATTCTGTCACACCAAAGATTTAAGTGTAGAGGTCAAGAGGACACTGCAATCTAACACACAGGATTTATTCATGTATGTAGTTATGGTCAGTCTTATTTATGTCTTGTCGTTATTATTATACTGCTATATTTAAATCTTTCCCTGATGCTCTGCACACTGCTTTGCTTTAGAATGATATTAAATTTAAATGCAATGTGATTTTGCTTTTTAATTTGAGAGTTTTGGGAAATGAGTCAGACATGCCATTAAAACAGAGAAAATATATTTTGATGGCAAAATTTAGCCCTTGACATGAGTTTGGTGGACATTAAAGACCACATTAGAATTAACATATAAATGTAACCTGGAATATACAGTAAAATTAATTATTTTTATTGGCGGGTAAGGAGGCGTTTTTTACACAATTTGAAAACAACTACTTTATTTAATATACAATAACATCAGAGAGTTTATAGACTGAATGGAATATTTTCCGATGTTTCTACCTCAGCCATTTTATTAAGATTATGTTTCAGGTGCCATAACTTTGATACGGTACTCTGCTCACAATGTCCCTGCTGACACACTGTAGGTGTGTATAGCGGGACTAGACACAACATTCGGAGCCTGGATCTTCCTATAGTTAGTTACTTCCCACAGAGAGGAATCTTTTATATTGATATACAGTATATGTATTTGTAAGCCAAATGCAGGTGCTATGGGGCAGCAACAGGGGATGGAGGAGAGAAGACAAGACACGCGGAGAAGCCATGCTTATGCAGCCGCAATCCTCAGTCACGTCTGTGCTGCGCCTCCATCTACATAACACAGAGCACCAAAGGGATCCAGAGACCACCGAGAGGGAAAGGCAGTGCAGAGCACTCTCCCCTCTCAACAAACAAGAGGTTAATACAGGTTGCTGGATTTTGCAGAGACCTGCTTTGTTTGTGCTACCTAGTTTGAGAGTTTTTGACACATACAGTACCACAGAGGCGTTGACTAGAAAGGACATCCGCTGTGGTCTGTCCAAGGACAGGCTTATTTCTTAAAGGGACAAATACAACAACGCAATACTTTCCATATTATGTATTAATGTTTTTTGGGTTTTTTTTGTCAAATGTGCTCCATAGATATGAAAGTGCCACAGCCGCATAAAGTTGCTATAATGATGGTATACTGTATCTCTCCACCCCAGGAATCTATTTAACATAGTTATGTTTCCTATACATAAGCATGGAAAATCATCTATTGGGAGGACTTATTATCTACTATCCACAAAAAAATGACCATAATTGAAATGAAGTAGAGAAGTCACAGCAAGCCAGGACAAGAACTGCCTAATATCACACTGGAACCGCAGGAGTTGTAACTCTGGAGATGAAAGAAAGAGACCTAATACAGTGGCAAGTTTAAGTAGGCTGGGCTACTTGAATTTGTGACCTAAGTGGTGACATGAAAACAAGTCTGAATCAGAGATCCAGCTGAAGAGCAGAAGAATCCACAGCAGCATGGAAGCTCAGCTGGAGAGGAGAGCTGAGACCAGAGCATCTGGACCCAGTAAGAGCGCGCCATGTTGCAGTGACATGCAACATCCAGGCATGATTATATAAGGTACTTTATTATGCCTGTTGTCTAGGAATGGCAGACCTTACTTCCCCTACACTCTTGTCACAATGGTTACTCCGATAAAGACCGAAAAAAACAGGCTTCTTATGGACATTGCCCATCACAACACAATAAACATTATGGCATGAGTTCTAATAATAAAGGTAACACTGTTCCACAGTGTAGAGACATCATAGTACTCGTATGTAAAATGAAGTGTTAAAGTTTTAAGCACTTGCAGTGTTCTGTTTGTGCTCCCCAACTAAGAAGATATCTTCACTTAGTGACCTAATTATCACTGAAACATGCCGGGTAAAAAGCCAGTCAATGAGACCTACAAGCTGTGGAGTCGGACGAGCACCTCAAAAGCCTTTTATGTTATAAAAGCACTATAAATGGTTTAGAAATGATTTAATTCATTGTGTAATACTTCACAGAGTAAGAGTTATTCCACTTGTAAGTTAGAACTGATTATGCTTGATTTTATTGTTATTATAATAAAAGAAGGAGTCTATGATAGAAAGATCAATGCCTTCAAACAACTAACTTCTCACAGAGCTATTCAACCAGAACCATTTCACATAATTACTATGGAATGTAGAACATTCCCTGCATATTGTGTTAATATGTACTCTATTCTTTGATCATTATCTCTGAAGACAAATGTTTCATTACCAAAAAACCTTTTGTGGAGAAGACTGCTACTATACTGGTTTGGAAGTTACAGGCTGTTGTTGTTTTAAATGCTGTATTTGGTTAATAAATACATGGATCCAGAAAGATGTATATAAACAAACATAAATAAGGAATTATGTCTATATCAGATATAATATAGCAGTATGTACAGCGCTGGAAAATGTAAGTGGATGGAATTCAGTAGGTTTAGAATCAGATCAGAAGGAGAAGGGGTGTGTATTGCTTGACCGTCTGACGCCGGCATCCTGGCATTTAGATGTCCGACGGGGGAAGGGGGGTGGCAAGGGTAATGAAGCCCCTTGTGGGCTTGCTGCGCTCGCCACGCTGCGCTCGCCACAGGTTTTATTCCCACTCTATGGGTGTCATGGACACCCACGAGTGGGAATGGTCCCTGTATGTCGGCATGCAGTCCGTCGAGATTGTGAGGGGGCGGGATGTAGGTGACCGCCAGTCACATAACTACATCTCAAGGAGAAGTGATCCTGTCCAGGGTCATCATAACAGCATTGTAGGCCATAGGCAAAGCAATGCACTGGGGTTCTTACACCCCCATTCACAAGAACCAATACAAAAAATAATAATAACATGCTCCTCCTGGTGTCCTGCACCGTCTCTTCACATACTTCTGTAAAGTGCTGTGAAATATGTGTGAGCTATATAAATAACTGGTAATAAATTAATAATAAATACTTTCATAAAGTAAATGGTTATCAGCACTCTGATTGGTGGATAGCTCCAGCCATCCACCAATCAGCATGCTGATAGCCATCCACTGTCTGACTGCAGGGTAGGAGGCAGGTAGAGAATGCTGCTTCACCGCCCTGATTGTGTGCTCACCGCTCACTCCTATTCGGAGGCCCCTAGAATTATGGGGCCATAGGAAGCTGCCCAGTGTGCTTACAGTATATCCTTAGATGGCCTTGATCAAGTCCACTTCTACCACTGAGTATATGTATATATATATATATATATATTGGGACTGATGCAGTGTTGGGAGCAGCTTTGCACGTAGACACACAAGGGTGCAATGCAAGGGGTATAAATTCAATCATACTGTAAAGCTTTATTTTACTGTGAAATTTGGAGACCAGCCAGTATTCACCCCTCCCCACTATAAATCTTGCTGCACATTTTAAATCTGCTCCAGCTGCAGTGCAACATGGTTTTGCCAAGGTGCAAAATTTGTTCCCAATTCTGGAACAGCCTCATTGTCAGTGTTATACAGTAGCTGTGGCCTTTCTTGTGTGTCCAGGTGTATTGAAACCAAAACATTGATAACAAGATAAGGTTCTTTTTTGTATTTGTACAGTGGTATAACACATGTTCAGTAATGATACTAGAATTATTTATGATGTCTTAGAAAACTACTGTATTTCATAGTAGTAGACATTGTGTAAGGTTACAGAAAGCCTGAATCATTATATAACTGGTTATAACTTCTGTCGTAGGGGTATCGCACTGATGGAAGACATTTATCTTGACAGTTTACAATTACAGGTTGAGTATCCCTTATCCAAAATTCAAAATCACACATTTTTGGGTCCCCTACTGAGATAATTACACATATATACAGATATTATATTATATAGCTATATAATATATCTACTGTATATATACAGTTAGCTTACTATATTATATAAATGTTATTATCTCAGTAGGGGACTCAAAAATGTGTGATTTTTAATTTTGGATAAGGGATACTCAACCTGTATTACATATAAACTATTATAAATTACTAGTGTTTATTCTGATATATTGCAGTAAGAACATGAGATACAGTTATACAGCATAGTTTCTTTTAATATTTTTTTAGCATGGATACGATAGTGGCACTTAAGTATTACACTAAGCGCTGTATCCTATTAGAGGAGATCGTTTTTCACACTTTTTTCCAATGTTTCGCCAATGGTGTTTTTACAGCCTATCCATTTAGGATCACCCGTAAAAAAACAGCTTTCCTCCCTAAAACACACAGGTTTAGTGAATCCTGGGTGTTTTTTGTGAGAAAAAGCACCGTTTTCACTTGAAAACAGGGCTGTTTCCAGGTATTTGGTTTCGCATGCCTGAGGCAGGTGAAAAAAAATCCCCAATAACTGCAGGCACTCATCGCTAAGACCCCCGGCAGGGAAGCAGGGGCAGCGCTGTGACCTGCATCTTCCCTCTTCCCCCGCCCCCAGCAGTGGTCACATGACAGGAGCAGTACAGAAAAATCCTGGTAAGCCACAGCTCATGCTGGCTTATCGGGGCTAATAGGATAGCCCTGGGCGATATCATTACCTGCGGTAATGTGCCGCTGGTAATTGGTTATCCCCTATAGAAAAATAATGTGCCCATTATGGGCACCTTAAATACATTAGCAGTCACCATGGAGTTCTATAATGAAAACAAATACTAATATGTCATCATAGATTTCCAATGTAACTCTTAAGATCTTCTTGTAATCTTCTGCACTATTATGTCACATACAGGTGTGGAAACCAATAATCTACTGTATATCAGTGTTACCCAGCTCCACTACTCAGGGAATTCTAACAGTTCATGTTTTCCAGGTCTCCACACAGAATGAGAAATGAAATAACTGGAACCAAATGTGTCAGTTGGTAATGAATACACTTGTGCTTCAGCATGGAGTATGGAAAACATGCTCTGTTCGGGTCCCCTGAGGAGTGGAGTTGGGAAACATGGATCTGGATAGCCCAGAAAATCATAAAGACACACAGATGTGTAAGTGCCAGTAACTGTGAGGAGCACTGCTATACAATGTAGTGGAGAGGGGATGCCAGGAGCAGTGTGGAGAAACAGATGGGTAGTTTAGAATCTGCTAAAATACTGCTGCAAATGATAGAAAGAATTCTCATCATGAAACTCTTAAATTCCAAGCATTATAGATCCCGTAACTGTAATATAACAGTGATCCCATGTGAAGTGAGGCTTTTGATTATCACCATTTACTTTCTATACGAGTGTGTGAAGTCACCTTGGAGTTTCTGCACTGTATATCCAATTATGGGATTGTGACATTGTAACCTTGTGTGTTCACTGCACTCAGAGACTAATATCAACTATGTTGTGTTGATCAATAAAGAATACAGATCTAAATCACTATATGTACAATCTATTGTATCTCCACTTGAGGTTACTCCCTTTACATGTTCTACCAGCAATTGTCCCTGCCATCATCTAGTCCCCAGAACCCGTCCCAGAAATGACCGCTGTACATGTGTAGTCCCGCTTCCACAGGGAGAACATCGCAGGGAAGGGCTCCTTTCTGAGCCTGTGTCCCTGTGGGTGCTTCTTGAACATTCCGCTGAAGTCATCGCATTCTGCAATACGATTCTGGCCACTAATATTGCATCCAGATTGCAATGCAAATGCAATAAATAATAAATGGGCCCTTAGCATTTTCCGCGGGTGCAACATGAAGCATTGCGAAATGATTTACTTAGATGTTCAGTAAATTATTTCGCCATGCTTCATTTTGCACCCTAGGAGGAAAGTGATAGTAAACATTTTTTAAGTAAGATTTTCAAATTAGGTGTTTTTTTTTTTTTTAACACGTTGCCTTTCTGCTCCATGGTTTTTTTTTGTCCCCAATGAACTCGCCTTAGGTGCTCTATAAGTGACCTGAATTTTTTCATCTCATAACTAATATGTGCAGTCTTGTACACATTGGCCCTCATTCCGAGTTGTTCGCTCACTAGCTGCTTTTAGCAGCATTGCACACGCTAGGCCGCCGCCCTCTGGGAGTGTATCTTAGCTTAGCAGAAGTGCGAATGAAAGATTAGCATAATTGCTACTAAATAATTATTTGCAGTTTCTGAGTAGCTCCGGACCTACTCACAGATTGCGATCAGCTCAGTCCGTTTCATTCCTGGTTTGACGTCACAAACACACCCTGCGTTCGGCCAGCCACTCCCCCGTTTCTCCAGCCACTCCCGCGTTTTTCCTGACACACCTGCGTTTTTTTGCAAACGCCGGGAAAATGCTGAGTTACCACCCAGAAATGCCGCTTTCCTGTCAATCATTTACCGAACAGCAGTGCGACTGAAAAGCGCTGCAGAATCCACAGCAAATCTGCTAAGTTTTTAGTTAAATAACTAAGCGCATGTGCCCTGCGTGCCTTGCGCATGCACAGTTTGCAACAAATCGCAGCATAGCGAAAATCGGCAACGAGCGAACAACTCGGAATAACCCCCATTGTGGCATAAATCATGGCAACGATATACCATAAAGAAAAATATATATTAAAAAATTCTGCATACAATTTTGGCTTGAGCAAAAACAGTGTGGGCAATAGTACAGAAACTCCTATTTGTATCAGTGGGAATATCTGTAATGCACAAAATAAAATACCAGGCTGCCAGTGTTTTGGGTATAACGGATCAAATCAATGACAAATGTAAGCAAAATGCAGGCATAATATATTGTAAATAATATTTTTACAGATTAGATTTGAAGAAGCACCCGTATCCTCTCTCTGAAGTATTAGTTTCCAGCTTTATCTGGAGATTCATGTTTCTCATAAATAATTTAGGAAGAAAACTTCAAGAGGAATAAAGGACGAGGAAAGTGATGCATGCTGGGTAGGTGAGAGAAAAACAGGATTCCAGGTCAGGATGGGCTTGTAATTTAATGATAGAGATGAACAGGGTTATGGGACAGAAGTTGCGATGAGTACAAAGATACGGTTTTCCTTTGTTCTCTTGTAAAAAAAAATACAGAGTTGGTTACTAACACACATATATCAATTTATAATTGAAATATATTGCTTATATTAATAATACTGTTATTCTTTCCATGCTTGCGGATTTGTCTTTAAACCATGGTACTGTATATAACAGGATTTATGCAGCAATAGCAATTTAATATGTAAAATCACTAACACACAAATTGCTTTTACCGGGTGAGTAATATAGCAGATTCTGTGGAAACACGGAGCTGGCTTGGTTCAGACATTTACATGATAAATCCAGCCTGTTCTGTGTTCTGTATTGGTCTGTTTTCTAAAGACTGAATTTGATTTTTTTGCATCGCACTAGTATTTTGTGGTGTTGACAAATCCCTTTAAGTTATGCTTTTTTATCAGTAAATTGCAGTGAATATTTCATAAGTAGTTTTTACTAAAAATACCCAACAATTACTTGGAAAAACAGCATACAAATACATTTCCCTGAAAACACAGATAACACACATTGTTGTGTTGTGTAGGAAATGTAACACCTGTGTCTCAAGGTACAGATGAATATACTGCTATTTATAAGGATTTCAAGATTAATTTACAGATTGTTTAATTTTGCTCAGTTTGTTAATGAAATTTTAATCCTAACACTATATTAAAGCAATAAATGTTCAAGTGTGTTGTATTTTAACATTGTATAACTGTGTGCATGTTACAGGTGTCACTGGATTGGTTATGCTGCGTGCCTCATCAAACTAACTAACAAACCTAGAAATAAGCAGTCTCAGTGGGTCACTAAACAGTGTTACATGCATGCCACAAGTTCATTCAGGTGTAATGGTTAGCCTAACTGCCTCACAGCAGTGAGGTCATGGGTTCAATACCCACCGTGGCCCTAACTGTTTGCAGCTTGTATATTGGGAGCTGTATATTTGCAGCTTCCAAAAATCAGTGACCCTCCTGGGCCCCCCGGAAAGGCAGGCAAGTGACCCAGATCTGGCCCGCACCCCGCATCAGCTTTATAGTGGAAGTGAGGGGAGGGGGGGAGGCTCATGCTGAATTGCATCATCGCAGCCCCGCCCTCGTATCCTCTGCACTGTAGAGTGGGGGGCAGAGCTGCAATGATGTGTTCTCAAGGCCATGCCCCTGGCATGCCCACTGTCCACCAGTTTTTGTTATATCACCTCAGTGCTCAAACCCTGAGCATGCACCAACCTAATCCCCGTACTAAATTAACTAATATAACATAGTGTTGTTAGGAAATTAATATATTAAACAACTAAAATAGAGAACCAATTATTACTGTATATGTTGTAGTTATGCTTTCAATGTATGCAATTAATAGCTGATATGTATTACAATAATCACACGGAGTTTTCATTTGGAATACAAGAAGGTAAAAATTCAATCACATGGAACATCCTACTACACAGATATAGTGGGACTGATTGATGATTTTGAATGGCTTTGAACGCACATCATCTCTAAGCGCCGGGAAATCCGACAGATACGGACCACCCTGGTGTAGCCACACCCCTTCTTTGAAGTTGCCCCACGTCATGATGGTGGCAAGCCCAGCGCTCTGGCAGCTGCTAGGCTGCCTCCCAACTTCCTGTATGCACCATCACGGATTACGGCTTGCTGGGGGTAATTCAGACCTGATCGCTAGGCTGCTTTTTTGCACAGGGATTTGAACAGATCTGAACTGCGCATGAGTATGCACTGCAATGCGCAGGTGTGATGGATGGCTGCAAAGTGGATCGCCGGTCAGCGTCGGGTTCGTGCGAAGGATCCATTAAGGAGATTGACAGGAGGAGGGCATTTGCGGGTGGCAACTGACCGTTTTTAGGGAGTGTATGGAAAAATGCTGGCGGGACCAAGCGATTAAAGGGAGACTGACGTCAAATCCGGCCCCGATCAGCCTGATGTGTTCGCAGCTGGATAGAAGAAACGGCTGCGCTGAAGGGATATGGATTAACAAAACAGAAGGAGAGCTGACATATATAAATCTCTAAAAATATTCATTGTAATCTCACATAAAGATGCAGTAATAAAAAAAATTCCTCAATGGATAAAGAACATATATAAAATATACAATATATATAATATGTGTATATTCTCTGAATCACCGGAAACTATTTAGTAACAATAGTGTCCCTACCAATAGAAATCCCCCTTATGTATTAATGGGGTTGGCTCAATGTTGTAGCAAAAAGAAGTACTGTCCAGCGACTGTAACACTTGTTATAATTGTAACTGTAAGTTGTTACAATGTGTCTCAACCGGAGATTCTCTCTGTGTAGTTAAGTAGTAGCATGGCTCCACTCTCTGTATGTGTGCAGTGGCAACATGCACGTTCCACTAATTAGTGGTATGAGTCCTGGCAATCAGCTATTTGAGCAGGTGGCATGTGTAGTAAATTTACTTCTCCCGTGGGCTGGCAACACCGAGCATCCTCGGTGAAAGTCCACTGTAGTGCCCAGTTGTGTGCTTGCAGAGGAGAGGGACGTGTAGCAAATGTACTGGAGAAAGCCGCCGTTTGCAATGGGAGACATCCTCTGATCTGATGGAGGGAGCAGCTCCCATACTGGGAGAGAAGACGGTGAGGTAGTCGTTGACCGTGCAGAGACTGGACAGTGAGCAGAGTGTCAATCGGAGGAGGCTGAGAAGTCCCGGGCTGCGCAGAGACTGCACAAAATCTGTTTGTACAGCT
The DNA here is from genome assembly GCF_028390025.1 of Pseudophryne corroboree. Taxonomy (NCBI): domain Eukaryota; kingdom Metazoa; phylum Chordata; class Amphibia; order Anura; family Myobatrachidae; genus Pseudophryne; species Pseudophryne corroboree. Next base: position 658,265,350 of record NC_086449.1, on the reverse strand, counting down.
CTGCTACACATGCGTTCACACACTTGCACAGCTAAAATACACTCCCCCTGTAGGCGGCGACAATCTGATCGCAGGACAGCAAAAATCGCTGCCAAGCGATCAGGTCTCAATTACCCCCGCTGTCTGCACAGCAGGAAAGACAGTGTAAGTTTTGTCCTCCAACTGACCGCAGGACACTGCAGTGTGGGAGGTATAGGCTCTCCGCATGATGTAAACGGGTCCCGGGTCGGATGACCTGGGTTACCCGTTTACACTGCCCCTTACCCTGAGTCCTGTTCATGTCCATCCGTGCAAGTTTCCCAGGTTGTTGTTTTTTTTGGGACACTTTTCCACTGAACAAAAACCCAGGTGATTCAAGGCAGTGGAAAAGGGGTATTAATTTGCTATCATTTTTGCAACTCTTATTTGCACTGTGTTTACATTTTCAATTAAGATACAGTATATTCTCTTATTTATTTTTACAAAAACGCTGTATATTTTTTGGATATACAGTAATATATTAATTTGATGTTGATTACATTGTTTAAAGCAAAATCAGTGATTTATCTCTTGTATATAACAGGGACGTGCAGTCAGGGGAGGCACAGCCTACCCTGTCATTAATGATTAAAATAATACAAAGTAGATGACACATATTCATAAGTATATGCTTTATATTATTCTAATCATTACTATGTAAATAAAAGTATTACATGTGTTTCAGAGGCACCGAGAGTGGTGCCTCCCACTGCCAATTGTGAAGGGGAGGATGCGGGGTGGTCCCAGGTGGCAGGCAGTAAAAGCACATTAAAGCAGGAGAAGCGGCCCCTATAGAAGTGCTTAATTGACAGGGACATGCTTTCAACCCATATGAAAGCATGTCCCTGTCAGTGAGGCAGATGTGATTGGCCAGGGGATCCGTCAATGGATCTGCTGTCCAGTGATGGATCCGCTGTCATCACTGGATGGGTAATGGGCATACGTGGGGAGATGGGACATGGTGGAGGTGCAGCCAATAGCGGCAGGCCTGGATCCGAAAGAATCCAGTCCCTGACTGCCATTCTGCAGAGATTGGTAGTGGTTCTTCCAATATAAAAAATGGCGGATCAGAATAATTTTTGAAATTCAAGATGGGTGCCGCGAGCCAATCACAGCTTGCCATGTCATCACCCCGTCCCCCTCTTCCTGGCTTATGTAAGCCAGCGCAGGGCATTGGCTGGAGTGTCTGCCAGCGGGGAGGGAGTATGCAAGAGCTCCCGAGGCAAGAAGCCCCAGGGAGGCGGCGACCATGCAAAAGAGTTTAAAGGTCACCGCACCCCAGGTGAAGATGCAGTAGGAAGATGCCAGAAACCTTGGGAAGGCAGCGGCCATGCAAAAGAGCTTAATAACTAACACCCACAGGTGAAGACACCGGAAGCCCTGCAAAAGAGCTAAGAGGCCGTTGCCCCCAGGTGAAGATGGAGGAAGATGCCAGAAGCCTTGGGGAGGCAGCGGCCTTGCAGAAGAGCTTAAAGGTCTCCACCCCTAGGTGAAGATGCTGCATAATAGACATTTTTTAAACATGTCTTTTATTTATTTTAATATTTCTTTACAGGAGGACTACAGGTGCCAGTGGGCCCATAATTGTGGTTCTCCAAGTGCTGGCATGCTGAGGCAGGCTTGCTGGGACCTGTAGGCCACCTTAAAGAACAATATTATACCATGAAGCCTGCACCCGGGCCCCCAGGGGTGCTGAGCATAGCAATTGGCTTTCAGCCCAGTGCTGGTTGTTGTTCAGGAGGGGGAACCCCATTTCATTATTTGGGGGTTCCCACTTCCTAGGAATTCCAGCCCTGGGCTGACTGATTTGGGGGTGGTTAATGTGATGGCAGGGGGACCCCTGCTATGGCATTATCACCCTGGCTGATTCAGCCTGGTGCTGAGTGCTGAAATATAAAGGGAATCCTATGCTTCTTCTTTTAAAGGGGGGGGATCTAGTGCATTTCCAGCCATTGACCATACCGCACGTCACTGGTATATAATATGTAACTATAAATGTACACTATTTGCTTTTTAACGTAGTTCTTTTCTTTTGATCATATTATTACAGATGTTTCCTCATACTCCTAGTGTCAATACGCCATACGGCACGAGATAACCAGCGCGTCTCCGCAGGGATGTACCATACCGTCTTTTTATTTACATTTTGCATCTTGAGCACACTGCAGATGCAGCAAATCCCAACTCTCAGAGTGCTAGAGATGCAGGGCTGTGAATTTACCTACACAGGAATTCGTTTTAAACACGTACAAAGTTATAGATGAAGCACAATGGAACTTAGCGTGATAAAAACACGTAGCAGCTACATTGTAGCCCTTCCTACACAGATCCAGACTTACACAGATGTACAAATGTCGCACATCAAACTGATCAGTGTAATCCAGCAAAGTAGTTCTGTCAACTACAGGTGTTTTATTTATGCAAATAAATTGCACACTCTCAGCTAAATATGCCTAATATGCTAATTATTATTTCTGAATATAAAATATATGGGTGGTCTTCAGTATGCCGACTGACGGGATCCCGGCGCACAGTATACCGGCGCCGGGATCCCGACAGCCGGCATACCGACACTTATTCTCCCTTGTGGGGGTCCACGACCCCCCTGGAGGGAGAATAAAATAGTGTGGCGCGCGTAGCGCGCCACCGTGCCCGTAGCGTGGCGAGCGCAGCGAGCCCGCAAGGGGCTCATTTGCGCTCGCCACACTGTTGGTAAGCCGGCGGTCGGGCTCCCGGCGCCAGTATGCTGGTCGCCGGGAGCCCAGACCGCCGGCATATCGTAGTGAACCTAAATATATAGGTGTAGGAGTGTCTCCATGCAATCTGTGACTGTTTTCGCATTCTCCAAACAGAGTCCTAAATATATAATTCTACTGATCACAGAACACTCATCTTAAGGAACACTAAAGCTGGCTAGTTGTAAAAGCAAGATCAGTATATTATTGGGGAAACATGCACGCTTCCAAAGATTGAAAATGCATCCTCACATCAAGGACAAAGAAGAAATGGCCATTCTTTTCTATTGACAAGAGGAGTAATAGTGCTGGAATTACTATGACCACTGCACACAATCATTGTTCTTTGGGAAAAAAAAATATCCAGTCTCCAATTCTTTTATTCAGCAAAGATCTGTGATAATAGGTCAGGACATACAGCACTGCAGTTGTTGTGAGTGTAGTAGACCAATATTCTGCCTTTACAGCTTTTCTGCAAGTGTATGATTAATGTTTTGAGCAAAGATGTAGCTCACACTGAGATCCAAAGAGCTATAAAAAGTAAAGGCATGAGGCATCCTTGTTTGGGAATAGCTGACACTTATCGATAGCCTGGCTTGTTAATAATTCATAAAAAAACCATTTGACTGTACAGTGGGGGCCCGGCTGAATTCACGGCTCTTTTCAAATCTGGCTAGATTCTTAATTACAGGAAACACAGCATTCTTCTGAGAATTCATTATTTCAAACACTGGGGTAGAATTTTAAATCCTGTAAGAACTAAAGAAAACGACAAGTCTCAATTTTACTAGGCAGTCTCCAAGGAATGTTACTTGTTAGCTAATAAAAATATGACAAAATACAATAGTGACCTATTAGTCACACATTTCTCAGCCAAAACAAACTCCTACATAAGTGAGATGTTTAATATTGGTATTAGACTATCACTGCTTCCTCTATAGCACAGGATGCCTGCCACAGTTGATATACAGATGTGTCCTCAAACACTGTGGTTTCAGTCACACCAAACAGCCCCTTTCGGCTTGCAGAAATAAAACAAACGGAAGCAACATAACTATATTGCTGACATGTACTTATCAATTTGTTGTGAGACATTTGTATATCTGTCTATGTGACTGAATCTGTATATGAAGCGCTACAATGCAGCTGCTACAATGCCAAGTTCTGTTGTGCTTCATGTGCGACTTTGTATGTGTTTAAAAATAATTTCTGTGTGGTTGAAGTTGCAGCCCAGTATCTCTAGTACTGTGTGAGCAGTGTCTCTAGTACTCTCTGAGCAGTGTCTCTAATACTCTGTGAGCAGTGTCTCTAGTTCTCTGTGAGTAGTGTTCCTAGTACTCTGTGAGTAGCGTCTCTAGTACTCTGTTAGTAGTGTCTCTAGTACTCTGTGAGCAGTGTCTCTAGTACTCTGTGAGTAGTGTCTCTAGTACTCTGAGTAGTGTCTCTAGTTCTCTGTGAGTAGTGTTCCTAGTACTCTGTGAGTAGTGTCTCTAGTACTCTGTGAGTAGTGTCTCTAATACTTTGTGAGTAGTGTCTCTAGTACTCTGTGAGTAGTGTCTCTAGTTCACTGTGAGTAGTGTTCCTAGTACTCTGTGAGTAGTGTCTCTAGTTCTCTGTGAGTAGTGTTCCTAGTACTCTGTGAGTAGTGTCTCTAGTACTCTGTGAGTAGTGTCTATAGTACTCTGTAAGTAGTGTCTCTAGTACTCTGAGTAGTTTCTCTAGTACTCTGAGAGCAGTTTCTCTAGTACTTCATTATTTTCTGTACTATATTATGCTATGTATCTGTTAAGCACCTTGAGTCCTATTGGAGAAAGAGCGCTATATAAATAAAATTATTATTATTATTATTATTACTCTGAGTTTTGTCTCTAGTACTCTGTGAGCAGTGTCCCTAGTACTCTGTGAGTAGTGTCTCTAGTACTCTGTGAGCAGTGTTACTAGTACTCTGTGAGCAGTGTCTCTAGTACTCTGTGAGCAGTGTCTCTAGTACTCTGTGAGTAGTGTCACTAGTACTCTGAGTAGTTTCTCTAGTACTATGTTAGCAGTTTCTCTAGTGCTCTGTAAGTACTGTTTCTAGTACTCTGTGAGTAGTGTCTCTAGTACAGATGGAGCCATGCTCATCTAGGCTTCTCTGCTGCGCCTAAATGCACCAAGGTTTATTAGCATATGCCTTTCATCTGCTGTTCTCAGCTGCAATACAATACAGAGAGAACAATACAGCAACAATCCGACTGCCCTGGTTCAGTTAATCCTATTAAAGGGTTAGATGAGGAAGGCTCCATCTGTACTCTGTGAGTAGTGACTCTAGTACTCTGCGAGCAGTGACTCTAGTACTCTGTGAGTAGTTTCTCTAGTACTCTGTGAGTAGTGTCTCTAGTACTCTGTGAGTAGTGTCTTTATTACTCTGTGAGTTTTGTCTCTAGTACTCTGAGTAGTGTCTCTAGCTCTCTGTGAGTAGTGTTCCTAGTACTCTGTGAGCAGTGTCTCTAGTTCTCTGTGAGTAGTGTCTCTAGTACTCTGTGAGTAGTGTCTCTAGTTCTCTGTGAGTAGTGTCTCTAGTTCTCTGTGAGTAGTGTCTCTAGTACTCTGTGAGTATTGTCTTTAGCACTCTGTGAGTTTTGTCTCTAGTACTCTGTGAGCAGTGTCTCTAGTTCTCTGTGAGTAGTGTTCCTAGTACTCTGTGAGTAGTGTCTCTAGTACTCTGTGAGTAGTGTCTCTAGTTCTCTGTGAGTAGTGTCTCTAGTACTCTGTAAGCAGTGTCTCTAGTACTCTGTAAGTAGTGTCACTAGTACACTGAGTAGTTTCTCTAGTACTCTGAGAGCAGTTTCTCTAGTACTTCATTATTTTCTGTACTATATTATGCTATGTATCTGTTAAGCACCTTGAGTCCTATTGGAGAAAGAGCGCTATATAAATAAAATTATTATTATTATTATTATTACTCTGAGTTTTGTCTCTAGTACTCTGTGAGCAGTGTCCCTAGTACTCTGTGAGTAGTGTCTCTAGTACTCTGTGAGCAGTGTTACTAGTACTCTGTGAGCAGTGTCTCTAGTACTCTGTGAGCAGTGTCTCTAGTACTCTGTGAGTAGTGTCACTAGTACTCTGAGTAGTTTCTCTAGTACTATGTTAGCAGTTTCTCTAGTGCTCTGTAAGTACTGTTTCTAGTACTCTGTGAGTAGTGTCTCTAGTACAGATGGAGCCATGCTCATCTAGGCTTCTCTGCTGCGCCTAAATGCACCAAGGTTTATTAGCATATGCCTTTCATCTGCTGTTCTCAGCTGCAATACAATACAGAGAGAACAATACAGCAACAATCCGACTGCCCTGGTTCAGTTAATCCTATTAAAGGGTTAGATGAGGAAGGCTCCATCTGTACTCTGTGAGTAGTGACTCTAGTACTCTGCGAGCAGTGACTCTAGTACTCTGTGAGTAGTTTCTCTAGTACTCTGTGAGTAGTGTCTCTAGTACTCTGTGAGTAGTGTCTTTATTACTCTGTGAGTTTTGTCTCTAGTACTCTGAGTAGTGTCTCTAGCTCTCTGTGAGTAGTGTTCCTAGTACTCTGTGAGCAGTGTCTCTAGTTCTCTGTGAGTAGTGTCTCTAGTACTCTGTGAGTAGTGTCTCTAGTTCTCTGTGAGTAGTGTCTCTAGTTCTCTGTGAGTAGTGTCTCTAGTACTCTGTGAGTATTGTCTTTAGCACTCTGTGAGTTTTGTCTCTAGTACTCTGTGAGCAGTGTCTCTAGTTCTCTGTGAGTAGTGTTCCTAGTACTCTGTGAGTAGTGTCTCTAGTACTCTGTGAGTAGTGTCTCTAGTTCTCTGTGAGTAGTGTCTCTAGTACTCTGTAAGCAGTGTCTCTAGTACTCTGTAAGTAGTGTCACTAGTACACTGAGTAGTTTCTCTAGTACTCTGAGAGCAGTTTCTCTAGTACTTCATTATTTTCTGTACTATATTATGCTATGTATCTGTTAAGCACCTTGAGTCCTATTGGAGAAAGAGCGCTATATAAATAAAATTATTATTATTATTATTATTACTCTGAGTTTTGTCTCTAGTACTCTGTGAGCAGTGTCCCTAGTACTCTGTGAGTAGTGTCTCTAGTACTCTGTGAGCAGTGTTACTAGTACTCTGTGAGCAGTGTCTCTAGTACTCTGTGAGCAGTGTCTCTAGTACTCTGTGAGTAGTGTCACTAGTACTCTGAGTAGTTTCTCTAGTACTATGTTAGCAGTTTCTCTAGTGCTCTGTAAGTACTGTTTCTAGTACTCTGTGAGTAGTGTCTCTAGTACAGATGGAGCCATGCTCATCTAGGCTTCTCTGCTGCGCCTAAATGCACCAAGGTTTATTAGCATATGCCTTTCATCTGCTGTTCTCAGCTGCAATACAATACAGAGAGAACAATACAGCAACAATCCGACTGCCCTGGTTCAGTTAATCCTATTAAAGGGTTAGATGAGGAAGGCTCCATCTGTACTCTGTGAGTAGTGACTCTAGTACTCTGCGAGCAGTGACTCTAGTACTCTGTGAGTAGTTTCTCTAGTACTCTGTGAGTAGTGTCTTTATTACTCTGTGAGTTTTGTCTCTAGTACTCTGTGAGCAGTGTCTCTAGTTCTCTGTGAGTAGTGTCTCTAGTACTCTGTGAGTAGTGTCTCTAGTTCTCTGTGAGTAGTGTCTCTAGTTCTCTGTGAGTAGTGTCTCTAGTTCTCTGTGAGTATTGTCTTTAGTACTCTGTGAGTTTTGTCTCTAGTACTCTGTGAGCAGTGTCTCTAGTTCTCTGTCAGTAGTGTTCCTAGTACTCTGTGAGTAGTGTATCTAGTACTCTGTGAGTAGTGTCTCTAGTTCTCTGTGAGTAGTGTCTCTAGTACTCTGTAAGCAGTGTCTCTAGTACTCTGTAAGTAGTGTCACTAGTACACTGAGTAGTTTCTCTAGTACTCTGTGAGCAGTGTCTCTAGTACTCTGTGAGTAGTGTCTCTAGTATTCTGTGAGTAGTGTCTCTAGTACAGATGGAGCCATGCTCATCTAGGCTTCTCTGCTGCGCCTAGGTTAACCAAGATTTATTAGCATAAGCCTTTCATCTATTGTTCTTAGCTGCAATACAATACAGAGAGAACAATACAGCAGGGGATTAAGTCATTACAGCAGGGGATTAAGTTCGACTGCCCTGGTTCAGTTAATCCTATTAAAGGGTTAGATGAGGAAGGCTCCATCTGTACTCTGTGAGTAGTGTCTCTAGTACTCTGGGAGCAGTGTCTCTAGTACTCTGTGAGTAGTGTCTCTAGTACTCTGTGAGCAGTGTCTCTAGTTCTCTGTGAGTAGTATTCCTAGTACTCTGTAAGTAGTGTTCCTAGTACTCTGTGAGTTGTGTCTCTAATACTCTGTGAGTAGTGTCTCTAGTACTCTGTGAGTAGTGTCTCTAGTACTCTGTGAGCAGTGTCTCTAATACTCTGTGAGTAGTGTCTCTAGTACTCTGTGAGCAGTGTATCTAGTACTCTGTTCCTAGTGTTCCTAGTACTCTGTGAGTAGTGTCTCTAGTTCTCTGTGAGCAGTGTCTCTAGTACTCTGTGAGCAGTGTCTCTAGTACTCTGTGAGCAGTGTATCTAGTTCTCTGTGAGTAGTGTTCCTAGTACCCTGTGAGTAGTGACTCTAGTTCTCTGAGTAGTGTCTCTAGTTCTCTGTGAGTAGTGTCTCTAGTACTCTGTGAGCAGTGTCTCTAATACTCTGTGAGTAGTGTCTCTAGTACTCTGTGAGCAGTGTATCTAGTTCTCTGTGAGTAGTGTTCCTAGTACCCTGTGCGTAGTGTCTCTAGTTCTCTGAGTAGTGTCTCTAGTTCTCTGTGATTAGTATCTCTAGTACTCTGTGAGCAGTGTTCTAATACTCTGTGAGCAGTGTCTCTAGTTCTTTGTGAGTAGTGTTCCTAGTACCCTGGGAGTAGTGTCTCTTGTGCTCTGTGAACAGTGTCTATAGTTCTCTGTGAGTAGTGTCTCTAGTACTCTGTAAGTAGTGTCTCTAATACTCTGTGAGCAGTGTCTCTAGTTCTCTGTGAGTAGTGATTCACTGTGATGTGAATAAGATGCAAAATTTAAAGAAAAAGACAAGGCACCTCTTGGAGCACCTCAGTCGGGCTAGGCATCTAGCGCCATATGGCCTATTGAGGCTAGGTGTATAAGGACACATCTGTATAGTTCCTTGCTTGTGAAAACTTGAAGCTTAAAGAATAATTACTTTCCCAAAGTATTTTTTTTAGTAGGGGTGTCTATATCTTTGTGACTTGTTAGGCTTTATACCATGGAAAACTAGCACCTCTTTCATTTAATGATTTCCAAGGTATCCCAATATTCACACCATACAGAGAAATACATACTGTAGTTTTTGATACATTAGACTCCTTTTGGCTCAGTGAACAGAGTTCTGCTTGACATACCAAAAGAAACCAGCAGGTAAATGGCATGAGAAGTGCATGTGTCCTTCAATGCGCTCTTCCGATACAAAGCTGTATTTCACTCAAATTAACAGGGTCATAGTTAAAAAACAGAAAAGCATGGACCGGAAACTAGTCAATAAATGAAATGCAAGTGAATAACTCAAACACTCATCTTTTGAACTTCATTGTACATAAAGGCCCTGAGTCGGATGCATCTGTGGCCACTTAGCCAGGGCTGTCAAGATCTCCAATGGACCCAGGTACTGGAGGCGTGACCACATTGGGGAAGAACGGACATGTTATGTTAATGTGAGAATCCACCTGTGTATGCAGAACATCTGTGAGTCTGCAATCAGATGGATATCCCACCCACTGTTTTTCTGCCCGCAGCCACAACTGTCAGCATTAGCAACTGGACTTACACCCACCACATGCTAGGTGCAAAAGTTCCATCAGAACAGGGCATCCCATCTCTGCCAGTATGTTACAAATGAGCACAGAAATTGGCTTACATGTCCGTGGCTGCCGGCGCAAGTTACATTTGAAGTCCACTCATAGTGTCAGAAGTTTGATGGAGTTAATAACCATTTAGGTTTGAGGGAGGGGGGTGTTGTTATTTATACACAACTGTTTGCTGCACCACCCCCTCTTTTCTTAAAATGTAATTCAATTGATATAAATAAATCTGACCGTAACTGGAAACGCCAGTTTCTGTGTTGTGTTTTTATTTTAGTATAAGTCAGAGGTGTTTATTATTAAAAAGTGGAGACCTCTGTGAATGAAGTAACTGATAGCGAGTTAATGCTTACAAAAACATTTATAAAGAATGTAACATATACCAACCCACTGTCTCCAGGGGATGTAGTTATGTGACTAGCCCCTCAAAATCCCGACAGTTGGCATGCCAACTAACAGGGACTAATCCCACTTGTGGGTGTCAACGATACCCATAGAGAGGGAATAGAACCTGTGGTGAGCGCATCTTCGTTGCGCTCAACCCACCTTCCCCTGCCGGCATTCTAATCCCCGGGATCCCGTCGTCAGTATGGTGACTGGCGGGATCCCAAACGCCGGTCACCCATACCCAACCCATTTCCAGTAATGTAGCCAAAGCCAGGTTAGGTAGCAAACACAAAAGAAGCATGCCGCGAGAAAGGCAGCAATGAAGCAAGCATTAGCGGGGAGCATACACACACTCCCTGCCAATTAACCTTCCTCTGAATCAAGGCCCCCGATTGGGGATGGTATGGAAGCCACGTCACTGCCTGGAAGAGGGAGACTAGCATCATGGTTTCCTAGCAACTTAAACTATGACATAGAAGAGGAAGACGCATCGGCTCAATGTCTGCGAGCTGCTACATAGAGCTAACGGCAACAAATTCCTCCAAGTCAATATGTAGGTCTGATCAACAATTACTGCAAATAACTGATCATTCATTGCTGCTCAAGGGGGTCACACCAGTTACTGAATTCCTAGAGCCTTATGTACTACAAAGACATTTTGATCAATAAATTAATGTAAAAGTTTATCCTTTAGGGGTCTATTCATCATCACTTCATTTATACAAACGCAGGTGAAAGTTAACATTTTACAGACTTTTGTATAAAATGTCAGTGCATCCATTAAAAAGGTAATGATACCCCTGTTTACCTATTAGTACCAATCTGGCCTGCTGCCTACACTAGTATGGGGACCTAAATTAGTCAAAGCTCCAAAAATACAATACTTTCTAAGCTTGACTGTGGGAACATTCCTCACCTTCAGATGGCGTTTGTTCCCGGAACCCCTGCTCTTTCCCCATGGGAAGGAGTCCTGGTTGCAAAAAGGGATTCCTTTGGATCCCTCCACCACTGCCCGGTTCCTTCCGCTGGAGGTTGATTATATGTGAACCCACAGTCACGCATGGGCAGTTGCAATGCCGAGATCAGACTTGGCAGTGCTAAGTTTTGGATCAGATGTCTCTGCGCTGGGGCAATAATAAATTGCTCTGGCACCCGGTGGTGTATTAAAAAACATAATTATTGTGGGTCGTTACATAACAAATAGGCCCCTTATGTGTTATTTTATTTAACTGGTTCTCTATATATATTTTTACCAATTGATCTGAACTCATTTAATGTTGTACAGTATATTGAAAAGGCTTCACAAACTTTATAACACCATTGTAATTTAGTATGTGATCTATTATCCAAAATGCTTGACATAGGCAAAACTGTCAACATTGGCTTTCTTGGGACAATGAGGTATTGCCATGTAGCTTTGAGGTCCCAATCAATCCATGTGAGGGCATGCAACATCAAACAATGGCAAGATAAGCACATCAGAAGTGCTTACCTCACCTCCAAACATCCATTCCTGTAGAACAGACATGAATTGTCTCATGCACCAGCAGAAGGTGACCGAGAACGCAACTCCCAGCTTCACAGCAGTTGGCAAAACGTACCCACTCTGGGGACAGGTCTCTGGGGACTGGGCCGATCACATCCATATTGGGACAGTTGGGAAAGGTGTGAAACTGAGATGTCCCATTTGGGGGGGTTTTCTATCATTTTTAACTATGTATATCATGCACTATATTATATATGACATATTATTTTTAAAATGCCTCTAACAGTGACTGTAGGAGAAAATGCTCACTGATCATGTCAGTATGTTTGATATCATTCCCATACCAATATATAGAATTTTAGAACAATTGCAAAAATGGGTGAAAACTATGGGTGTATCAGATCTCATTCTATCTGGACAATTATTGCCTGCTTGTGGTCATTTAGTCTAGTCTGTAGCTTTTTTTCATTTTGAAAGCGGCTGGATATCTGCAAGCTCAAGATTTTGAATTACCAATCATCAAAAGGCCAGCAAAGTCCAACTATTATAACATAACTGTGAAAATGCCAGAGTACAATGACCCTGTCTAACTGCCTAGGGAGATAGTTGTCTTAGAGAGGACTAACCCTTCAGAAATAAAACTCTAATTGCATGGTAGGAAATAGTCTGTAAAATCAGGAAACCCTAGGATGGTAACTATAATAGTGTAGGTGCTATGAAATTGTGGAAAACAACAAGAGGCCTTATGCATGGGCACAATTCTGGTTGTCTGCACATATTTTTAAAACCATCCTGGTTTTTCTTTTTAAATTAACCTCCGCTTTCAAATTGTGGGCAAAGTCACTAAATCTCACCCATTGCCTACATGTCACAGGCAGTTACACAAGTCCAATAAGTATTAAAAAGTCTCCTATAATAGGCTTGCCAAATATGTCTTTAATCTGGGACACCTATGATTTACACAAGTTCTGTGGTTGGATAAATTCAAGACTGCATTCCACCTGGTTTTAATCAACCATAAACAAGCATATAGTAAGTCATGACTAAGCAATAACAATCAGTTTTTCACGCCCACAACACAACAAAGGGTAGCAGCCATCCGCAATCACACCACTTGTTTCATCAGGGAAAGAAAAGCTACAATGAAAATGAAGGAGCACTCAATAGTGAAATATGAATTGAAATTTCATAGTGATAAAGCTCAGAAGTTAGGCAAGTAGTATTGTACCAGTCAAAAATAAAACAGGAGCTTATCTAAATCCAATTGCAGGACCTCCTCATGGGATTAGATTTTGTGTCCACAAATCCACATGAATTCAAGTAAGGCATAATTGATTTGCTCCTCCATAGTTATACAGTGTATCTGGAAGAGTATTCACAGCGCTTCACTTTTTCCACATTTTGTTTCCACATCTGAAAATGGCTATGCAACGAAGCTTCCCACCCAACCTGATGGAGATTCAGAGGTGCTGCAAAAAGGAATGGGTGAAACTGCCCAAAGATAGGTGTGCCAAGCTTGTGGCATCATATTCAAAAAGACTTGAGGCTGTAATTGCTGCCAAAGGTACACCAACAAAGTATTGAGCAAAGGCTGTGAATACTTATGTACATGTGATTTCTTAGTTTTTTTTGCAAAATAAAAAAAAACAACTTTTTTCACGTTGTCATTATGGGGTATTGTGTGTACAATTTTGAGGGGAAAAATGAATTTATTCCATTTTGGAATAAGGCTGTAACATAACAAAATGTGGAAAAAGTGAAGCGCTGCGAATACATTCCGGATGCACTGTATACGCATTCCATAATGTAATACAATTTAAAATAACTTTAAAAATATGAATTTGTAATACACATACAAAATAATATTTTAAAAAAATAAATGAAAAAAATCTTATCTGTACTAAACTGTTTTTGGGTATAAAAATATGAAGTCCTATTGTCCCTTCTACCACACAGAGACAAAAAGGGTGGCAGCCTCCAGAGATCAGATCAATCCAGATAAAACAACACCTGTATATGTTATTGTCTGGTATGAGGCTACTCGCCTAACTGAGTGCTTTATTACGCTGCAGTTCAACCACTTTTTAACTATTTGGTGGCATTGGGATATTCCATGGGTGGCAGGACAGGTTAAGAAGGGGCTGTCAAAGTGGACAATTGTTTAAACAGTACAAACTGACCTTTAACAGCATTATTATTATAAATCCTTAGGGGCGATTCAATTCTTGGGTTGCCGCACATCACTAATATTTATGGTAACCCAACATTACATTACACTTGGTGCCCTTATGGGTGCCAGTTTAAATGAGCAAAGTTGTGATAGTCATTCTCACACTATACCAATGGTAAAATTGCACACATAACATTAACTTAATTGCCTCTTTAATGTCTTATGATAATGAAACATTATGGAATATTTCTTAATTTGCCCCAAAACAAACCCAAAGTTTTGCATGACTAGAATTTTGGAGAACATCCCTGATATAATGCTTTGTTCCATATGTTTGCAACATTAAATGAAACAGATTATGGTGAGAAAACAAAAATAATATTAAAAAAAGCTGAATACAGTAAATCTCTGATGAGTACAATAGACCATTATTATACGTTATTTGTACAGGTTTTAGAAGTGGACGCAGTTCAGCCGCTACTTTGTCTTTCTGCACAGCATGTCTGCATTTTTATGTTAATGCCACAGTCGATAGGATTCCTACTAAGTACTACAGTACCACTTTGTGTACAACGATGCAACATTGGTGACAAATCAGTCACACTAGTGAACCACCAGCCCCTATGGAGGTGCAGAATGGCCATTGGAACATGACCGTCGGTGCCAATAAAACTGTGGCCAAAGGCGCCAGTGTCTGCCTAGCCATCCCCCGGTTACCTCCCGGGAATGCTTTCTATGTCCCCTGGCAGTACCTATTGGGCCACATGTGCAGCTTTAAAATATCTGCCTCTTGTATCCATTTATCTACTGAATCCACCGCTGAATCAGGTCCATCATGTCTGACAGGAACTGCTGGCATAATTGTATGTGAGAGGTTGTGGAAATCTAAGGATTGCACACATCCCCATTACACTCCATTCATAACTGCTGTTGTTTCCACATATGAATCTGAGGCATATACTGTCTATATAGTAGATGTAATACCTTTAATTTTTATTTTTTTAAAGAATCAGCTATTATTCATGTAGCCTGCTTGCTATGTTTATGGACGGCATTTACACAATATTCATTCCACTTCCATTTTGACTAGGTGGAAATAATATGCAAAAGCCAGCATATTGATTATTTCACTGGTTCATTAAATCTAACTATTTCCTAGGCTCAATACATATTTCCAGTAAGAGTTGCAGAAGTTTAATTTATTAGAAATTGCGAAAGGCATAGAGCATATAAACTCTCTAACACCGAATGCATAGCAGAGACCATTGCAAATAATCTTTCTGCAATACTTTCTGCTCGACAGCTTAGCCATTTTTAATTTTAAAAATTAAAACGACTGGTTTGTGCAATAAAGTAATCTCTTTCAATTAAGTTGTAAAAATCAAAATGCTTCCCCACATTTTAAAATAAAGACACATCTGAAAATAAAGGGAGTTAATTGATGATTGGAATTTAACTGAACATGCTTTCTATCCAAGAAGGATTAAAGGATGAAGAGAAATGAAGGAAGAAATCAAGCTTTTATGAGCATGCATCTTCATTTAATTGAACAAGGTTTCATATTCCGGAAAAAAAGAGGGCGCTAACATTTACGAGAAATTAATTTTAGTTTATCTTTACATTTGGTATTCTTGAGAGGTTTAAAAAAAATGGAAGTGATGTATAATGAGATTTAGGTTGCTAAGCAAAGACATAATTTACATGGGCGCCTGTGGCACCCCTTTTAAAATGAGGAAGCTGCAAAAAAAAACTTGAAAAGGGTATGATCAAAGGCATTAACTTATAATCCTTCTGGACATCTAAGGTTCTATATTAAATACAGCTGCTGCTGTAACTTAACATTTCAAAGACTTGCTGGTTTTCATCGGTCGGACATCATCTTTTTTATACTACCTGCAATGTCACAATGCCCGTGGCTGGTTATTTTAGGTTTGGATCTAACTAAAGTAACTATTTGGGAACTCTTTTTGACCGGATTATGAAGACTCTACAAGTATTGTAAATTGTCAAACAATATTTATTATTTTTCCCTTATCACATACAAATGGTGCCTGTGAAGACACTTCAAGGTCATCCCTTTCTTATGTAAAAAAAAAAAAGGAGCATTTTTTTTTATAAATTATATTTTGTATACTGCAAATATAATAACTATAGTTGAGATTCACAAACAACTATCCGCCTCATTACTTAAAACAGTGTTCTAAAAGGAAGTAATGTACAATTGATTAATGCTATTCAAAGGTATAAACTATTAATAATACCTACTGTCAGTATTGTTGGGCAGAATAGTCTTATTATTTTGTGTATTGAAAGGTGACTTTACGGTAAATTTACTAAGAGGCAGCTAGCCACCGCCATGGAGCCTGGTCTAGCATTTATTCCAAATCACAGTTTTGAAACTATTGATTGATAGCTTCCACTTCTCGCTCCTAAGTGAATCTACCCCTTTATCACTATGATAGTGTAAATGTTTAGAGCTATGTGACAGTAGCAAGGTTTTGCTCTAATGTCACATTTAGCACTTTGTGACCATTAACTGCTGATCTAGGCTAGTACTAACCCACTCTAACTCTGAGATGACACAATAAAAGCTGTAGGTGGTAGTGCTGGCTGTGCGGGTGATGCTATTACTAGATCCAGATTGACAGTAACAGCACCATGTTTCCAGTTAGGATGCACTTTCAGGAAAATCAGATTTTCCTAGATAGAATAACTATACCATCCACATCCAATCTTAAACTCACATGTACAGTATATGTCTAGCTCACATGTACATAATATGTCTAGCTCACATGTACAGTATATGTCTAGATCACATGTACAGTATATGTTTAGGTCACATGTACAGTATATGTCTAGCTCACATGTACACTATATGTCTAGCTCACATGTACAGTATACAGTGCATCTGGAAAGTATTCACAGTATTCATTTTTGTCCTCAAAATTCTACACACAATACCCCATAATGACAATGTGAAAAAAGTTTTTAGAGATTTTTTGCAAATTTATTAAAAATAAAAAACTAAGTAATCACATGTACATAAGTATTCACGGCCTTTGCTATGAAGCTCAAAATTGAGTTCAGGTGCATCCTGTTTCCACTGATTATCCATGAGATGTTCCTACAGCTTAATTGGAGTTCACCTTTGGTAAATTCAGTTGATTGGACATTATTTGGAAAGGTACACACGTGTCTATATACGGTCCCACACTTGACAGTGCATGTCTGAGCACAAACCAAGTATGAAGTCAAAGGAATTGGCTGTAGACCTCTGAGACAGGATTGTCTCGAGGCACAATTCTGGGGATGGTTACAGAGAAATATCTGCTGCTCTTAAGGTTCCAATGAGCACAATGGCCTCCATCATCCGTAAATGGAAGAAGCTCAGAACCACCAGGACTCTTCCTAGAGCTGGCTGGCCGTCTAAACTGAGTGATCGGGGGAGAAGGGCCCTAGTCAGGAAGGTGAACAAGAAACCGATGGTCACTCTGTCAAAGCTACAGTATTCCTCTGTGGAGAGAGGAGAGCCTTCCAGAAGGACAACCATCTCTGCAGCAATCCACCAATCAGTCCTGTATGGTAGAGTGGACAGACAGAAGCAACTCCTTAGTAAAAAGCACATGGAAGCCCACCTGGAGTTTGCCAAAATGCACCTGAAGGACTCTCAGACTATGATAAACAAAATTCTCTTGTCTGATGAGACAAAGATTGAACTCTATGGCGTGAATGCCAGGCGTCATGTTTGGAGGAAACCAGGCACCACTCATCACCATGCCAATACCATTCCTGCAGTGAAGCATGGTGGTGTCAGCATCATACTGTTGGGATGTTTTTCAGCGTCTGGAACTGGGAGACTAGATAGGATAGAGGGAAAGATTAATGCAGCAATGTACAGAGACATCCTGGATGAAAACCTGCTCCAGAGCGCTCTTGACCTCAGACTGGGGCGACGGTTCATCTTCCGGCAGAACAACGACCCTAAGCACACAGCCAAGATATCAAAGGAGTGGCTTCAGGACAATTCTGTGAATATCCTTTAGCGGCCCAGCCAGTGCTCAGACATGAATCTGATTGAATATCTCTGGATAGAGCTGAAAATGGCCGTGCTTCCAATTAAACCTGATGGAGCTTGAGAGGTGCTGCAAAGAGGAATGGGTGAAACTGGCCAAAGATAGGTGTGCCAAGCTTGTGGCATCATATTCAAAAAGACTTGAGGCTGTAATTGCTGCCAATGGTGCATCAACAAAGTATTGAGCAAAGGCTGTGAATACTTATGTACATGTGATTTCTTAGTTTTTTATTTTTGATAAATTTGCAAAAATCTCAAAAACACTTTTTTCAGATTGTCATTATAGGGTATTGTGGGCACAATTTTGATGGAAAAATGAATTTATTCCATTTTGGAATAAGGCTGTAACATAGCAAAATGTGGAAAAAGTGAAGCGCTGTAAATACTTTCCAGATGCACTGTATGTCTAACTCACATGTATGATATATGTCTAGCTCACATGTACAGTATATGTCTAGCTCACATGTACAGTATATGTCTAGCTCACATGTACAGTATATGCCTAGTTCACATGTACAGTATATGTCTAGCTCACATGTACAGTATATGTCTAGCTCACATGTACAGTATATGTCTATTAGTGTCACAGAACAAGAGAATTTAGGGGCAGATGTAAAGTTAACACAAGTCAAACGTAAAATGCAGGTATTTATCCTTATGGGGAGGTGTAACCAACCACCCCTACCCATAGGCACTGATAATTATGACACATACAGACAACTTTCAATTCCATCAACACCCCCTCGATAAACTTTTCCCATGTGCATATGCACAGTTACACCACTTCAGCCTCTAGCCTTGTAGATGTTGACTGATGGGTCTATTTACTAAGCCTTGGCTGGAGATAAAATCACTGGAGATAAAGTTCCAGCCAATCAGCTCCTAACTGTTATTTTTCAAACCCAGCCTGTAACATGACAGTTAGGAGCTGATTGGCTGGGACTTCATCTTCGTCCAGTTTACCTCCATCCAAGGTTTAGTAAATAGACCCCTGAGTTGTGTATAACCGGCTCCGGAGCGTGCACAAAGCTTAAACACGCAATATATGTCCGTAAAGCTCACCTGCATTCACCTCTGCATTAGTTGCTTAGGATACAAAGAAAATCCATCCACTTTACTTGTGCTAATTGATGAGCGCAAGTAGAACAAAAAAGTAAATTATAGAATAAATATTTATACATTATATATATTTATTTTCTACTTTAACCCTATGCCCAACTTAATAAAACCTCATAAATCATTGTGCATGAGAGTAACACATTCATGCAGAAATGTATGAATATCTTATAGAGGTAAAACCACCTGAAAATCCCTTAAATGGTGCCAGTATCGCCCCACTGACATGGATGCCAAGTCATTTCCCCTTGTGTGTATTGGCATGTGTATATCACTGCTGACTGGCCGGACAATGTAGTAATATAACCCTTACAGGCCAGTATTTTAATAGAAAATTGCAGAAACAAATAATATTCTTGCTTCGTAGAAAATCAGCCTCTTGCCACATGTCAGTAAATAGACCACATGCTATTACTAGCTTATTTTTCTTTGTGCTGATAAATATCTGGGGAAATATTTTTGAAGCAAAGGCTGCTTAGCAAATTTACCCCCTTTGCATCTGTGTTATCACTAGCAATTGAATTGCAATGTTCACAGCAGAGAAAATGTCTGCAGATGGTTTATTAAGTGATTAGTGCAAGTGATATTGCCAAGATCTAGATGCTGTCTAAGACTTATCGAACATTGTTATAAACTAGAGAAGAAAGAAGAGGACAAGCGCCTAATAGTGCAGTAACTTCATGCCAATTTTGGATATTTATAATGAAGTATCTCTAGGTAATCTGCATACCGGAAATTTGATTTTTAGCAGGCACATCAAAATTACAGCGACTGGTTCCTCCAGTAGGTTATCTGCACCACAACTGGTCACCGGTTTCGCGTGAGCAGATATCTCACAGGAAATGTCTTTCGGTCCGTGTTATTCGCAACAAAGCACGGTCTGTAATCAACCAAAATGAGAGATGCCTCTCATAGTGCAGTATTTAATTATCAAATATATTGGGGTTCACACAAATCAATAGGTATTCAGCGTACCATAATATAAATACCAAACAGCATTTCAAAAAAAGGTCTTTTACACGAGTGATCATCCTCCGTGGATATATATGATATCGTGGTTCGAGGTTCGTCGTGTATAAATGAAAATCACAGGCTAAAAGACATAGATTTTAATTCATGTACTAAGAGTGGTCACAAAAATAAATAAATTTAAAAAAGCAAAAAGTTCATAAAGCTTATCTGGATAATCCGATATTTTTCTTAGGCAGTCCGGGATATATCCACGGTGAATGCCTGGGTCCGGGGTGTTCAGAACAGGTCCTCAACGCGTTTCACCTAACAAGGCTTCTTCAGGAGTGTCTATCAGACCACTCTTAGTATATGAATTAAAATCTATGTCTTTTAGCCTGTGATTTTCATTTATACACGACGAACCTCGAACCACGATATCATATATATCCACGGAGGATGATCACTCGTGTAAAAGACCTTTTTTGAAATGCTGTTTGGTATTTATATTATGGTACGCTGAATACCTATTGATTTGTGTGAACCCCAATATATTTGATAATTAAATACTGCACTATGAGAGGCATCTCTCGTTTTGGTTGATTACAGACCGTGCTTTGTTGCGAATAACACGGACCGAAAGACATTTCCTGTGAGATATCTGCTCACGCGAAACCGGTGACCAGTTGTGGTGCAGATAACCTACTGGAGGAACCAGTCGCTGTAATTTTGATGTGCCTGCTAAAAATCAAATTTCCGGTACGCAGATTACCTAGAGATACTTCATTATAAATATCCAAAATTGTCATGAAGTTACTGCACTATTAGGCGCTTGTCCTCTTCTTTCTTCTCCAGATTTTTTGTCACTGAACCTAGTGACACCCCGAAGGACTGAGCTGCCGTCTGCAGGGTATCCTGTGGAATCAGAGTGCAAGTTTATTTCTAAGACATTTCCTGAATATATTATACTGGTTAAGAAGGGAAGTAGCGCACCGACCACACTTTTGATTCATTGTTATAAACTAATTAAACAGATATTAAAGAAAGCATTATTTTCTTTTTAACACTGGGTCTAAATCAGATATGGACGGAGTAGCTATCACTGCTGCATCCTTAGAAGCTCTGTATGGTAATGCAGCTAGAAGCATTTATTACAAGTAGACGCCTTTGGCTGCAGTAGTTATCAGGCCTGCGTTCTAGGACGCAGGCATCGGATCACTGACTCACCATCGAGCAGCAGCCATTTGCGCACACCCAGAACAGATCCTGCACATGCGCAAAATACCAAACATCGGTACTTTGCACTTCAGGAAGCAGATCCAATAGGATCTGAATGAGGGCCACTATTTGGTAAAGTTAAAATCATACAACACAAAAACAAATGACCACTGATATTTCACATCGATTGGGTCATGGGAATTATGTCTTGTAAGATGTGGCTGTTGCTAGCCGATAGTGTACTGGACTTCCTACAGTATGGATGCTGCTAGAGAGAGGGGGTGGCTTTTGCTTTATGCTGGGAATGTAAAGAAGCCTTTAATGTTCCAAAGAGGGATCATTTTATAAGCCTATCCTCATTATATTATAGGATGCCCAAATCCACCCAAGATCTCCAGATTTCAAGCTGTCTCCTCACTCAAGAAAATGATTATTAATTCATAAGTTTGACAAAACCCAAATTGGATTAGGAAACCTAAAAAACAAAAACTGCCACACAATGATGACTTTGTAGACAGTTTGTGCTTCATTTTCTATTTAAATGTTTCACATATATATTTTGATATAACCAGCACACTTTATAGATATTTTGCATCACTTGAATTTAGAGTCTCCAAAGATTTCCCATTAAGTAATAGTGAAGTGTTTGCAATCTAGAAATAACAGGCCAAACGGGTATTAATAAGATTTGCTTCATGTGGCTTGTGTTCTACAGTTAATGGCAACCCATAAAAGGAACATAAGCAACAGACTATGTTACACACAATGCTACCAGCTAGTACGTAGCTCATGCCATATTCTGCCAGTGTTCCTCACCCCATGTGGTATCTTTATTCCTCTCTTTCCAGTTCAAAAAAGATAATAATATTTTGTCTAACAACAGACATCAATGAAAGGCACAAGAAGGCCATCAGGCAACACATTTTGTACTGATAGTATCAGAAATGAAATGTGATTAATGCAAAACCTTGCTTGAATAGCTTCCACAGAACTGTGAAACCATTAAAGATTATGGAGCCACTTCCGGTTCCGGCTCCCATGTGATCGGGAGCTCGGCGTGAGAGCTCCGTTGCACCCCCGGCCAGCACAGCAAGCAGAGCCGCATTCGCGGACACAAACCCGGCGGTTCCCGCAGCCTCAGTAAGGGGAAGGTCTCCTCCACCATATGGAGAAGTTCCTCACCCCCTCAATGCCGGCAAAGCAGCAAAGATCCCGCTCTGAACGGCGCCGAGCAGAATCCAACATGGCCGCCGCCCCGGACACGCAGGAAGGCTCGCAGCTAGAAGATAGGCCCAGGCCTGTCTCCCCAGACCTAGCAGCTCCAGTCTCATATGAGGACGTTGTGAAAGCCATAAAGGTAACGATGGGGCCCCTCATGGACACACACGCTGCTAAGTTAACACAGGTGGCACAGGACATTAAGTCTCAGATGAAACAGCTGTCCCAGAGAGTATTAGCCACAGAGCAGAGACTGGGGGAAGTGTTTCAAGATGTGGCAGAATTAAAAACGAATGCAGACACCATGCAAAAATCTTATTATCAGGTTATGAATAAATTAGACGACCTGGAAAATAGATCGATACGGAATAATCTCAGAGTCATGGGCCTGGCAGAAACTCTTCGAGGGCCAGACTTATATCGGTTTCTCCAGGAATCTCTTCCGGAATTGCTGGGCATAAAGGATACATGTGCAGACATGGTAGTGGAGAGGGTCCATCGTCTCGGACCGCTCAGGACGGGACAGAACGCGAGGCCACGGGTAGTAATTTTTCGATGTTTAAACTTCCTTCATAAAGAAGCTATTTGGTCAGCGTCCAGGAAACACAGGACTCTAGCATGGGACGGAAGGGACATACGTCTTTTTCAAGATTACTCTGCCGAAGTGTCCCGAGCCCGCAAAGATTTTTCCCAGATATGCTCACGTCTGGTCCAGGAGGGCAAGAAATTTGCATTGCTGTACCCTGCGAGATTACGGCTCTTTGAAGGGGACTCTTTTCGTGATTTTTCTAATGCGGCTGATGCAGCGGGATTCCTGTCGGAGGGAAGACAGTCAGGACAGTCCTCATCTCCTGCCTCTCCACATTCTGCATTATAGGTCCCGGGCTGGGAGAGTCGAGCATTCATCGCTGAGAGGCCTGGTAGTCTCGGATGGGATTGCTACTATACCTGACTCCTGTATGATTTCCCTTGGCAGGGAAAATGCTGCTCGAGTGACACTCATCCAGTCTAACATTGCTGATTACTTTCTTTTCCTTAATCTCAGTTCAGTTTTGTTACGTTAGGCTGAGGAGAAGCTGGGAGTCTCAATTCTTTGTATTAGCGGTTGATATTGACCGGGGGGTGCTAGGGGTTAGCACGCCATGATTGGTGGTAAAAGCACTGATTTATACATGGCTGGAAGCCTCTACTCCTTGAACGATGGAGGCGAGTTGTTGCCTCCTGTTCTGTTCTGCTTTTTTGTTGTTATATGTTGTTATCCCTTATGTGACTTGTCCAAACCCCCCTGTATGTTTGCTCAGGTAGTGTGGTGGGTAGGGAAGTGGTGGCTGGTCCGCCTCTGCATTTATGTGCTCGTCTTTCTCTTCACAGCCCTATTTAGAATGTCTGCATGTCGTCTTTAAAAATTAGCACATGGAACGTGGGAGGTATTAATTCCCCGGCTAAGAGGAAAAAAATCCTTATGTACATGAACAAGCTCCGCACAGATATAGCGTTCCTGCAGGAAACGCACCTCCTCCCTTTAGAGATGGCCAAACTTAACACACTTAGGTGGTCAGTGATGGCTTCGGCCCCATATTCGTCAAAGGCGCGGGGAGTAGCCATATTAATTAGACAGTCTCTCTCTTATGATGTTCATTCTGTAACGGTGGACCCGCAGGGTCGGTATATTATTGCAGATGTGACAGTTGAATGCACACGCCTATTGTTATGCAACATATATGCCCCGAATACTCGCCCCAAAGGGTTTTTTCTCGAAATGCTGAACAAACTGTATGGTCATATAGATTCTAATATTGTGTTAGGGGGGGATTTCAATGTGGTTGCGTCTCAGGTTATGGATAGAAATGTGACCTCCGGCCGAGGGCTTAGCGACCCTAAGGTGGGAATAGATTGTGTGACCCGCCGGCTGCGGGTAGTGGATGTGTGGAGGGCGTGTTATCCACTGGAACGGGATTATACTTGCCTGTCGGCTGCATATGGCACGCTCTCCCGCATTGACTACTTGCTGTTGTCGGAGCATATGTTCCCTAAGGTTATGGATGCTGGGATTGAACCTATAAGTATTTCGGATCATGCCTTATGTTGGATTAAGCTAGCGGTGCAGGTGGACAAGGGCCCAGTTCGTCAGTGGCGGTTCCCGGCACATCTGGCTAATTCACTGAAATTTCGCAACATGTTAGAGGCGGCGTGGCTAGACTATAAGAGTAATAACGCAAGCCATGAGTCCGAGAAACCTTTGATGTTTTGGCAGGCATCTAAGCCAGTCATGAGAGGGGTGATTATGTCGTACTGTGCACACAGGGATAGGCAATTAGATGGTTCATACCTGGAGGCCCAGGGTAACTTAACGACCTCCTTTCAGAAGTTTAAGCATTCTCCCACTCCAACTAATAGAGCTGATTATAATAACAAAAAGGCTGTGTTTGATAACATTCTGAACCACTTAGAGGCCAAGCACACTTTTTATAGGAATGTTTCCTTTCATAGATATGGTAATAAACCGGGGAAATTAATGTCTTTCTTACTGAAGGGGCGCCATGCTTCCTCGGTAATCAAGTCCCTCCGAGCTGGGGATGGTACTAGAGTCAGGTCTAATGCCAAAATAACAGAGGTGCTGAGTTCTTTTTACGCCCAATTATATTCTCAGCCTCCCAGTAATTTACCTAACAAAGAGGCATTTTGGGCTGAGACGAGCCTACCTCAGATGTCTGATAGTCAGGCCTCGTCCCTTATGGCACCCATCTCGGGGGAGGAGGTGGAGAGGGTGATTAAGGCATTGAAGACGGGAAAGGCACCTGGTCCAGATGGCCTTTCTAATGATTATTATAAAATACTAATGCCCCATATTCGGAACACACTGCTGGTATGTTTTAATGAGTTACTCTCCGGCAGGGCCCTGCCTGATTTTTTCAACTCAGCTTTCCTCAGGGTGTTGCCGAAGCCTGGTAGAGACCCGGAACTTCCAGAATCTTATAGGCCTATTTCCCTGCTCAATACGGACTATAAGCTGTTCACCAAGATTTTGGCTGACAGGTTAAAACTCATATTGCCCTCCATTATCCATCCAGATCAGTCGGGATTCATTTGGGGACGCCAGGCGGTGGTTAATATAAGAAAAGTCCTAACAGTAATGCAGAGGCTACAATCCTCTTCACACACGGGCACTAACGTCATTCTGTCACTTGACGCCGAAAAGGCGTTTGACATGGTGACGTGGGACCATTTATTTGATACCTTACACAGATTTGGAGCCCCGTCAGCCTTTGTGGAGGTGTTGGCCCGCCTGTACACTGAGCCGGCCACACAGGTACTAGGTAATGGCTATATTTCCTCCCCCTTCTACATCCAGAGAGGCACCCGACAGGGCTGTCCTCTTTCCCCTTTACTGTTCGCCCTAGCCCTGGAGCCATTGGCGATTTCCCTACGTGGCGCGTCTTCCTTTAGAGGCATCTTGGTAGGGAGGCTGGAGGTTAAGATAGCGTTGTTTGCTGATGATATGTTGCTATTCATCGCAGACCCCAGCAGGTCGATAGGACCAATAGTCTCTATCATTGACAGCTTTGGATCCTTTGCGGGTTACAAGGTTAATCTCTCCAAATCGGAACTTATGCCTCTATCGGGAGACGCGTCCCTCTTCACCAAACACCAGATATTGTCCCAATTCCCTAGGACCCAGGGGACCCTTAAGTATTTGGGGATAAAGATACCCCCATCACTGGAGAAGCTGTATACAGTTAACATTGCCCCGACCCTGACGGCGATCCGAGCCCTCCTAGACGGGTGGGTTAATTTGCCCTTGTCCTTGCTAGGAAGAGCCAGGGTCCTTAAAAGTGTAGTGTTCCCGAAACTTTCCTATATTCTACAGATGCTGCCATTACGCCCTACAAAACAAGATTGTAGGTTAGTGAACTCCATGTTTTCAAAATTTCTATGGGGGGGGAGGAAACCAAGAATCTCCTATGCCAAACTTCAGATGCCAAGGGCTGAGGGGGGGCTAGGGATCCCAGACTTAGATACGTTTAGTAGAGCGGTGATGTTCCGCTATATTACAGACTGGTTATGGCAGCGTTCTTGTTTCACCAATTATACATTGGAAGAGGAATTGTTTGCCCCCTTCTCTCCTAGCGCCCTCCTTCACACCCCAAGGCACAAGCTGCCGGCCTCGCTCAAGGCGAATATTATTCTCGCAGATACATATGGAGCATGGCATTATTCTAATTCAAAATTACATCGAAACCCGACCTCTTCCCGATACACAACTTTATGGGGAAATCCCTGCTTCAGCCCTGGGCTGGAAAATGCCAACTTTAAACAGTGGAGGGAGCGGGGAATCTCCTCTATCAGAGACGTATTCGACCCGGGAGGGAAGCATATGCTCTCCTTCGAGGATTTGAAATCTAAGTATGGTATAACGAACTCAAACTTTTACATGTACCTGCAGGCCCGACATTTTGTCATTACTATGGCGGCCCCTATGACCTCACCAGACAAACAGGACCCCATAGCCACCCTCCTTACTATCACAAAGGCCTCGGCTTATCGTCTATCTTATTTTTATGACCACATAAGGGTGATACAAGCGGAGAAGCTATGGAAACGTACGGTTTCCACTTGGGAAGGGGATATACCGGACTTCCCGGCGCAACCAATTCTATTGAAATCGTGTCAGTATACATTTAAATATCTACACTCAGCTCAGCTGCAGGAAGTGTACTTTAAGTTACTACATAGGGCCTACATAGCCCCGACCCAAAGAGCACATATGATCCCGGACGGGAATAGCGTATGTTTAAAATGCCACATAGCAAGGGCCTCCTTTTTCCACTGCTTTTGGACATGTAGTAAGATAGCCACGTTCTGGAATAAAGTCATTGGGTTCATCAACAGAATTTTCTCTTTGAGGGTTGTTAAGGACCCCGTAGCCTGTCTATGCAGCTGCTTTGAGGGCTGGGCCCTGGGTCCGGATAGGAAGCGAATCACACCCATTCTCACAGTCATACTTACGGTGGCTAATAAGGTTATACT